>NC_138382.1:38084350-38095669 GCF_054177405.1 Leptonychotes weddellii | reverse complement strand
TGAGACCACACTGTCCCGGAGGATTCCACCCCCCGCTTAGCCACCGGAGTGACGTCCCTCAGCGGAGCAGACTTTTAAAAGTTCCAATTTTGTGCTCCGTGGTTCTATCACTTGCCAGAAGCGGCCGACGGAGGCCCCTCCTCCGCCGTCTATCCTCCCGAATATCGCCTCGGATTCACTTCTCCGGCCGTCCTACCTTCCAGAAAGTGGTCGCTTTTCTGATGAGAGAGTTGTTGCTCTTCTTTTCTTCAATCTCCTGTTGGGTTTGTAGGTGTTCAGAATGGTTTGATCCCTATCCAGCTGAATTCCTGAGAGGAGACGAAATCCAGGTCTCCTACTCCTCCGCCATCTTGCTCCCCCCCCCAACAATTGTCTTTTAAGAATCTTCTAATCTTAAGACGTTGAGTCCATCCAGGTAGCGTTTAACTCTGCTTATTAACAGGTTGAACCGGGATGGAATGGGAGACTGCCACTCTGGATTTAGTTAATTTGGCAAACCAGCTCCCTTGCATCCTAGATGAGTCACCTAAAAGAGAGACAGCTAGGGGTACCTGGGTGGCTCAGTTGTTTAAGAATTGACTCCTGATTTCGCCTCAGGTCATGATATCGGGGTTGTGAGATCAAGCCCCGTGTCCAGCTCAATGCTGGGCTTGGAGCCTCCTTAAGATCCTCTCTCCCTCTGCCCCTTCCCCCTCACTCTCTCTCTAAAAAACAGAACAAAACAACTCGCTAAAATTCTCAGTTTTCAACCCCAGCAAATGAAGGCCCCTAAACAAAACCAAAATCTCTTTGTTTCTGCTGTTATTGCAAAGATCGGGGCATTGAAAAAAACCAGACTGTTAACAAATGTAAGTGCTGCAGTCACCTTCAGCCCTCTAGTCAGTGTTTCCAGTGTCCTCCTATTTCCCAGTAACGAGGCTCCGAGGAACTACGGGTGCTCTTTCCAGTCCCTCCTCTTATTCTGCTCAGAGAAACCACTTCAGATTCGGAATCAATCTCTCTCTGTCCATATTGACAGCAGAGCTACACTCTCGGTGCCGAACCCCATTGCTGTATAGCAGCCCCTGCTCAAAGTACCAAAATAGTTCAGATGGTGGGGGCCTCTGATCAACCTCCACGGGTTCCTGTCTCTGAACTGCCCTTTGAGAGAGACGCACTCTTTTCTCCCTATTCTTCTGACCCTATTCATTTATTGGGCTGAGATTTCTTAGAAAACTATCATGCCTGAATTTCTTTCTCCCAAAAGGGGGAAATAATTCTAGATTTTGCCAGTAGTAATCAAAATAGCCAACCAGGAGAACTAAATGACACTTTAACATCTTTTATTAATTTTTATTGGATCAGGTACCATCCTCTTTATGGGCAAAATTCTCACCTGATGTTGGCAGATCCCCAGTGCACTTCTCATCAAGATGCAAATAGATCCCTCAAAACCTCTTCCCATAATTAATACCCTGCTAGTCAAAAAGCCCTTCAAGGCATCAAGCCTGTAATAGAAGATTCCAAGTGTTAAGGCCTCATTATCTCCTGCACTAGTCCCTGCATTACCCCAGTGTACCTAGGAGAAAACTCAGTGGCCAAACATGGAGGTTTGTCCAGGACCTCTGAGTAATAAATCACATTGTTATCTCTCCGCACCCTATTGTTCCCAACCCCCATACCCTGCAGACATCCATTTGCATTGAAAGTAAATGTTTCACTGTAATTGACTTATGCTGTGCCTTTTTTAGTATTCCAGTTGGTCAGGATAGTCAATATCTTTTTGCTTTCTTTTGGGAGGAAGGGAAATACACCTGGGTAGTATGCCCCAGGGTTTCACAGAGAGCCCTTATTTTCACAAACCTTAAAAGCTGACTTGGGTGATAGATGGTTTTCTGCAGGCTGTACGAGTTACAGTACACAGATGATTTGCTTCCCTGCCCACCCCCCCCCCATCTCCAACGTCTTCACAGGAAGATAGCATCCACCTCTTAAAACTTTTGGCTTTAAAGGGACATAAACTTTCCAAAGAAAATTACAGTTTCCTCAAACTCAGGTTTAATACTTGGGGCATCTGATCTCAAATCAAGGACTATATTTGGATCCAGATGAAACCCCTCATGACTGCTTAATGCTGACAGGTTACCTTTTGAGTCCCCATGACAATTTACAGGAAACTTCCTTAAGCATATGCAGATTTTTAATGGTTTACTGGTGGTTCTTATTTAAAGGATAAAAATGGAAAATATCTTGCTGGGTATGCTATTGAAACTCCTTTTGAAGTCATTGAAACAGCACCTTTATGTTCGGCCACTTCAGCCAAAGAGACTGAATTCTCCACCATTCCTTGACTTGTACCTTAGCCAAGGGTAAAACCACAGACATTTATACTGATAGCCATGGGGTAGCTCATGACTTTGGAATATTATGGAAACAATGAGATGTCCTTCCCTCCAGTGGAAATAAAATTTAAAATGGCTCCTGTGTCCAAAATTTATTAGACGCAAGGCTTTTGTCCACTGCTTTGGCTCTTAAGGTTCCTGGGCATTCCAGATTCAACTCCCTGGAGCCCAGAGTAATCCACCTCACTAATATTTCTGCCAAAAATGCTGCTCTCAAGGAAACCAATAGCCAAATCTCTGTCATGGTCCAAAGGGATGTTCTCCCAAATGATCATTTGGAAAAATTGACAAGAGACACCCAGGAATTGGCCCCAGAGAGGGAAGAACAGTATGGAAATCTAATAATTGTTGGCTCAATAAAAAGAACTCTGGTTTGGGCCAAATAACAATATGTCCTTGCCAGTAATTGTAAAATTCCCAATATTTACCACTGTACCTGCATTAAACTATCAAACTATTGACAAAATCATGGCATTCATGAACCAATATGGTGGTGAAAAGTTAATGAGGCTGCAAAAATTGCCTGCCTCACTTGTCCCACCTGTCCAAAGTACATCCCAGGGAAACCTGTTCACACAAATGGATCATACAACTCCCTCTTGTGGATAAATGTTTTGGTTTATATGTTTTCTCACTGGATCCAAACTTTCTTTCTTTTTTTTTTTTAAGATTTTATTTATTTATTTGACAGAGAGCTAGAGCACAAGTAGGCAGAGTGGCAGGGAGAGGGAGAAGCAGGCTCTCTGCTGAGCAGGGAGCCTGACGTGGGGCTCGATCCCAGGACCCTGGGATCATGACCCGAGCGGAAGGCAGATGTTTAACCGACTGAGCCACCTAGGCGCCCCTGGACCCAAACTTTATTTTGTAGACAAGTCAGTGCTGCTTCTGTTAGAAAAGATTATCTCTACCTGGGGAACCAATTCTACTAGTCAGGTGGTTTGAGAAGTCTGTGCTATCTGGCCAGTTTTATAACGCTTTCATTGTGCATACTATCCTCAGTCCTCAGGGTTAGTCACATTTACTAAGGGCACTATTGAGACTCGGCAAAATTTGTAGAGACCCTCCAGCTACTTTGGCTTACAGCATTGCCATTGATCTTCTAAATCACAGATCTATCCCTTGGGAACTCATAGACTCTCAGCCTTTGAGATGGTCACAGGATGTCCAGCACACTTGGCCCCTGCCTCCTTCAGCTCATAGTTGATAAAAGGAAATATAATTTAATGGCATAAAGGCCTAATTGTTTCTATTAGAAATAACCATCTTTGGCAGAGCAGTCTACTGGGAGACTATGACCTTAAGGATCACATCTTGCAACCTAGAGATTTCCTCTGTCGAGAAAGACTCTTCCAGAAAGAGTCTTCTACATCACTGGAAAGGCTCTTACCAGGAACTGCTAACCAACCCCTGTGCCACCAAACTCCAGGGAATAGACTGTTAGATTCATGTGACACATCTAAAGAAAGCACCGAATCCCGGCTGGACCTGAACGTAAAGATTTCCTAGAACTGAAGCAGATGACATCTGCTGAGACACTTTCCCAGGATGTCTGCGCCAGGCCTGTATGCTTTTTTCTCACTGTTGCTTTTTCTCTTTTGTGGAAAGACAATGTCCCTGTCTCCCATTTCCCAAGCCCTTGTGAGAGGAAGGAGCCTCTTCTTTTGTTTATGGCCTTTTGGAAGCAGCCTCATCATGATCCCAAGACAATTATTTGCTTTTTATGAAGGGTCAGAAGGTTCAGAAGTCACAAAAGTCTTCTTTAAACTATTAACTGGCTTTGGATTCTTACCCAGATTGATGTTCTCTGAATTTACAAATTATAGGCTGTATTATCAATAATACATTTCATTGCAAATAGCTCTTTTGAGATAATAATACTGTATTAAAATGTGTTTGAAGTTTTGCTTTTTTGCAAAAAGTTCATCAGGTATCGTTTCATGTTTATATTTGCATTTTGTCTTCCCAAATGCAGTTGCTTAATTCTTGCAGTGTGCTCTTGCAGTATTCATTATTTTGCTTTCATGGTCACTTTAAGTGGAGACTTCGAGAAGGCACACGTGACTCCGGTTTGCCTTCAACGGGGAAAAGCTCTCTCCTCTTAAGTCAGAATAAATGCGAATAAATATTTCAGTTGGCTACCTGCAGACCTAGAGGCCTGGTTTAGAACTATGATACAATTTGGAATTGCTGTCATTTCTGTTTTGTATAATTAGTTTAAGTTTTGTATTTTGTTGCCTATAAAACTTGTTAAAAATTATGTACCCAATAAGGTGATGCTGGCTCAGTGCTTTGAGATGATCTCCAACTATTATGACCTGGAGAAGAGTTTCTCCCTCCTAACCTTTCTTGTTAATCCAGATGTGGCCTTAAGTGGTTTCTAACTGCTATGCCCTTTCCCTCTAATGTAGGACATGACACCCAGGACAGGTCCCTCCTGGCACTGAGGGACAAAACCACTAAATACGGAAAATGTGACTTTCAGTCAGCAATGCTTCCAAAGAAGGATCTTGATTAGAAGTGGGGAATGTGAAAATTAATAAAAGGAAATCTCATTTAGAATGGAGTTTGGAGGCCAGCAGGGGAAGCTCTCATGCCCTACCACTCACTACCACTCCTTGTCAGTAGCAGACCCAACAGGAAGACACAGACCTTGCATATGGATAGGACTTTACTATCCCAGCAGGAGAAAGAAAGGCTGTCCTCCTCCCTGGCAACCACCCAGCCACTGAGAAGCCATTACAAACTCCCAGTTTACTCCACTGGACTTTTTGTTTATGACAGCCTTCCCGACTCCCCGCTTCCTTTATAAAAGAGAATTCTCCTCCTTTGGCAGACTTGCCTATGGTTTCACCTTAGCTTGCTTTTTCTGGATTATAATTCTTTGCTATTCCCAAATAAACCCATTTTTGCTGGTAAAATAACTGGCAGTATTATTTTTTAAGGTTAACACCCCACAGGAGGATGAGGGAATGAGAGGAACAGCAGAGGCCTTGAAGATAGAAAAGGAGGCTCTCAAGGCAAGGACAAAAGACAGGAGGCATCGGGGTGAGGGCATGGTCTGTAATCAGTAGCAGGTGGGGTCATTTTGCCATCAGTAGATTCAGTGAGGACACAGATCCATGGGGCCTATGAGGTACTAAATGACAGCCCAAGGACCTGTGTGTACAGGTGAGACCAGTCTTCACCCCCGAGGGATTGTGTGAACTTCCCCATTCACCAGGGTGCCTTGGGGAGAAGGACAGTAACTCAGAGACTGAAAAGAGGATTTTGAATTCCTTTTAATTGGCCAGTTTTATTTTGTATTGTTTTTTCCTTATAATCAGTGGAGTATAGGCTCACAAACAGGAATAAATCAGTAACCAAAAGAGTAGATTTCTCTTTATAAATTAGTGTGTTAAATCTTGGCTTTATTGAAGTGTAACTGACATACAATAAGCGGCATAAATTTAAATTAGTAAGTTTTAAGTATACACCTGTGAAATAATCACCACCATCACGTCAGTGAACATAGCCATCATTCATGTCCCTTGACAATCCCTCCCTTCTGCCACACCCTCCCCACTGATCTGCTTTCTGTCACCATAGATAAGTTTCCATTTTCTAGAATTCCATGTAAATGGAATCATACGGTATGCACGTTTTTATCTGGTTTCTTTATTTTTTACTTTTTTTAAAGATTTTATTTATTTATTTGAGAGAGAGAGAATGAGAGAGAGAGCATGAGAGCGGGGAGGGTCAGAGGGAGGAGCAGACTCCCTGCCGAGCAGGGAGCCCGATGTGGGACTCGATCCCGTCTCCAGGATCATGACCTGAGCCGAAGGCAGTCGCCCAACCAACTGAGCCACCCAGGCGCCCCTATCTGGTTTCTTATACTCAACATAATTTGCTTCATCCATGTTGTTGCTTGTATCAGTAGTCCATTTTTTTATTGCTGAACGGTATTCTGTTGTATGGATTTGCCACACTTTGTTTATCCATTCATCTGTTGATGGCCTTTTGGATTGTTTCCAGTTTTTGGTTATTACAAACAAAGCTGTGTGAGAGTTCCAGTTGTACCCCATCTTCACAACACTTGATATGGTCTTTTTTCATTTTATCCATTCTCAGAGGTGTGTGGTGATATCTCACTGTGTTTTTAATTTGCATTTCCCTAATGACTAATGATGTTGAGCATCTTTCCATTGTTCTGGCCATCTGGGTATCTCCTTTGGTGAAGTGTGTGCTTACAGCTTTTGACTGTTTTTTATTGGGTTGTTTGTTTTAGGTTTTACATAGACTTACGTTTTGACTCTGTTATATATAACAGTATTTGTGAACAAATACTGAACAATTGCATGAAACAAGTTAATATAGCACAGTGGTTAAGAATTCAATATCTGGAGACAGACTAAAGTTCTAATCTCAGTTCCAACATTTATTATTTGTCTTGATCTTAGACAAGATAATTTAACTGCTCTGACCTTTTTTCCTCATCTTTAAAATTGGGCAAGAATAGGGGCACCTGGGTGGCTCGGTTGGGCAACTGCCCTCAGCTCAGGTCATGATCCCGGAGTCCTGGGATTGAGTCCCATGTCAGGCTCCTGGCTCAGCGGGGAGCCTGCTTCTCCCTCTGATCCTCTCCCCTCTCATGATGTTTCTCACTCTCTGTCTCTCAAATAAATAAATAAAATCTTAAAAAAAATAAAGAAAATTGAGTAAGAATAGTTACCATCTCATAGGATTGCTCTGAGGATTCAATGAGATATGTGGAGGAGGAGAGGGTCCATGGCAAAAATAACCAATCTAAAAATGGCTCCTGTGTAATCGAATGAGCCAGTTACACACTTGAACCTATTCACCTTGGAATAGGACAGGGGATAGATCGGGGAATGATGATGCAACAAGGCAAGTATCCCAGTCCAGGGTTTGATCTTTTTTTTTTTTTTTTGAGAGTGTGAGAAGGTGGGGAGAGGGAGAGAGAGAATCTTAAGCAGCCTTCTGACAGGGGCTCGATCTCTTGAACCTGATATCATGACCTGAGCCAAAACCAAGAGTCAGACACTTAACTGACTGAGCCACCCAGGCACCCCAGGGTTTGATCTTTTGAATGGAGTAGTAGGGTCAAAAGTATTTAAAGGAAGGATGGTTAAAGTTCTAGTAGAGAAGTGCAAGCAATGCTTTGGAACAGCTGAAAAAGATTGATAAAGAGGCTGAGAGTATGTACAAGCAAAGATTACAAGAGAGGACTATGACTAATGCCTGAGTAAGATTAAGGAATGGGGCAAATATGGCTGAAATTTTTGCACAGTGGGGTGCAGTGCGCTCTCAACCCAGCTTTCACTAGCTTTTTGGTGCCTGTGAAATGAGGTTGGATCACATAATCTCGAGGGTTTTATTTGGGTCCAGCAGGCTGTGAAATTTCAAATCTGTACTATGGGACTGGGAGTGGGGGAAAAGAGGTTGTGATCCTTGAAAATTCTAGGTGGTTAAAATAAAAAAAAAATCGAGAATTGAAACTTATCAGAGTATAACTGCTTCCTTATGGAGCCATTTGTGGCTAATGGAAGCAAAAGTGGGCAATGGGACACTTTCCCAGAATCTCTGCTCTCAGTGAATATTGCATGGAGTATTGGCATTTAAAAATGAACTTACCAGGGAATGGGAGGGGACAAAACCACAAATACAATGGATGGATGGTTAAGTGTCCAAAATCGGGATATTCAACCTGGACTTAATTTCTCTAAAGATCATTGTGAAATAGTATCCTTTATCACTTTTTGTGCATGGTTTAAGAAAATCTCGAGTCTGTCTGTTATGGCTATGAAATATATTTCGAGGCTTTAGTCTCCTAGTGTTCATAGGGATGAAAACACATTTAAACATTTGCTCAAGAAAAACAAAACTGACATGTTCAAATAATGTTAAAATTGCTTCAAAAGACAATATATTAATTTTGAGTTATTTGAACTATCTTGGCCTCTGACGTCCATACAAGTAGATAATTGAGAGTCCACTGTACATATTTCAAAAATGCAAGTATTGCTGAAAGTTTGTTTTATTTGGGTTATAATTTTGGGAGAGGAAAATCGTATCATACATTTTACATTTAATCCCATTTACATTTTACATTTTACATTTAATCCCGTTTTATACATTTTCCTGTTTCATCCCAACAGTTGTGTAGTTGGGGAAAGAAACTTTATTTAGAGAAGTTAAAACTTGTCCAATTCTTACTGTTAGTAAGAGAGATCGCCCTCTGGGTATCTGTAATCTAGTGGAGTAGGCAGGTACCAAACCTGAAACAGGTACCGTCATAGACCTCTATTAGTCCTTTGTGGCTCCTTGAGGAAGCCCTGGGAAGGGCTTTAAGGATGAATAGAACTTTGACAGGTAAATACTGGGCTGTGAGACGGGGAAGAGGCAGAAGAGAAATTCAGAATAGAGGAGAAAAGTTTCACAGAGGCATGATGACCAGAATACCTGCTGTGGCCAGGGAACAGTAAGTGTTGCTCTAATTGGTGGGGGGATAGGATGGTTTGAGGTGTCAGCACCTGTGACAGACTTGAAGACAAGATGAGCTGTTGCCAGGTGAACTGGGGAGACCTCTGAGCCCTGTGGCTCTCTCCCAGCCTGTCCCCCAGACATCACCTGAGGCTCTTGGTTTCATCACAAGAATTCAAGGACGGACGAGACAGTGGTTGAGCAGTGCAAGTGAAGAGTTTCTTAGAGATGAGTACACTCTTGAGATTGAGATGAGATGTGAGTGGGCCAGCTGAAGGGAGAGCTTGCCCTGGGTTTCGGGTCTCTATCTTGTATTGACAGTTGTTAACTAAGGGGTGGAATATTTATTACTTGGGGAGGGGATTTCTTTGGGAGCAGGATTTCATGCCTTTTCTCCCTTACTTGGTCAGGGTCTCAGTCCCTCTTTGTCTTGGGCCTGTCTGGTTTGATGTGGCTTCTTGTGGCTTTGTTAGTGAAATGCTGCCAGGACAGGTTGCTAACTTTCCTGATAACGCCTCGACTCCCCCTTTGCTGGCCTCCAGGCAACCTGTTAAAACCTAACTAACTGCCTACTCTAACAATATAACTGTAGCAGGCAACAAGGAACCCGCAGGGGATTTAGACCAGGAGAATAGCTGGAACAGGACTGTGTTTTAAGAATTCTTCCAGTAGTCTTCCACTAATGTATGGCAGTCTGGGCAGAGGGAAGAGGCAGGAAGGCTGGTGGAGGCTGTTTTGGTAATGCTGGCAGAACCTGAAGAGGACCTGCCCTGGGCTCTGCCAAAGGAAAGGGAGAATTTTGCATCTCACCCCAAATGTTCTCTTAGAAGCTCTCTTCTGCACTTATTCCTTGGAAAACAAGTAGAATACCCTGACTGCTTGATTTGAAAAAGCTTTTTGCTTGTAGTTTATCTTTTATCTGGCAAGTAAAAGGGAGCTCTTTTTGTGTCCTTTTTACTCAGGTTCTGGGTCATAACAAAGTGGAATGCTAGTGATCAGTAAGGGATCTGGAAAGGATGGGATCAATAGAATTTGATTGGATGGGGAAACTTAATGATGACTCCCAAATTTTAAGCCTGAATGCCTAGGAAAATGGTGGTCTCCCTGTGGGAAATAAGACCGTGATTTGAGAAGAAAGACAGTATGCCAAATGGGCTCAGTTGGAAGTTACAATAGCCTTTTCATGCAGAAATACCCAGAAGCTGTTGAAAGGCCAGAGCTGGTATTCATTAAAAAAATAAATAAATAAAATAGGGGCTGGAGATAATACAGTCGGCTGTTGTCTGCATGAAGATAAAGCTGTGTGTGGTGGGTGCCTGTATGGAGGGATAGCATGGTGGCAAAGGGATAAGATGAGCGGGGGGTAAACTTTGAGGAAATAAAGCAAGAGAAGGGAACCCATCTAGAAGAGAGAGAGAGAAAGAGAGGACAGGAGGTGAGAGAAGTGGAGCAGGCAGAGCTCCAGAGGTAAAGGGAGGAAATGTGAAGTGTGGTAAATGCAGCAGCTGATGGAGGAGGGGGAGGAGGATGGAGTCGCAGGGGCTGTGTCTGGTGATAAAGGGTCACTTCCTCTGGGCAGTCTTTCTGCCCCACTCCAGGCCATCTAGGACTGTCTTCCTCTCGTGACTTGGCCTGATCATCGGTGACAGGTTAGCCACCAATGTTTGCTTGTGTATCCGTTTCCCTGTTAGATCAAATGCCCGCAGAAAGCAAGTAGAGTTGTCTACACCGTGAGTATAGGATGAGGACTCAGGAAATTAAGGCAGCTCCCTGAGAGGGCAGTTTCAGGGACGCGTTGAGAAGGACAGTCAAAGTGTAGGGTGTGATGAAACAGGAAGATGATAAGAAATGAAAGAAGCATCAGACAGGCAGGAGAAAAAGAGGGAGAGAGAGAGACCACCAAGAGAAGCAGAAAGAATAAAATGTTTAATTCTAGGGTAAGAGAGATTTGAACATGTTCCTACACTGTGATGCAGGCCCGTGAAAGGAGAGGTTGAGGGTGCGAGAAGAGGCACTGGTAATGACACATGGAGTGATTCTGAGAGGGACTGGTGGGTGCAGGGGAGGGTAGAAGCTCTGGCCGGGGGGGGCAGGAGTGGGTGAAAGCACTGAGAAATGCAGACCTGAGGGATGGGCACTGCGGTGGGAGGTCATACTGGACACTGCTAGGGAGGATCCTATGGCCTAATGAAAACACTGCAACCTTGAAGTTCTTTTTTTTTTTTTTTTAATTTTTTTTAGATTTTTTTTTTTTTAAGATTTTATTTATTTATTCATTAGAGACAGAGAGAGAGAGGCAGAGGGAGAAGCAGGCTCCCAAGGAGCAGGGAGCCCGATGCGGGACTCGATCCCAGGACCCTGAGATCATGACCTGAGCCAAAGGCAGACGCTTAACCATCTGAGCCACCCAGGCGCCCTGCAACCTTGGAGTTCTAATAGTGCCCTTCATCAGTCGCAC
>NC_138382.1:38074275-38084250 GCF_054177405.1 Leptonychotes weddellii | reverse complement strand
TTTTGAATTTATTTGGGGGTGTTTCCCTTAGAGGGCGGAGAAGCTGGAAGGTGGTCTGGGTGTAATCAGCAAAGTAGGAGGTGGGTCCTCTCAGCATGAAGGAAACAATGCCATAAGGCCTCAGTGATCAGGAGGTTTTCTGAGGGGGTGGGCACAGGATAGGAAGAAAAACACAACGTGAGTAACAGGTTTTGGAAGCATGTGTGAAGATCCAGGGGAGGGTTAGAGGGCAAGGGTGCCTGATCCTGGAGGGATCAGGACCCATAGCTGAAAAGAAGGGGTTAGGGAAGGTGTGCCGACACGCTTCCTTGCTGACCGCCTCTCACAGGTGAGGGTAATAAGAGAGGCAGGCGCCCACCTGGAGCCCAAGCATCCTTAGGGAGGGCGTGACTGCAAGCCAGCTTTTGGAGGTTAAGGAGGGGGGTCCATTAATTTCCACGCGGCTGCAACGGAGCGTCAGTGCAAAGATGAGGAAGTCGTGGCAGGGGCTTCGTGAACTCGAGCACGTGCCCGGTCCGGCATTCGTGGTGCGGCGCAGTCTCGCCGCGGCCGGAGCTTCAGGAACTTGGCTTTTGTCTCCTTCCCAAAGCACGACCTTAGTTGTTTTTTGTAAATTGCTGAGTGGGGAGAGGCCCCGCCTTTCCGGGCCGGGTCTTGGCCGCGGGGCCGTCCCTCCCGCGCTCCCCGGCGGGCGCTCCTTCCCTGACGGCGCTGGAGGGCCCGGCGGCGGCCCACGAAAGCCATGGCGCTGCCGGCCTGGCTGCAGCCCAGGTAGGGCGCCCGGCCCGTGGCGGGAGGCGAGGGGTGCGGGGGGTGGGGCGCCAGGGGCGGGGTTCCCCCCTCACGCCCGCAGCCGGCTGGGCGGGCTCCCGGCGGCGCGGCGCTGCGCAACCCTGAACCCCGCGCACCCTTGAACTCTCGACAGGCATTAGCTAGTTTTCAGTTCTCTCGCCGATCCTAGGAGGAAGGCTCTGTTATTACCCCCATCTCCAGACGAGGAAATGGGAAGGACAGGCTACGCCGCCACCCCTTCGTTTTGTGCACCCTCTACGAGTGCTCCTTTCCTCCCCGCTCTGCCCGCCAGGAGTCCTTTCCTCCACTTTCTCGGACCCGGTGTCGCAGGGTGGGTTTTAGATCTACCAGCTGCAGAAACCCCTGTCGCATGTGTGGACCCCAGAGCCCAGTTCAGTGGACCTGGAGATGTGTATGTTTAACCAACACGCCACGTGATTCTGATGCAGGTTTAAGGAAAGCTTCCTTGCGCCCACTCCTCTTAGTAGTTTGCATCGTGTGTAGGGTGCCTGTCATCAAGCTATACTGTATCTGCTTCCTGCTTATTTGCCTTATTTCTCAGAGGTTTCACATCTCCGACTGGGAGAAATCCTTGTCTGTACTGGCAGGGCCCCTCTCACCACCCTTCTGAACCCCCAGGGCACACTTCAAATAATGCTTTTCCTAACTACCTCAAACTGTGTATCTGTCAATCATCCCTTAGTCATCTCCCCAGCAACCCAGTTTTAAACCCAGCTTGACTTCCCTTTTCTGGCCTGAGCCACTAAACTGCTTTCTATGTGTGTCTGGTGAAGGAAACGGTCTGCCCTTGCAAATATAATAGGCAGTGGCGAGGTACTGACCCCCATCACAGAATGCATTCACAAGTCAGGAATGGCCAACTACTGAATCATCCACCATTGGGAAATACCACCACTACTCCCTTCTTGTAACTATAAACCAATGATCTCAGCGTTTGCACTTAGTAGGCTGAGTTGCAGGAACACATTGAGCACGTCAAGCTCTCACCATCTTTTTTTTTTTTTAATATTCAAAGCCATCTTTGCAATTCTTACTTTAGCCCTTCGTGAGAACAAGGTTAGAACTTCCTTAAAGCAGGGGCGCCTGGGTGGCTCAGTCGGTTGGGCGACTGCCTTTGGCTCAGGTCGTGATCCTGGAGTCCTGGGATCGAGTCCCGCATCGGGCTCCCTGCTCAGCGGGGAGTCTACTTCTCCCTCTGACCCTCCTCCCTCTCATGCTCTCTGTCTCTCATTCTCTCTCTCGCAAATAAATAAAATCTTAAAAAAAAAAAAAAAGAACTTCCTTAAAGCTGAAAGTAAATTTTAAAATCGAGCCATATTTGGTTTAAAGCAAACTCAGGATACTCCTTTTAGCAGATAATGTGTGCTATGGGTCCTTTCACAATCTGATATGCGTTACGGAGGTAACCAAATAGAAGACTCTGATGTGGAATGGTTTTCTCTTGCTCAGGTGGCCAGTAGGTTAGTTAAAAAATTTGTGTGTAATGCCGAAAAGATTATTATGAAGGAAGTACTTCATGGTATTTTCCTGTATTTATAGGTACAGAAAGAACACCTATCTTTTCATCTACTACTTAATCCAGTTCTGTGGCCATTCATGGATATTTACCAATATGACAGTGCGGTTCTTTTCATTTGGAGAAGGTAAAACTTCAAAACCGTTTTGGATTTTTAACTTTCAATACTTGTTTTCACCTAGTCCTGCTTATGTTAGTTTTTCAACTTCTGTAAACATCACCTAGTATCCTTCACTGCTTTAAAATTTAGTAGCCATATTTTTCAGTAACCTTACTTTTTGCTCATTGCAAAAACCAAAACCTTTTTGGAAAAGGGGGCAGGTGAGGTGAGGGACAGGGACTTGGCTTCCCTCTGACTAGGCAGTTTGCCCTGAAAACACAGACATTGGGGTGGTTCTGTCTGACTCTTCCTTTTTGGTTCTGCGGCAGACCTTCGCAGACTTGGTGGGTTTTGAGGAAATCTGTAAATTCCAGTATAACATTTTGTGCAGAGAACTCAGGAATTAACCAAATTCTTCCCTTGTTTTTTTTTTATTCCCCAGGCTTAAGATAACTGGAGACTACCAGTAAGTGAAAGACAAACTGTATAGACCTCAGGGTTCTATTTGGTCCCCTTAAGAAGTAATGTGTCCCTAAGTAAATGACAAACCTTAGAGATGACTCACCATCTATATGGGAGTTGGTATTAATGGTTAAAGTCATGTTGCCTCCAGTTTTCTAAAAAGTAAAGGTTTTAACTAGCATTTCAATTTTTAAGAAATGAATCACTAAGTGACTGTCAAAATAACATTCTTTTCATGTTCCATCCCCACATGGGTAAGTGTCATCACAGTTTACAACTGTTGGGTGACTTGACAGTTTGAGCAACTGCTAGTTTCAGCTAGAAACAAACACATAGAATATACCCGGGAAAAGTCATGCTGTGCTCATCAATTCAGACTTCTATATCATAAGGAAATTAATCTAATTCCGAGGTGCCATAACTATTTTAGGTTGCTTTTTCTTACTGTGAATCTGCAGTTAAATTCTTGCCCTCAGCAACCTCCAAAGATACAACCTAAGGCTTGAATTTCAACTATGAATGTTGGGAGTCTTCAAGCAGAGGAAAACATGAGCGATGAGAAAACGTCCCTGCATGTTTATAGGAAAAAAACCCAACACTTCTAGGCCTTGAAAGTTAGCTGAGGCTTTGTGGGCATATTACAAGTCATTCATGCCAAGAGTTACAAGCAATGAACTCTTTCTTATCCTGCCTGGCCTTTCCAGTGGGAAAAATTGCTTTAGTCAGCAGTGTGTGTCTTTCTTAATTATTATCCTACTGTTAAAATTGGAGAAGCCTTTTACTAAAGCAACACAACCATTCATATGGAAAGCAGACCAAAAACCACTAAGTGGGAGTTCAGTACAATTCCTGAGTCAATGTATAAATTAAGTAGCTTAGTAGCTATCTCATCACCTAAAGAGTAACACCTGCTACCTTCCCTGTCACAGAGCTGTGTAATTGATGATGCTCTGTTGTAGCAAGTGCAGGGCAGTGGATGACAGCGCAGACTTCTGGGCCTCAGGAACCATCTGTGAAATGGGGATGATGCTAATAGTGCTCACCTGCTAGAGCTGTTGAGAAGAGAAACCCTTAGTGCTCCATAAATTATCATGTGAATGATCCCTGGGCAGGAAAGACAGCCAAGTCTTCCCTAGATGTTTCTTAACATGGTGGGATTTCATTTTAAAATTTAAACCAACAGATTTATCATATTTAGAGAAACAGTTGTTTCTTTCCTATTTCCGTTCTTTCCAAATGCAGTGTGGGCTCTCTGCAGTGCAGTCTCCAAAAGTCCCCACCAAAGGCCCAGGTTCTAACCAAGGTCTAGAAGGCACTAACCAAGTATGTATAGGACACTAATAAGATGTTATTAAACATGACATCATTATAATGTCCTTTCCATAAAGCTTCTCTAGAATCATAGTTTTCTCATCTTTGTCATTGTCTTGTCAAAAAGGTGTGAGCACACCAGCTTCTTTAATAAGCTTATCTCCAACCTGTTTACAGTTGATAGAGTCTAGATTCTACTGGGTTACTTTTATGCGGTAATTGCTTTATAACATATATGGGGAATTATAATATATATGGAGAATAAATACTATAGCTTTGGCCATGGGCTTTCTTTTTCAAATTTTTACTTTTTTAGAAGAGCAATTAAGATGGACTACAATATGAAGTGCTTTCTTTGGTTGCATAGTGTTCTTTTTTTTTTTTTTTTTAAAGATCTTATTTATTTGAGAGAGAGAGAGAGCATGAGAGGTGGGAGGGTCAGAGGGGGAAGCAGACTCCCTGCTGAGCAGTGAGCCCGATGTGGGACTCGATCCCAGGACTCCAGGATCATGACCTGAGCTGAAGGCAGTCACTCAATGAACTGAGCCACCCAGACACCCGGTTGCATAGTATTCTTAATAATTTAGTAGCTGTTAGGAAATTTCTCACATGTACAATGAAAAAAGTAAATAATCACAATTTTTATTTCAAAATGCTGTATAGATTTGGGTTGTGACCTAATTTTTACTTACTGTATCTATTTTTAATTCCCTGGATGCAGATTCCATGGTTGACACTTTTTATGCTATTGGTCTTGTGATGCGCCTTTGCCAGTCCATTTCCCTCCTGGAGTTGCTGCACATCTGTGTTGGCATTGAACCAAACCATCTCTTTCCTAGGTTTCTGCAGGTAGGTTTTGTTTTGTTTTTAATAATATCACTGGGGTCACCTGGGTGGTGCTGCCAGTTAAGCAGCCAACACGTGGTTGTGGCTCACGTCATGATCTCAGGGTCCTGGGATCGAGTCCCACATCGGGCTCCCTGCTCCTTGGGAGCCTCCATCTCCCTCTGCCTGTCTCTCTCTCTCTTTCTGTCTCTCATGAATAAATAAATAAAATCTTTAAAAAAAACAAAACAAAAAAAACACATGATATTATTGACTATATTCTCTATGCTGTACTTTTCATTCCTGTGACTTATTTTGTAACTGAACATTGGTACCACTTAATCTCCTTCATCTATTTCGCCCATTCCCCCAATCACCTCTCCTCTTGCAACCATCAGTTAGTTCCCTGTATAAAGGAGTCTGGGGCCTTTATTATTATTTTTTGGTTGGTTGTTCATTTATTTTTTAGGTGCTACAAATAAGTCAAATTATGTGGTCTTTGTCTTTCTAACTTATTTCACTTAGCACAATACCCTCTAGCTCCATCCATGTTCTTGTAAATGGCAAGATCTCATTCTTTTTCATGGCTGAGTATTACTTGTGTGTGTGTGTGTGTGTGTTTGTGTGTACACACCACATCTTCTTTATCCATTCATCTATGGATGGACACTTGGGGTGTTTCCATAACTTGGCTATTAGAAATAATGCGGCAATAAACATGGGTACATATGTTTTCAAATTAGTGTTTTTGTTTTCTGTGGGTAAATACCCAGTAGTGGAGTTACTGCATTATATGGTATTTCTGTTTTTAATTTTTTAAGGAAACTGCATACTGTTTTCTCCAGTGGCTGCATTAATTTACATCCCCACCAACAGTTGCCTTTTCTCTACATACGTGCCAACACTTGTTGTTTCTTGTCTGTTTGATTCTAGACACTTCCAGGTGTATGAGGTGGTATCTCATTGTGGTTTCGATTTGCATTTCCCTGATGATGAGTGATGTTGAGCATCTTTTCATCTGCCTGTAGGCCATGTGTGTTTTCTTTGAAAAAATGTCTATTCACTTCTGCCCATTTTTTAATTGGATTGTTTGTTTTTCTGGTGTTGTGTGTTTCATATATATTTGGATATTAATCCCTTATCAGATATTTCTCATTCAAATATCTTCTCCCATTCGCTAGATAGCCTTTTTGTTTTGTTGATGGTTTCATTTGCTGTGTGAAAGCTTTTTATTTTGGTGTCGTCCCAATGGTTTAATTTTGCTTTTGTTTCTTTTGCCTGAGGAGACATAGGCATAAATATGTTGCTAAGGCTGATGTCCAAGAGATTACTGCCTGTGTTTTCTTTTAGGAGTTTAACGGTTTTAGGTCTCACACTTAGGTCTTTAATCCATTTTGAGTTTATTTTTGTGTATGGTGTAAGAAAGTGGTCCAGTTTTTTTCTTTGACAGGTAGCTGTCCCATTTTCTCAACACCATTTGTTGAAGAGACTGTCTTTTCCCCATTGGATATTATTACCTCCTTTGTTGAAGAGTAATTAACCATATAATCATGGGTTTATTTCTGGGCTCTCTATTCTGTTCCTTTGATCTATGTGTCTGTTTTTGTGCCAGGACCATACTGTTTTGATTACTTCAGCTTTGTCGTATATCTTGAAATCTGGGATTGTAATACCTCCACTGTGTGGCTCTCTCTCAAGACTACTTTGTCTATTCAAGGTCTTTTGTGGTTCCATACCAATTTTAAGATTATTTGTCCTATTTCTGTGAAAATGTGGTGGTTTTATAGGGTTTGCATTGAGTCTGTAGTCCGCTTTGGATAGTATGGACATTTTAATGATAATTCTTCCATGAGCATGGTTCTGCAGGTAGGTTTTAATCACATTGTCAGTATTATAGTTAGCAGTTGAAAAGCAAAGCCCTGAAAACTTGCAACTCAAGTCACTAGTAAGAATTTATGAAAAAATGACCTCATTCCAGGACACTGCACAGTTAGACTAGCCAGTTGGAAACATTCAGGGCAATGATGCTGTTGCTGTGGGAAGCACTGAGGTGATCTTCTCTTAAGGGGCAGGTTGCACAGCCACTTCCCACTCTCACGGTGCCACTGCCCTGGGCAATGTAGGATGGAGGAGAGTCAGAGGGATAGAGTCATTCAGACTTGGGTTTGACACCTGGCTCCCCTAGCTGTCACTGTGGGATCATATCCACAGTCATAGAGCTGTTTTGGAGGAAAGACACCACACTATCTGGCCAAGAGTAAACGGTCCAGGGGCACCTGGGTAGCTCAGTCGTTAAGCGTCTGCCTTCAGCTCAGGTCATGATCTCAGGGTCCTGGGATCGAGCCCCACATTGGGCTCCCTGCTCTGCGGGAAGCCTGCTTCTCCCTCTGCCTCTGCTCCTCCCCGCCCCTGCTCTCTCTCTTTCAAATAAATAAAATCTTTTTTTTTTTTTAAAGAATTTATTTATTTGAGAGAGAGAGAGAATGAGAGAGAGCACATGAGAGGGGGGAGGGTCAGAGGGAGAAGCAGACCCCCTGCCGAGCAGGGAGCCCAATGCGGGACTCGATCCAGGGACTCCAGGATCATGACCTGAGCCGAAGGCAGTCGCTTAACCAACTGAGCCACCCAGGCGCCCCTCAAATAAATAAAATCTTAAAAAAAAAAAAAAAAGAAAAAAGTTTCCTTCACCATATCCAAAGAACAGAATACTCAGCCATTTCTTGTTCTTCCTGCCACTTTTACTGATTACAAATGGAAACGAGAGATCATTCATGTTTATCTAATACAGCATCTAATCATAGACTTGGGAATCCTACAGACCTGGATTCAAATCCCAGTTCTAGCTCTTACTAGTTGTATGAATTTATTTTTTTTATTTCAAGTTCTTATTTAAATTCCAGTTAGTTAAAGGATAGTGTAATATTAATTTCAGGAGTAGAAACTAGTTGTATGAATTTAAACATAGAAATTGTTCTGAACCTCATTTTCTCATGTGATGCGAAAATAACATCTCATGGAGTAACTGAAAAAATGGGTGGGATAAGTTCCTAGTGCTTAGTTAGAATACAATATCTGGAAGCTATTGCTATTATTTTAGCTATTGTTTGTTTCCTGTACCAGGTCTTTAGCCCTAGATGACCATGTTCTTTTTTTTTTTTTTTTTAAAGATTTTATTTATTTAAGAGAGAGGGCGAGAGCCCGCATGAATGTGGGGGTGGGGGCAGAGGGGCACAGAGAGAGGGAGAGGGAGAAGCAGACTCCCCAGTGAGCAGGAAGCCTGATGCAGGACTCGATCCCAGGACCCAGAAACCATGACCTGAGGCAAGGCAGACACTTAACTGAGCCACCCAGGATCACTATTAATGTAATGGTTTATAGAACTATGATCGCTGTAATCAAACTATATCCTGGTTTGGTAATTTAAAATAATAATGGCAATGGGGCGCCTGGGTGGCTCAGTCGTTAAGCGTCTGCCTTCGGCTCAGGTCATGATCCCAGGGTCCTGGGATCGAGCCCCGCATCGGGCTCCAGCCCCGCATCGGGCTCCTTGCTCTGCGGGAAGCCTGCTTCTCCCTCTCCCACTCCCCCTGCTTGTGTTCCCTCTCTCACTGTGTCTCTGTCAAATAAATAAATAAAAAAATCTTTAAAAAAAAAATAAAAAATAAAATAATAATGGCAAATATACATTGAATCTTTTTATTCAAAGTGAGTTTATAGTGTCTACTGTTAATGGGGCTCAAGTTTTTAAGTCTTTTTTGTTGGCAGGGATAACAAGAAAGGGATTCACCACATCAGGGAAGATGGCTACCATTTTCAAACTGGGCTACTGTTAATTTCTGTTGTGATTGTTTGGCTTCCTTTTTTTTTTTTTTCCTCTTTGTAATTTTATCTGTTCTCTATTTGTGTTAACTCATTTACTATCTTTTCTATAGTTTTCCGAAAGGACCTGGTGTTGGAAAGAGCTTTGAAAACCTATATCATCATGTTCAAGTTTTCATTTTCTACCTCCTTCCTTTGAGTTCTGCTGACTTTTAGAAGAATCCCTCATTATTAGATGACTCTGAGGCCTCTGTTTTAAAATAACCAAACAAAACTCTAAGGTTGTGTAACCATTCTTGGTTTTCCTGTTTCCCCATTTTTAAGTGAAGAAACCGTAGTTAAGAATGCAGCTAAGCTACTCAGCAATCATAGCTGACTGCACACAGTACCCTGAAAAAGGCACGATGCCCAGCTGCTTTCAGTGGGCCAAAACACACGTCTGCATATTTGTTATGGTATTTTGCCGTTACCTTTGTGAGTCTAAGGCATGACTGAATTCTCGTTTTGGAAACTGGTCTTCCAAAATATCAAGATAAGTAGTTCCAGAAAGCAATAGGAAAATGTAGCAAGTTGAGCCATGTATCAAATGGTGGTGGTATGTGTACCGGAGGTCTGTTTTCTCTGTTCTGTGCATTTTTAGATGTTTTATACACACATCTTTATTTTGACAGGGAAGAGCCATTACGAATTTCTGAAATTATACACAATTGACAGACTAAAATAATTTAACACAATAAAAAATTTTTATGTATTTTCAAAATATTACAATATACAATAAAATATGGTAATAAATTTTGGGGGTGCCTGGGTGGCTCAGTCATTAAGCGTCTGCCTTCGGCTCAGGTCATGATCCCACGGTCCTGGGATCGAGCCCCGCATCGGGCTCCCTGCTCCGTGGGAAGCCTGCTTCTCCCTCTCCCACTCCCCCTGCTTCTCCCTCTCCCCCTGCTTCTGTTCCCTCTCTCACTGTGTCTCTCTCTGTGTCTCTCTCAAATAAATAAATCTTTAAAAATAATAATAAATGGGGGCGCCTGGGTGGCTCAGTTGCTTAAAGGACTGCCTTCGGCTCAGGTCATGATCCTGGAGTCCCAGGATCGAGCCCCGCATCGGGCTCCCTGCTCAGCGGGGA
>NC_138382.1:38056691-38074175 GCF_054177405.1 Leptonychotes weddellii | reverse complement strand
GCTTCTCCCTCTGATCCTCCCCCTCTCATGCTCTCTGTCTCCCATTCTCTCTCTCAGATAAATAAATAAAATCTTTAAAAAAGAAAAAAAAAGATTTTATTTATTTGTTTGACAGAGAGCAAGAGAGAACACAAGCAGGGTAAGCGGGAGAGGGAGAAGCAGGCTCCCCACCAAGCAGGGAACCCGACATGGGGCTCAATCCCAGGACCCTGGGATTATGACCTGAGCCGAAGGCAGATGCTTAATGACTGAGCCACCCAGGTGCCCCAATAAATTTTCCGTGTTTTAATTTATAAAATGGGAAAGTAATTTAGGTCCCAAACAAACAGATAACTATTATAAGACATGATAATATAAGTGAAAACTAGGCATCTTTCCTCTCCAACCCCTTCCTTCCAAAAGAGCTCACATATTTAGCTTGGTAAAAAAAAGAAAAAAAGTTGAATTGGGAAATTCATATATTTCAATAGATGTAATCAAAACAACTAGGTTTTTATTTTCTATTTTATTTATTTATTTTTAAACAACTTGGTTTTTATAGTGTGGAAACACTGCCAACACTGAAATACTGATTTTGAAGGACTTTGTTCTAACTTTGTGCAGAAGCCTGAGAAAGAGGTTTGTATTGACAAAAGCCTTAGGTTGTCTTAACTCCAGGAGACGGGAAAATAGCCACAAAACTAGCCTTTGGATCAGGACATTAGACCACTGTACATTTAGGAAACCCTCCGAGTAATCCCATTTCCACCTTCACCTTTTGAGAAATGCTTAAAATTCAAAGACTTCATATATAACTATTAAAGTGGCTTAATTCTGTATTCGTCCTTTGCATTGCAAGAAACACTGTCACACATGTGTTAATTTTACAAAACTTGAAAAATCTATAAATCGAAACACTAGGAATTACTACCCCCAGATAACTGTGCCCACAAAAACTTTGATTTGTTCACCCAAATCGCAAAAACCATTTTTATATTTATAAATACCACATATTTCTGCTAAGGGCAAGCAGGGGTCTGCTTGCCAAAAAGAACTCCAAAGATTTTTTACAGTCCTAGATTCTGAGAACAAATATGAAGAAAATACCAAGGGTGTGTTAACATAAACCCTTTTAGGAAAACAGCCAAGTTTCACCCTGATTTCTTTTTAGCTGTGAAGCAGGTGCCTCTTTGCATTGCTAGATTAAATAATCGGGTTTTCCATACAGCCATATGGGTTTTCTCTCCAGTTTTGAGTCGAGAACAGCTTTGCATTGTTAGAGATAAAACTGTACTGGGGATTGTCAAGCCGACGTTCTCAGTGTTGAAGCCTCCTGGGAATGAATGACACAGTTCACTCTGTAGGTAAGATTTTAGAATTTTCCTGTTTTTTTTTTTTTTTCCATTTGTTTGTTTGTTTTTTGTATTTGATCCATGGAGTTCTTCAGTGTGATCGTTATAAAACTAGTATAATTTTAAAGATGCTGAGACTAACCTTTTTTATTCAGTGATAGTCTCAATGATCTATACAGAAAAATGTTTTCCTGTAAATATACTAATCACTACATTATGTTTATTTTATTAGTAATAACTTACATTTATTTAGGGCTTTTTATGTGCCAAATAGTTTTCTACGTTCTTCATGTGCATTAACTCACTTAATCTTCAAATCTTCAATCATAACCTTATCCTTTATAATTTACTATATAATGCTAATGCTAATTATTATCTGCAGTATAATTACTTAACCCAAAAGCTAAATAAATTACCCAAAGCCACATAAATTGTGAATGGTGGAGTGAAAGTTTGGATTTAGGCTATTTGTCTTGAACTCTCAACTATTCTAAATTTGCTTACTGTATATCTCACCAAGTAGGATGTAAATACCCCGAGGGCTGGAACTTGGTCTTGTTCATAGCTACATCTCCCAGGACCCAGAACAGTGCACTCAAAAAATATCTACTGAATGATGAATAAACAAAAAATATGTAAATAGAAATATGTAAATGATTATGTCTTACAGAAGAAAATAATCG
This sequence comes from Leptonychotes weddellii, assembly GCF_054177405.1. Taxonomy (NCBI): domain Eukaryota; kingdom Metazoa; phylum Chordata; class Mammalia; order Carnivora; family Phocidae; genus Leptonychotes; species Leptonychotes weddellii. The sequence goes on along the minus strand of NC_138382.1, from coordinate 38,072,161 downwards.
GTGGTTTTGCACATATTAAGGATATGTTTCTGAACTTCTCAACAAAAGTTCATAGGATTTAAATAGTTTGGGTTATTGTTTTAGTAAAAGAAGTCTTTGAGGCTAAAACTAATTTTTATTTTTTTTAATGAAGTATAATTAACGTAGTGTTATAGTTCAGGTGTACAATATGATTCAACAATTCTATACATTACTCAGTGTTCATCACCGTAAGTGTACTCTTAATCCCCTTTATTTCACCCATTGCCCCACCCACATCCCCTAGTGCAACCATCAGTTCTCTGTATTTGAGTCTGTTTTTTTGTTTCTTTTTGTTGTGCATTTGTTTTCTTAAATTCCACGTATGCTTAAATCATATAGTATTTGTCTTTCTCTTTGAGTTACTTCACTTAGCATTATACCCTCTAGGTCCATTCATGCTGTTGCAAATGGCAAGATCTTATTTTCTTATGGTTGAGTAATATTCCAGTCATATGTGGAATTTAAGAAACAAGATGAACATAGAAGGAAAGGAAAAATAAGATAAAAACAGAGAGGGAGTTGGGGCACCTGGGTGGCTCAGTGGGTTAAGCGGCTGACTTTGGCTCAGGTCATGATCTCGGAGTTCTGGGATTGAATCCTGCATTGGGCTCCCCACTCAGCAGGGAGTCAGCTTCTTCCTCTCCCTCTGCCCCTCCCCCCCTTCTGCACTCTCTCTCTCTCAAGTAAATAAATAAAATATTTTTAAAAAATAAAAATAAATTTTAAAAAAGGGAGGCAAACCATAAGAGACTCTTAGCTGTAGGAAACAAACAACTTGGGTTGCTTCCTTATCTTGGCTATTGTAAATAATGCTGCAAAAAACATAGGGGTGTGTATATCTTTTTAAATTAGTGTTTTTGTTTTCTTGGGGTAAATAGTAGTGGAATTACTGGGTCATATGGTAATTTGATTTTTAATTTTTAAGGAGCCTCCATACTGTCTTCCACAGTGACTTTCACCAACAGTGCCCAAAGGTCCTCTTTCTCAATGTCCTCACTAATACTTGTTATTTCCTGTGTTGTTGATTGTAGCCATTCTGACTGATGTGAGGTGGTTTCTCATTGTGGTTTTGATTTGCATTTCCCTGATGCCGAGTGATGTTGAGCATCTTCTCATGTGTCTGTTGGCCATTTGTATGTCTTCTTTGGAAAAATGTCTATTCAGGTCCCCTGCCTATTTTTAATCAGATTATTTGGTGTATTTGGTGTTGTAGAAGTTCTTTATATATTTTGGATATTAATAGCTTATAGAATACATATCATTTGCCAATATCATCTCCCATTCAGTAGGTTGCCTTTTTGCTGATGGTTTCCTTCACTGCAAAAGTTTTTCATTTTGGTGTAGTCTCAATAGTTCAATTTCACTTTTATTTCTCTTGCCCGAGGAGTCCTATCTAGAAAAATGTTTCTATAGCTGATGTCAAAGAAATTAGTGGCTACATTTTCTTCTAGGACTCTCATGGCTTCAGGTCTCATGTTTAGGTCTTTGACCCATTTTGAGTTTATTTTTGTATATGGTGTGAGGAAATGGTCCAGTTTCATTCTTTTAAATGTAGCTGTCCCATTTTCCCAGCACCATTTGTTGAAGAGACTGTCTTTTCCCCATTGTGTGTTCTTGCCTTCTTTGTTGTAGATTAATTGACCATATGAGCATGGATTTATTTCTGGGCTCTCTATCCTGTTCCCTTTATTTATGTATCTGTTTTTGTGCTAGTACCATACTGTTTTGATTAATACAGCTTTGTCTTTTGATTAATACAGCTTTGTGATATATCTTAAAATCTGGGATTGTAGTAACTCCAGCTTTGTTCTTTCTCAAGATTGCTTTGTCTATTTGAAGTCTTTTGTGGTTCCACACAAATTTTAGGATTTTTTATTCTAGTTCGGTGAAAAAATGTTGGCATTTTGATAGGGATTGCATTATATCTGTAGATTGCTATGGTGGTGTGGACATTTTAACAATATTGGTTTTGTTTTGTTTTTTTTTAAAGATTTTTATTTATTTATTTGACAGAGAGAGACACAGCAAGAGAGGGAACACAAGCAGGGGGAGAGGGAGAGGGAGAAGCAGGCTTCCTGCGGAGCAGGGAGCCCAATGCGGGGCTTGATCCCAGGACCCTGGGATCATGACCTGAGCCGAAGGCAGATGCTTAACGACTGAGCCACCCAGGCACCCAACAATATTGGTTCTTCTAATCCATAAGCATGGAATATCTCTCCATTAACGTGGCATCTTCAATTTCCTTCATCAGAGTTTTATAGTTTTTGGAGTACAGGTCTTTCATCTCCTTGGTTAAATTTATTTCTGGGTATTTTGTTATTTTTGTGTGTGTGCAATTGTAAATGTCATTGTTCTCTTGATTTCTTCTTCTGCTACTTGATTCTAGAAATTCTCTCCATAGAGGGAATAGTTTGTAACTGCATTGTTGATAACCTGAGTGCCAGCTGCCATTTATTAAATAACAACGTAGTTTTAGTCACTGCTTAACTTGGAATGTAGGATTCCCAAATAGAACATAAAAATGCGAGGGGCACCTGGGTGGCTCAGTCGTTAAGCGTCTGCCTTCGGCTCAGGTCATGATCCCAGGGTCCTGGGATCGAGCCCCGCGTCGGGCTCCCTGCTCTGAGGGAAGCCTGCTTCTCCCTCTCCCACTCCCCCTGCTTGTGTTCCTGCTCTCGCTGTGTCTGTCTCGGTCAGATAAATAAATAAAATCTTAAAAAAAAAAAACTTTAAAAAAAACACATAAAAATGTGAGGTATTTTTGTTTTATAGTTACCATACTTCTGAGTAGACCACATTAAGACAATGTTTAATTTGGCCTAAGTTACCGGGTTTTTTTAATTGTACTTTTATTCCTACCAAGTTTGAGCTACACTAAACACTAAAAAGCTATTAGTAATTAGTCATGTTCTGTTAGGATTTGCTTAAAATGACAAAGTGCTAAGTTCTCACAAGTGTAAAGCTCCAAGTAACTGGTCAAATTATTATACATAAAAAAGGAATAAAATAAAAAAGTCTATTCTTCAAAAGTGTTTTGGTGTTGATTTAGAATATGAAGGAGGTTCTTGTTTTAAGGTTTAACTTTTGAAGAGAGGCTTTTTGAAAGAACAGACTATAACCTGGGATATTAGGCATAAGGATAGCCCATAAAATAACAAAGGGGAAAATGTGTTAGTGTTTTAGAACAAGGGATTTAGAATCACATTGTCTAGATTTTTATTCCAGATCTGTAGCTAAGTCACTTTCACTTTGTTGTTGTTGTTTTAATATTTATTTATTTATTTGAGAGCACATGCTCGAGACGGGGGAGGGGGCAGAGGAAGATGCAGACTCCCTGCTGAGCAGGGAGCCTGATGAGGTACTCGATCCCAAGACCCTGGGATCATGACCTGAGCCGAAGGCAGACGCTTAAGTGACTGAGCCACCCAGGCGCCCTCAAGTGATGATTTTTTTTCTTTCTTTTTTTTTTAAGATTTTATTTATTTGAGATAGAGTGAGAGAGCGCACACGCAGGAGCAGGGGGAGCAGCAGGGAGAGGGAGAAGGAGACACCCCACTGAGCAGGGAGCCCAGTGTGGAACTCGATCCCAGGACCCTAGGATCATGACCTGAGCCGAAGGCAGATGCTTAATGACTGAGCCAGCCAGACGCCCCTCAAGTGTTGCTTTTCAACAGGATGAATTTTTTTTTTTAATTTTTTATTTATTTGACAGAGACACAGTGAGAGAGGGAACACAAGCAGGGGGAGTGGGAGAGAGAGAAACAGGCTTCCCGCCGAGCAGGGAACTTGATGCGGGGCTCAATCCCAGAATCCTGGGATCATGACCTGAGCCGAAGGTAGACGCCTAATGACTGAGCCACCCAGGGACCCCTCAACAGGATGAATTCTATTGTTCAGCACCATTTCTGTTTTAGGAGATTTACTTCTCTACTCATCAGTTAAGGGGCAGTCTGACATCATGGATAGCTTATAACTCTAGAAACCACAAAACATGGGATACATGCTTGCAGGTCTGCCACTAGGGCAAGTCACTTCTCTGGTTCCCCAATTTTTTATTTGTAAAAAGGTGGGATTGGGCTAGAGTGGACCCTAGAGATCCATTTTATCAAGTGTTATCTAGGTTTTTGTTTTCTGTAGTCAGCCATATAATTAGAAATATGTGTTGTGTGTATGTATTCATGTATATGTATCTTGAGAGTTTTATTAAAAAAAAATAGATTTGATTTTGGGGCGTCTGAGCGGCTCAGTCGTTAAGCGTCTGCCTTCGGCTCAGGTCATGGTCCCAGGGTCCTGGGATTGAGCCCCGCATCGGGCTCCCTGCTCTGCGGGAAGCCTGCTTCTCCCTCTCCTTCTGCTCATGTTCTGTTTCACTCTCTCAAATAAATAAATAAAAAATCTTTAAAAACAAAAAACCCAGAAATTAGACGATTTTCCTAATTAGCAGGCACTGACCAAACATAAGATTCTTGTGTGCTGCTAAGATCTTTTATCTGAAGGCTGCCCACTGTCAGTGACACAAGCTTGGATCATTCAGTAATTTTAATTGCAGTTAAGTATACTTCATTATGTAAATATAATTAAATCAAGAAACTGGGGCATTTTAAAGAAAGACTGACAGAACCAGTACAGCTATGTAAATGGCTTCTATAGATTGACTAAGGTTTAAATCATATTTAATTCCCTTAGCCAAGCAAAGACCCTCTTGACTCACTGCTGTGGTCATACATGCTGATAGAGCTCATACACATGCATATCTGATCATGTGGCCCAGTGTTAGCAAATCTTGGATTTCTCTGCACTAGATGATTTTCCAGGATTAACAACCAATGATTCTAAGTCACAGATTGTTCCGTTTTTTCTCCTTGATCGGCCTTAAAAATAAAGACAACTATTGAAAAATATAAAGCAATCCTCCCCTTTCCTTTATCACTAATATGCTCCCTCAATCTCAAGTACGTTTTCCTTTGACCATTGAGAACAAAGTAGAATGTTTTGTAAAAAAAAAAAAAAAAAATGCAGACTGTACAGGGAAATTAATACAATATAAGAAGACACATTATATTTAGATTGGGAAAGAAAAACTTATTTTTTGAGGTCAGTAATTGGAGCTAAGCCATAAGTGTCTGAATTCTCAATGATTTGCAAATGCTTACTGACTTGGAAAAAAATGTGTATGTTGAATTCTTTTCATTTTCCACTGGCTTGTAAAGGTTAGGATTATATTACGTCTCTTCCCCCTCCATCCACCCTCTAAAAAAAAAAAAAGCTACAATAGCTTCCCTGTTAGATGAAATCGAAATTTCTTGGCCTATCATTCAAAACCCTTTATATCCCAGCCCCCACCACATTTTCAATTTTATCTCCTATTTATTCCCTTCTCTGTACCTTCCCCCAACTCTGGCTTCCAGGGGTTCTCCTTACTTCCTAATACACCTGCATTTTCACACCTCTGCCTGTTTGCTTTGCCTGCTCACCTGACCTAGGATGTCCTTTTTCCTATTCAGTCTACTTGACAAACTCCTGCCCCTTCTCCCAGATCCAGCTGAGGTGTTGCCTTTTTTTTTTTTTTAAGATTTCATTTATTTGACAGAGAGAGACACAGCGAGAGAGGGAACACAAGCAGGGGGAGTGGGAGAGGGAGAAGCAGGCTTCCCGCTGAGCGGGGAGCCCGATGCGGGGCTCGATCCCAGGACCCTGAGATCATGACCTAAGCCGAAGGCAGACACTCAACGACTGAGCCACCCAGGCGCCCCGGTGTTGCCTGTCTTAATAAATCTGTCTGCACCCTTTCCCCAGGCAGGTATGTCCCTCACCTGTGCTCCCATTCAGAGCACTTCAAATGACAGCATTATTCACACTGTGTGGGAATTTTACCCCCACATTCTCCTACCACTGCTACTCTCTTTAGCAAGGACCACGCTTTGACTATATATATATAACCTTGGCATCTAATACATAGTGGACATTCAATAAAAGCTTGCCAAAGTGAATAAAAACATGGGTGCATATATCGCAGGAGGAGAAATATCCTGAGTAGATAAAATATGTTTTCTTTTCATTCATTATATATAATTTGGAGAATACAAAAAATACCAAGGAGGAAATGAAATTGACCTATAACCCTACTGAGAGATCATGTTAACAGCTTAGCATACCTATTTCCAATTAAAACATACTTTGAAGAGGAACTCTGGTTTTTAAAATTAGAAAATTACCTACATGCATAACAGATGATCCTAATTCTTGACTTTGCTGTTTCTTTGTTAGCTCACAGAGAGAATAATCATCCTCTTTGTGGTGATCACCAGTCAAGAGGAAGTCCAAGAGAAATATGTGGTGTGTGTTTTATTCATCTTTTGGAATCTATTGGATATGGTTAGGTAAGGAGGCAAAATAATCTCTTAAAGCCAAGTTGCTTTTCTGTTAGTAATAGCTGCCTACATTTGGTTACCCTGAATGAGAGAGAAAACCCCTTTGCAAATTATTTTATCTTGATATGGAAATGTATTCTTAGCGCTTTCCATAATGGGCATATCAGAGGTAATGCAAACCTCCCGTGGTATTACAAGAGCAGATCAGTGCATTCAGTTTTCCAGCAGAAGACTTGGCATAGCACCACTTTGGGATAAACCTCACAGCTGCTTGCTAATGAAAGGCATTCCTTGAAATTGCTCTGGTACATTTTACTCTAACAAGCAAAGCAAGACTTCTATTATGTCATAGTCAGGATTTACAAAGTTGGTTTCTGTGAATTCCAGAATACTTTAAACACAGGGCCTCATCACTGTGGTGAAGAACGCACCTCCATATACATTTATTTTGTATTTTTTATTGAAGTATAATTAACTTTTTTATTGAAGTATAGTTAACTTACATAATGTTAGTATTAGTTTCAGGTATATGACATACTGATTGGAGAGTTTTGTTTTGTTTTTTAAAGATTTTATTTATTTGACAGAGCAAGCACAAGCAGGGGGAGCAGCAGAGGGAGAGGGGGGAGCAGCAGAGGGAGAGGGAGAAGCAGGCTCCCCACTGAGCAGGGAGCTCGACGTGGGGCTCGATCCCAGGACCCCGGGATCATGACCTGAGCCGAAGGCAGACGCTTAACCAACTGAGCCACCCAGGGGCCCCTGATTGGACAGTTCTATACATTAATCAGTGCCGACTATGATAAGTGCGGTCACCCTCTGTCACCATACAACATTATTACAATATTTTTGATTATATTCCCTATGCTGTACTTTTCATCACCATGGTACATTTTATATACAATTCCAGTGGGTCCAAAAGACTTACTGAAGTTATTTTGTGGATTCCCTCTGAATCCTTGAACCTCAGATTAAGAACCTTTGCTCTAGATCATCTTCAGTTTCCTTCTGTTTCTAAAACTTTGCAAAGAGATGGGTCCAGCAGTGGGGTAAACAGTCGCCTTTGCTCAGAGGCTCATCTTGGGGAGGTGTCCTAACTGCTACTTTGGCTTTCACAAATGAGAACTGCCCCTCCCACTTGCAAGATCTGGTTGTGGATAGGTAACAAAAGCACCCTAGCATTTTAGCTGAGGTTATGTGAATTACTCATTTATTAAATTGTCAGTAACTTAGCTGAATTAAAGTATTTCTAAATAATGGGGTGAGCCCTAGAGTGAGTTAGAATGAAATGTTTTGTTGAATGAAAAGGACTATCATTCCTTGTATATATAATTTAGGAAGTTATTCCTCATTTTTTAACTGATAGTTTTGTAGACCTGGGGCGAATTTCATGGACTTTTGTAGCCCATGACTTTCTGTTCATGAGACAAGGAGCCCCATCTGGGACTGGGACTTTTTGACATATTGTTCTCTGGTACGCCTGACTCTTTCAGTGTCGATTCAGTCTCTGATAAGCTCAGGTAAACCCATTAGAGAACAAAATGATTTTAACATTGAGAGTAGTATCATGATGTCATGGAATGGCTTTTTAACAGAGGAGATCTTAGGGATGACTCCCACCTCCACTGCTTGCTATATAATCTTGGACATACCACTGAACCTTCAAAAACAAAAGAATTGAGATAATTCATGTACTGTGATATTCACCCTTTATTTTTTAATTAATTAGAGCGAGAGTGAGAGTGGGGAGGGGCAGAGGGAAAGGGAGAGAATCTTAAGCAGGCTCCACGCTCAGTGTGGAGCCAGATATAAGGCTCAGTCTCAGGACCCTGAGATCATGATCTGAGCTGAAATCAAGAGTCAGACACTTAAGTGACTGAGCCACCTAGGCACCCAACATTCACCCATTTAAAATAGAAAATTTGTGGGTTTTAGTGTATTTAAAGATGGGTAACTATCATCACTAATTTGAGGACATTTTCACTGCACTCTATAAAGAAACCCCAAAGCTCTTAGCAGTAAAATCCCCATTTTCTCCTCTCAGTCCCTGGCAACCACTAACATACTGTCTCTATGAATTTGTCTATTCTGGACATTTCATATAAATGGAACCATTCAATATGTGGCCTTTTGTGACTGATTTCCTTCACTTAGCATAATGTTTTCAAGGTTTATCCATGTTATAACATGTATCAGTATTTCATTCCTTTTTATGGATGAATAATATTCCATTATAGCGATATACCACTTTTATCCATTCTTCAGTTGATGGACATACTTTTTGGTTATGAGGAATACTGCTATGAACATTCATGTACAAGCTTTTGTATGCACATAGGCTTTCATTTCTCATAACTTAGAAGTGAAATTTCTGAGCACCTAGCCTTTTTGAAACTTTTTTTTTTTTCTCTGTTAAGTTGGGGTGGAATTATCTTCCCAACTTACCCTAAAATGACTTTTTTTTTTTTTTTTTTTTAAGGCAAGGACTAGAGGGATACCTGGGTGGCTCAGTTGGTTAAGTGTCTGCCTTCAGCTCAAGGTCATGATCTCAGAGTCCTGGGATCGAGCCCCACATTGGGCTCCCTGCTCAATGGGGAGTCTGCTTCTCCCTCTGCCTCTGCTCCTCCCCCCGCCACTTGTGCGTGCTCTCTCTCTCTCCCTCAAATAAATAAAATCTTAAATAAATAAATAAATGCAAGGACTAGAAATTTCCTCAGCCTGATAAAGGCATCTATAAAAAATCCACATCCAGATGATTGTTCATGTTGAAAAACTGATGCTTTCTTCCTAAGATGAGGAATGAAACAAGGATGTACACTCTTGCCACTTCTATTCAACATTGTACTGGAAGTTCTCGTCATGGCAGTTAGGCAAGAAAATGATGTAAAAGGCAATCATATTAGAAAGGAAGGAGTAAAGTCTCTATTGGCAGGTTATAAAATCATAAGGAATCCACTAAAAATACTAGAACTAGTGAACTGGTAAAGAAAGGTTGTAGAATACAAAACCAATATACAAAACTCAGTTGTGTTCTATACAACTTGTAATGACCTATCCTAAAATAAAATTAAGGAAAAATTTCATTTATAATAGCATCAAAAAATAAAGTACTTTGGAATCAATTTAACAAAAGATATGCAGAACTTACACATTGAAAACTTTAAAATACTGTTGGGAGAAATTTAAAAATATCTAAATAAAGAGATAGCCCATGTTTATGGGTTGAAAACTTAATATTGTTAAGACTGCAACACTCTCCAAATTGATCTGCATATTCAAGACGATCCTTCTCAGAACCCCAGCTGGCTGCTTTGCAGAAATTGCGAAGCTGATCTTAAAATTCATATGGAAATTCAAGCAACTTAGACTAGCCCAAGCAATCTTGAAGAAGAAGAACATAGTTGGAAGACTCACACTTCTCAATTTCAAAACTCACTACAAAGCAATAATAATCAAGAATGCAATACTGGCATAAAGATATATCATAGAATTGATAGTCTGGGGATAAATTCTCATATAGCCAATCGATTTCTGACAAGGGTACCAAGACCATTAAATGGTGGGGGGGAAATAGTCTTTTCAACAAATGGTGCTGAGACAACGAGATGTCCACCTGCGTTGGACCCTTACCTCACACCATATACAGAAGTTAAAATGGATCGAAAACCTAAATTTAGAGCTAAAACTATAAAACTGAGAAGACCGCATAGGGGTAAATCTTGGTGATTTTAGATTTGGCAGTGGATTCTTAGACACCAAAAACAGAAGCAACAAGAGAATAAAAGATACAATGGACTTCATCAGAAGTGGCTTTAAACATGTAAGATGTTTATCTACTCTTGCAATAAAAAAGTAGATGCCAGTTTTTCACTGAGATTGGTACAAATCAAGTTTGATAACATGCCATGTTTAGTGAAGGCTTGCACTGTTGGTATATGGTTTTTATGTACACAGATAAGCAAATGCAAGAATATTTGAGAGGATATATAAGAAACTGGCATTGGTCATTGCCTCTGAGGAATGGAATCGGGGTCCTAGAATGGGAGAAAGGTTTAGTTTTCTCTGTTTTCAAGGTTTTGGATTTTGTTTTGCCATATTATGTACAGCCTATTCCAGTACTCAAAGTATAGTCCCTAGACCAGTGTGGCATTAGCATCACCTGGAACTTGTTTATAATAGAAATTCTCAGGCTCTACCTGAGACCCACGGAATGAGACACTCTGGGTATACGGCCTAGCAGTTTGTGCTTCAGCAAGACCTCTGGGTGATTCTTATGTATGCTTAAGCTTGAGAACCACTGCCTAGTCAGAGAAACAAAAAGATGCAGAACTAAATTTATTCCCTAAATATTTACAAGTATATCTGTCTTTAAAAATCTAGCGGCATGCTGCATAAAATGGGCTTAGCTTCTGAGTGAAATTGAAGCCACTAATCAGGGAAACTTGTAATTTGCTGAGGGCTAAGAGTTCCATTTTTCTTAGTTTACCTCCGTAATTATCCATGATCCACCCCCTGCGACAAGCCAGACTGACACAGTTCCCTTCCCCTTATGTATGTATGTATGTATGTATTTTTACCTCTTCTGCTTAAATGATAGGATATAAAGTTTGGAATTTAAACGTTCCAGTTGTATCTCTGTATTTAATTACAGTGTAAGATATTTTCTTCTCTTGTTCTTTCCCAGACGTCAGCAGGAAATGATGTTTCTGAGCTCCTTTGTTTTCTTTTAGGTACACTTACAGCATGTTATCAGTCATAGGAATATCCTATGCCATCTTGACCTGGTTCAGTCAGACACTGTGGATGCCGATTTATCCTCTGTGTGTTCTTGCTGAAGGTAAGACAATAGTGACTTTGCATTATTGCTTACTGACAAAAGCAATCTAGTTATAATGGTTCACTTAACTTTTTGATGATTAAATCACTATTTTTGCTACTGCTAGCTGACAACTGACGGTGAATCATTCCTGGCACACTTCCCTCGATGCAAAAAAGCAAAGCATTTAAGAAACAATGTTAGAGGGGGAGGCAGCTTTGCATAGTAGACAAAATATTGGATGAGGAATGAAGACATTTGAGGACAGGCCCTTAACTTCATTAACTCGCTGTGTGAGTTTTGGGCAAATTATTTAACCTCTCTGTTTAGTCATCCAAAAGGGGTTTAACATTTAGTGACTCAGTGATTTTTTTTTTTCTTTTTTTTTTTAAGTAGGCTCCACACCCAGTGTGAGGCTTGAACTCATGACTCTGAGATCAAGACCTGAGCTGAGATCAAGAGTCAGATGCTTAACCGATTGAACCACCCAGGCGCCCCAGTGATTATTTTTAGTGCACAGAAATTCAGTTCCCCCGGGCTGGACTATCTTTCCTACTTAACCATCTACCATGCATCACACTCTCTGCCAGTAACAGTTAACTCTACCTTTAGATCAGTCATCAATTTCTCAGGGAAGCATTCCTCAACTTTCTCAACTAAGTCCATTCCCTGTCCCCCATTCCCCACCCCCACCCCCCACCCCCGTACAGCACCATGAATCTCTCTTTCATAAGACGTGTCTCAGGTGTGATTAGACATTTGTGTGATTCTTTGAATGATGTCTGTTTCTTTTCTAGCCTCTAAAGCAACTTGGGGATATGGGGTTGTTTCCTTGCTTGCCTTTTTCTCATGCACCCAATATACATGCTCAATAAACACTGAATAAATTACTGAATACAATATGAAGTAAGCTAGCTACTTAGCCTAAATGTAAACCTAAAACTTAAATAATTCATAAGTTTGCAAAAAGCTTGAGGATATTAGGGGAGTATATGCTTCCTTCTGTAATGGATTTGGCAGACTGGTAAGGAACTTTCTGAAACAGACATTAAAATTTTTGAAAATGGAAGGCATAACGAAATAAGAAAGCATATTAAGGTAACTAAGGGAAAACATACAAAAAGAAATTTAACATAAAATGATGACATTGGCAATAATCATAAAGTGTATATATTCTACTCATGTTTCATATTTACCGATGACCAGAGAAAAGTTTATAGTAAATCATATTAGGTAGAACTTTAAAAATTTGTTTTGCTTTCAAAAGAATTACTGATTTTTAGGATAGACTATGCCAAGAGAATCTAGAGAATACTCCTGAAAACTAAAAAAAAACTGGATTGCTCATTTCTTTGAGAATGAAGTTCTTCACTCATTAAAACATTAAGTACATTCCTTTGTTATATCCTATGAAAAATACCATAAAGAATATATTATAAAGGAATAAGGTAGAGATAGGAGTAATCTTTTCCTAAAAATAAAGGATGAATAACTGTATAGAAAACTTTTCCATTCTCATTATTTGATAATGTTAAGCCTTTCTGGGAAAGCCATGTTCCAATATGTTTGCCATAAAACCCATTTCTTTTATTGAAATTAGATTCATAAACTTATTCTTGCAATTAAAAAGCAAAGTATATGCAGAAAAAGAGTCTGGAAGCATATGTGACAAAATGTCAATAATGATTCTGGGTAGCAGAATACAGGTAACTGTAGTTTTACCTCTACATGTTTCTTTATATTTCCAGTGCCCCAAAGTATAAAAATATGTAGTTAAGAAAACCTAGTTGACTTTTGATGACTCTAATATTTTTAAATAGCTGTAGTTTCCATCCAATACTATAAAAGACAAAAGCAGGTTCTGTAGATAACCAAATCAACTGTTTGTACTGATTAAATTCTAGAGACTTAGGTGCAGCATCTGGAAATCTCAGACGCAGGACAATTGCGGACCCCATGCGCCTGCCATTCATCCTGCTCAGGATGGCCCTAACAGCTTTCGTTGCCCAACACTTCTTCTGTCTCGAATTTTTTTTAATTTACAAATAATTTTAGACTCCTAAGAAGTTACAGAAACAGTGCATTGTTCCCATATACCTTCACCCAGCTTATCCTAAAAACATCTTATATAACCATAGTACATTATCATTTCATAAAGTGTCATAAAAATCTGTAGGTGAGATATAACTTCATAGAAGCTCCTCTGTATTTTTATTGAAGTATAATTGACATACAATGTTATATTAGTTTCAGGGGTACAACATACTGATTCAACAATTCCATACATCCTCCTTTTTTGCCACAGTAAGTGTAGTCACCATCTATCACTGTACGACGTTTTTAGAGTAGAATTGACTATATTCCCTGTGCTGTACTTTTCATCTCCATGACTTATTTTATAACTGGAAGTTTATACCTCTTAATCCCCTTTATCTATTTAGCCTATCCCCAAATACCTCCCCATTGGCAACCACAAGTTTGTGCTCTGTATTTAAGAGTCTGTTATTTAGGGGCGCCTGGGTGGCTCAGTCATTAAGCGTCTGCCTTCGGCTCAGGTCATGATCCCAGGGTTCTGGGATCCAGCCCCGCATCGGGCTCCGGGCTCCCTGCTAGGAGGGAAGCCTGCTTCTCCTTCTCTCATTCCCCTTGCTTGTGTTCCTGCTCTTGCTGTCTCTCTCTCTGTCAAAAAAAAAACAAAAAACAAAACTTTAAAGTCTTTTATTTTTTATATTCCATGTATAAATGAAATCATATGGTATTTGTCTTCCTCTGTCTGACTTACTCCACTTGGCCTAATACCCTCTAGGTCCATCCATATTCTTGCAAATGGCAAGATCTCTCTCTCTCTCTCCCTTTTTTTTTTTTTTTTAATGGTGAACATTCCACTGTGTGTGTATCTTCTTTAACACATTAATACATCTTTATCCATTCATCTATTGATGACACTTGGGTTGTTGCTTCCTTATCTTGGTATTGTAAATCATGCTGCAGTAAACATAGAGGGGTGCATGTATCTTTTCAAATTAGTGTTTTTGTTTTCTTTGGGTAAATACCCAGTAGTGGAATTACTGGATGGTATGGTATTTCTTTTCTTTTTTTTTTTAAGCTAACACTCTCATTATCCATTTTATTAAGGAATACTTTCTCAGAAAAATGTAAGACAAAAATCTTAAGTATATTTTAAACATTCACTCATGCAGTGCACTCGTGTCTATTCAACATGAGGGTCTCTATACCTTTAAGACTGCTCAACCCATTCCCATTTAATATTTGAATGTGAAATTTCCTAGTAAGTGTGAGTTCACCGGTATGGTATTTCTATTTTTAATTTTTTTGATGAATTTCTATATTGTTTTCCACAGTGGCTGCACCTATTTACATTCCCACCAACAGTCTTACCAAGTTTCTTTTGCTTCCCATCCTTACCAGCATTTATTATTTATTTTTTTTATTATTTTTTTATATTAACTATTCTGACAGGTGTGAGGTGATATCTCATTATGATTTTTATTTGCATTTCCATGATGATTAGTGATGTTGAGCATCCTGTGCTCGCTTCGGCAGCACATATACTAAAAAAAGTGATGTTGAGCATCTTTTCATTTAGCCCACTGTGTCTGTTTGCCATCTGTATGTCTTTGGAAAAATGTCTATTTAGGCTCTCTGCCCATTTTTTAACCAGATAGTTAACCAACTGTCTGGTATTGAGTTGTATAAGTTTTTTTTTTTTTTTTTTTAAAGATTTTATTTATTTATTTGAGAGAGAGAGAGAGAGCACATGAGAGGGGGGAGGGTCAGAGGGAGAAGCAGACTCCCTGCTGAGCAGGGAGCCCCATGCGGGACTCGATCCTGGGACTCCAGGATCATGACCTGAGCCGAAGGCAGTTGCTTAACCAACTGAGCCACCCAGGCGCCCTTGAGTTGTGTAAGTTCTTTAATATATTTTGGACATTAACCGTTTGTCAGGTATTTTGCTTTCAAATATCTTCTCCCATTCTGTAGGTTGCCTTTTACTTTGTTGATGGTTTCCTTTGCTAGCAAAAGCTTTTTTTTTTTTTTTAAAGATTTTTATTTATTTATTTGAGAGAGAGAGAGAGCACATGAGAGGGGGGAGGGTCGGGAGGGTCAGAGGGAGAAGCAGACTCCCTGCCGAGCAGGGAGCCCGACGCGGGACTCGATCCAGGGACTCCAGGATCATGACCTGAGCTGAAGGCAGTTGCTTAACCAACTGAGCCACCCAGGCGCCCCAACAAAAGCTTTTTATA
>NC_138382.1:38045853-38056591 GCF_054177405.1 Leptonychotes weddellii | reverse complement strand
GTCTGAGGAGACATGTATATAAATATGTTGCTAAGGGTGATGTCCAAATTACTGCTTATGTTTCCTTGCAGGAGTTTTGTGGTTTTAGGATTCACATTTAGGTCTGTGATCCATTTTGAGTTTATTTTTGTGTACGGTCTAAGAAAAGGGTCCAATTTCATTCTTTTGCATGTAGCTGTCCCATTTTTTTCTGCACCATTTATTGAAAAGGCTGTCTTTTCCCCACTGTAAATTCTTGCCTTTGTCATAAATTAATTGACTGTATAGGCATGGGTTTCTTTCTGGGTTCTCTATCCCGTTCCACTGATCTATGTATCTATTTTTTATGTCAGTACCATACTGCTTGGATTACTGTAGCTTTGTCTCATATCTTGAAGTCTGGAATTGTGATACCTCTGGCTGTGTTCTTCTTTCTCAAGATTTCTTTGTCTATTCAACGTATTTTGTGGTTCTCTACAAATTTTAGGATTATTTGTTCTGGTTCTATGAAAAATGCTATTGGTATTTTTATAGGGATTGCATTGAATCTGTAGTTTGCTTTGGGTAGTATGGACATTTTAATGTTAGTCTTCCAATCCATGAGCATGGTATATTGTTCCATTTGTGTCCTCTTCAGTTTCTTTCATCAATGTCTTACAGTTTTCAGAGTATAGGTCTTTCATCTCCTTGATTAAGATTATTCCTAGGTATTCTTTTTGGTGCAAGTGTAAATGGTTAGTATCATATAGTAGAAATGAAACAATTCTCTGTTAATTTTGTATCCTGTAAATTTACTGAATTCATTTATCAGTTCCAATAGTTTTTTGGTGGAGTCTGTAGGATTTTCTGTATGTGGTGTAGCATGTCATCTGCAAATGTGCTAGCTTAACTTCTTCCTTGCCAATTTGGAAACCTCTTTTTTCTTGTCTGATTGCTGCAGCTAGGACTTCCAGTACTCTGTTGAATAAAAATGGTGAGAGTGGACATCCTTGTCTTGTTCCTGATCTTAGAGAAAAACCTTGATTTTTCAGCATTGAGTATGATGTTAGCTGTGGGTTTTTCACATATGGCCTTTATTATGTTAAACCCATTTCATTAAGAGTTTTTATCATGAATGGATGCTGTATTTTGTCAAATGCTTATCTGCATCTATTGAAATGGTCTTATGGGTTTTATGTTTCCTGTTGTCACTGTGATACATCACATTGACTGATTTGCAAATATTGGATCACCCTTGCATCCCTGGAATAAATCTCATTTGTTCGTGGTGAATGATCTTTTTAATGTATTGTTGTATGCAGTTTGCTAATATTTTGTTGAGGATTTTTGCACTGTGTTCATCAGAGATCCTGGCTATAGGGTTTTGGTGTTTTTTTTTTTTCTTTTTTTTCTCCCTCTTTTAACAGTGTCTTTGGTTTTGAAATCAGGGTATTGATGGCCTTGTAGAATGAATTTGGAAGTTTTCCTTCCTCTTCTATTTTTTAGAATAATTGGAGACTAGGTATTAACACTTCTTTAAATGTTCAGTAGAATTCACCTATGAAGCTGTATGGTCCCAGACTTTTGTTTGTTGGGAGTTTTTGATTACAGATTCAATTTCATTACTAGTAATTGGTCTGTTCAAATTTTCTGTTTCTTCCTGAATCACTTTTGGGAGATTGTATATTTCTCAGAATTGATCTGTTTCTTCTAGGTTGTCCAATTTATTGGCATATAATTTTTCATATTCTCTTACAATCTTTTGTATTTCTCTGCTATCAGTGGTTATTTCTTCTCCTTCCTTTTTAATTTTATTTTAGTTCTCTTATTTTCTGATGAGTCTGGCTAAAGGATTATCAATTTTGGTATTTCAAAGGACCAGCTCTCTTTTTTTGTTTTGTTTGTTTTTAGTTTTTCACTTATTTCTGCTATAGTCTTTATTATTTCCTTCCTTCTGCTTTCTGCTAGCTTTGGGGTTTGTTCTTTTTCTAGCTCCTTTAGGTATAAGTTTAGGTTGTTTGAGAGTTCTCTTGTGTGTTGAGATAGGCCTATATTGCTATAAACTTCCTTCTTAGAACTGCTTTTGCCACATCCCAAAGATTTCGGGCTGCATTGTTTCCATTTTCATTTGTGTCTGTGTATTTTTTTTAATTTTCTCTTTGATTTCTTTGTTGACCCATTCATTGTTTAATAGCAGTTTAGCCTTCATGTATTTTTATTCTTTCCAGAGTTGTTTTTATAATTGATTTCTAGGGGCGCCTGGGTGACTCAGTTAAGCGTCTGCCTTCAGCTCATGTCATGATCCCAGGGTCCTGGGATCGAGCCCAGCATAGGGCTTCCTACTCAGTGGGGAGCATGCTTTTCCCTCTCCCTATGCTGCTCCCCCTGCTTGTGCTTGGTCTCTCTGTCAAATAAATAAATAAAATCTGTAAAAAAATTATTTTTATAATTGATTTCTAGTTTCATACTGTTGTTGAAAAAAACACTTCATAGGACTTCAGTCTTTTAAAAATTTTTGAGACTTGTGTTGTGGCCTAACATTTGATGTATCCTGGAGAATGTTCTGTATGCACTTGAAAAGAAGGCATATTCTGTTTTTTAATGGAATGTTCTGTATATATCTGTTAGGGCCACCTGGTCTAATTATGCCACTCCCATCTGGCCTGCAAAGTTTCTGCTGAAAAAATCAGCTGATAGTTGTAGGGGATTTCCCTGTGTGTAATGGTTTTCTTTTCTCTTGCTGCTTTAAAAATTCACTCTATATCACTGCTTTTTGCCATTTTAATTATAACGTATCTTGGTGTAGACTTCCTTAGATTCATCTTGTTAGGGGCTCTCTGTGATTCCTAAAATGTGTGATGTCTCTTTTCTTTCTTAGATTAGGGAAGTTTTCAGTTATTTCTTCAAGTAAGTTTTCTGCTCCCTTCTTTCTCTCTCTCTCTCTTCTGGGATCCCTATAATGTGAATGTTGTTACTCTTGACGATGTTGTTGAGTTCCCTTAGCTGATCTCATTTTTTATTCTTTTTTGTTTTTGCTGTGCAGCCTGATTACTTTCCATTACTCTGTCTCCCAGATTGTTGATCTGTTCTGCATCCTCTGATCTGCTTTTGATTCCTTCCAGTGTATTTCATTTTTTGAATTCTTCAGCTCTAACTGGTTCTTTTTTGTATTTTCTCTTTGTTGAAGTTCTCACTGAGATCATCCACTCTTTTTTCACATCGAGTATTTTTATGACCATTACTTGGAACTCTTTATCAGGCACATTAGTTACTTGTTTCATTTAGCTCTTTTACTGTGATTTTGTTCTTTCATTTGGGCCATATTCCTCTGTCTCCTGATTTTGTCTAACTCTGTGTGTGTTTTTGTGCAGTAGGTTAGTCAGCTACATCTCCTGGTCTTGAAAGTTAGTGGCCTTAGGGCGCCTGGGTGGCTCGGTCGTTAAGTGGCTGCCTTCGGCTCAGGTCATGATCCCAGGGTCCTGGGATCAAGCCCCGCATCGGGCTCCCTGCTCGGTGGGAGGCCTGCTTCTCCCTCTCCCACTCCCCCTGCTTGTGTTCCCTCTCTTGCTGTCTCTGTGTCAAATAAATAAAATCTTTAAAAAAAAAAAAAAGTTAGTGGCCTTATGTTGAAGAGGTCCTGTGGAGCCCTCTAGCACAATTTCCCCTTGGTCTTCAAAATCAGGCACTTTAGGAATGTCCGCTGTGTGGGCTAAATGTGCCCTACTGTTGTGGCTGAGCTATGGTTTCTTCCAGTTCAGCCAGCTGCCATGACCCACTTTGCCTGCTGTGGGCATACTGGGCAGCATTTGGTCCCTACACCATTGAGAGGGCTGTTTGAGGCCTCTGTGACTAGTTGGTGGGAAGACCAGCAGTCAGCCTAGGTGTCTCCAGTTAGCCTCTCTGCCACAACTTCTGTTGCACCAAAGTGCAGGGCTTACTCCCTGCACAGCCAGCTAAGATCCCGGGCTGTTGAAACTGTGGGTGTACTGGTGTGTGGGACTTACTTCCCCCCTCCCCAGGGTAGGAGTCACTTTGGAGTAGCTTTGTCCCTGCCAGGGCCTTCTGCAGGATGTGGGAGGCAGGAGCCCATTTGCCTGCTGAAGGGGGCAGGTTGGATGGGTCAGGTCAGTGACATGGTGCTAGCAAGATAGAGGATTAGCACTGGCTCCCATAAGTGTCTAGTCATGGGGAGGGGAAGAGAAATGGCACCTGTCAGCACTTTTTTTTTTTTTTTTAATTTTAAAGATTTTATTATTTGACAGAGACACAGCGAGAGAGGGAACACAAGCAGGGGCAGAGGGAGAAGCAGGCTTCCCACCAGGCAGGGAGCCCGATGCGGGGCTCGATCCTAGGACCCCGGGATCATGACCTGAGCCAAAGGCAGACGCTTAATGACTAAGCCACCCAGGTACCCCCTGTCAGCACTTTTGTTCCCAGAGAAATCTGAAGATCCTGCCCTTCCAGCACACAATCTAAGACTAGTCTGTAAATTTCCGTGACACATACCCCAGGCACTTTTCAAACTGCTGCTTCTGCACTGTGTCTCCGCCAAGTTACTTATTATGCTGGGTTCGTAAGTGTGGGGACTCAGTTTCCTATTCCCCTCTGACTCTCCTGGCATTAAGCCTCCTGATTTTTAACATTCCTGGAGTTAAGCGCCACTGATTTTTTTTTTTTTTAATTGAAGTATAGGTGACAATTTTTACAGTAGTTTCAGGTATACAACATAGTGATTCAACAACTCTGTTATGCTGTGCTCACCACAAGTGTAGCTACCGTCTCTTACCATACAACACTGTTACAGTGCTATTGATTATATTCCTTATCCTGTAGCTTTTAGCCCTGTGACTCATTGATTCCATAATGAAACTTTTATCTCCCACTCCCCTTCACCCATTTTGCCCAAGCCCCCCACCCCATCCTTTGTAGCAACCATCAAGTCTCTGTATTTATGGGTCTGTCTGCTTTTTGTGCTTTTGTTTTTTAGATTCCATAAATAAGTGAAACCGTATGTCTTTTGTCTTTTTGTGTCTTATTTTACTTAGTGTAATACTCTCTAGGTCCCTCCATGTTCTTGCAAATGGTAAGATCTCCTTTTTTTATGGCTAAGTAATATTCTGTTGTGTGTATGTGTATATACACACACCACACATCTTTACTCAACTCTTGATGGACGCTTGGATTGCTTCCATATCTTGGCTATTGTAAATCATGCTGCAATAAACAGATGCATATATCTCCTTGAATTAATGTTTTTGTTTTCTTTGGGTAAATATCCAGTTTTGGAAATACTGGATCATATGGTATTTCTATATTTGATTTTTTTTTTTTTTAAACCTCCTTACTGTTTTTCACAGTGACTGCACCCATTTACATTCCTACCAATAGTGCAAGCAAGAGGGTTTCGTTTTCTCCACATCCTTACCAAAACTTGTTACTTTTCTTTTTGATACTAGCCATCCTGACAAGTGTGAGGTAATATCTCATTGTGATTTTGATTTGCATTTCTGAGATGATTAGTGATGTTGAGCATCTGTATGTCTTCGGAGAAATGCATGTTCGTATCTTCTGCACATTTTCAGATTGAATTGTGTTTTTGGTGTTGTATAAATTCTTCATATATTTTGAATATTAATGCCTTCTAAGATAAATAATTTGCAAATATCTTCTCCCACTCAGTAGGTTGCCTTTCTGTTTTGTTGGTTTCCTTTACTGTGTAAAATTTTATTTTGGTATAGTCCCAATAGTTTAATATTGCTTTTGCTTCCCTTTCCTGAGGAGACCTATCCATAAATCTGTTGCTAAGGGAGATATCCAAGACTGTACTGCCTGTTTTCTTCTAGGAGACTTATGGTTTCCTGTTTCACATTTAGGTCTTTAATCCATTGAGTTTATTTTTGGGTATGATATAAGAAAGAAGTCCAGTTTTTCTTTTGAATGTGGCTATTCAGTTTTCCCAGCATCATTTATTGAAGAGACTGCCTTTTCCCCATTGTATATTCTTGCCTTCTTTGTTATGACAAGATACATAGGCATGGGTTTATTTCTTGGTTCTCTATCCTGTTCCATTAACCTATATGTCTTTTTTTTTTTTTTTTTTAAAGTAGGCTCCATGCCCATTGTGGAGCCCAGTGCAGGATTTGAACTCACAACCCTGAGATCAAGACCTGAGTGGAGATTAAGATTTGGATGCTTAACCAGCTGAGCCACCCAGAGGCCCCCTATATGCCTAATTTTTTAAAAAGATTTATTTATTTTAGAGAGAGAGCAGGGGGAGGGACAGAGGAAGAGGAAGAGGAAGAGTCTTTTTTTTTTTTGAAGAGGAAGGGTCTTAAGCAAACTCTGCACTGAGTGTGGAACGCAGTGTGGAGCTTGATCTCGTGACCCTGAGATCATGACTTGAGCCAAAACCAAGAGTCAGATGCTTAACCGACTGTGCCACCCAGGTGCCCCTTTATATGTCTGTTTTTGTGCCAGTAGTATACTATTTTGATTATGCCAGCTTAGTCGTATATCTTGGAATATGCAGTTGTGATATCTCTAGCTGTGTTCTTTCTCAAGTTTGCTTTGGCTATTTGTGGTCTTCTGTGATTTTTTTTTTTAAACCTTTTTTTCTTTTAAGATTTTTATTTGACAGCACAAGCAGGGGGAAAAGCAGAGGGAGAGGGAGAAGCAGACTCCCCACTGAGCAGGGAGCCAGATGTGGGGCTCAATCCCAGGGCCCTGGGATCATGACCTGAGCTGAAGGCAGCTGCTTAACCAACTGAGCCACCCAGGTGCCCCAGGTCTTTTGTGATTCTATACCAACTTTAGAATTATTTGTTCTAGGTCTATGAAAAATGCTATTGGTATTTTGAGAGGAATTGCACTGAATCTGTAGTTTGCTTTGGGTAGTACGGATGTTTTAATGATAGTCTTCCAATCCATGAGCATGGTATATCTTTCCATTTGCATCATCTTCAGTTTCTTTCATCAGTGTCTTATAGTTTTCAGAGTATAGGTCTTTCATCTCCTTGGTTAAGTTTATTCCTAGGTATTTTATTAATGGGATTGTTGTTTTTTTAATTTCTCTGCTACTTTGTTCTTAGTGTATAGAAATGCAACTGATTTCTATGTGTTACTGAATTTGTTATTTCTAATAGTTTTTTTTTTCTTGGTGACGTCTTTAGGATTTTTATGTATAGTATCATGTCATGTGCAGTGAATTTAACTTCTTCCTTGCCAATTTGGAGGCCTCTTATTTCCTTGTCTGATTGATAGAACTTCTAGTAACTATGCTGAATAAAGTGGGAGGAGTGGATATCTTGACTTGTTCCTGATCTTAGAAGAAAAGCTCTCCATTTTTATCATTGAGTATGATGTTAGCTTTGGGCTTTTTTATATATAGCCTTTATTATGTTGAGGAGTATTCCCTCTAAACCCACTTGGTTGAGTTTTTATCATGAATAGATACTGAATTTCCGTCAAATGCTTTTTCATCTATTGATGATTTTTATCCTTTATTTTGTTAATTGTGTATCACATTGATTTGCAAATATTGAATCACCCTTGCATCCCCATAATCAGTCCCACTTAATTGTGGGAAATATTACTGAATGAGGTTTGCTAATTTGTTGAGGATTTTTGCATGTAAGTTCATTATGGATGATAGCCTGTATTGGTGGAGGGTAGTGTCTTTGTCTGGTTTTGATATCAGGGTAATGCTGGCCTCACTGAATGTATTTGGAAGCTTCCCTTCCTCTTCTATTTTTTTTGGAAAAGATTGTCACGAATATGTATAAACTCTTAAATGTTTTTCAGAATTCACCTGCAAATCCATCTGGTCCTGGACTTTTGTGAGATTTTTTAAATTATCAGTTCAACTTTGTTACTAATAGTGTATTCAGATATTTTTTTCCTGATTCAATTTTGGAAAGGTACACAATTCCACCCCTCCTACCCCTTTCCATGTGACCTTCTCTCTACAATGAGCTCTGGAAGGTCTGTTCTGTCTTTAGGTTGTTTTCAGAGTTGTATAGATATAGCTGTTATCTTGGGGTGTCCATGGGATGAGGTAAGCTCAGGATCTCCCTACGCCACCATTTCTCCCAGTTTCTTACCATTCTTTAAGTTCCGATGTTGGGGAAGGAGGAAGGAGGAGCTCTTCCAAGGCCAGTTAAGCTGAGGAAATGCTCAGTAAAACCAGTTTCCTTATTGCAGAGCTTTTTAGAATCTCTACTGTACTGATGTGTGTTTTGAAACTCCCAAGAAGAAACTCTATGCAGCATTCTTCAAATTCATTTGTCTATTTGTGAGAAGGGGGACAAGTAGTTGGGGATACCATTTTTAAAAAGCAGAAATTATTTCTCTGTAAAGTTCAAGTCACGCTGCTATAACGGCCTTGCCAGTTGAATCATTCCTTAGCTTCAGCTAAGGGAGTCAGCACCTGTCACAACTGTCATTATAAAATTCAGAATATCCCTGGACTCTGTAGACATTTATGTATACACATCCCTGTAGCAATATGAGGGGAAGGTTTCACAATTCCTTCTCTGTTCTTTAAACAGCATTTGCCATCTATCAGTCGCTGCCTTATTTTGAATCATTTGGCACTTATTCCACAAAGCTGCCCTTTGACTTATCCATCTATTTCCCATACGTGCTGAAAATATATCTCATGATGCTCTTTATAGGTAAGTGGCTTTTCTGTTTTGTTGTTGCATTCTTCCTGTGCTTTCTGCTTTGTGCTGCTATCTACTTTAACAGAAAGGTCTGTGAACATGGGAGAAACAGAGGAGGAAGCCCAGAATGATGAACTAGACCTTGTTAGTAAAGCACCTAGAAGTTACAATGCTTTTTTGCAGGACATCACAAGTTCAAATATATCACGTACAAACAAGAACAGGTTTACGGGCAGGTAACGTACCTGCGTTGTGTAGAAAACGTAGAAGTTTGACTATGGATACAGGGATCTACAGAGAAAACCTAGATGTCAAAGTAAGCAGGCTGCACCATTTGTATCATCTATTTTGTTTCCTGTTTGGTTTTATGTGCTAGCATTTCCCAGCAGGCACGTGGGAGTAGGTGCTAAAAACACAAGAAAAAATGTGTGGAACAAAAACTTAACAGTTAAGAAAGTTTAACTGGCAAAGACTTCCGTGATTACATTTCACTTTCTGCAGCTCTGACCTTCACAGATTCCCAAAGGTAGTTGTTCTAGAGCCAGTCATTATCAGACAAATAAGAACAATGCATAAGGGAGAAGACAGATGTGAAACTGCAGGGCTGATACAGCCACCGTCAAGAAAGGGGAAAATTAATTCCTTGCCTTAAACAAAACTTTACTTCCCTTTCTGGACCCTTGTTTAAGAGTTCCTTTTTTTTGAGTCTCCCTTGCAAGTGTCTTGTCCTTATTAGACTCCAGGCAGCACGCTGACTGTATTTTAAAACCAGAGAAATGGTTAATCAGCCTTACTTTTGCCGCTTCCTTCTCCATGTTAGGTATGTATTATACCTACAGTCATCTTTACTCAGAAAGAAGAGACATCCTCGGAGTCTTTCCCTTTAAAAAGAAGAAAATGTGAAGCACTGCATTCCGATGTGACATAAGAAAAAAAACAGGCTTGTGGACTCAGCTGCAACAAACAACACAGGAAGCATTCTGGTGGGTGCTACTTGACCCAGCTCCATGACATAATGGTTCTCCTCAAGCTTGAGACAAATCACAGCAGTCTGTTAACCTCACATATTTTCAAAACGCATATCCTGCACAACCTACTTTACCAAAGCTGTGGCTTTTATACAAGTATTATTTTCCTGTAAGGTGAATGAGAAATAGATTAACTGGAATGGATTCAATTAAACTGAGAAACCAAACTTGTTAGCCGGAATTATATCTGTTTACATCTATTTCTTTTCACTTCAGAGTTTGTAAATAGCGACTCCGCAGGAGGGCAAAAATGTGAAGTATGTTCTGCAGTTGTCACCATGGCCAGAGTTCACCCCCATCTTACACATTAGACACGCTTAGAAAATTATACATTAATATTTGGACTTTGATGCCTTAAAAGAGAAGCCTGATGAAAACAGAATGGATCTTTAGTAAAAATGCTCCATATTCCTTTTCTGGGGCAGGGGTTGAAATCAGACCATATACTTACCTTACAGGGAGACAAAAGGTAAAAAAAAAAACTAGAGTAAATTATTTTAAAGGAGGCAAGGCACTTAAGAACTAGTGATGTTTCAGGGGCGCCTGGGTGGCTCAGTCGTTAAGTGTCTGCCTTCGGCTCAGGTCATGGTCCCAGGGTCCTGGGATCGAGCCCCGCATCTGAAGCCTGCTTCTCCTTCTCCCACTCCCCCTGCTTGTGTTCCCTTTCTCTCTCTGTCAAATAAATAAATAAAATCTTTAAAAAAAAAAAAAAAGTGGTTTCAGATTATTACTGAGTTATTGCTAATTACTATGTCACATACAAGTCATCACCTAGAGTTTTGAAAACTCTTTGAAGATCTAAACTATATGTGAATAATTGACTAGTATCATTTCTGTACCATTGGTATATATTCACTTTTCTTGAACGAATTCTAGGATCTGGGGCACCTGGGTGGCTCAGTCAGTTAAGCATCTGCCTTCAGCTCAGGTCATGGTCCCAGGGTCCTGGGGTCGAGTCCCACATTGGGCTCCCTGCTCCACGGGAAGCCTGCTTCTCCCTCTCCCACTCCCCCTGCTTGTGTTCCCTCTCTCGCTGTGTCTCCCTCTGTCAAACAAAATCTTAAAAAAAAAAAAAATTCTAGCATTTTTTTT
>NC_138382.1:38011014-38045353 GCF_054177405.1 Leptonychotes weddellii | reverse complement strand
TTTAAAAAGAAACAATTGAGAGGGGCATCCGATTCTTGATTTTGGTTCAGGTTGTGGTCTCAGGGTTGTGACTTCAAGCTGCACCTTGGGCTCAGTGGGGAGTCTTCTGCTCTCCCTCTCCCCCTCTAAAAAAAATAGGGTCGCCTGGGTGGCTCAGTTGGTTAAGCATCTGCCTTTGGTTCAGGTCATGATCTCAGGGGCCTGGGATCGAGCTCCGCATTGTGCTCCCTGCTCAGTAGGAAGTCCACTAGTCCCTCTCCCTCCACCCCTCCCCCTTTCAAATAAAATCTTTTTAAAAAGCTATTTTGTTTTTAAAGTTGCTTATTTTTACTTCTAAATTTAAAAAAATACTGAAAGCTTTAGTGTACAAAGGGAACAGAAACCCTTTGCAAACTTAGGTGACTCACTCAGGCTTCCTCTCAATCAGAAGGGCTAGATTGCTGAAGTATTATGTACATCTACAATCACTAAAGTTGCAGAGGAAGATTTAGAGAAACTATCTTAGTGGGTCATTGTAAGAAATTAAAATTATTAAATAATAAAATAATTTGGTTTAAAAATTAAAGTAAGAAGTAGGCAGGTTTTTAAGGTAGACTAAAAAGCACAATTTATAGTTATGGATTGACAATTTCAGTTTTCTGCAACAATTGTAACAAAGATCTGTGATTCCTTTGGTGACACACAGTCACAACTTATTATTGTGGTTGGTTGCTTATATTCATAATTGAAAGAAAAATTAATTTCATTAGAGGTTAAGTGGAAATAAGGATGTCATTTCTCTTTCACAAGTTCATGTTCTCCAGGTTAAGAAACTTAGACAAGTAAACATCTACCTAATTGGATATTACCCAGATTGCAAGGTTGATTTATGTCCATCAAATCTCTTTCATTTTTTTCAGTGTTGTCATAGGCTTAGTTTCTTAAATCTAATGTAAATAACATAGGAAACTATTAGATATCTTAAAAGCATAACACATAACTTTTAAAATGATCTTTCTTGGGCACCTGGGTGGCTCAGTCAGTCAAGCGTCGTGATCTCAGGGTTGTGAGATGGAGCTCTGCACTGGGTGTGGAGGCTGCTTAAGATTCTCTCTCCCTCCCTCTAAAACAAAGCAAAACCATAAAAAACAAAAACCAAACAAACAACTTTCTTTGGAGTTTTCAATGCCAAGTTCCACTGCCTCAAGTTCCAAGTAACCCAAGCTAAGGTGTAATAATCAACATCAGCAGTGCCTCTGGGGCTAAAAAATAAAAAATTAAGAAGGGTAGGGTTGGGGGGGTTAAAACTGCTCTGAATGAAAACTACTTCGAAGAATTTATTTCATCACTCGGCAAAAGTCTGCCTAAAAAATACAACACACAGACACTAATATCATCCAAGTCCCTGGGCTTTTACTTTATCAAAATAGTTGAATGAAAAGCAGTAACACTTCTGCCAAAAGTATCCATTCGATACTAATGCATTTTTTCCCCTCCAGTATGCTTTTCAAGAATCACACACTTATCCTGGTCTTATGTTTTTGTTCAATAAACAGGTTAACGTTAGAATGAGTTCTTAGTTGCCGCACGCACATCTACATTCAAACGCTTACGTTGTGGGGCGCCAGGCGCACTGTAGGCACGAAATTCTAAAACTTTACCAGGCCTGCAAACGCATTTGTTACTACGGGAACGCACCACATCTCACTGAAGTCCCTAAAAGAACCATTCTGTTTGTTTTAGGATACCTTATTCTGCCTACCTTGAGCAAGCTGTCACCTGTAAGACTTTGTATTGCTTTCAAAAGATGATGTAGCTGTAACATCAGTATCCAAAACGTTTCCGCAGAGAATCTTACATTTATGTACAAAGAAAACAGTTACACTTTACTGTGCTAAAGTATCAAAGTGATTTAAAATTAAAATATGCTACAAATGATCTCCCCTTTCCCCAACATCTTCTTCTCATTAGCTTATTTTTCCTTAGTAAACATGAGGTTTTTCCTTGTCCTGGGTCTAGTTGCTGTGTTACCTTTGACATGGCGCCTTTGAGCCCCAGTCCTAGAACTAACAGGGTGCTACGTAGGACCCAGATTCGTGGGTTCCCCTGGGACCCAGGAACCTGCATGTTGTCAGGCTCCTCAAACTCCCCTCTTGCACACTACAGTTTGAGTCTAAAGTATTTCAGCTCTGGACAGAAAACTGCTAATAAGAACCTCTATAAAAGCCACCGTACAACTGGGGAGAACATGCCTAAATTCACCAAACAAACGTGTGTCCACTGTGTCCCTACTTTGTGCTATTCAGCTGAGCCGCGGGGTCCTGTGAGCGAGGACGTGGACTGGATGGAAGAGTGAGCAGTGGGTTTGATGTGAAATCCAGCTCCAGTGTTTACTAAGCGAATGACCCAGAGTTCCTTTCCTTAACTGCCCAACGTCGTCGTAAAGAACGAATGCAGTGTGGTAAACTAAACCTTTCTAAATGATAAACAGCTACACAGAAGTAGGAGATTTGTAACACATTTCCTGGACGCATTAAAAGAATCTGACGGTTTACTGATTTGTATTTTGTGAATGTAAGTTCTGTGAAGGCAGGAATGTCGTGCCTTGTTCAGTTTGGGCACACGGTCCACACTCATAATTGTGCAGCTCTGACTTTATAGACTATTACCAGTACCTCCAGTGAAAGACCTCTTTTAGGAAATCAGATTAATTAGGTGATGTCTCAATTATATTTGATTATTCTCAAAGGGCACTTCATGTTTAGAAGACACAAAAAGAAGGTGGTGGTTGTTTTTTTTAACTTCTGTAAGGATCCTTTTTTGATGTGCTACTTGCTCTTAGAATGTTTTAAGAACAATTTGTTAAATTTCCATTCCCAAGTCCCAACATACAGATTATCAAGTGTTAAAGCTGTTTTCAGTGAAACATATAAAAGTGATAACATTTCTATTACATTTTAGAATTTATAAAGCATATTTTTGTATTCTTTTATCCGCACAACTACTTTATGAGGTAAGTTATTCCTTGTATTCAAGAAATAAAACCAAAGTCAGGGAGTCATCCCTGTCATTTTTACTTAGCTTCATATCCAATAATTTAGCTAGAAATTATTCCACAAGTTCCTTATGTTTGACAAGAATCAGACGATCTTTCTACATGGCAGTTTTAAAGAATTCCATACTGTTTATGAAGATTAACACATTCCATGCACACCCACAACTGCATAATTACTATAAATAGCATACATTTTTTTAAAAATGAGACTTCGAGAGTTTAGGATCAGAATAAAGAATTTCCTTCCAGAAAATATAAAAGCATATTACCTCATCCAGGACCAGCGCGATGATACATATTTATACATGAAGATGACGCCGTGAGGTGTTTTTCTGCGATGGTAGGATGGAGGATGTGACTTGTTCCAGCCACATTGTGTCCCCTGGTTCCATCTGAAATGCCTGCAGCTAGTAATAGGCTTGTTGGGGCGTCTCATACAGACTCAACAGAGGCCTAGCCTACAGCTCTGGCTTTAGTGAAGGCCCCATCCTCCTAAGCACAAGATCTGATTTCCCTTCAAAAACTAACTTATGAAAATGTTTACCAGAGGTTTAAAACTGCTTATTTTCAAAGTTACTGAGTTATTTCAAGATAGTGGTTGAGTCCCTAACAAAGTCTTACTCCTTTTATAATTATAATATCACCATCTTTGGTTAAAATCAAAATGATGTTAAGAACTTCTGACAATTAACTTCAAAAAAGGTTATTAACAGCCTCGTAGTTACCATGGAGTCACTACATGACAAAACACAAAGATAATTTTAGGGCCTTGCATGGATCCCAACATCTGGTCCAAATGCACACTTTTCAAATCAAGAGTCAGAGTGTTCTGAGATGCATAATAAGGCTTTAACCCCACACATTCGTTAGTATATCCCAGCATGCTCTTTGTCTTGGCAACTTGTGAAGGAAGTGTTTCCATAGTTTGGAACATCTGGTCTAAAAGGGCAGAGACTTCGGGTTTCTAGAGAACAAGGTGAGCCATCCTGAGGGAATAACTTAATTCTGACCTGAACCAAGAGGTAACCAAGAGAAAGAGTGTTACTATTCCAGTGACCTAATATCTCAGTGTTTAGATTTTAGAACCTTTAGGTTTTCAAATTTAGAATTTTTTTTTTTTTTTTTTTTGAGGGAGAGAGAGGGAGGGAGAGCAAGTGAGCAAGCAGGGGAGGGGCAGAGGGAGAGAAAAAAGTCTCCAGCAACTGAAAGCCCAGTGTGGAGCCCTACGTGGGGCTTGATCCCATGACCCTGAGATCATGACCTGAGCCGAAATCAAGAGTCGGACACTTAACCGACTGAGCCACCCAGGCACTCCCAGTATCTTACACTTTGATTCTTTAGAGATTACCATGGATAGGAAAATCCTACAAATCTTAAGCTCAAGACCCCTGAAAACAAAAATAGGGAGGGGAGGTGGCTAGGGAAGAAAGAATACAGATATATTTTATTTCCTCCATTTTGTGCTCTTCTGTTCTCTTGTCAAGGGCAGGAGCAGGGACAAAGTTTGAGAAGAAATCCGGCTGAGGAGAAAAAGGCCGGCTGGGTTTAGAAGCCGGGGCCAGTTCTTCCTCCCTTCCTCCAGCACCAGCAAGGTCTGCCTGCTGACTCAGGGCAGAAGTACAGACACGCTCCTCAGTGCCCACCTCCCCTCACTGTTCTTCCCTGCCACCCACGTTTGCAAGATGGCCCAGGAATTTAAAGCCCTTCAACCCGCTAAGACCTGTTCCTTTACACAACTCCTCACCTTCCCAGTTGCAGCAGCTTATTAACATGAGGCAGTGTCCTTTTTTGATTTTTGGTTTTGTAGTTGATATACCACGTTCGAGGAGTTTCAGGTGTCAACACAGATGTCTGATAATTCCGTACAGGACGCACCGTGCACCACAGTGAGCGCAGGCAGCATCGTCGTCACTGTCACTTCAGCATTACCGGCTATACGCCCTGGGCTTCAGGGCTCTCTCTCTTACCTGATGCCAGCAATGTGTACGAGGCATGCAGGACGCTTCATCCGTAGTAGGAGTTTTCATCTTAAAATGGGCACTAATGCCTGGATGCGGCAGAAAGTGCGCTGGATCTGGGGCTTCAAGGCTTTGGTGTTCTATGTAGCTCTGCCTCGTGTTAGATGTGTTTTCTCCATTTTAAAATAGAAAATACCTCTTCAGGGGCGCCTGGGTGGCTCAGTCGTTGAGCGTCTGCCTTTGGCTTGGGTCGTGATCCCGGGGGCCTGGGATCGAGCCCCGCGTCGGGCTCCCCGCTCCGCGGGAGGTCTGTTCCTCCCTCTCCCTCTGCCCCTGTTCCTGTACTGTCCCTC
Source organism: Leptonychotes weddellii (assembly GCF_054177405.1). Classification (NCBI taxonomy): domain Eukaryota; kingdom Metazoa; phylum Chordata; class Mammalia; order Carnivora; family Phocidae; genus Leptonychotes; species Leptonychotes weddellii. The sequence continues at coordinate 38,040,008 of NC_138382.1, read as the reverse complement.
TCTTGCTCACTCTCTCAAATAAATAATCTTTAAAAAAAGAAAAGAAGATGCTTCTTCACAGTCTTGTTGCAGGAGTGAAATAAGATAATACAAGTGAAAGTTCTAGTGACCTTACCGTCTGGCACCTAACAATAAATGTTAGATGAATTTCAAGGCCTAACTGGTGGGAAGTACAAAAAAGTGTATGCAGGCAGAAGGAAAGAGAAGCTGGCTTCTCGCAGAACATGTTCAGCTGCTTCCTTCAAATTCATTTCCTTCTAGCCTGGCCTCTGAGGAGGTAATAAAAACGAAATGTTGGTACTGCAGGTGGCTATGCCCTGAAAGCTCGCCCTCCCTTCCCCTTTTCTGTAAGCATCTTGGCACCTTACTGAAGTTCAGCAAAGAAAGAACAGAGTGTGGATTACACAGTGAACCACAAATATCTGAAACCTGGAATCATAAATCCATATATTGGGAAAACAAAACTAGGAGAGCTATTTTCAACCTAAGTGGTAGGTAGGTTACCTTTGAGGTTGCTGGTCGCCATCTTACCAACTTGTGGAGTGATCCCAACTATGCCCTGATGGTACTGTTTGACTCACTGGATGCAGCTGACTGACCTGATCAGATCTACTCTTGAACTTCTTGGTTTGTGACCTAATATTCTCTTCCTTGGTTGAAGCTATTTTGAACTGGGGAACTTTCAATTGCATTCAAGAGACCCAAGCATAAGCGAATTATAGCCACCACTAATGAATCTGATTTGGCTAATGTTCAACACACACCATGCTTACTATTTAAATGTGGACAGCAGTTCCAAGACAGTGTTTTATCAATAAAAGTAAGAAAACACTGAGTCAGCGAATATCCTCTAGAAACTTCATGCGAAGTCGATCATGATGTTACTGCCACCACTATCATTTGGCTTTGCCAGCAAAACCTTCCCCGTGCCTTAAAACAAAGAAGAAATGTGCACAAAATTCACAAGATTATTTTACTAGAATTTATGGGGAGAAGATAATGTAGTCAAGTTTCCACAAGGAAGATCTTCACGTTGAACTCCAGCCAAAGAAAAGAAAATTCAAGTTCTGCTTTCAGTCCCAACTGGCCTGGGCACTGAAGCAATGCCCCCTTCTCTTGGCATGCACCTGTCAAGGGGTCAGTTTTGTGTGCACCTTTTCATGCCCCTTGACCCTCTGCATCATGGCTCCACGACCCCAGGCATGAATTCTGAAAACCTTCTTCCATTTCTGTGGTTTTCCTCATCCAGCTGAGGATGCTGCTGGCTACCCCCAAAACGTCACCAACCGTACGCTCTGGTCCATACAGCTTTCTTCTTAAACTCTGGGAGAACTCGCAAGGACAACAGGGTAGCTAAGGGGACAAAAAAAGTAAAGTGCACTGTTGCATTTGGTGAAACTGCATTTGAAAAGGTCACTTAGATGGAAAACGTGTCAGAACAGAACTTGGCTTTTTCTTACTTGGCTCATCTTCAAGACTAAGAATTCTCATCAAGCCTTAGGCAGAATTTGAATAGTAGAGCACGATTAATAAAATCTGGAGGAAAGGGTTTCTTTGTTAAGTTATTCTGCAACCAGTTAACAGAAAATTTGGCAGAGTTTAACAAAAATTGCCTTCTGGGATGATTTTTTTTCTTCTCTTCATCTGGGTGATGATTACATAGGTGTATTCCCTTTGTAAAAAAGCTACTTAACGATTTGTGTATTTTTCTACATGAATATGACTTTTCCATCAGATGTTTAGTTGAAAGGTAAGAAACAAAAATAAAAAACTGATCCTGCAATGAAGTTAGGTCCTCGTTGCTCAATGGAGCCGGCGTGACTGTGCTAATCTGTATTCAACTATGTGCTCACAAGTCCACACCTTTTCTTATTCATCACGGGTCTCTCAGGGATCAATTTAGAGTAGGGCAGCTCTGTGTAATTCCTCTAGGTCACTTATTATAGATCTTATTTTAGGATATTAATATAAATATATCGAGATGTTATTTAAAATATAATAGGGAGGAAATGTAGGGAAGCCAGTTACACAGTTCTTCTGTGTGACTCTGATAAGCCCTTGACTATCTAATCAAGTGAACATGTACTTCCTTGACCCAAATAACTGTTCTCCTCATCAGTATCAAGTTGTTTGCTATCTTCATGACCTAAAACAGTGTATGTTTGGAGCAACCAATGGTATTATAGACCCATGGCCATTAAGAATGAGTTCAAGCTTCCTGAGGCAAACAAATGAAGACAATCCTAGCAAGTCTCTAGGGACGGATCAAGTAAACGTATGTCAGACCACTGCCCTTACGCCTAGTGAAGTTCTGTGCTTGATCACAATCCACTTCCTACACACGCCCTTTGCATATGTGGTGGGGAGGGGGAGTAGGGAGAAGGATCAGAACCAACTGATTAGGGAATTCTTACTTGTTTGGCCACCAACAAATTGTATCATACTAAGAGTAAAATATGGTCATGCTAAGACTCCAGGCAGGCCAGATAAATTATCACAAGTGTAAGCCAGAGAGGTGATTTTCCCAAGCCGAGCCTTCCCAGTGCATTATCTTACAGTGTGTCAGGGACCATCTCGACAGAAGCCATTGGCTGGACCAGACCCCCGAGTCCTGAGACACAAAAGACGGTACAAGGTGTCTCAGGCCACAGAAACAACGCCCGACGGACGTCTCAGGTTTGAGTAAAATAATGTACGTAATTTTCACGGAAAGATATTCTCTATTTGTGGTTCCCACAGTCATAGTTCAACAAGTTAGTAGAGAAGTATAAAAAACACAAGAACTATTTAAACGCCTGAAAGCATGGGAAACGTCCAGTTCCCTTGGCAAAATACTATGTCACTACTACAAATACTATTAACGAAGCCAAAACAGGGATAGGTTAAAACGCTTTAAACATAATTTTTAAATAAAAAAGGCAGTGCTCAAAGTGTCTATGTGTATTTTTTCAGTTGCTCAATGATTATAAGTGTGTTAGAACAACACTCATATGCAGAGGGGGCAAATACTTCTTAGGAAAAAAATAATCAAAACTGCCACTGGGCAATGGGACTCTGGCTTCCTCTTTGCTCTTTCTTGAATTTTTTAAACTTTCATTAAAGTGAAAGTTTGCCGTCATAATAAAACATTTAAAAGCTATTTAAAAGCGAAATTTAAAGGCATGGAACTCTTTTTAAATCCACTTTCTACTTCAAAATGCCACATAATGACAGTTCCAGATTACTTCTCCACACTGAATTCAGATGAGCCCTTCGGGAGCCAATACACACGAGAATGCTGCTTCTTTAGCGAAGGCAGCCATGGACGGCTTTCACCTATGTTGGGCATGTGGTATGGAAGTCCTACCTTTCAAAAGATCCCTGGATTTCGCGGAGAGGCCTTCTTTAGGGCTTTCCATGATGCTCAAGAGCCAGTCAATGAACTAGGGCGAAAAGGAAGAGCAGTTATCAGTGAAGACAGTCCCACTATTAGTAAAAGAGCAACCCGGCCCTTAAGCCTGCATACATGCATCTCAGTGCAGGGCTGGCAGATGGAGATGAGAAGGGGACCAGGCCTAAGAGATGGGGAAGCTGGACACAGCTCCCATTTAGTCCAATGACCCAGCAAAGTCAAAACTCCTCTCCCGGCTAAATACCCTGAGACCTGCTATGGATTTTAACGGGGAGGTAGACATGGGCTCAGCAGGCCTCCAGTGTGCCATGAACTTTCTCTCTCATCACTCCGAGAGCACCACAGAGGTTAAGAACCTTGCCCAAGTGCACTCCCAATGAATGGCAGAGTCCAGATTTCAAGCCAATTCAGAGCCTCGTGCTCCTCCTTTGCATCCTGCTGCCTGATGCTGCGTGCACCTAGGCCCAGGCTCACAGGGCAGGTAGTAAATAGGGAAACACATCAGACATAAGCCCCCATTTCTAAAATCAGATATTCTGTAGATGAGAACAATTTGTGCCCAAATGGAATTGAAACAGGAAGTTGAAATGCAAGAGAAAGGCATCAAACAATTTACTAGGTACAGCCGGGTATGTTAACTGCAAATAAATTCTACAAATGAGGTAGAAACTCAGACTACTCAGGAGTTTGACTGATCTCCCAGGGTACAGCCAAAATCGTTTTTATATTAGATAGAGGGTAATTTCATTAATGACTGAATGTTGCCAATCTCGACTCACTAAAAAACATGTACATTAGTCAGAGGTACTAGGTATTTTAACTTTGGACGTAGAAACTGGCTTGTAAGAAAGAGTCAGATAGAAAGCAAATAATCCTAATTCTCTGTTTTGATTAAATTTTTTTTTATTTTTTATTTATTTATTTTTTAAAGATTTTATTTATTTGACAGAGAGAGATACAGCAAGAGAGGGAACACAAGCAGGGGGAGTGGGAGAGGGAGAAGCAGGCTTCCCGCGGAGCAGGGAGCCCGACGCGGGGCTCGATCCCAGGACCCTGGGATCATGACCTGAGCCGAAGGCAGACGCTTAACGACTGAGCCACCCAGGCACCCCTGTTTTGATTAAATTTTTTAAAAATTTTCTTTTTCTCAATTTTGTTTTATAATATCCGACTGGTAAGTAAATAAATCAAGCACTACAAGTACATAATAGACACAGGATGTCTGCACTTGTAGTCTGAAGTGATCGTGGTGTCCCAGGCCAGAAAAAACACAAGGGGATACCACATTTGAATTGATTTTGATTTAAAATGAAACAGCAAACACAAGATTTGGGATAATATGAATGCTTAACAAAGGCCTTTTAATTGAGATGCTCAGTGGAGTTGTGCACGGCTAACCCGTGGGTCCAGAGTTCAGAAATATTTTTAAAGACTAATGTTCAGATTTTCACAATAAGCCACAAAAAGTTGGCTTTAAGCTTTCAACCTCATAAAAATCCTTAAATGAGATTCAAAAAAGAATCTCCCCCTCGACCGTACGAAAGGCCGCCCAGAGCCATGTAATGAGAAGTAGAGGAAGCACAGTGTTGCCATACGCTGCGCACAACAGCCAGGAGCCTGGGGAAACTCAACGCTAAAAACCAAAAGGTGCTTCCTACAGTCTGGATTTTCCTGAGGGCTAGGGTGACGACCTTTACAAATTTCCCCATGTCATGAGCACAGATCAGGAGGAGGACGGGCCCTTGGAACGTGGCTATAGGACCGAATGAGCTACGAGGAATCTTACCTGTGCTACACGAATGTGGATGTTCCAGATGCCCGTTTCCCTGACCTACCCCCAGGCGTGCTGGATCGTCCCCAACGTTGCTCAGCACCACCCTCTCCTCCTGGTCCTACGATCCCTGCAGCCTTGAACTTGCCTTCCTATCTGTCCTCACGCTGTCATTCTGAGCGCTCAGAGCCTCACTCATCCTTTCACCCCCAGGATCAAGAACACATGTGCCTTCAATACCCCAGGGCAAGTATAAGCTCTTCTTTCCGGCTCACCTCCAACTGTAAGCAAGTCACTGCTACTGTCATTGTTGTTTTTGGCCACCAGTTAGCCTCAAGCTCTGAGGCTCTGCATCTGGCTGCGATTCGGGGCTGAGGATGAAAGCCCGTGGGGTGATTCCAGTTTCACTTAACTTCCAAACTCAACTCTACAGCACAAATTGCTCAAGAGAAGATGGGCCACCTGCCCTGACACGCAGGCGGCTGCCAACCTCACCTTCTGGGTCTGTTCCTTCCACGGCTCTTTCTGCAGCAGAAGAGGCATGCTACTGGGAAGGAGAGTGAGAACCTCCTGCACAGTGACCCTGTGCATTGGACTCCTGCCAAGGAAGCTTGAAGCTGACCCAGCTGGGCCATTTTCCCGATGCCATGGCAACCAGCTAGCACTGAGGCCAAGGAGGAGAGGGGCCGCGTGGTCTGCCCAGGTCACCACTGCGGTTGCAAAGAGCAGCAACAAGAAATCCAAAGCCTCCAAAGGAAATAGAAACAAAGTTAGGTCACATGTTTTAACAATTCAGAGTCACCCATGTTCACACACACACAGCCCGGGTCAGGATGATGCAATGTGACCTTCCCCTTCACCCGAGAAGAGGAACCGGACTGAACAGCAAACTCCATTTCCACACTTAATGAACAGACATTTCAAGGCTCCAGAAGGTTGTCGGGATCCTCTTTTGTAAGACAGAAGGCCCAGCAGTTGCATTACTATTGCTCTAATAATGCAGGAGAAACCTTATTTCATTCCTAATCATACGGAGATCCAGATACTCCTCTGTTTTGGTGTTTCCAAAGAGATTAAAGGATTCATCAGGAGTGATATGGAAAGGGATATTCAGAGCTATTGTTATGTGGCCAAAACGGATTTTTAAAAAGAGGTATAGTCTGATCCTACTTTGGAACAATAACAAATGACTCCCCATGCATCTTATTTTTCTGTTCTCATTATTTAATCTAAATATTTCAGTGGCAAACACTTCATTTTGTTCCATTAATGCTGAAACGTAAGCATGGAGACAGACTAAAAACAAGCATTCTTGGAATAAGGGAGTCAGTCACAACAAATCATTAGGCATTTTTTTTAAAACAATTTTTTCAGTATGTTCAGCCGTGAACTGAAATAGACTCACCAGAGTCTGGACCTATATATCTCTCCGGTCCTATATATATCTGTAATTCCAAGGATTAGTTTAAATTTTAATTCCAGTGTATTATTAGTTTCAGATATATAATATAGTGATTCAACAATTCCATGTATTACTCAGCTGCTCATCAAGGTAAGTGTAATCTTAATTCCCTTCACCTATCTCACCCAGCCCCCACCCCCTCCCCTCTGGTCACCATCTGTTTTTTGTCTACAGTTAAAGAGTCTGGTTTTTCTTTTTTTTGGTTTGTCTTTTTTCCCCCTTTGTCTGTTTTGTTTCTTAAATTCCACATATGAGTGAAATCGTATGGTATTTGTCTTTCTCTGACAGGCTTATTTTGCTTAGCATTATACTCTCTAGATCCATCCATGTCGTTGCAAATGGCAAGACTTCATTCTTTTTTATGGCTGAATAATATCTGTGTGTGTGTGTGGGTGTGTGTGTATCTCATCTCTTTTTTTTCCATTCACCTATCAATGGACACCTGCGTTGCTTCCATACTTTGGCTATTGTTGATAATGCTGCTATAAACATAGGAGTGCATATATCCCTCTGAATTAGTGTTTTTGTAAATCTTTGGGTAAATACCCAGTGATGCAATTACTGGATCATAGGGTAGTTCTTTTTTTTTTTTTTTTAAGATTTTATTTATTTATTTCACAGAGAGAGAGAGAGAGCGAGAGCAGGAACACAGGGGGAGTGGGAGAGGGAGAAGCAGGCTTCCCGCAGAGCAGGGAGCCCGATGCGGGGCTCGATCCCAGGACCCTGGGATCATGACCTGAGCCGAAGGCAGACGCTTAACGACTGAGCCACCCAGGCGCCCCTGGGTAGTTCTATTTTTAACTTTTTGGGGATACTCCATGCCATCCTCCACAGTGGCTACACCAGTTTGCATTCCCACTAAGAGTGCTTAAGGGTTCCTTTTTCTTCACATCCTCACCATTTGTTGTTTCTTGAGTTTTTGATTTTAGCCATTCTCACAGGTGTGAGGTGATATCACATTGTGGGTTTGATTTGCATTTCCCTGATGAGGAGTGATGTTGAGAATCTTTTCATGTGTCTGTTGGCCATCCATGTGTCTTCTTTGAAGAAATGTCAGTTTATGTTTTCTGCCCATTTTTAAATTGGATTGTCTGGGGGGTTTTTTTGTTGTTGAGTTGTAGAAGTTCTTTATATATTTTGGACACCAATCTTTTATCAGATATGTCATTTGCAAATATGTTCTCCCTTTCAGTAGGTTGTCCATTAGTTTTGTTGTTTCCTTTGCTGTGCAGAAGCTTTTTATTTTGATATAGTCCCAATAGTTTATTTTTGCTTCTGTTTCCCTTGCCTCAGGAGACATATCTAAAAAGATGATGCTATGGCTGATGTGAGAGAAATTACTGTCTGTGCTCTCTTCTAGGATTTTAGTGGTTTCAGGTCTCACATTTAGGTCCTTAATCCATTTTTGAATTTATTTTTGTGTGTAAGAAAGGGGACCATCTTCATCCTTTTGCATGTTGCTATCCAGTTTTCCCAACACCATTTGTTGAAGAGACTGTCTTTTTCCCATTGTATATTCTTGCCTCCTTTGTTGCAGATTAATTGACCATATAATTGTGGGTTTATTTCTGGGCTTTCTATTCTGTTCCATTGATCCATGTGTCTATTTTCAGGCCAGTACCATACTGTTTTGTAATTACAGCTTTGTAATAGAGCTTGAAGTCTGAAAATGTGATGCCTCCAGTTTTGTTTTTCTTTTCCAAGACTGCTTTGGCTATGCAGGGTCTTTTGTGGTTCTAAACAAATGTTAGGATTGTTTGTTCTAGTTCTGTAAAAACTGCTGTTGGTATTATGATAGGGATTGCATTAAATCTGTAGACTGCTTTAGGTAGCATAGACATTTTAACAATATTTGTTCTTCCAATCCATGAGCTTGAACTGTCTTTCCATTTCTTTGTGTCATCTTCATTTTCTTTCAACAATGTTTTACAGTTTTCAGCGTACAAGTCTTTCATCTCCTTGGTTAAGTTTATTCCTAGGTATTTTATTATCTTTGGTGCAATTGCAAATGGGATTGTTTCTTAATTTCTCTTTCTGCTGCTTCATTATTAGTGTATAGAAATGCAACAGATTTCCGTACACTGATTTTGTATCCTGCAACCTTACTGAATTCACTTATTAGTTCTAGCAGTTTTTTGGCAGAGTCTTTTAGGTGTTCTATATACAGTATCATGTCATCTGCAGAGTGTAGTTGTACTTCTTCCTTACCGATTTGGATGCCTTTCCTTTTTGTTGTCTGACTGCGGTGCCTAGGACTTCCAGTACTATGTTGAATAAAAGTGGTGAGAGTGGACAACCTTGTCTTGTTCCTGACTTTAGGGGAAAAGCTCTCAGTTTTTCCCCCCTGAGTATGATGTTAGCTGTGGGTTTTTTACATGTGGCTTTATTATGTCGAGGTATGTCCCCTCTAAACCCATTTCATAAAAGTTTTTTACCATGAACGGGTGTTCTATTTTGTCAAATGCTTTGTCTGCATCTATTGAAAGGATCATATGGTTTTTATCCTTTCTCTTACTGATGTGATGTATCACGTTGTTTGATTTGCAAATACTGAACCGACGTTGTACCCTAGGATAAATCCCACTTGATTGTGGTGAATGATTTTTTAAGTGTATTGCTGGATTTGGTTTGCTAATATTTTTGTTGAGGATCTTTACATCTATGTTCATCAGAGAGATTGGCCTGTAGTCTCTTTTTGTGGTGTCTCTTGTCTGGTTTTGGTATCAGGATAATGTTGGTCTCATAGAATGAATTTGGAAGTTTTCCTTCTTTTTTTTGAAAAAGTTTGAGAATAGGTATTAACTCTTCTTTAAATGTTTGCTAGAATTCACCTGTGAAGCCGTCTGCTCCTGGACTTTTGTCTGTTGGGAATTTTTTGATTACTGATTCAATTTCATTGCTGGTAATCAGTCTGGTATGACTTCAGTTTTTTTTTTGCATTTATTGAGACTCGTTTTGTGGCCTTCTTTTGTGATCTGTTCTGGAGAATGTTCCATGTGCACTTGAAAAGAATGTGTATTCTGCTGTTTTAGGATGGAATGTTCTGAATATGTCTGTTAAATCCATCTGGTCCAGTGTGTCATTCAAAGCCACTGTTTCCTTGTTGATTTTCTATTTGGATGATCTGCCCATGGATGTTAAGTGGGGTGATGTTAAAGTCTCCTATTATTGTATTACTGTTGATTATTTCCTTTATGTTTATTATTAACTGTTTTATGTATTTGAGTGCTCCCATGTTGGGTGCATAAATAGTTAACAATTGTTGTATCTTCTTGTTGGATTGTACCCTTTATGCTTATATAGTGTCCTTCTTTGTCTCTTGTTACAGTCTTTCTTTTAAAGTCTATTTTGTCCTATGTAAGTATTATTACCCCAGTTTTCTTTTCACCTCCCTTTGCATGATAAATACTTCTCCATCCCCTCACTTTCTTTTCTTTTTTTTTTTTTTAAAGATTTTATTTATTTATTTGACAGAGAGAGTCACAGCGAGAGAGGGAACACAAGCAGGGGGAGTGGCAGAGGGAGAAGCAGGCTCCCCGCCGAGCAGGGAGCCCAACGCGGGGCTCGATCCCAGGACCCTGGGATCATGACCTGAGCCGAAGGCAGACGCTTAACGACTGAGCCACCCAGGCGCCCCAATCCCCTCACTTTCAATCTGCAGGTGTCTTCAAGTCTGAAATGAGTCTCTTGTAGGCAGCATATAGATGGGTGTTGTTTGTTTGTTTGTTAATCTATTCTGTCATGCCATGTCTTCTGATTGGAGCATTTAGTCCATTCACATTCAAAATTATTACTGATAGGTATGTATTTATTGCCATTTGTTACTTGCTTTATGTTGTTTTTGTAGTTCTTCTCTGTTCCTTTCTTCCTTTGCTCTCTTCTCTCACCATAAGATGGCTTTCTTTTTATTTTATTTTATTTTTTTTAAAGATTTTATTTATTTATTTGACAGAGAGAGAGATAGCGAGAGCAGGAACACAAGCAGGGGGAGTGGGAGAGGGAGAAGCAGGCTTCCCGCCAAGCAGGGAGCCCGATGTGGGACTCGATCCCAGGACCCTGGGATCATGACCTGAGCCGAAGGCAGACACTTAACGACTGAGCCACCCAGGCGCCCAAGATGGCTTTCTTTAGTGTTATACTTGGAATCCTTTTTCTTTACTTTTTGCGTATCTATTACTGGTTTTTGATTTGTGGTTACCATTAGGGTTGTATATAACATCTTCAGCATATAGCAGTCTCTATTAAGTTAATGGTTACTTAAGTTTGAACCCATTCTTTACTCCTCCCTTGCCACATTTTAGGTCTATGGTGTCATACTTTACATCCTTTTATTTTGTGAATTCCCTGCCTATTTTTTACAGATATATTTATTTTTACTGCTTTTATGCTTCCTAATTTTCTTATTCTTACTTATGGTTTTTCCTTTCCACTCAAAGAGTCCCCTTTAACATTTCTTGTAGGGCTGGCTTAGTGGTCATGAATTCCTTTAAGTTTTGTTTATCTGGGGAACTCTTTATCTCTCCTTCTATTCGGAATGATAGCCTTGCTGGATGGATAGCCTTGCTGGATAGAGTATTCTTGGCTGCAGATTTTTCCCTTTTAGCACTTTGAATATCATGCCACTCTCTTCTGGTCTGTAAAGTTTCTGCTGAAAAATCTGATAGCCTGTGGGGTTTCTCTTGTGTGGTCTTCTTTTCTCTTGATGCTTTTTAAAAGTCTCTATCACTACTTTTTGCCATTTTAATTAGTATGTGTCTTGGTTGGACCTCCTTGGACTGATTTTGTTGGGAGATCTTTGTGCCTCCCGTATCTGAATTTCTGTTTCCTTCCCCAGATGTGGGAAGTTTTCTATTATTTCTTCAATTAAAGTTTATACTCACTTTTCTCTTTCTTCTTCTTCTGGGATCCCTATAATGCAAATGTTATTATGCTTGATGGAGTGGCTGAGATCCCTAAGTCCATTCTCATTTTGCATACTTTTTTTTCCCTCTCCTGCTCAGCTTGATTATTTTACATTACTCTGTCATCCAGGTTGCTGATTCATTCTTCTGCTTCCTGTACTCTGCTATTTATTCTATCTAAGGTATTTTTAATTTCATTTATTGTGCTTTTCAGCTGTGATTGATTCTTCTTTATCTCTTTAAGGGTGTCACCGATGTCCTCCACTCTTTTCTTAAGTCCAGGGAGTATCTTTACAATCATTACTTTAAATTCTCTATCAGGCATATTATTTATCTCCATTTTGCTTAGGACTCTTGCTGTGGTTTTGTCTTATTCTTTCATTTGGGACATATTCCCGTCTCCTCGTTTTGTCTAACTCTCTGCGTCTGAAAGTCAGCTCTGTCTCCTGCTCTTGAAAGTAGTGGCCTTACAAAGAAGAGGTCCTGTAGTGCTCTGCAGCACACTTTCCCCTGTTTAACCAGAACCTGGCACTTCGGGGGCACCTCCTATGTTGTTAGTGGGCCAGTCTGGTGCTGCCTTGTGCTTGAGTTGAGTCGGAGTTGTTTGCAGATGTTGAGTTGAGTCAGGTGTTCAGCAGAGATGCAATGGCATCAAACTGCAGAGCGCTTTCCCTGTGCTGTCCCCTGAGAAGCCTTCATTGGTGGGCAGGGCCCGCAATCAGAAGAATTGTCTGTCCCCAGCCCATTGCGGGGGCCACAGTCTGACCAGTGTGGTGTTTATCTTTCTCTCTCCCCAGGGCAGGAATCACTTTGGAGTGGTGTTGGTCCCGGTCCAGGCCGTGAGCACACTTTTCCAGGCTTGTGGCTTCAGTTTGAATGGGCTTTGGCCAAGAGCACATTGGAGGAGGCGGATCTGCAGTGTGCTCGGGCATGAGATGTGCAGAGCCCTCAAGGTTTGCACCTGGGGAGAGGGCACGTGCTGCTACCTCTGGGACCACAGTGGCTGGGCCAATCCGCAAAGCATACAAGGGTAGGGCATGCGCTTTTACCAACGTGGACTCAGGTTTGCTGTGAAAGACCTACCATCACCATAGGGCCAGCCCATGTGGATCTGCAAAGAGTGGGTAGGCAGGCACACAGTTTTAGCAAGGTGTGTGCCCGTCTTTCACAAGAGGGTACTTGCTGCCACCACCATTGCCGAGGCCCCACAAAGTGCATGGTTAGCAAAATTTGAGGTTTTCTGGGGGAGGGGATCCACAGCACATGGACTGAGGCAAGGCCAACTGGGGTGGGCACATCCCCAGAGCTGGGGGGGGGGTGGTGGTGGAGTGGGGAGGCAGGGAGTAGTATAAGCAAGTTAGGTAGCAAATGTGGGCACTAAACTGGCTTCTGCAGGTGGTTTCAGGTGGCCACGTGTTTATGCTGGGGGGGCAGGGGCGGGAAATGGCACCTACGAGCTCCTTTGGTCCTGAAGGAGACTCCTTGTGAATACTACCCCTCCAGGAGAGGCTCTGAGATGAATAACTCTTCCTCCTTATGCCCCAGGCATTTTTCAAAGTGCTCCTTCTACGTTGTATCTCCACAGGCTGTTTCTCGTGCTGTCTCTTTAAGGGCAGGGACTCAGTTTCCTCTCAGTGGCCAGGTTCTCCCAGAACCCAACCTGCTGATTTTTAAAGTTGCAGGCTTTAAGTCCTGCTGGTTGTAAGAACTCACTAAAGTTCACCCCCTCTAGTTTTCAGAGCCAAATACTATGGAGATTCATCTTCCCCACGTGGGCTCCCCAATGTGCTAGCCTTCTTCTTCCCCTTCTCCACACCCGTGGTCCATTTAGCTCCCCAGCGTGTCTCCGCCCTTCCTACCCTCTTCGATGTGGCATCTTTTCTACTTTTAGTTGAGGAGTTTGTTCTGCCAGCCTTCGGGTCATTTCCTGTGTTATTTACACTGACATGAGTATTATCTAGTTGTATCTATGGGATGAGGTGGGCTTAGGGCCCTCATATTCTGCCACCTTCTCAGCCTATATGTCTCCACATGCATTTTAAATATATCCATTCAGGGGCGCCTGGGTGGCTCAGTCATTAAGTGTCTGCCTTCGGCTCAGGCCATGGTCCCAGGATCCTGGGATCGAGCCCCACATTGGGCTCCCTGCTCGGCGGGAAGCCTGCTTCTCCCTCTCCCACTCCCCCTGCTTGTGTTCCCTCTCTCACGGTCTCTGTCAAAATAAATAAAATCTTTAAAATCAATCAATCAGGGGCACCTGGGTGGCTCAGTCGTTAAGCATCTGCCTTCAGCTCAGGTCATGATCCCAGGGTCCTGGGATCGAGCGCCACATCGGGCTCCCTGCTTGGCGGGCAGCCTGCTTCTCCCTCTCCCACACCCCCTGCTTGTGTTCCCTCTCTTGCTGTATCTCTCTCGGTCAAATAAATAAATAAAATTAAAAAAAAAAAATAAAATCAATCATTCAATCCATCCATCCATCCATTCAGAGTTTAGACTAATCTACACTCTTATAGAAATGGTGGTAACAAGGGGCCCCTCTGAGTTGTTGGAATACTGTGATTCAAATTACACTTCTTTCTGCTTATCTGTATTTTCTAAGTTTTAAAAGATTTTCGTAAGAAAACAGAAAGTTAACAAAAACTTAGGAGATCAGAAGAAAAGGATGACAGATTCTGCTAGTTAAAAAAAATGTTTAAAAAGTAGTCCTTAATTTCTTAAAATTCACAATCTCACTCGTTAAAATTTCAAAAATATATGCAACTCTTCAGAAAAGCAGGTCAGAATTTCAAACAACATCCCAGGTTATACAAATTCCACTCACACAGTAAACAGGATACCTGTGAAACATGCCTACAGAAAAATTCTACTACTAAAAAGTACACAGTGGGCAGCAAAGTCAAGAAAATAAGAAGAGTGGGAAAGTGCTATCTTCCTTTTATTTATTAACCTTTTGCTATTTTAATTTACCCAGTATCAGTTGTTAACCTTTTGGGGGTCATACATCATTTTATGCCTCTCATGCACGTAAGTATTGATGCAAACACAGGTTACTTGCATACACTTCAGGAACCCCGTCAAACCAGACATTTGAAGACACTCTCTGGGCCAGTGCAAAGGCCAGAGCCCTGTACCTCATCTCCTCTGTGGGGTCAAACCCAAGTACACAGAACCCTGGGTTCCCGCATCGGCTAGTGCCCTTTGTGTGCCGCCTTTCAAGGAACTTAGAAATAGTTTTCTAAGGGCAGCCCTGGGTGTCTCCAAGAGCCAGGCACGAACATCCATTTCCTTGTGACGTCAGAGAGTTATCACCAGCGTTACCCAAACGTAAAAGGAAGGGTGGGGGGGAAGAGCAAGCAGCAACTTTTTTGTCTTTTGGGAGAGCAAACGTTAAGTTCTACATTTTAAGGGAGCCACAAATGACTCCTCTGGATTGTACCTCATCGAGAGCCACGTTCTGAACAGATGTTGACTGGTACACAATATTTCTGATGTAACCCATCAATTCCAGGAGCCATTCCATTCTCTTCAACACACCTGAAACAAAAAGGGATGTTTTCTTACCAGACCATGGTTTTGCTATGAGATGTACAACAGATCAGTACCAGCCACCATAACTAAAGCGGAACACCTGCGGAGGATTGCATGAAGCAGTTTCAAATCCTCTTGCCATCCCTGAGACCTGTGATTTTGCGGGTGAGAGCTCTTTGACACTATTCTTATTAGATGACTGTAGTTTTGCTTTTATTTTCAAAAGGTAATTTATTCTTCAAAACTATGCACCCGCTAGTGATAAAATGCACTTATTGGAATTTCTCTCTCAACATTAAACACACTAGGAGAAATCTGACATGCCAGCTAGCCAGTGATGTTGAATCTTGGATAACTGGTTGTTTTTATGGTCTTCTTTTACTTCAATGTTCCCATTTTATGCCCAAATCAAAGAGAAACACCTATCCCAAAGACATGAGAAGAAAAATAAAAACCGGCTATTATACAGTAACTGGAGAACAAACATCAGCATAAATATTGATTCTCCCTTTTTTATTTTTTAAAAATGAGGATTCTTTGGGGCGCCTGGGTAGCTCAGTCATTAAGCATCTGCCTTCGGCTCAGGTCATGATCCCAGCCTCCTGAGATCGAGCCCCACATCAGGTTTCCTGCTCCAAGCGAAGCCTGCTTCTCCCTCTCCCACTCCCCCTGCTTGTGTTCCCTCTCTCGTTGAATCTCTGTCAAGTAAATAAATAATCTTAAAAAAAAAAAAAAAAAAAGAGGATTCCCAGCACAGTAAAGCCTACTTGAGAAAGCTGTCAAATTTTAGTGAGTCAGAGGAAAACAGGAACTAAACTGGGAGGCCAGCTAGTTAAAACCAAAGGCAATATCAAATTTCAGTTTATTTCACGTATCTTCCCGCTTCCTTGGGAATACCTACTAGATTTCTCCCTGATAAATACACTTTTGATTTAGAGTAAAAAAATCTAGTTTTTCATCACAGGTTCATTTTTCACCAGGCAGGCATTGATGCAAAGATGAGACAACAATGTCAACTGTCAAAGAGGAGAATAAATCAAAATTTCCTATCTGGTCTCAAAAAGGGTATTATAATTATGTCTGCCAGTTTTCTCTCAAAACCTTCAAGATGTGGGGTGCCTGGGTGGCTCAGGTCATGATCCCGGGGTCCTGGGATCGAGCCCCGCATCGGGCTCCCTGCTCCGCGGGAAGCCTGCTTCTCCCTCTCCCACTCCCCCTGCTTGTGTTCCCTCTCTCGCTGTGTCTCTCTCTGTCAAATAAATAAGTAAAATCTTAAAAAACAAAAACACCTTCAAGATACAAGAGATGAGGAAGATACAAAAAAATCCAGAAAGAAAAGTAATTTGCTTGGGGTCCCTAGGGCTTCCCCACCATGCCTGATTGAAGCTAGGTGCCATTCAGAACTGTAGGTATACTATAAGCAATGTGACCAAAGGCATGGGAGGAGAAATGGGGTAGCCCATTATTACTCAAGAGTAAAGGTCTATGATAGTCTGAAAGTTCCACCATATGATTCATTAGCAGAGCTACAGGCCTAGAGCTTCTGGCTTGAGGATGTAGTGAGGGTGCCCCGATTTTATTCCCCTCACCCCCCTGAGCAGTTCTTCTACAGAATAACAATTTAATTTCGTTGTCATTGTTTTCCTCTTTTTCTCTGTTTGTTAAGTAACCACCTAAAAGTCATTTTTCTGAAAACGTCAGACAAATCGACTGACATCCTGGTTGGGAAACGGAAGCAGGCAGAATCAACCCGATACACTCGTTTATAGACTCGAGGGCCTGGAGAGCTAAAGACAATGTAAAAATCACCCACAGGATCCAGTTCCATCTCCAGGGTGGAGGTCATGAGTTGTAACTGATCTTTTCATTTAAGGTGCTCCTTGTTTGGGGTAACAAGAGCTCTCCTGGGTCAAGTAGCACTAACCCCGTTTTTAAGTTGAGGAAACAGTTACAGGTTAAGAGGGACGGCAGGCAGGTCTTTCTGTTCCTGCTGGCCCCCCCAGGCTGGCCTTACCAGTGTTGGCGTGGCTTACAATCCGTGCCTGGTACAGGCTGTGCACCACCATCCAGGCTACCGTGTCTTTTTCCCGGTGCCGAACAGCGACGCTGAGGATGTCCATCAAGCCCATCAAGGGGAATCGTCCTTGAGAGACCAAGTACAGTCTGACAAAGGCAGCCTTTTCTAGGTTGCTCTGAAAAAAAGCAAATTGTTCGGTTACTATTAAATTAGCTGAAGTCATTATAAAACCTCGGGGCAAGGGCAAAACAGAAAGGGTGAGTTGAAAGTGGATTAAATGCTAAAACCGTTCATTTCCTGCAGCACGTGACCCATATGCCTGTGTGCTGTATTTTAAAATGTACATACAGACAGAGGGTTATAATGTCACCTTCTGTTCTCTCCTAAAAACCATCAGGGAGGGCGCCTGGGTGGCTCAGTCGTTAAGCGTCTGCCTTCGGCTCAGGTCATGATCCCAGGGTCCTGGGATCGAGTCCCACATCGGGCTCCCTCCTCGGGGGGAAGCCTGCTTCTCCCTCTCCCCCTCCCACTGCTTGTGTTCCTGCTCTCGCTATCTCTGTCTCCGTCAAATAAATAAATAAAATCTTCAAAAAAAAAAAAAACCATCAGGGATTTCAGGGGCTAACTGGTGATGATATTTTGTACAAACACACAAATAATAATAATGATGACGATACGATGATGATAACTAAAAAACACAGTACTTATGTACCAGGCACCATTCTAAGCACTTAACATGTATTAATTCGGCAGTTCGCAAAGTGCAGTACACAGACCTCCGAGGGACCCCAAGACCCTTTTAGAGGATGTGTGAGGTCAAGCTATATTCACAATTGCCCAAAAACCACAGTAAGAGTCACTATATTTTTCACAGCTACTTGCAATTTTTTTAAAATGACTTTTATTTAAAATACCCTTATAAACAATAAAAATTATTAGTTTCATTAAACCTTCACCCTCAAGTACACATCTTTTTAACAGCAGGGATGGTAAAATGGCAAGCATGCATAAGGGACTTCTGCTGCAGAACCAAGTATTACGGTTGTCTTGAGGAAAAACACTTGTAAGTCTGGGTTGTGAGCTGAAATAGCCACTTTTTATGGAACACCATTTAGTTGGAAGGATGATTGATGGACAAATGATGGTTATTCAAACTGAGTATTTGACAGACTTTTTTTTTTTTTTTTTTAACTAGAAGAAAGTGAGACTGTCACTTCAAGGAAATACTTGACAGTATTTGTTGCCAATGATAAAATCTGAGCTTTCAAGCGAAAAATTAAAGTTTTGGAAAATTTGTATTTGCTACTATGAGTTGGCAGCTTCCCAATACATAAAAGACTTCTCTGATGATTTCAACAAATGTGGTGTTTTGCATTGTATAATGAAATGCATCAACATTTGGAAGATTTTCAAAAGTCAGTGAGTTGGTATTTTCCAAATGATTTTGTGATATCAGACCCAGAGCGCAAGTTGGACCAATGGATTTTAATACAACAGACTATGTGAAGTTCACTGATAGGGACTCAGACTGCACATACTGCAACTACTCTGAAGGAAGCACCATTTGTTGAGTTCTGTTGCAACATCAAAAAAAATTTTTAAAAAAGATATCCATAATTATCTGAAACTATCAACACACTCTTCCCTTTTCTACGGACATACTTGTATGAGGCTGGATCTTCCCCACATACTTCACCAAAATAACATCACAGCAGACTGACTGAAGCAGCAGCTCTGAGAATCCAACATTAAAGAGACTTCCTTTAAGCCAGACATTAAAGAGATTTGCAAAAAATGGAAAACAATGCCACTTTTCTCATTATTTATTTTGTTTTCAAAAATTCTTCTTCTTTGTGTTAAGATGCAATGGGCTTATTACTACTTTTAAGTAAATATTTTTTAAATTTCCCAGTTTCAAGTTCTAATATGGTAAATACTGAAAGATATGACTCATTTAAATTAAAGTCTTTTGGAACCCTCAACAATTTTTAAGACACTAAAGTAGTCCTGACACCAGAAAGTGTGAGAAGCCCTGTGTGAACCACTAAATTTTCACACCACCCTATGCAGATTACTACCACCATCCTTCCTTTGTAGATGATAGTCGGAAGCACAGAGGTTAAGTAACTTGCTTAAAGTCACATGGCTTGAGGTGGCAGATTAAGAACTGAAACTCAGGGAGTATGAACCCTTCACTACCTTATTGTTTCTAGAAAAGACTCAGTAAAACGCACTAACTCTTTTGGGGACATAAGAACACTCTTCAGTAAGTTCTAGCGAAAATGTTCTAACTGGTACTTTAAGAACCCAGGTGAGTAACACAGCAACCTTCAGCCGCAGGTACAACGAAGGGAATTATATGCAATACTTCCAACTATATTACATGAATATAATACTAATAATAGGATATAATAAATTACAGGAATGTGATCATTAGGATAATAAATACTTACTGAGTACTAGCCTTACATCAGGTACTTTTCCAAGAATTTACCATGGATTAAGTCATTGTAACTCTCAAAACAGCTCTGGCGGTAGGTGCTAATATCTCCCTTTTATAGATAAGGAAACTGAGGCAGAGAGAGATTATGAAACGTAACCAGGGTCACATTACTAGTAAATTACAGAGCTGGATTTCAAACCCCAGCAGTGAGGCTCTACAGTCCATTCTCTTAAGCATTTCCTTAGACTGCTTGTCTTTGCTTAAAACAAACTAATCTCCAAAATGCTGATATTCCAAATACTCTAATAGGGGTTCTCAAACCTCAGGATGCAGCACAATCATCTGGAGGGACTGTTAAAACACAGATCCTGGGCCCCACCTCTGACTCAGTAGACCTGAAGTGGGACTCCAGAATTTTCATTCCTAATCAGTCGCCATGCTTATGCTGCTGGTCCAGGGAACACATTTTGAGAATCACTGCTACACGATGCCGAAATTCAAGGATTCAACTGAATAGGCAAACCTGTCATCAGGTGAAATAAATGGTAAGAGGTTCACCAGCTGGGTGAGGGCTCACATTTCTCTAGACCTTTGCTATTATCTGGTATGTAGGGTTGCCATTTGTAGAAGTATGTCCATTGGGATATACTTATACTAAAAAACATCATTCACTATCTATAGGCAATTCAAATCTAACAAGACATGTACTATACTAGCTAAATGTGCAACTTTACTCGTATGTTACTCCTTCATCCTTTGGGTGTGGATATAAGAAGTACTTGTTGGGACGCCTGGGTGGCTCTGTCGGTTAAGCGTCTGCCTTCGGCTCAGGTCATGATCCCAGGGTCCTGGGATTGAGTCCCACATCGGGCTCCCTGCTCAGTGGGAGTCTGCTTCTCCCTCTGCCTGCCGCTCCCCCTGCTTGTGTTCTCTGTCTCTGACAAATCAATAAAATCTTAAAAAAAAAAAAAGGGGGGGGGCGGGAGTACTTGTTAATTATCTTGTGTCTGGGCTAATAGTGTTTGTTTTTCAAATAGCCACTTTTCTTCATTACAAAAGGATAAGTACCAGGTGAAAGAAAATAAATTTAAGAACAAAACTATTGGGTGCCTGGGTGGCGCAGTTGGTTAGGCGACTGCCTTCGGCTCAGGTCATGATCCTGGAGTCCCTGGATCGCGTCCCGCATCGGGCTCCCTGCTCGGCAGGGAGTCTGCTTCTCCCTCTGACCCTCCCCCCTCTCATGTGCTCTCTCTCTCATTCTCTCTCTCAAATAAATAAATAAAATCTTTAAAAAAAAAAAAAAAAAGAACAAAACTATTTATTTATGCCTTCCATGCGCCAGAAAGTTCTTCAGCCAGAATATTCCCATTCTTACGGATTTTGTATTGAAGATGTTGTCCTGTACTTATGTTTGCCCACAGGTGACACTCAAATGTTCTTGACAAAGTGGAATTAGGTTAAAAAGTTGTTCATCCATCTATCCATCCATACCACCAGCCTGAACACGAGACCCCACAGTAACAGAGAGTTTCCTCAAATTATCCACTAACAAATATAAAGCAAAACTAGCTTCAGTCAAAAGGATACTGTAGTCACCTCTTCAACTGTAACTCCCACGTCAATAATGGAGATAAATATATAGATATGGTCTTACCTCAGTAATCTGGGCAACCCGATTGGCTTCATCATCTGTCATTTCTGAGAGGCATTTTGCTATACTGACATACAGCTCTAGATCATTTCTCTGGTAAAGAAAAATCACAAGCACATCAAAATACAATGTAACATAACAGATACATTCTCCGTGTTCTGACGAATTATTAGCTTTACTTCTGTCCATGAACAGCAGCTTATGAGATTTTAATCAAACCAAATATATGTTATCATTTTTAAAAAAACATCTTTCTGGGGCACCTGGCTGGCTCAGTCGGTAGAGCAGGCGACCCTTGATCTCAGGATCATGAGTTCAAGCCCCATGCTGGGCACAGAGCTTACTTTAAAAAAAAACAAAAACCATCTTTCCTATTATTTTATTTGTTTGGCTGTACTTGTTTATTTGTGTGGCTGTACTTTTTCCCCTCTTATCAGAATCCATCATTCCAAACAGATTCTTTTAATTTCTTTGTAAAACTACAATTCAGGAATCTGTTGGGGGAGGGGAAAGGCTAGGATTACGTCACTTGATGTAAGTAAAATACTGGACAATGTGCCCAAAGAGTTTCCAGGTGTAACGTGGAAGCACTTCTGAGCTTGTTTGTCTTCTGCATTTGAGAAGAGGCCCAAGAGCATATTTCCTGGTGTAGCATTGGTTAACCTGCATCTAAGCTTCCTCAAAACCTTGGTTCTAAATATTCAACCTCAATTTAGATCTTGGAAGCAAACCCATTCTTAGTGAAAAAATGTGGTTATTTCTCCTAGCCTACCCACCACATTCTTAAAACATACACCTCCCTGCTTTGCCAAAAGGGCTTTCAAAAGTCCCAAACATAAATTGTCAGGAATGTAAATATTTTTGTTCCTCACCCGAATCTTATTTGGCAGAAGGTCAAAAATTTTCCCAGTAGCTTCAGAGAGCAGACTCCAGAGGTGGTGGGTAGGGCTGGGCAGTTTCATGGCCTGGCTCAGCCCCTGTAAGGCACTCGTGCATAACTCAGGATGGGGAAGTGGGGAAGCAGCTTTAAAAACTGCCACCATTACATTTTCAACAAAGCCCAGGATCTGTTCGTCAGAGACGTGTTTTATCCACAGAGGTGTAGACACCAGGAGGTATTTCTTGATATTCAACTGGAAGCAAAGCAAAAGAGGTCAGAAACAGGCAAGTCTGGGTCTGCAGGGCTCAAAACCTCGAGGTCATCACTGTGTTTGAGGGTAGAATGAGAGAAGAAAGGTTCAAGTTACTTCCTTGCCCCTCATTTCCCCCAGCCTCATGGTCCAGCGGGTCACCAATGCACGCAATGTTGGCTGCCGCTGCAGGGACTTGTGATCCAGGGTGACTCATGTGTATATATGGTAGCTGCCAATCCATCTGTGAACTACCCAGCTGAAGCTGTGGATCTTTTCAGGGAGGGGAATAATATACGGCTTCTCAACGTACATGACAGTTGCTATTCAGTCTTAAAAGGTCACATTCTCTGGCAAGAAAAAAAAAATCCTGAAGATGAAAGGCTCATCTGCAGGAAATCGACTCACCGGAATATCTGATATTATTAATTTCCTCTTCTGGGAAGCATAAGGAAATAAAAAGAACCGGCATGCCAGGACCATTTCTGACCACAGAAGAGCAGCTGAACTTGTGGACATGACCATGGCTTCCTGGAGGTCATGAGAGCTGAAAAGGGGCACGGTTCGAAATAGCTCTGTGCCAGACACATTAAGAGAGGAGGCTGCAACATAAGTATGCTACTAAAGGAGCAGCGAGTCAAAAAGAAGTAGGTCTAAAAAAAAAAAAAAAAAACCCGACAAAGCCCAGTAAATTTCATAAAAATAGCAGCATGGTTGCAGGAGTTAGCCGAACGGTTCACTGGAAAGAACATGCCATTCCTGATCTTTTTTGTACATGAGAAGGTACATAATTAAGAAAATGAATTCACAAACTTAATTTGTCCATTAACGTAGATAATAAGTCCACAATCACAGACAAATGCAAAAAAAAAGTAACAGATCTAAAAGGGAAGTGTAAGGATAACTAAATTCTAGAAAGATTTTTGAGGTAAACAAAACAGGCTGTTCGAAGTATACCTGACTCAAAAGGAAGGAGGGGTTCATAGAACAGTGGCTTGGACATAGACTTTGGAGTCAGCCGGACTCACTCCTGTTTATTAGCAATATAAACTTTGTTTAATTGCAATGTGCCTCAGTTTATCAACCTGTAAAATGGAAACAAAAAAATCTACTTCTCAAGAGTGAAATAAGCCGGGCATGAAAGGAATCATATTGTATGATTCCTTTCTAAAGAATTTCTAAAGCTTATATGAAATTGAAATTTATAGGAAAGTCCTCTAACAAAAGGAAAATTTATAGAGATAAAAAGCCAATCAGAGGTAGCCTGGGTCTGAGACTAGGAGTGGGGATTGTCTCCACATTGGCATAATGCAACTTTTTGGGGGTGATGGAAATATTATTGGTGATGGATGAAAATGTATAAATGTACTGAAACTCATCAAATTGTACACTTAACACAGCCATAATTTATGGAATATAAATTATAACTCAAGGTTGTAAAAAAAAAAAAATCGGTCAGAATTGAAGAGAGATTCAGTCTGATGTCTGAAAGTGCTCACTGAGTGCTTACAAGTCGCAAGTACCTAGCAAGTACTGGGTACTGGCAGCTAGATGGGAGGTGCTTGGAGCAGGCAGCTCATGATAATTGTTGACACAGAGGACACAGCCCTCAGTGATGTCCCCCTTCAATTAAAGAGCATCAGAATATGTAGCAGAGCTTAAAAGAAAAAAAAAAAAAAACAGGATAGGAACTCAAGTTAAAAGACTAAGGAACTAGTATGAGAACTTTGCACTGTTCTCAAGGAATTAAAGCCTCCTGAAGAGTAACAACAAGAGGGCGCCTGGGCGGCTCAGTTGGTTAAGCGACTGCCTTCGGCTCAGGTCATGATCCTGGAGTCCCAGGATCGAGTCCCGCATCGGGCTCCCTGCTCGGCAGGGAGTCTGCTTCTCCCTCTGACCCTCCCCCCTCTCATGCTCGCTCTCTCTCTCTATCTCATTCTGTCTCAAATAAATAAATAAAATCTTAAAAAAAAAAAAAGAGTAACAACAAGATCATTTAATTTATAATCAATTGGTAAACCTCTAAGGAATCATGGAATGCGGGTGTCTTTTTTTTGGTGGGGGGAGGTCCTAGCTTGGAATATATTCAAAATTATACAGTTTGCCAATTTCATATTTTTAAACCATCTTAGCCCATTTTTCCTACTTAGCCTTAGCCTATACCCTGGAAGGTGCTGGCTCCTTCTCTCCACCATAGACACTGGGCTGGGTCACTTCTTCCTCAGCGCCCTGCTCAAGCCAAACACCCTAGCAGAGATGTTCTACTCTCTTCACCCACCCCTCCCACCTACATCCTCCCAGTGCCTCTAACTTAACGCCCAATAAAACCCTACCAAGCCTTCAAGGCCCACCTGAATTGCTGCCTTTTCTATACGGATTTGCTGTTCTCTTAATACCTACTGAACCAACAGAATGTATATCATATAAATAAGCCTAGGTTTCAGTAACTCCACAATTTTCTAGCTGTATGATCTGGAGAAAGAACTTTAATGTCTCTGACCATCCTCTTCCTTTCTCGTGATCAACGGGAGCTGAAAGCATGAACACCGACAGCGAGGGCAGAGTTCTGAATCACACAATCTCTCCGTCTGCCGGCCAGCTACTGCCAAGCCCCCAGGTTTTACAAAAGCACATCTGCCCACTCTTGACTTCGAGAACATACTCCCAAATGAACGCTCCTCTCCCCCAAGAGAACCATATCCGCCTGTTGCCCAACACCCGTAAAGGCTACATACACTGAGGCCGTGGACCAGCGGCAGCGTCACCCACAGTCCCAAGAGCGCAGCTGCATTCTGGGACGATGGTGCCTGTGTCGTGGCAATTTCAAGGCAGAGCTGCTGTATCTCTTCTCCTGCAAGAGAAGAATATGGATAATACATCTGTTGCTCGGACTCGTTTTCAGGCTTCTGTGTCTCAAATCAAAGCATCTGCTTGTGTGACTTCTCCCACTAACAGAACCTGAATGAACCAAAACATACTTCAAGTGATCTTTCCACTGTGAAGCAAAGAATGTACCCACAGACAGCAGAGCGCTAAGTCTCAGAACTGGCAAGGGCCGTGATCTAGCTCAGGAAATCTCTCTTAGGATGTCCTAAGAAATCCGAAGAACCGAATACTTTCAAAAACTTGAGAAAATTCTGGATAAACTCTCTGTCTCTGTTGGGGGAGGGGAAAGGCTCCCCCCCCCCCCATGCATTCAGCACATAGAGAAATCTGTTTAGATCTGAAAGGACTTAAAAATGTGGCCACATTCTCTAGTGATCCAGTCTCTTTAGTAGCCTGATCCCCATCAGCAGGCGTATTCTCCCAACCAGACCTTTTCTTCTTTTTTCTAAGGAATTTTACTAAAACACAAACATTTTTAATACAGCACACAAAAACAGGGGAGGCTCAGGAGAACATACTTTTCAAATGAAATCTCCAGAAATGTGGTATGGTGACATCGTATCTTATAGAGATATTAGGTTCAAATGAAAGCATTTAAGTGAAAAATTGTGTATAGTCAAAATCATCTCTGAGTATCCTTTCAATTGTACATAAATTATGGTTTACAAATCTTTCTGTATATCATATGTGAGTGAGCACCCTACTGTAAATAATAGAGCACTCACTGCAAATACACACACACACACACTGTTAATATAGCGCTGTTAAAAAAACTATTCTCCCCACTCTTTTTCTTGAGGTGCGTGTGGGGGAGGGGGCAAGTACGTGGGATTAAATTTGCATCTGCTAATTCCATAAAAGAGGTTGCTGTGGATGAATGAGACATGTGCATTCCCTCTGTCTCTCATCACAAAGTATCTGTGGTAAACAGAATCACGGCCCTCAAAGATGCCTACATCCTAATGCCTGGAACCTGTGAATATGTTATGTTAGCTTGCTTGGCAAAGGAACTTCTCAGATGTGATTAAGGTTAAGGACCACTGAGATGGGGAGATTATCCTGGATTATTCAAATGGACCCATTAATCACATGAATCTTTAATGTGGAAAGCCTTGCCTGGTTGTAGAGAACCGGAAAGAAGACAGTGTGAGAAGGTTTTGGCTCTCTGTTGCAGGCTTTGAAGATGAAGAAAGGGGGGGCACAAGCCAAGGAATGCGGGCAGCCTCTAGGAGCTGTAAAAGGGAAAGAAATGGATTCTCTCTGCCTTAGTCTGCTCAGGCTGCTCTAATAAAATATCCCAGACCAGGTGGTTTATAAACAACAGAAATTTGCTTCTCATCGTTCTGATAGCGGGAAGTCCAGGATCAGGGTGCCGGTATGGTTGGGTTCGGGTGGAACCCTTTACCCAGCTGTGGACTACCAACTCCGGCTGTGTGCTCACATTGCGGGAGGGGATAAGGAGCTCTCCAGGGCCTCTCTTTTTTTTTTTTTTTTTTAAAGATTTTTTATTTATTTATTTATTTGAGACAGAGAGATTGAGAGACAGAGAGCATGAGAGGGAGGAGGGTCAGAGGGAGAAGCAGACTCCCCGCCGAGCAGGGAGCCCGATGCGGGACTCGATCCCTGGACTCCAGGATCATGACCTGAGCCGAAGGCAGTTGCTTAACCAACTGAGCCACCCAGGCACCCTCCAGGGCCTCTCTTACGAGGGCACCAATCATTCCTGAGGGCTCCACACTCATGACCTA
Source organism: Leptonychotes weddellii (assembly GCF_054177405.1). Lineage (NCBI taxonomy): Eukaryota > Metazoa > Chordata > Mammalia > Carnivora > Phocidae > Leptonychotes > Leptonychotes weddellii. Next base: position 38,013,080 of record NC_138382.1, on the reverse strand, counting down.
ATCACCTCCCAAAGGCCCCACCTCCTAATACCATCACCCTAGGGACTAGGATTTCAACATATGAATTTCGGGGGGACAAAAACACTGAGACCACAGCACTCCTCGGGGCATCTAGGAAAGAATGCTGCTCTGCTGATACCTTGAGCTTGGCCAAGAACCATGTTGGACTTTTCATCGACAGAACTATAAGATGATAAATTTGCGTCGCTTCAAGCCACTAAACCTGTGGTAACGTGTTAGAGCAGCAACAGAAAACTAATGCACCTTCCCACAGGTGCTTCCTTGAATCCTAGCTCTCTGACAATGCAGTGTGACGACCATCAAACCAGGCTTTCTGGGACCTGCACCACACACACAGCAACACGCACCCTTCAGTCAAGTACTGTTTGACGAGTACATCTGGTCTATGTCTTCAGACCTCCTCCGCCTTAGCCTCAGTGATCTAGAAAGTGACTCAGTGGAAGTAACCCAGCTGTTCCATCCCAGAACACAAACCTCAAGATCCCAAAGGTCTATCCAGTCACCACCAACAGTGACCCAGAATCTATTTTTCTATTCAGGTCACATCCTAAAGGCAGAGTCTCAAGGCCGAAAAACACTTGATATTTTACCAAAATTTAGCCTCATAAGTGGAGAAAGGAGCGCGGCCCAGTTCACAGGAGGATACTGGTGGCTTTCTCCGACCGTTGCAATGGGTTTCATCACAACTTTGAGAAGGGAAGGAGGCACAGATTCAGGACCTGCAACAGAAAGGAATGAATAAATTAATGAAACATCTTGGCAGCACAGTGAGGGGAAAATGCCAACGTTGCTTTTTTCCAGTTCCAAACGATTTGGGTAGCACACCTTCAACTGTGGTCAGGCCTTCAAGTCTGTGCTCTCAACCTCAACCCCACCTGTTACAGAAGCTTGCTCCCTCTGTTCTTCTCTTTCTTATTTGCCTCCACATTTCTACTTAACTGTCTTCCAACCTGTCCTATAGACACTTCATTCAACTTTCTAAAAACAGTAACTTAACTACATTATTGCCTCATTACTCTCTCTCACTCCCTCCCTCCCTCCTCGATCCACTTCCAGAAAAGGAGAGAATTACTGCCCACTCAGGCACAGTCCCTTCCAATGACCATCAAGTCCCTCAGTGCCTGTGGCCCCCAGTGGTCATACTCTGTCCGTGGGATTCAGCACCTGGGCCGTGGCTGACCGCTCCAGAGGTGAGCACCAATGGTACAGCTAACCCACAGGCTAACCAGCTACCTGTGATGTACGACTACGGCTTTAACAGAATCTTTTTTTTTTTTTCCCCAGGAGGCGGCTAATTTGAAATGGAAATGATGAGACGCTGGAGCAATTACGAGTGGAGCCATAAGGCACAGTAGCCTTATGACACAGTAGTTTGAGTAGCCACTGAGGGCCACGTAAAAGTGAAGTTCAAAGGGAGCCAGAAATGATGTGTAAAAAAGTAAAACAGCAAGGAGAAGCAAAAGAGCTGGATCAACATATGTGGCAGAAGGGATATCAGCATTAGCAGAAAGAGCAACAGACTCAGGAAAAGCATCAGTAGGAAAAGGAAAAGCAGGGGCAGGACCAGCAGAAAGCAGAAGAACCAGCAGACACTGAAAGAGGAGGAAGCAAAGGTGGGGCGGAGTCTGCAAAAGGAGTAACAGCTGCAGAAAGGACAAGCGCAAGAGAAGAAGAAGCTGAGGCAGAAGAGGCAACACGATCAGCAGGGACTGAACAGGGGGGAAGCTGAGGTGGGGACAGAATGTGAAAAAGGAACAGCAGCTGCAGAAAGGAGAAGCACAAGAAAAGGGAGAAGCTCAGGCAGAAGAGGCAACACGATCAGCAGGGACTGAACTAGGGGAAGCTGAGGTGGGGACAGAATCTGCAAAAGGAACAGCAGCTGCAGAAAGGAGAAGCACAAGAAAAGGGAGAAGCTGAGGCAGAAGAGGCAACACGATCAGCAGGGACTGAACAAGGGGAAGCTGAGGTCAGGACAGAATCTGAAAAAGGAACAGCAGCTGCAGAAAGGAGAAGCACAAGAAAAGGGCGAAGCTGAGCCAGAAGAG
>NC_138382.1:37961104-38010914 GCF_054177405.1 Leptonychotes weddellii | reverse complement strand
AAAGGAGAAGCACAAAAGGAGAAGCTGAGGCAGAAGAGGCAGCAGAATCAGCAGGGACTGAACAAGGGGGAAGCTGAGGTCAGGACAGAATCTGAAAAAGGAACAGCAGCTGCAGAAAGGAGAAGCACAAGAAAAGGGCGAAGCTGAGCCAGAAGAGGCAACACGATCAGCAGGCACTGAACAAGGGGAAGCTGAGGTGGGGACAGAATCTGCGAAAGGAACAGCAGCTGCAGAAAGGAGAAGCACAAAAGGAGAAGCTGAGGCAGAAGAGGCAGCAGAATCAGCAGGGACTGACCAAGGGGAAGCTGAGGTGGGGACAGAATCTGAAAAAGGAACAATGGCTGCAGAAAGGAGAAGCACAAGAAAAGGGAGAAGCTGAGGCAGAAGAGGCAACACGATCAGCAGGCACTGAACAAGGAGGAAGCAGAGGTGGGGGCAGATCCAGTGAAAGGAACAACAGCTGCAGAAAGAAGAAGCACAGGAAAAGGGAGAAGATGAAGCAGAAGAGGCAGCACGATCAGCAGGGACTGAACAAGGGGGAAGCTGAGGTGGGGACAGAATCCATAAAAGGAACAACAGCTGCAGAAAGGAGAAGCACAGGAAAAGGGAGAAGCTGAGGCAGAAGAGGTAGCAAAATGAGCAGGCACTGAACAAGGGGGAAGCTGAGGTGGGGGCAGAATCGGCAAAAGGACAAACACTGCAGAAAGGAGAAGCACAGGAGAAGAAGAAGCTGAGGCAGAAAAGCCAGCAGAAGCCAGGGAAGCAGAAGTTGGGGCAAAGTCTGCAAAAGGACAAACAGTTGCAGAAAGGAGAAGCATAGGGAAAGAGGAGAAGCAGAGGTTAAATCAGCAGAACAGTAGCAGAATCAGCAGATGCTGCATATGGGGAGGGAGAAGCAGGGGTAGAGTTTTTCTAGAGATGATACACAAAGGACCAATAATAACTTGAAAAGATGCTCAACATCACTAGTCAGTAGAGAAATGCAAATCAAACAATGAGATAATATTTCACATCCATTAGGACAGCTACTATTCTTTTAAAAAGGAAAGAAAAAGAAAATAAACAACAAGTGTTGGTAAAAATGTGGAGAAACTGGAACCCTTGTGTACTGTTGGTGGGATTATAAAATGGTAGAACTGCTATGGAAAATGGTACGATGGCTCCTCAAAAAACTAAAAATAGAACTGCCATATGATCCAGAAATCCCATTCCTGAGCATATATTCAAAAGAATTGAAAGCAGAATCTTGAAGAGATGTTTGTACACCATTGTTCACAGCAGTACTATTCACAATGGCCAAGAAGTAGAAGCAACCCAAACATCAAACAATAGATAGGGATATCTCATATGTATATACATATGAAATATTATTCAACATTAAAAGGAAAGGAAATCCTGTCATACGCTACAACATAAATGAATCTTGAAGACACTATGCTGAGTGAAATAACACAGTCACAAGACATACTTTGTTGTATACCTATTTATATCAGGTATTTAAGTAGTCAAATTAATAGAAAACAGAATGATGGCTGCCAGGGGTAATGGGGTGGGAGAAAGGGTAGGCATTATTTAATGGGTAGAGTTTCAGTTTTGCATGAGGAAAAACATCTGGAGATTGGTTTTACAACAATGTGAATATATGTAAAACTACTGAACCATATACTTAAAAATTGTTAAGATGGTAAATTTTATGTTGTGTTTTTTTTACAATTAAAAAAATTTAAAAAAAAAAAAGGAATGACTTCTGGTTTCCGGTTCTGCATGTAATAGCTTGAAAGTCGCCACTCTGTCCTGATAACAAGTAAAATCCTGAACAGACTAAAAAATCAACAATTCTTGGTTCTGCAACAGAGGGAAGAACGCAGGGCAATTTGCTGCCCTGGTCACTGGAGGAACAGACAGATGAACAGAGGGTGTAATGGTTTACCAGTGCAGAGACTCGTGAGCAGAACACACTGCAGGAACCAGTGCTGGGATAGGAGAAGCTCAACTATAATGATGAAACGCCAGAGGCTCTGTGTAAATAACTTATATGCCCACAAATCTGATGACATAAATGAAACAGACTAATTTTTTGAAAGACACAATCTGCCAAAACTCAAGAAGAAAAAGACAATCTGTATAGGCCTGTATCTAATTAAAAACTGATTTAATAGGGGCACCTGGGTGGCTCCGTCAGTTAATCTCACTTGATTTCGGAGCAGGCCATGATCTCAAGGTCATGAGATTGAGCCCCCTGTCAGCCTCCATGCCGAGCATGGAGTGTACTTAATTTCTCTCTCTCCCTCTCCCTTGGCCCCTCTCCCCCCTTGATCATGCGTGCTCTCTCTCTCGCTCTTGCTCTCAAAAAAAAAAAAAAAAAAGTCCTATGCAGTAAGGACTTATTGCTTAAGCAATAAGATAAGAAAAGGAAAAAAAAGTCATACTGATTGGGAAGGAAGATGAAAATAACTAAAATCAGAAATAAAAGTGAAGACATTTCTACCAAAAGATTTGTATCTGTAAGGACAGATGCGAAAAGGATTATAACAGAAAACTATGAGAAACCATGTACCAACAAATTAGATAATCTAGGTGAAATGAACAAAATCCCAGAAACACACAAGTAACTAAAACTAATTCAAGAATAAACAGAAAATACAAGCAGTCCTATGACAAGGAAAGAGATTGAAACAAAAACCTCCCAACAAAGAAAAGTCCAGGACCAGATGATTTCACTGGTGAATTCTATGAAACGGTTAAAGAGGAATTAATATCAATCCTCAATTTCATCCCCCCAAAAAAAACAGAAGAGGAGGGAATATAGTTAATTCTTGAACAACATGGGGTTAGAGATGCTGATCCCCTTTGCAGTAAAAAATCTGCACACTACTTTTGACCCTCCCCCAAAACTTAACTACTAATAGCCTATGGTGGACTGAAAGCCTTACCAATAACATAAACAATTGATTAATACATATTTTGTATGTGAAGCTACAGAAGAGAAAACAATGGAAAAGAGAAACTATACGTACAGTACTATACTGTATTTAATGGAAAAATTTGGCACATAAGTGGACATGTGCATTTCAAACCCATGTTTTTCAAAGGTCAACTGTATAATTTAAATCATTCTTGAGACCAGCATTAACCTGATGCCAAAAGCAAAGACACCACAATTAAAAACAAAACAAAAAAAACTACAGACTAATATTTGTTATGAATATAGATGTGAAAGCTCTCGACAAATCACTGGTAAACTGAATCTAACATCATATTAAAGGATTATTCATGACGACCACACAAGATTTATCCTAGGAATGCAGGTCACATTCAACTAAGAAATAAGTCAATGTAATTTACTACATTAATAGAATGAAGGGGGGAAAACACATGATAATTTCAATTGCCACATAAAGCTTTTGATAAAATCCAACACCCTTTCATGATAAAAATACTCAGAAAATTAGGAACAGAATGGAATTAGCTTAACACAACAAAGGGCATTTGTAAAAAATCCACAGTGAACAGTATATTCAATGGTAAAAGACTAAAAGCTTTTCCTTTACAATAAAAAACAAGACAAGAATGCCCACTTTTTCACTCTTTTGTATTGCACATTCTAGCCAGAGCCAGTAGGCAAGAAAAAGAAATAAAAGGAATTGAAATTGGAAAGAAGTAAAACTACCTCTATTTGCAGATGACATGATTCTAGATATAAAAAAACAGTTCAGTGAAGTTGCAGGGTGTAAGATGAACACACAAAATTTAGATGTGTTTTTATATCCCAGCAATGATTAATCTGAAAAGGAAATTAGGAAACAATTCCACACACTGTGGTATTCAAAAGAAGAAAATACCTGGGAATACATTTAACTCAGGTGAAAGAGACATATAATATACTGAAAAGGACAAACACTGCTGAAAGAAATTGAAGATCTAAATAAATAGACATCTTATGTTCATGGATTGGAATACTTAATACCATAAAGATGACAACACTATCCAAAGCTATCTATAGATTCGGCATAATCCCTATCAAAATTTCAATGGCCTGGGCATCTGGGTGGCTCAGTCGTTGAGCGTCTGCCTTCGGCTCAGGTCATGATCCCAGCATCCTGGGATCGAGCCCCACATCGGGCTCCCTGCTCCATGGAAAGCCTGCTTCTCTTACTCTCGCTGCTTGTGTTCCCTCTCTTGCTATGTCTCTGTCAAATAAATAAAATCTTTAAAATAATTTTTTTTTCAATGGCCTTTTACCCGCCCCCCCAAGAAATGGAAAAGCTGGTTCTCAAATTCATATGGAATTGTAAGGGGCTGCAGGTAGCCAAAACAATCTTGGAAAAGAAAAATCTGAAGAATTCATACATGCCATTTTCAAAATTTACTGCAGAGCTATAGTAATCAAAAATAGACATATAAACAAATGAAATAAAACTGAGAGGCCAAAAATAAACCCAAACATTTACAGTCAACTGATTTTTTTTTTAAGAGATGGGGAGAGAGAGAGAGAGTACACGGGGGGGGGGGGGGTGCAGAGAGAGAGAGAGAGAATCTCAAGCAGACCCAGTGCTGAGCACAAAGCCCAGTACGGGGCTCTATCTCATGACCCCAAGATCATGACATGAGTCCAAATCAAGAGTCAGATGCCCAACCAAATGAGCCACCCAGGTGCCCCTGATCAACTGATTTTTGACAAGAGTGCTAAGACCATTCAATGGGAAAAGAATATTCTTTTCAGCAAATGGTCCCAGGACAATTGGATATCCACATGCAAATAAGGAAGTAGGACCCCAACCCAATACTGTTATACCAAAATTAACTCAAAATAGATCAAGGACCTAACTATTGAACCATAGGGACGCCTGGGTGGCTCAGTTGGTTAAGTGACTGCCTTCAGCTCAGGTCATGATCCCGGGGTCCTGGGATTGAGCCCCGCATTGGGTTCACTGCTCGGCAGGGGGCCTGCTCCTCCCGCTCCCTCTGCCACTCCCACTGCTTGTGCTCTCCTGCTGTCAAATAAATAAATAAAATCTTAAAAAAAAAAAAAAAAGAATTAGAGGTGCCTGGGTGGCTCAGTCGTTAAGCGTCTGCCTTTAGCTCGGCTCATGATCCCAGAATCCTGGGATCGAGGCCCACATCGGGCTCCCTGCTTGGCAGGAAGCCTGCTTCTCCCTCTCCCACTCCCCCTGCTTGTGTTCCTGCTCTCGCTATCTGCTATCTCTCTCTCTGTCAAATAAATAAAATCTTTAAAAAATAAAAAGTAAATAAACAAACAAAAAGAAATCATAAAACAGAAGAAAACATAGGGGTAAATCTTCATGAACTCTGATTTGGCAATGGATTCTTAGATACGATGCCAAAAACATGAGCAACAAAAGAAAAAAATAGACATATTGGAGTTGTCGAAGTTAAAAACTTCTGTGCATCGAAGGTATTACCGACAAAGTGAAAAGACAAACTAAGAATATAAGAAAATATTTCCAAGTTGTATATCTGATAAGGGTTACTATCCAGAATATACAAAGAATTCTTATAACTCAACAACAAAAAGACAATCTAATTTTTAAAATGGTCCAAGCACCTGAACAGATAATTCTGCCAAGAAGAGATACTACAAATGGCCAACAAGTACCTGAAAAGATGCTCAACACCGTTAGTTACTAGGGAAAGTCAAATCAAAACCAAATGATAGCACTTCACACTCAACAGGATTAAACAACAGTAATAAATTAATAATAACAATAATAATAATAATAATAATGGAAAAGAACAAGTGTTGGCAAGGATGTAGAGAAATTGGAACCCTCATACATTGCTGGTAGGAATATAAAATGGTACGGCCACTATGGAAAAACAGTTTGGCAGTTTCTTGAAAAATGACACAGGATTACTCTATGACCCAGCAATTCTGCTCATATATGTCCAAAAGAACTGAAAACAGGTGTTTAAACAAAGACTTGTACACAAATCTTCATAGCAGCATTATTCATAATAGCCAAAAGGCAGAAACAACCCTAATGTCCATCAACTGATGAATGAATAAATAAAGTGTATATCCACACACTGGACTATTACTTGGCTGGAAAGAGGAATGGAATTCTGATACTTACTAGAACATGGGTGAACCCTGAAAACATTATGCAAAGTGAAACAAGCTGGTCACAAAATGCCATACAGTGTACAATTTCATTTAAATAAAGCATACAGAACAGGCATATCCACAGAGACAGAAGGCAGATTTATGGTTGCTAGGGGCTGGGGGGAAATGGGGAACCACCTGCTCAATGGGTACAAGGTTTCCTTTTGGGGTGCTGAAAATATTCTGGAACTACATAGTGGTGATGGTTGCACAACACTGTGAATCCACTAAATGCCACTGACCACTTTAAAATGGTTAAAACAAGGGGCGCCTGGGGGGCTCAGTCGGTTAAGCATCTGCTTTCGGCTTGGTTCATAATCTCAGGGTCCTGGGGTCAAGCCCCATGTTGGGCTTCCTGCTCAGCAGGGAGTCTGCTTCTCCTTCTGAGAGAGAGAGAGAGAGAGAGAGAGAGAGAAGGAGAGCACGACTGGGGGAGGGGCAGAGGGAGAAGCAGATTCCCCATTCATATATTGACGCTGAGTAAATCCACACTTCTCATCCAGGCCTTTCCTGATATTTTACATTCTTATTTCTAACTAGAGCTATCTCAAAAATCAGCATGTTTTCTTCTTTTTAATTTTTTTTAAAATTTTATTTATTTGATAGAGAGAGAGCATGAGTGGGAGAAGGGGCAGAGGCAGAGGGAGAAGCAGACTCCCCCCTGAGTAGGGAGCCAAAGCGGGCTTGGATCCTAGGACCCTGGGATCATGACCCCCCAAATCAGCATGTTTTCTTAGGCTAGTCACCAACTAACCTACCTCCTTACCCTTGCCCCTGCCAACTTGGAAAACTAATAGTGTACCTTCCAGTGATGTTTCTCTCCCCTCCAACAAGCACTTTTTTGCTTTTTGAAGATGTTAAAAGCTCAACACATCTGCCACCCTTCTAGGCTATGCTACCAAAAACTGAAGCTTTATTTCTATTCCATCTTAAGATGTAATACTAGGGGTGCAGGAAGTATTATCAGGGAATTTACCACTGCCATTACAAAGAGAAGAATGTCTGACCAAAGAAAATAAACATATTCATAAAAAAAATTCATTCATTCAGTCACCATCTGGTAGGTACCATGCACTGTTCCAGACACGAACAATAGTGTTCAACAAGACAGACAGGTTCCTTTGCTAATGGAACTTATATTCTCATGAGAGGACAGACACACGGACAAGGAAAAATCAGGTGTGCTAAAAATTAAAATGCTGTGCTAGGAATTAACTTGTTGGTTATTCATAGAACTCCATCCTGATTACACACATGGGGCAACTCTCCCTATACCATGTGGGCAGCAAGTTAGAGTCTGATTTCACACACAGAAAAATTAAGCTGCATTTTTGGGGTCATTTTGGCATGTGATTCTCAGAAATGGCCTGATGAACTGGCAGACGGTATACGAAAATCTGTGCATAGAACTGCTTTTCTCTCCTATTAAGGGCATGAATCCAGTTTTATATTGGAAATCATTAATTCATAAGCAGATTCCTTTAATTTTTTTTTTCTCAGATCAAGTGTTTTCAAAATTACATAAAATTTTATTCCAGGTCCTCCTATAGAACTTACTACAGAATTTTTTTTTTTAAAGATTTTATTTATTTATTTGACAGAGACAGAGACAGCGAGAGCAGGAACACAAGCAGCGGGAGGGGGAGAGGGAGAAGCAGGCTTCCCCCCGAGGAGGGAGCCCGACGTGGGACTCGATCCCAGGACCCCGGGATCATGACCCGAGCCGAAGGCAGACGCTTAACGACTGAGCCACCCAGGCGCCCCCTTACTACAGAATTTTTGCAGTTTCCAGAGGATCTAGGGAATCAGGAAAGATATTCACCCTGTCCTCTAATACCAGGGCCCAGTGCAAAATATGACCATTTCACACACACACACACACACAAAACCACACATTTTATTGCTTACACAACAGGCTCTTGTACCAATAACTTGCACTATACATAACTGCACTTTACTATACACTTTGCACCTTCCTTCTATACTCTTTAGAATTGACCTGATGTACAAACAAGTGTCAGAAACAAGACCTTGTAACAGGGAACACAGGACTGAAAATCAAGTAAGCGCTATGACACAATAAATCTTCCCCCTTTAAAAAAGGTCAGAGCATCAGTACTGAGTAGCGTAACTAGAATCACACAAAATTTTCCGCTGTATTTGCAGGGAACGAATTCTGACACTAACTGGAATGAAAGGAATTATAGTAACTGTTAGGAATGGAGAAAATACTTGGCAGTTCCATGGACGTGGTGGTTGAGCGCGGGGGCGGGGGGGGTGCAAAGAGAGGAAGCCCCCAAATGGGAGAACGAAGTCACGTGGTTCCTTCCCCAGAGATCTTCAGCACTGGACACAGGAATCCAAATCTAAGCAACGGGAATGATTAGCTCCCTTCTTGCAGTGTTTTGTCTTTCAAGCAAGTGCCTTAGATAAAAAGCACTACTGGAATGCTTTATAGACAATGGCTTTGGAACTAAGAAGGCCTAACAGTACTTGTTAATAGGATCCAGATGTTTTAAAATCCAGATACAAAGTTGCTTTAAATCTCTCATCCAGTTGACAGCCTCAAAGAACCTTGATATAAATGGCATATCCGAACATAATGCATTACAACAGGACCCATTATCACACATACTTTAGCTACACAGAGGATCACATCTCAATGCCACAACGCACATGTGTAACCCCTCCAGTAAAAGTCTGGTAACAAGCAGTACGCTGACAGCCGGCGGTATGTCTACTCCCCATCACAAGCATGTTGCTCGCGTAGTGTGGACATGTCTTTATTTTCTCCCTCTTCAGCATTGTTTAGAAGCAACTTAGCTCAGAATTATCCAATATACAGAGAGAGAGAGAGCTGTAGATCAATAAATATTTGAAAACTATTAAATGCCAAGTACTCTGTTCTCAAAGCATTTACGATGAGACACCTATGTTCTTTCTACCATTGGGGAAATTACAGTCTAATGGGAAAGACAGACTTTAAACAAAGAGCCAGAAATAATTAAGAGAATAACTACTCCTATGTCAAGTACTATGAAAAACACATCGGAAAATGTGACATAAGAAATCCGAACTCGTCTCGAAACACTGACTGAGGAAAGGATGTTTAAACCAAGATGGAAAGGGTCACTAGGATTTTTCTAGACAAAGTCCTTAGAAAACCCAGGTAGATATAATGACAACATGGTATGGTTGTGGAGACGAGGAGATGCTTTGCCCCCCTGCCAGAATCTACTCTAAAATCCAGACGGTAGTTGGAAACAGTTGAAGATTCTAAGAGGCAGTCAGATCCTGAGACTTGGTGGGATGTTCTGTAGAAGTACTTCAACAACATTCAGAATTATCGGGAACAAAAACATCCCCGGGCCCTTTCGCACCAGGAAGGCTGCCAAGCAGGGTTGCTGCCCCTCGAGGATCAGGACCTGAGAGAGGAAGGCGGCTTCTGCAGGGCTGTGGCCCAGGGGGGACAGCAGACTGTTCGAATACAGGGACTCCGCATATGAACAGATAGATGGAGAAAAATGAAGCTGGGTTTCTCCCTGTCAGAAAAGAAAGTTTACAAATATGAAAAGAGGGGAAAAATACAATGGACCCTGTGGTGTTGAAATGGAATTGGAGATACTGGTATAAATTCATGGCTTCCAATATATATAGCTAGATATAGAAATGAATATAGACATGAGAGAGAGAGGGTGTGTGTGTCTGTCTCCTAACAACTGTGCACTGAAAGAGCCTGGGAGCAGTGATCACCCCAGGAACAAGGAGAATTTGTACCCAGATCTTTGCTTCTAAGTATCATTCCCCACTAAAGGGAACCTGAGCTACCTGGCTGTTACAGGGCTGAGGATAATACGAGATGAGCCTAGAACATCTTCTTGGGCCACAAGGAAACAACATACTCACAGAATGATGGGGTTGTGTCAAAAGGACACAAAGCCAATTTAAAGAGGTTCTCACTGATCAAATATGGAACAATATGAAGGTTGAAATAATGAATAACTGAATAACAAATAATTAAATGAAATAAAATTTTTGTGGTCCATACCAGAAGAGCGTGAGAGGGAGCTTGGAAGGAAAAGGCAGCTCTCCCGTACGATAGAATGCCTACTGAGAAATGTAAATGGAATAACGGAAGAATCACCTTTTGAATCATCACCTTTAAGAATCATCACAGTAATAACCAATTCAGGCAAGAAAACATTAATGGATACTGAAACTAATGGGCGAAACTTAGGCTGCAAAACTGGATAATCATGAAGTCTCAAAATACCTTCACACAGAATATTTACTGATGATAAAGGGAAAAGAGAACTTTACAGTGGAGAGGCCTGGAAGATATCACCTTGGCCAAGAAAGAGATCAAAATTAACATCACTGCGGGAGGGAGAGACACACCATGTGCCATCTGGTGGGATGCCACAAGAGGGGTCTCGTCCCAGTCTGTGCTAGTCCTGCCGACGATGACTGACTTGCCTACCACGTGAACAACAGCAGGCAAGCTGGCAAGTCCAACTAGAAAACTGTTCTATAAAATAACTGGCTTCTTTTTTATTTATTTATTTATTTATTTATTTATTTATTTATTTATTTATTTATTTATTTGAGAGAGAGAGTGAGAGAGAGAGCACGAGAGGGGGGAGCGGGAGAGGGAGAAGCAGACTCCCTGCTGAGCAGGGAGCCCGATGCGGGACTCGATCCCGGGACTCCAGGATCATGACCTGAGCCGAAGGCAGTCGCTTAACCAACTGAGCCACCCAGGCGCCCCAAAATAACTGGCTTCTTAAAACATGTTCAAGTCTGGGGGCACCTGGGGTGGCTCAGTCAGTTAGGTGTCCAACTCTCGATTTCTGCTCAGGTCGTGATCTCAGGGTGGTGAGATCAAGCCCCACATCAGGCTCCATGCTGAGTGTGGAGCCTGCTTAAGATTCTCTCTCTCCCACAGGGCACCTGGGTGGCTCAGTCAGTTGAACATCTGACTCCTGATTTCTGCTCAGGTCATGATCTCAGGGTCCTGGGATCAAGCTCCACGTCTGGCTCCCTGCTCCTGCTTGAGGATTCTCTCTCTCTCTCTATCTCTCTGACTCTCTCTCTCTGTCCCACCCCCTTGCACTCTCTTCTCTCTCCCTCTAAAATAAAAAAAATAAATCTTAAAAAAAAAGATTCTCTCTCTTTCCCTCTGCTCTCCCTCCCCACCGTAGCACCCTCTCTCAAAACAAACAAAAACAAAAAAACCCACAAAAAAACAAAACAAAACAAAGAACAAAAAAGCATGTTCAAGTCTTGAAAGATAATGAATGACTGAGGAACTGTTCCAGACTGAAGGAGACTGAAGAGATAGGACAGGGTAAGCGCAGTGTAACATTCTGGATTAAGTTCTTTCTCTGTTAAAGACACCATTTGGACAGTCAGTGAAACCTGAATAGGGTTCTCTGGCTGTTTTCACTTTTTTATAAGTTTGGAATTATTTCAAAACAAAAAGTAAGAGAAAAAAGGTACAAATTTTGGGGGTGCCTGCCTGGCTCAGTCAGTGGAGCATGCAACTCTTGATCTCGCCCCACAGCCCCACTTTGGGTGTAGAGCTTACTTCAAAACAAAAGTGGTGGTGGGCGGGGGGGTTGAATTTTTGAAAAGAAGTGATCTAAAATTTAATTTAAAAATAAACTTCTCGAATAGTAAATACATGCAAAAATGTTCATTCCTTCTGGCAACGAAATGTAAATTAAAGCAGTGTTAAGGTATCATTTTAGTCCTGACGGATTTTTATTGTAATCATCTGTTTATCTATATGTTGGTTTGCTTTATAATATGATAGCTAGAAAGGGTTTCTTATTTTGTTTTCTAAGCGCTGTTACATAAAGTGATTCATAAGCTCATACTAAAGGGGCGCCTGGGTGGCTCAGATGGTTAAGCGTCTGCCTTCGGCTCAGGTCATGATCCCAGCGTCCTGGGATCAAGCCCCACATCGGGCTCCTGGCTCAGTGAGGAGCCTGCTTCTCCCTCTCCCTCTGCCTCTCCCCCTGCTCATGCTATCTCTCTCTCTGTATCTCAAATGAATCTTTAAAAAAAAAAAAAACTCTATAAAGAAGATTCAATTATTTTCTCTACTTGACAGAAGCAACTGGGGCTTTGGGACTTAAGCAGCTTGTCTGAAATTACATAGCCTGCCTTTGGTGGTAGTGGGGTGTGAACCCCGGCAGCCTGACTCGCATGCCTTTTACCTCTATGATATACTGCTTCGCATATGCATCCAGGGCTGAGGTACCCAAACCTGGTACAATCCTTCCGAAGAACAATGAGGCCAAGCCATCCCTAGAGTCACCAAATCCTCCTGCCCACTAATAAATTGCTGAGAATGTATCTTAAGGAAACCTATATGCAGAAAAGCAAAAGCTACATGCATAAAGATGTTCTCTGTAATGGAAATTTTTAAAAAAAAATATTTTATTTATTTGACAGAGAGAGAGTGAGAGCACAAGCCGGGAGACAGAGGGAGAGGGAGAAGCAGGTTCCTCGCTGAGCAGGGAGCCCGACATGGAACTCGATCCCAGTACCCTGGGATCATGACCCGAGCCAAAGGCAGCCACTTAACCAACTGAGCCACTCAGGCGCCCCCATAATGGAAATTTTTTAAATGACTAATAGAAAAATGGCTAAATTAGTTGTGAACCATCAACTTGATGGAATATTCTACAGTCATTTAAAAATGATAACTATGGAGATATAATGAAAGGTAGGGAAATATTAATAAGTTAAAAGACTCAAAGTATGTGTATACTTGGAAATATGTTAATAATTGCATGTGCATAAAAGTGACAAATTAAAAAGAAAATTCGGGCGCCTGGGTGGCTCAGTTGGTTGGGCGACTGCCTTCGGCTCAGGTCATGATCCTGGAGTCCCGGGATTGAGTCCCACATCAGGCTCCCTGCTTGGCGGGGAGTCTGCTTCTCCCTCTGAAACTCCCCCCGCCTCATGCTGTCTCTCTCTCTCTCTCAAATAAATAAATAAAATCTTTAAAAAAAAAAAAAAAAAAGAAAAGAAAAAATAATCCTAAATCATTAGGTAGAAATACCTGGTGTTAGCACCAAAAATGAACCATTACTTGTATTAAGTACTTCTAATCCACTTTAAATGTTTTATGAAAGAAATAGATATAGGGGCGCCTGGGTGGCTCAGATGGTTAAGCGTCTGCCTTCGGCTCAGGTCATGATCCCAGGGTCCTGGGATCGAGTCCCGCATCGGGCTCTCTGCTCCTTGGGAGCCTGCTTCTCCCTCTGCCTCTCTCTCTCTCTCTCTGTCTCTCATGAATAAATAAATAAAAATCTTTAAAAAAAAAAGAAAGAAAGAAATAGATATAATCTTGATGAAATCTGAATATGGCTAGGAGGCTGAGAAAAAACAAAGATCAGAAAAAAGAATAAATGACTAGAAAAGAAGCGAAAGTAAGAGTCAAAATTGAGGGTTCCTTCAGGAGAAAAAAATAATTCCACGATAGGTGGAAATAGATTCTGAGCACATTTTAAAACCTAGCATCGTGAAGAAATGTCCACAGGAATAAATAATGGCGATGGTGATGGCATCTTCCAGAAGAGGTCATGGTTATCAGGGATGGAAGGAGAATGTCATGGGGCAGAGCCAA
Organism: Leptonychotes weddellii; assembly: GCF_054177405.1. Taxonomy (NCBI): domain Eukaryota; kingdom Metazoa; phylum Chordata; class Mammalia; order Carnivora; family Phocidae; genus Leptonychotes; species Leptonychotes weddellii. The sequence goes on along the minus strand of NC_138382.1, from coordinate 37,997,151 downwards.
AAACCAGTTATATTCAAAACTATTAACTGAAGTCTTTAAAAACTAGAAAGATTTTCATCTGTTGGGTTTTCCAATGGAGGCCTGTGTGAAGGAATGGACGTTATGAACATCTTGTGTGTTCTATCATACGAATATTAAAATGAGGACCCAAGGGAGAAAAGCCCTAAGCATTATTAGACACCGGAGTCATGTGTTCACTATCTCACATCTGACTGGCTCACCCCGACGATGCCCTGTCTCGTCCCCGCGTAAGCATGGAGCAGGGAGAACTCTTCACATTTTTCTTCCTCTCCTGAGTTATGAAACAGCACACAGAGGCAATGAAGCCATACCACCCCTAAAGTCTCCTCTCTCCTGCCTCTGCCACGCACGATTTTTATTCTCTAAAGCCATTTCTTCCTCAAAAGAGCTCACCAGCGTCGTCGTCCTTCCTATCGGCTGCCCCACTGGGCTCTAGTGAGTGACATCCAGACATTTAAACTCAAAAGCTGCTTCAGAAGGGAGTTATTAAAATTCAAATGAGCTGGGCATGTCGAAGAAGAAAACACTCGTTTGCATGCACACCTCCGCATTTGGCCATCCCATTTAGACCCACAGAGCAGGGTCTGGTTTTGTTTTTGTAAATGGGCTTTGGAGGCGGAGGTCAGCCTCCCACGGCCCCCACTCCTTTGGGGTCATCATTAGTAATGTGTAAGGCTGAATAGATTTTCCTCTGAATCTAGTCAGCAAACCTGACAAGAAGGCAGCCCTCTCCCACAACCTGAAAATGCCAAAAATCTGATTGGTAATATGGCATTTTTAATACTTCATTTATCTGTCTTAAAATAGCTTTCAGTTGAGATTGCAAATAACATAGCCTCACCTGATTTTTCAATTTTAGAGCAGAACATTTCCCTTTGTGCCATGACTGTGTAATCATAAAAATGTTCTGTTTAACCAAGAATTTCCCACAGGATTCAGAGAAAATTCATGTCTGTCAAGAAATAGGGACCTGGGGAGTCAACATTACATTTTATTCCCTCGAAAAGAAAAAGAGTATCTTTCATTTTGTCTGAAGAATTTTTATTTTATTTCTCACGGAAATAGCTCAAATTAGCGTCATTTAAAACTTTTGTAAGGTATCAATGAGCAAATTAAAAAAAAAAGCAAAAATACATATTCCTAAGATTATCTTGGCTATGGAAATTTTAGACGCTCCTTTAGTAAGTATTCAATTTCTTACTAATGAAGACATCTCTATTATGACACTATTATTAAATAGACTTAATTTATGACAATATAAACAATTCTATATTACAGGTAATATATTACGTGTTTATATATAAATATTTTATGTACAACAATGACATTAAGTATATATCAATTTTTTACTAAGGGTACGTAAAAGCAGTCATGCTAACTCATGACCCTAAAATAATACTACAGTTTTGAGAACTCTAGGAACTAAAGGAATTCATCTCCAAACTCTGAAACTAGTTTATAATCTGGAAGCTGCAGATGACATGACTTTTAACGTCCCTTCCAACAGTAAGATTTTACTCTTTTACGACCTTCATTAATCAAACCTGCTTCCTCCAGATTTCTTCAGTTTAATTTGTTTAAAAACCTCCCCCCCGCCCCTAAAATTGGGATGGTCTTATCATAATACAGACACTGGATTTGCCCAGACGGATCTAACCAGGCCAGGCAAGAAAGAAACTAGCAAATATCAATGAAAGAATATTCTATGAATGAAACTATGTCCTGAGCTATGAAATTCTCAAGGAGGATACATTTTGCCCTCACATCTCTGAAGAGTCGATGTGTATCAGTAGAGAGCATTTATTTAAAGACTTATATGGCATTACTCGGACTGCAGTTAAAAACGAAAGGCAGGGCACCTGGGTGGCTCAGTCATTAAGCATCTGCCTTCGGCTCAGGTCATGATCCCAGGGTCCTGGGATCGAGCCCCGCATCAGGCTCCCTGCTCGGCAGGAAGCCTGCTTCTCCCTCTCCCACTCCCCCTGCTTGTGGTCCCTCTCTCGTGTCTCTCTCTGTCAAATAAAAAAATAAAATCTTAAAAAACAAAAAAAACCGAAAGGCAATTCAATCTCTGTCTTCAGGTTGCTTGTGGTCTAATGTGGGTGGTGGCAGCAACAAAGAATCCCACACGGACAAATGTTTGCAGAGAAAAAGAACACAAGCTAAAATTAAGAACAACAGCCAGTGATTCCAACAACAGAGAGCGATCATTCGAGGTTCAGGGAGAAGACTTACTTCCAAGTTAGATCCCAGCTGTGTTTTCTCTTTTCTGGTCACACCCGCTCAACATTGACAAGAAAAGAAATGTGTGCTCATACTTTTTAAAAAGGTCAAATGAAAGATCAAGGTCTTCACAGATCCCCCTGACGCCCACCCCCAACCGCCAAGGTCAAATACAACGATTCCAAGAGACGACACGGCGTGTATGTTTATGTACCACTTATGGTCATTGGCCTCGTGGTCATTTCTGTTGCAAAGATGGGCTAGCAGAAGGAAACAGTCACTCCTTCAAATTGATTATGGTTTAATCCTACAGAAGCAAGCTTGGGGCACACAAACCTAAATCGCAGGAAGAATGGTGAAATTCAAGGAATGTGCTCACTTGCCTTTTTTCCCTCCTGTAACGAAGAAGCCCACGGCCGCTCTAATAAAACTGCTCTCGGGCAGATAGCTGTAGTCGGTGGGAACTGTGAAGGCAAAGAACGATCAAATTAGCCAGGGAACCTGGCGGGACTGATGAAGGCAAGATAATGATCTCACGCTGCCACATCAACCTAGAGACAAAGCGGAGATGTTTATGCCATTCATCTCAGCACAATACTCTGTGGTGGCATCTAATTCTATTAGATTAAGTGACTGGCCTTGAAGTAACCACTTAGGCTATGCAAGCAAAGCTAAAATGGTGGTAAACCTAGCAGAGACTGCAAAATCACAGGGGATGGAAACTTTACTGAAGCGGTTAAAAAAAAAAAAAGTCCTTTCCACCCTGTCACATCAATAAGCTCCAGTCCAGTGACCCTCGGTGTCTGCAAGGAGCCTGCTGGCCTCTAGGCTGAGACCACCATTCTAGGGATGACTTGAGGACATCCTGAATCAGATCTATGATCCAGGGAAATGCAACAAGCAGTAATAACAGCAGCCGGCCTGTTACTTCCGAAGGCGGGGACCTCTCAGTGAGCAGCATGTCCAAACCACCAGCCCCAGCTGCTGACCTGGAACACTGAGGCAAGCGACACAGAGGCAAGGCGAATCTGGGGAGTTTCCTAGATTCTTTTCCTCCCAGTCCCCCCAGGATTGCTTCATGACATGCTTTTTACTGCAACAATGGCTCAACTGGAAAATTCCAACAGAAACGAGGAGCTGTACTTTTCCACACATACAAGCTTTGTGTCCCAACGAACCTGGGTGAGATGGTTCACGACCACCCGACTTGAGTGCATGTGGGCCGGACCGTGTAACCCAGAGCATAATGATCAACTTGCTATTTTACCAGGACCTTAGGAGTGCACTGCCCTTCCCAACTAGCATTACTTAAGGTTTCCACCATGACTAAGTTTGGTGGGTTGTTTTTTTTTCCCCCCCTTTTTCCCATTTTAACATGACAGCTTCCAGTTGTCTCAAGTTCATTATGTTGGGAATGCTGCGGAACAATGTCCTATTTCTCTAGCTAAGGAGTGACTGAAAGTGAGGGGAATAGGAATTATAGTGCTACGTGTTCAGGGTGATGCTGTCCCTGCACTACCTGTCAGGGGATCAGCAAAACTAGGTTTTAATGAGAAATCTTTGGTAAAAAAACCTCTCTGGCCTGGGTCCAAGAGAGCCAGTGGGTCAAAATTCTATAAAGATCAAGGAGCAGATTCAGGTCCCAGTGTATTACAGTGATGCCTTCTGCAGAAAATCTCCAAGTACAAGCTTAAATTAAGCATGTGGGAATTGCAAATATTTTTTGTTTTTTATCAAAAATGTGGAAATAGAAAGGCCTTGTTATGTTAAAGACGTGGGATTTTAATTTCAACGCCAAGTATGTGCATATCTTTAAATGTATGTACCCCATTATTTTCTTAAAAGCAGGGGCCCGGAGAAATCCAGTCTTGGAGGAAGAGACTTTTAATGAAATAGGAGTATTATACAAACTGTAATTCCATCTAGGAAAAGAAAAAGAACTCTCTTCCGAGCTTGAAGGACCTGTTCCTACTTTCTGGATTTGTCACTAAACTCCACACGTAAGTCATGTAATCTTTCTAAGCCTCACTGTCTTCATTTGTGAAATATGGGGTTAGACTGTCTAATCTGCTCTCTGAGTGAGGCAGGGAAGAAGAATGAAAAGAGGTGACAGAGGTGAGTTCAACTGTGTGTGCACCACTTGCTGGTGGACATGTGACCCTGGGCAAGTCAGAAAGCTCTCCACAGCCCCTCTTCTGATGTAAAAGAGAGATGGTATCTGGGCAAGTCAGGAAGCTCCCAAACAGCCCCTCTTCTTCTAACGTAAAAGAGAGATGGTAACACCCACCACTTAAGGCAGGTACAAAGATTAATGCTCTCAACCAAGTACACGGCCCCCAGTCAGCAAGGCCTCCTCCAGCCCCAGTGTTCTAAGACTCCGATCTTACCAGAGGTTCTACTCTGACTTGAGGACAGAGTAGATAGGTGAAGATGTCCTAGAAGCCAGAGAGCATTTGACTGAAGACCAATCACGCCAGACACACTGATGACCTATGGATTAAAATGTAACAGTTCAATGATCAGGCAAGATCCACACTCCATTTAATAAAAGGTCACTCAGAGAAAGTCATTTATCTTTTATGAGGTGGTGGCTTGTCTGGTAATGACAAGTTCTCTGACAAGACGTAATATCAAGTGTCTAATATACTAAAGCCTGGACACACAGGTGATCAACAATTATTGCTGAAGAAATGAATGAATGTATCAATCAATCAATCATGACAGAAGGTAGTACCGGTTGTCTCAGGTTTCACGGAGTCTGACTGGTCTCAAAGGACTTTTTTTTAAAAAGGGAAAAAAGGGACGCCTGGGTGGCTCAGTCGGTTAAGCGTCTGCCTTCGGCTCAGGTCATGATCCCAGGATCCTGGGATCGAGCCCCGCGTCGGGCTCCTTGCTCAGCAGGGAGCCTGCTTCTCCCTCTGCCTGCTGCTTCCCCTGCTATGCTTTCTCTCTCTCTCTCTCTGACAAATAAATAAATTAAAAAAATAAAAAGGGGAAAAAAATCCAAGAAGTAAAAACAAGGTGTTATTTAAGAATAAAATACCTCTAAAAATGGAAGGAGATATTATTTTGTTCTCTTCTTTAAGTAATGTTCTATTACTGCTTTATCACTCATAATAAGGATTTTCTTAAATAACTTTTCATTTATAGATTTTTATCCCCCAAGTTACAGCCACTTAAGTTTTGGTATAATTATTTTTCTGAGAATCACATTCATACACGCAAAAGAGTTTCTTCTGTTCAGAGATTTATGGTTGCTTTTCAAAGCATGAATTATTAAAACTTGTTTATGTGGTAGGTGTAATAATCAGCTGTATTTACAAGAAGGAAAAAAGTATGCTAAATGAAAAGACTAAGTTAAAAGACTATCTACAAAGTTCTATATATAGTAAGAATACCAATCGTGCAAAGAAAATAAGAATACTTGAAAAGAAATAAGACCAATTATTACTAACACTTGCTTCAAGTTGTGAGGACCACCAATGATATTTTTTCAACTTTTTTCATTTTGTGCTTTCACGGTTGATGCAATGAAACTAATAAATTTTTATAAATAAAATCTTAAAATATATAATCATTCCTCAGCAGATGAACATACTTACTCTCTAGCCAAGAATGCTGATAATTAACCCAAATACTTTTATCAGTGACATCCGACCTGGTGCTTCTCAACCATTCTTAGATATCTATCCTGCCCTTTGATCACCTTCCATTTTACTTTGTCCTGAGGCCTAACATCCCTTCCAGGGTCAGAGTTTCATTTTTAAAGGAAACCAAGCCAACTTAAGTTAACTCGAAAAGGCCAGCTTTTTTTTTTTCCAGAGGAAATGCGTGTTTGTCAGTCAATGTGGGGCCATAAGCTACTCTCAAGTGCTGCTTGGACTCAATGTGAATAACCAGAGATCTCCTCATTTTCCAAGTAAAACCGTTTGTATCATGAAAGAGAAAGGCAGTAAAAGGAAGTAGCTGAGGGGCACCTGGGTGGCTCAGTTGGTTGGTTAAGTGTCCGCCTCTTGGTTTCAGCTCAGGTCATGATCTCAAGGTCATGAGATCGAGCCCCACATCAGGCTCTGCACTGGGCGTGGAGCCTGCTTAAGATTTTCTCTCTCTCCCTCTCCGGCTGCCCCTCTACGTGCTCACACCCACATGCATTCTCTCTCACTCTCTTTCTCTCTCTCAAAAAAAAAAGGGGGGGTAATTATCTGTTTCCCCATCCAAGGGTTTTAAATTCCTCTTCTCACCTGAGTTACAGTTTTAATGACTTCATTAAGTCTGGCTTGAAAATGAGAGGACTGGATAGCTTCTGACTTCAGCTGAAAGAAAAAAGAAATATCCACCCCAACATCCTCAAAAAGTAAATAATGATATTCCCAGTGGATGAGCTATCATCTTCTAAGCTATGGTATCATTTACCATTATGTCCTTACATTTCAGAAACAAAAGCTGTGGGCTCCTTGAGGGCAGGGCCCATGCTGTATTTATCACTGATTTCCTAACATCGGTCAGTGCCGCAAGAAGCACTCATTGAATAGACCTTCACTGTATGAACACAGGCGCTCCCTAGCATTACTTGTAAACTGAAACATACATATGTCCACCGTGGAAAACATTTAAAAGTGAAAGAATAACTACCTAGATATAAACTTAAACATGACAGATACAAAATGGAGTTTCTTAGGGATAACTTTTGACATTTCGTACAATTCACTTTTCTCGGGCAGGAAACGTTGTGGGAAGTACGCAGGCTGACTAAGTTTAATTCTTACGAACCAAATAAAAGAAGGAACAAATCTCTAAAAATGAATTCTCCACTAAGAGCAATTTTCTGTGTATCAAGGCACTGAAAACCCAGTATAACCATTACTACTACGAGCATGTATTCTGTCCTTAGCACACTGAGATACTGGCTATTCTCTTGCTGTGGTTAGGGACACATTTAGATTTCTTCCCTTCGTGTTTTGTTCATTTGTTTGTTTGTTTGTTTTTTACCTGCATTACATCCCCTTCAGAGCCTACCAAGGCCACCATGCCGTGAAGCGCTGCCAAACAGAGCATTGTAGGAGTGCCCTGAAAACAAAGCATCAGGTATGTCAAGAGGCAAATAGTCCTGGGGTTTGAACCCTATAAAACGTATTATATCCTAGAGAAACACTGGTCAAGATGGTACTACATTTGTAGGGTCAACATAACCCGCATCACGGACCCAAAACTGGCAGCTGACTTGAATACGGTAATAGGTTGAAGTTACTTGATCAGAGGTGGCTTCTTGCTGTTCTGTATTTTTCAAAACCACAGCGCTGTTGGAAAATTAAAACACTGAGAAAGTAGCCTGTGCTTTTTAAAAAAAGCTATAATGGTTGACAGGATGTATCATTTACAAGGGATTGAAAGTTCCTGCATCTCTTTCGTTTGAAATTGCCTATTCTTTTATTGTTTGGCTATGTATCTTAGCAGCACCTATAAATGGTCCAATAAAGTTGCTCTTTTTTCCTTTATAAAATATAAAATCACATGCTAGGACTTGACCTCCTACCTGTGCTAGAACAATTCTGATCCAGGCGGGGAGCAGTCTGTGGCCCAAGTCCTCAGCTTTTCCATGTCCGCACAGAGACAAACCATGAACTAGGTTTCCTAACGCCAGGGCAAAACCTGAAGTCTGTTATAAATGAATAAAAACAAAGGGTAAGGAAAAAGAAGAAGAATAGCACAGATGGCACAGAATTTTATAGAAAGCATCTAAGCACTTCGAGGGGCTCCCTTTCCTACTGACAGGTTCTTTCACCATCTGAAAATCGGCGATTTGCAGATTTTTTTAAAAAATCAAGACTTCGGTTTGCAACAGAAACTGCAGTCTAACTGTAAGGAATTCAGCTGCAGTGAATGGTTTATTTTAGGAAAATAATACTGGACCACTACAAGACTTGATTCAAACGATCCAAATTTTCAGAAGGAATTAGGGTGAAAATACTGAGGTAGATCACACAAGCCTAGTCAACTCCCAAACAAGAGGAGAAGTCCCATAATGAGCACAGTATATGCAAACTCCCACATCTTGGTGTTGCAAAACCTATTCCAAATTTAAGAGAGCACTCATAGATCCATAAAATAGTAACAATACAATACAATATTAGCTAATAACCTGCAATAATCCACCATGGCCAATACTGAGACTTTGGAGAAATCTAAAAAAAATACAGACGGGGCAATTTTATAACATGTGTAATCAGAGGGAACATATTTTTCATTAATTGTTGTAAAATATATATAACATACAATTTACCATCTTTACTACTTTTCAGTGGCATTAAGTACATTCACACTGTTCAACCATCACCACCATCCATCTCCAGGACTCTCTCACCTTGCAAATTCGAACCTTATACCCCTTAAACAATAACTCCCCATTCCCCCCTCCCCAAGCCCCTGGCAACCACCTTTCTACTCTCTGTCTCTAAGCTTTTGACTACTCCAAGTACCTCATATCAATAGAATCATACAGTATTTGTCTTTTTGTGATTGGTCTGTTTCACTTAGTATCATGTCCTCAACATTCATCCATGTTGTCACATGTGTCTGAATTTCCTTCCTTTTTAAGGCTGAATAATATTTCAGAGGGAACACTTTAAAAGTATTTGATATAACTTATAGGTATTTAAATTGTCCCATGCATATTCAGTCACAGAGATTCTCTGCTTTGAATTTGCTGAGGTTTGGCCTTATCAGAGTCCATTAAGTATTCATATCTTTACAAACTGTTATCGCTAGCCTTACATTCCCTAGCCACATGCTTGAAAGTTTTATAAATAGAGATGGAGAGAGAGAAAAGCCTTTTATACTCCCTCTGACAAAGAAAAAGAAGTACCTACACAAGATAGAGTATAAGAAGAGAAAAAAGACATCTGTGACCATTGGCTAGAGTAGTGAGGAAAGTGAGAAGTTCTTCAGTTCTGGAGGTGCCTCGGTGGCTCAGCTGGTTAAGTGTCTGCCTTTGCCTCAGGTCATAATGTCAGGGTGGTGGGATCGAGCCCCGCATTCAGGCTCCCTGCTCAGTGGGGAGAGTCTGTTTCTCCCTCTCCCTCTGCCCCTCCCCCCACCCACTTGTGCACTCACTCTCTCTCAAGTAAATTTTTTAAAAATCTTAAAAAAAAAAAGAAGTTCCTCAGTTCTGGGCACGAAAACATTCTGATAATAGTCTAATCAGAGTCAGTCAAAATTAGGACTCAGCAGCAACATGAGACCCAAAGAGAGGAGTAATCAGGGCACGCATTCCAACCTGTTGGTTGTTTTCTACCAACATCAGAAGCTTGTTCATGATATCTTCAGCCTCTGCAGCCTCAATGATCCCAGTACTGAACGCTGAGGTACACACGCAGCTGAGGGTATAGGCCAGGACCTAGAAGAAGAGACAACAGGAGATGTTTCTTCGTGAGGGAAAACGAAAGAACACGATTTAGTGGACACCAGTGTTCTGTCCAACTTCTCTCCGGGATAAGGACTGGATTCAAGTACGCCTACCACAGACCAGGCACTGTTTCGCTGCCCGACGTGTCCTAACGATGGTAAGAGATGCAGGTCAGAATTCCCACTTTACAGGTAGGGATGCTGAGGTCCAACTACATATAGCTTGCCAGTGACCGAAGCGAGATTCAAACCCAGGTCTTTAGACTCAAAATCAGCAAGTTCCCTCACCATCTCACGTCAGACACTGGATCTATCGACAGCAGAGGCTAGATTTTCATCCCCAGTGAATGCTACTAATAGCCATGTGCTCTGATCCAAGGCCAAGCCGGAGAGGAAATTCAAAGATGCGACGCATGGCTGCCTTCAGATTCCCTCCTAGAAGGAGTGGGGCAGAGCGGCCAGGCGTATGGGTTTTAGAGTCGCATAAATTGTGTAAAATAGAGGTAATATTCCTTACCTCAGAGCACTGGTGTGCTAATTTAATAAATGACTAGATGAATAAATGAATAAATGAACAAATTATAAATAAAAGAGAAGGCTGGGAGTCAGGACGGCCCACGCAGGTGTATGTCCCACGTCGACCATTGACAGGCTAAGAAACTTCAGGCAAGTCACTCAATCTACTTGAGCCTCAATTTTTGCAAATCCTGGTTAACCATCCCCTTACCACTACCTCACGTTTTCCTCCCGAAGCCCTCATTCACAAAGATGCTGTTCAGGCAAAGTGGAAATGTTCAACTCCCAACCCTAGTCGATACAGCATGCAGAAAGGAAGCTGTTTCTAAGTTTGAAATTGGATAATAAAACATCAGAGGGGAGGAAAAAAACCAAACTGCCTGCTCGAGGCCTTATAAATCAAAACATCAAGGCGGACCGAAGCGTCAGGCTCTAAAAACCCTGCTTTCGTTTATTAATCAAACTGCCCCTTGGTGGCAAAATTTTCTCCCTTTGCTTAAAAAGATGCGTCCTTTTCAACTGTGCTCTGCAACTCCTTTAAAAATGGAAATGTGGTGCATGTATTAGAACAAAACTTCAACCCTCTGTGCCCCAGAGAAATTCACCGATTCAACAAGTCCTATAGCTGAAAGCAGAGGGGCTGAGCGGGGGACAGAGTAGCCATTATGTACTCATCAATAGCTCGTGGGCTGGCCCAGAGAAAAGAGAATCTGCTCTAATGAGACAGGGAATCTGGCCAGGCCAAAAGGTCACCCCCGGGTGCTCCCAAAGACAGGGCCCAGGCCGTGCAGCTTCACCTGGGCAGACACACACACACACCTCAGAAGTCCACTCTGAACACGGTCGACACACAAGAGCTGTGTCCCATGAACTGCAATTCTGCATATTTTTGCACCGTAACAGAAAAATCTTTTCATTAAGTGTGGTAAAGGGAATTTCCTCAATGATTTTTCATGCTAGCTGACATTAAAAAAAAAGAAAAAAAAAAATCAAATGCCTTTTTCGATCCACAGTTTCTTAAGCTTATTCCTGGCCATCTTTTAAAGTTACATTTGGCTCGAGCATAATTCTAAAAATCTCCATTGAACCTTGCTCCGGAAATCGCAGCTCTTCTTAGAAAGTGCCTTCTAGCGATGCCGGCTTGGGTTTTTGCATTCACTAAAGGCTCTTATCTTATAGGCCACATTTAAGTCTGAATTTATTTAAACAGCTGCACAGTCTGAAAACCTTATGATCTAATGTTGGTGGTTTGCCACTCAGATTCTTCTCCTTATCCCAGTTGAAACTGAGGAAGAATTTAATTTCAGGGTTACCAAAATATGAGAAATGGAAAGTAAGTGGCCACAGGAAAACAAAAGACAACAAAGGGAAGAAAGCCATAACTCCCTGCTCCTACCTCCTGAAATGTTCTGCTTTGGCTCCCACTGTCATCTAGGTACGTCGAGAGCTTCCGAAGCGATGCTGCCACGTGAACTCGAGACTCTGTTTGGCTGCTGTGGCTCATGAGGGACAGAACAAGCCCAACGCCCAATATACAGCCCGTGCTTGATGCAAAAAAAAAAAAAAAAAAATCAGGCATTAAAATCACCAGAAATCCATGTCAACGCTCTTCACTTATCATGGGAGTTTACACTGCTCTTGGACCTGAGATGAGATGGCTGCATTCTCATTCTGCTGCCTGGTATATAAGTGTGCCCCATGAACCATCACAGGTACACCCACTGCCTACCTCCCCCCTGCCCTTGAGTGGAAAACTTTCTATCAAAACCGGGGTCTATGGCCCATGTTAGTGCTGTGGACCCACTGGAGAAGAACAAACGAAAATATGAAACAGATTTGAGTTAAATTCCATGTGAGGTAGGAGGATGAATAAAAAGTCAAGTTCAACCAGCTCCATCCCTGCACTTAGAGAAGTTCTGTGGTCCTCCGCACCATCCCCCCATGTCCGCATGTGGACGGCGCTATGACAAACTGCATGAGAGAAAAGACTCCATTTCAGAATATGAGCTGAGGACATCTAATGACAGGGGGGAATACGTCGCAAGGCACGATGATGAGGTACTGCTAAGTGCTTCGTGTTTCCTAGTCAACTTCCACAAGTGGAATTTCTTAAAGAAACTGTGTATTTGTCTGTGCACAATGACATTAATCCTCTTCTCCCCTCTGATCCCTCTGAGTACCACTGGGTCAGAAGAGAAAATGGACAAATGACAGGCTTGTCAAAAGTTACCCCATGTGACAATTCAATTGGAATCTTAGGCTTTGTGTCCCAATTCTTGGGAAAGAATACATATCCATTTAAAGAAAAAATTGTTCTCCCAGAAAACTTCTAGTTAGTATGATAAGATAATGCAGCTGTGATAAGATAATGCAGCTGTAGGGTGATTTGCTACCTAAAAAAAAAAAAAAGTTTTTGTCATCATTGTTGTGTTTTGAATTGAGGAAATGCTGAGTTGTTTTCAGAAATCATCCCGACTCTGGTTTGGCTTGCCTGCCATGATATCTGCCGCTGAAGACTGCCATTCCAGGGCACTTCTCCAATAACATATTTCAAAGCCCGTAGGTTATGTCATTTTGCTCGTATATAGCATCTATCCCCTCGGCTGGCGTCAAGAACCTTCACATCGTTTCCTGAACATGTTAGTTCCTTCCCTCAAACACCTCTTGCAAATGAAGCATCCACAACGGAAAAGAGACCCCCAAAAGGACAGAGAGGCTACAGGATTTGTTCAAGGTCATATGGAGAGTTTCCAGCAGAGCATGGCCAGGAGACGGAGGCTTCGGATTCCCAGCCTTCTGCTCCATCTGCCAAGCCCCAGGCCCTTCTCAGGGCCCCGTAGGGATGCCCTGATGAAATGCCTATGAGAAGGCACCGTATCTCGAACATGTTTTTCTAGGTTCCATTGCATAACTATCTGGCATTAGGAAAGCCTTTGTAAAGAAGCTACTGCAGTAATAATCCATCATTAGCCAGGCAGAACTGCTGTTACAGCTTACAGGAACTTAACAACAAGCTCAACTAGCATAATGCATTTCCAACCAGTTAAATCAGCATCTAACATCTGAACACTGCATGCTTTTGAGACAAATCACATTTCTGAAGGAGGAAAGGCGCTCTTCATTAGTATGGATTTAAAGTCTTTGTTTCCATTTAGAATCTACAGGGAAGTTTTTTGTGTGGTTGTTTTTTTGTGTGGGGTTTTTTTTTTTTTTTTTGGCTCTTTCTATATTGGTGCATATAAAAATTTGACAAAATTAGAACCAAAGATATGGTTAGACAAAATGTGATTAACACTTTGAAAAATTTGACTTTTGCTCCCTCTTGACTATTTAACTGCTACTTTCGATTAAGATTTCAAATGTTACTTCCTTAGGGACACCTTCCCTGGCCCAGCAGGGAACCTCTTTGGGACTCTCCCATAACACCCCATACTAATTTAATTCAGACAATTTTAATTATAAATTTTTTTTAAAAAGATTTTATTTATTTATTTGAGAGAGAGAGAGAGAGTATGAGCAAGGTGGGGAGGAGCAGAGGGAGAGGGAGAAGCTCTTCAAGTGGGGAGCCAGACAGGGGGCTCGATCCCAGGACCCTGGGATCATGACCTGAGCCGAAGGCAGGTGCTTAACCAACTGAGTCACCCAGGCACCCCTTAATTATCAATTCTGATGAGGATTTTTTGAAGGACTGTTTGATTTCTGCCCATGTCCTTCACTAGTCTGCAAGCTCCACGAGGGTGGGTACATTTTCTGATTTTCCCTCACCACATTATCTGTGGCACCTAGTATACCCCTTTGACAGGGACAGAGTTCAATCAATATTGAATGCTGAAGAACTGACCCAATGCAGGGTTCCAAGAGAGTCTAAAGTGGAGAGAAGATCTACAAGAAAAACAACAACAAAAACAAGACTGGATTCTTACATTCAGTTGGAGGCAAAATTTACCAGTGCTAAATACACTGAATATATTATCCAAGATTCAATCAAGAAAACTCAATTTCCATTTCTTGCCAGACTAATTTAAGAAAGAGGAGTGTCAGATTTCAGGTGGAAAAAGGGTACCTCTCAAAGCTCACTTTAAGTATCAGGGTTTATCTTTCTCAATAAGTAATCCTAAGTCTGGCTTTTTGGGGCTATTCTGGGCATGCAAAAATCTTTATCCCCTGGACTAAAACTCTTTTACCACCCAAAAGCATATGGGCACAAAGGCTTAGAAAAAGACATCCTGTTTCCTAGTTCACATTTACCTAATATTATCACAGCATAATTATTCTTGGGCAACGTTACCATTCACTAACGATTCTATTCATTGCTACAATGGTCAATGACTGTTGTCATATGTGAATATATAATCTAACTACGTATATACATACGTGTGCCAATATAAATATGCTAGGGTGTATGCATCTATTGACCTTCTAAACTCCTTCTACTCTGTCTCATTTTTCCAGCATGGTCCAAGAAGGTAGTCCTGAAGCTTTATTCCTTATGTTTTCTTCTGATTTCCAAGTGGTCTATATTTTAATGGGTTTATTTTTTGTCCTAAGTCTTAAAGATTCTCCTAGGTGCTTAGGTCAGCACTGCTATGTATTTTACCTCATCTTAGCTCCCCTTTGATATATTTGTCAGCTCTAAACCAAGAACAACTGGGCAGAGGTAGCATTCACATCTTTCCCTCCACTGAAAACAAAAAGGAGTTCCATGGAGTTGTCTCAGACAGATGAAATAGAAACAAATGATAATATTAGCTATAAATTTCAGGTTTTTTAATTACTAACATGAATCTTGAAGAACACTAACAAATGACAGAGAATTCGAGTTTTAAAATTATATGCCCTATTATGTCTTTACTTATTTGAATCTCTTATCCAAGTATATTAAAATATCACCGGCGAAAAGAAAACCTGAGGCTTAAAAGCTATGCAATTCTGCTCTGCGTGTTGCTATATCAACTGAGATATAATGATAAATTGTTTCTAAAATTAACCAGAGATGAATCTTCAATTCCTTACTTTATTGTGGACAACCCTGCAGATTAAGTATGAGGCCATCTAATAATTAGTTCTAATGACAGTTAACATTTCTATAGCGTATTGCCCTTTACAAAGTGCTATACAGATGTTATCATATTTGTAAAAGCTCAATAGTAATTAACCAGCACTCAGGTCGTTGACGGATGGCAGGACTAGTTAAGGCTGTGAGGACGGCAATGGCACAATGAGTACCACTAGATGGCAGCAGAATGTAAGTGATAAGGCCACACACCCCGGCCAGCCCGGGTGCCGGGTCCTCTCAGCAGGGACATGTCCATTAAATCAAGGAAGCGTGGTGAATTTGCTCTGGGTGAATTCTATCACTTGAGGCGGCAAGCTCCCAGATCTATTAACTACCTCCGTAATGCTTCCACTATTTCACTTGAGGGAGGACTGCCCTAGACTCCTGAATCTCATTAGTCAGGGGAATACTTTATGCCTGGGCCTAGTCTGTCTGTCTGTATGTCTGTCTGTCGGTCTGTCTTTTTAGTAGTGAGACACACTCACATGTCAAAAAAAAAATAGTCAACACCATATTGTCAGGTATCAAATTGCTTTCTTTCTACTGAAATGTCTTCTCCCCACCAAACTATGTAAGAGACAGAAACCTGGCTTTGAAGGCAGACAACCTAGGTTCCTCCCCTAGCTGCTACTGACTGTGTGACCTTGAACCCATCTCCTGTGTGAAACTCATTTTCTTAATCTGTAAACCAAAGCGATGAGTGTTCCTGTTTTAGTATCAATATTTAGACTGTCATTGGGGCTGAATGACAGGAGAAACGGATGTGAAAATGCCTAGCACAGTATGCGGCTGCTTGGTATCAGCTGAACTGAAACCAGAGACAGAGCCACAAAGCATTAGGAATGACAGAATACTAAACTTCATTAACTGTAGAAAGAACGGGAGGTTGAAGAAGATGGAGAGTTTCTTGAAGGATCTGGGCTTTTAACTGAGCTCTGAGAGACAGGCAAGACTTTACTAAATGGACGGGAAATTTCTGATGACCCTATTCTACTTAATTCAGCAGGATTAGTCCCTATCTGGGCCCACCCTTTCCTCTGCCAAACACAGCTGATCACTAAGGAGATAAGAATCAAGAAACAATAATGAAGAAATAAGAATCTTCTCGATATAAAAAGTTAACGGGTAATGTTAAATGTCCTTACACACATGAGGTTTGTTATATGCATAAATACCCACGCTGTGGACAATTCAGTTATCGCTATGGTTCTCCTTCATTCAAACAAACTTCCGTCAGACTAGTGGAGATAATATATGTAAGTCATTCCTGATTGTTCCAACTGGCTGAAAGCCTACAGTAAGTTGATCCACAAATTTGTTCCCAGCTTTGTAATACCCTGAGCTATAGCTGTGATGAATACCTTTGGGGGAAGGCGGGGCAGGGGGAGAGAAATTTATCTTACTCCTTGGTTGTAAAAGGCAACACCACCAACACATGGATTGGGCTCCAAAATATCAACTCTTCATCAGACCCGGTAACAGCTAAATGGCCCTATCCCTTCCATTAATCATTTTCTACATTCAAGAGACTTCAATCATGCCACTGAACTCTCTTTTCCCATATTCAAAACCACACTCTTAAAACGTCTCATTTCATCTCTAAAGTGTTTCATGATAAACTGGGTGGATGTCAATGATTCTTATCTGATCTTAGCCTGCATCTGAAAGAAGATCCTGTAACTACCACCAACGAAGTGAAGATTTGACTTTATCTACTCATAATGAAATATTTGAGATATGCAGTTACTTCTACTAGTTACTCTTTTCTCAGTCTGAACGTAACAGGCTAGATGACATGAATGTAACTTTAGATCCTAAGTTGCTAAAGGCCACAAATGTAAACAGTCACATTTGAGCAGTGCCTGTAACAGCAAAAAGTAAATGAGTTAATAAACTGGAGGTTAGTGCTTATAATTTGTTGAGTTTTTTAGTAACAATGAACACCAGAGAATCTAAACTAGAGCTTCCAAAACACGTGGAAGTCCAAAAAGATGTAACGTAAGTCCCCAACTGTGTTAGTATTTCAGGAAGTCTAATAAAACTATATTCTCCCACACAATTCACAGACCAATTAAAACATTAAATGTCTCACTAAATGACTATGCTTAACTTGTTATTGAGGTATTCTTTTTTTTTTTTTTAAGGTTTTATTTTTAAGTAATATCTACACCCACCGTGGGGCTCAAACTCACAACCCCTGGTTTAAGAGTCACGTGCTCTACCAACTGAGCCAGCCAGGTGCAAGACATTCTTTTCTAATTATTCCTTTCTGTTTTTTTGGTTACCTTTCATGACTGGAATAATAAATTTATTTTTTATTTATTTATTTTTAAAGATTTTATTTATTTATTTGACAGAGAGCGAGCGAGCAAGCGAGAGAGGGAACACAAGCAGGGAGAGTGGGAGAGGGAGAAGCAGGCTTCCCGCGGAGCAGGGAGCCCGATGCGGGGCTCGATCCCAGAATCCTGGGATGACCTGAGCTGAAGGCAGACGCTTAACGACTGAGCCACCCAGGCGCCCCTAGAATAATAAATTTTAAGATATTTAGTTTAATAGACAAAATCTTTAAAAAGCATGAAGTCTGTGGTGGGGCGGGGAGAAACGATTAATATTGAGGAGTTTGGGAACCCCAGATGTACCCTATATTTGTTTCCGTTTTGATTCTTCAGTCGTTGGATTTCACACGGGAAATCTAAATTATGGGTCAAAGGTTCTCTTCGTCCAATCAAATTCAAAGAATAGTTTCAACTATTTAAAAAGGTTAAGTCATGCATATAAGTCTCCAGATACATGCCTCATATGGTAAGTACAAGACAGAACTAAGGTATTAATAACTTAATGACAGCCATGAAATGACATTCCGTTGCTTCGTAACGAAGCAAACGGTCTGTTGCTGAAACATGGGTTTTTAGAACAAGTACCTTTAATTACAGGTTCTGATTATTACTGAAAACTCTTTGCAAAGGAATTCAAGATCTAGTCCTACGAATATTTCACGATTGAATGCAAAGCGTATGGCAGAGAAAGATTCAGTCTTCAAATATCAGAGAGGAAATAGAACCAACATACTTATATTCAAGACTAGGATCAAAGCAGCAATTTTCCAGGGCATCCAGAGACTTCATCAGAAGAAGGTTCATCTGTTGGCCAGATATATCGCTGGGCAAAGACCAAGAGGAAAAATTCAGTTACTTAAAATCATTCAAATGTCCAAAATACTATATTTCCTCTTAATATTTTACTGAATTCTCAGTTAATTAAAAAAAAAACATAAGAGTAACAATAATATTGATGAGTCACATATACTTATTTTGCAGGCAGGGAAACGAGTCAGAGAATTTATTTAATAACTGAGTTCCTAAACAGTATAATCACTTGTAAACCAATAAACTCAAAAACTGCTACTTTTGTATTTCCTCAGCCCATTCAAATTTTAAACCACTGAAAAACAAAAAACCAAAATCAGAATTCCAGAAACATTTCTAAGAATGCTAACGTGATTTTCTTCAGAATATCTTACAATCCGTGAAGCTGAAATTAACAATAATCATTCCAAATCTCTTTCTTGCAAAGGTTACTTCTGATTTCATGTCTCAATTGTGAAGACTGTTCTTGTCCTTTTTCCTACGTTTGTTTTTTCAGAAGCAGGGGGGAAACCCAGCCATGTATTTTTCTACCTTTAGAGAGTAATTGATGTGGTTTTGCGATGGTCTTGGTGAGAACTAGGACTTCTACAGTAAAAGAAAACTTAAAAGTGGTTCTATGGCTGTTTTTTCAGGCAGTTGTGGGCTTCATCACCAACACTTGACTGTTAAGGGGATCCTAACATGTCAACTGTCATGCTGCTCCCTCGGACCATGCTCAGTGGAATGCAGCCCCAGGAATGCCAACCAGCCACAGGACACTTTAAAAAATGTCTTCCCAAACCAAGAATATAGT
Source organism: Leptonychotes weddellii (assembly GCF_054177405.1). Lineage (NCBI taxonomy): Eukaryota > Metazoa > Chordata > Mammalia > Carnivora > Phocidae > Leptonychotes > Leptonychotes weddellii. Next base: position 37,977,995 of record NC_138382.1, on the reverse strand, counting down.
GGTTTTGCCTGAGGTGAAGGATTACATTTTGCAGTGAGCGCGCGCGCACACACACACAGTTTAAATAGCTTTGACTAAGTCCTATTATAGTTGTTCTCTGGAGTAAAATATACTTAACTATTCTAAACAAATGCTGAAGAGATCCGACTAGTATCCTCTGGGAGTTATGACAGAAGCAAGCTCGGGAATAGTAACGCTTTTCTGAATAAATTCTAGACTGGAATTGAAATTCAGGCGACTTTTTCATAAGCCATGGCAAAAAAATGGATTGTCATGACTCTCTTCTACAAGGTGATTTTTCATTCTTGAGCCCAACATACTGTCCTAATCCTGTACCCCTGAGGGGGTCATGCCGGGCCATTTACTGGATGTCACTGACTATTCAGAGTCAACAGCCCTCAAAATGATGAACTTAATTTTAGAAAAATGGAAACTTCCTCCAAAAATGTCATTCTCTAGTGACATTGTCATTGTCTAGTAAAATACTCACCAGCACCAAAAGGCAAACATTTCAGATTCCTCTGCTCCGAGAAATTAGGAAGGTGGGAACCGTGAATAACTACACTGGTAGCTAGAATGCTCAAGACACTGGCCAAAAGAGGAAGCATGCTGTCCAAACAGATCATTAGAGCAAAGTGAACATTTGCACTGATTCTGAGGGCATTTGGCCTTGGAAAGAGCTGCCTGGTTTCCTTCCCCAGGCTCTCCTGCGGGTGCAAAGTCAAGTGAGAGAGAGACAGGGGCGGAAGGTAATCTAGGAACTGGGATGAATCCTTCAGGTTTCTCCAGGTAGCATGATTAAATTAACTGCAAGTGCAAGCTTGTCAAGCCCTAAAACCAGCAGCCTCTCATCCTAAACTAAGGAAGAGGGTAACCAGAGCCAAGATAGGATGAAATGAGTTGCCTGGAATTAAACTGCCATGGCTCATTTTTAGTTGTAAAACGCGCGGCTTGAAAGATACTGAAGAAAGAGCATGAACACAGATGGTGACGAAATTGCCATTTGTAGCAATAGTAGCAAAGGGGGAAAAAATCACTTTCAAGTTTTAAGTCTTGAAAAAACATGTTACGTTCTGTCACACACACGAGATATGTAACAGTCAATTCACATGCAAAGGGCAGCCTTTTGTTCATGTCCAGAACCAGGCCTATAAATATGAATGCTGGTCAACAGAACAAAACGAACATTCTAGAAACGTTTTCATTTATGATCACAAAGATGAAGCCAATCGTCCCAATCATCTGACAGATGTTTCCAAGAGCTGAAAATGATCATCTGACAGTATTTCCCTAGATCAATAGCAGTTCTCATAAAGGTTTCACATAATGGTGTTTGCACAAAGCTATGTAAATTACAAATGCAAACTTAACCACCGGTTTCAAACTGAAATCTAAATATAGCATAATGTCATCCAGTTTACCCACATCGCCACCGTCTCCTGGCTTCAGACAGACCGTTAATTTCTGCCAACCAGGGGAGTTTAAGGACATGGAACGTCACAACAGGATGCCTCTCCCAACTATCCTATTTCCAGTGTGGGGGGAAAATGGGGCTGAATTCCAAGTCAGTGCACATCTAAATATTCATGATATTCAAATATTCATGTTGTACCACACACTGCAATCAACCTGGGTATATAAAATTCTAAGACTTGTTACAAAATAAAGAATAAATAGGACGGACAACACAACCAAAGTAGATTCATGCACAAGAAAACTTTCCCATCTAGTGGAATTTTCCACCTGGGTCTTTGATACTCAGCTCCATTCAAGGGTAAAGCTAGCAGTCCAAAACTGAGCAAATGGAATAAAGCACACAGTATAATATGCACAGATTAAGACTCTTTAAGGATTATAAAAATGTAGCCAGGGCACAGGATAAAAGCAATCTTTAAAACTGGGTACATAGAGTTCTTAGGTGATCCAGGTGATTCCCAGCGCCCTCAGGCAGCAGGGATATTCCAATTTTTTCCTCCCATTTTATAGTGATATCAATAATCAACAATTATTTTCACCCTTGGAAGCCAGGGGAAAAAGCAGCTTTTTATTTTTAGCACCACGAGATTACACTTTTCCTCATATCTCACATATGAGGATACACATATCCTCATATCCATTACATGGATTTTTCCAGGGTTTTCAGCTAAGCATGGAATGATGTTAGAGTCACCATCACCTTCATGAGAGCAACCCTAAAAATACCCTAATATCTTTGTGATGGCATTTTGGAAAGACAGATGCCCTCACAAAGGAGAAGAAAGGGTCAGACCTGCCCATTTCAAAAAGTTTAGCAACCACATTATCGCTCGGACAGAATGTTCGGGAACGTGTGTGCCCGCGCATCACATCCTCTGCCTACATCATCACAAAGACAAAAATGGAAGAGTATTTTCATGAACCATACCTGAGTTTCTCCTCACACAAGCGCGAGAGAAACATCCCCAAAGCAAGGCCCATGTGGATCTGCACGGCTTGAGACTCATCAGCTCTTGGTTTCCCAGGTAACCTGGCAGTCAGCATGTTTAGGATTTCCTCAACCTTCTCTTTGCAAGAAATCATGAAAACTGGCACGAGGAGAGACAAAGCCGTGGCGGCAGTGGAGCGGGCAATCGCGCTAGCTGTGTTTTCACCAGAATAGGATTTCTAGGACATGCCAAAGGAAGAAAACAGGGGTTGGCCTTTGGTTTTAAAACACAAAGGGAGCAGACCTATCACAGAAGCACCACACAACAGGATCAGCGGCTCTGAGATCCACCCCCGCCAATCAAAAACATCGTTTAAAAAAAAAAAAATCGATTTTTGTGTTTGTCTCGGTAGGTTCCCTTTATACTCTTCCTTCCTGAAACAATTTGCTACTAAACAGTTGATTAATATCCTTTTAAATTTGGGGGATGGGGGGAAGTGTCTTCTTTTAAAGGGTGTGAATTCCCTCACTATAAAGCCTGAAAAAAAGTCAGTGTTTTGAAAGCCCACGTGTGTTTATGATTAAAAAACAAAAAAACAAAGAAACCCACCAAACCCCTAAGTGAAGTTACCCAAGCTTGGAGAAACCACCAAGCTGTACTATAGATGTCCAGAAAGCCAGTTTTCCAGGAGAGAAAGAGAGCGTGTGTGCGGTGGGTGGGGGGCGGGTTGTTACAGTTTAGTACGAAGGAAGAAGTGCAAGTTTAGCACAGGGACCTATTGGCAGATCTCCCAAAATTTTTGGTGGGAACGCTTCCCAGTAGATGGATTATTTCCTACAGGGGGTTAATTCCTTTTAATTAAAAAGGAAGTTGAAATCCTAAAAGCCTCTGGTTACAAAGCAATAACCAGCTATTCAAAACGAAATGGAGAGCTCTATATGCCCTTTCCTATATGTAATTATGGGAAAAGAAATGAATAACAGCCCTAATAAAATGGCAGGGCAGCTGAGTATGAACAGCTTCTGCAAGAATCCCATGTTAGGGAGCTCCAACAGACATTATATACATTTATAAATATGTCTCAAGTGGGGAAGGAAGGCTGTTTATCATTCTGCCACTATTATCCACTTCAAATTTTCAGACACGTCATAAAGGCTGTTCTGTCCCTCGCAACCAAAGCACATTAAAAAGTGCGTTTAATTCTGTACCCATTTGCTCTCTAAGCTTTAGTACTTCAAACAAAATCAAACATGTGCTAAGGTATTCTTTAAGTTAACATAGCATTATTGTAATGACAGTACTATTCAAAATGACCCAGCTGATCCAACACTGGAAGTCAAGAAAGTGATTTTCGAATCAGGGCTTCTTTGAAGAAGTAGAATAGTGCAAAAATCACAAAGGTAAGAGGCAACCCTGAGCTGGCTACTAAGGAGATTATTTTTATTCGTTTGCAAGAACTAAGCAGCGCGATTAGAAATCTCATAGAATATCCTGTCCTGGTGAATATCTGAACCAGAGCGCTATTGCAAAGACCTCGATATAAACTAGTTTTTCGTCCAAAATTAAAGGAATAAGAACACTTCTAACAGCAAACAAATGGATCATAACGCAACGATTTCTTTGAGGAAAATCTACCTTCCAATTTAATTCTATATTATCTACAAGCCATTTGTTTGTCCCCAAGTACAGTTAAAAATCCTAGTTCCAGACCCTAAGGCCCAGATGAATACGTACCAGGTCCTCCCAAAAGCAGGAGGACAGAGGCACGCAGAACGCTGTACAGAGAAGACAAAGTAATGGAGTTTCGGGCTCAATTCATGATCTTAGCAACAGTTCACAACCTGTGCTATATTTTTATTCAAATCGACTATAATCCTCCAACACTCAGCTGATTGTCCCATGATCACTATAATTCCCTAAGCAGTGGAGAGTGATAAGGCAGAACCAAAATAATTCTGGGCAGATGCAGAAATAAAGCATGCACCACAGCCAATGAAGGGGAAATAAAACCTAAACAAAAAAAGTGTGTTTTCACTTTGTTTCAAATCTTAGGATATTAGCATGAAGAAAAAGAGTGACTAAGTGACAGGTGCTTTTTTATGAGCAACAACAATATTCCTTGATATGTATAGAGTATTTCACAGTTTTCAAAACACTTTCCTACAAGTTATATCATGTGATCCTTGCAAATCTTTTATAAAGTTGGCAAAGCATTAATCTTTACCTTCACTGTACAGGTAAGGAAAATAAAATGATGGGTTAAGTATCAGGTCAACAGTCACAAAACCAGTAAGGGGTGGAGCTGGGACTACAATCGTTACAGATAATATTGTTCAATTGCCTCATTTTACACGTAAGGAAACAAAGGTCAAAAGAGATTATGTGAACTGCCCATGGTCACATATCCTGGAATTAAAAAAAAAAACTACGAGTAGAAACTCAGGGACCCCAATCTTTAACCAATGTTTATTTCACTACAACTGTAGCTCTTGCCTCTGACTACACATGGGAATAATCTAGAGACCTTTTAAAATACTGATAATGCCCAGGCCCTTCCCTAAGTAATTAAATCAGAGGAGAGGCCTACAGGTCAGTATTTATTTTTTCTATCTATAGAAAGATCTTATATATATACATGTGCTTGCACGCACACACATACACTTCAAGTTCCTCAGGTGATTCCAACGTAAAGCTAAGACTGAGTAATCACACTATGGTATGGCTTTCATGTGAACAACTAATATGAGTAGCCTCAACCCTTGACTTTTCCCATCATTTTTAAAATTTTATTTCTCAGACTTACATAATAAAAGGAGGAGAAAAGTTGTCCTCTGGGTTGGTAATGGCTATCCACAATGACCAGGAGAGTATCAGACACCATGGAAACCCACTCCTTCATTGAAAGGAAATTAGGCTGAACCTGCAGATGAAGAAAAACATGAAGTGAGGGGCAGCTGGGTGGCTCAGTCAGTTAAGTGTCCAGACTCTTGATTTTGGCTCAGGTCATGATCTCGGGGTCCTGGGATCTAGCCCCACATCATCAGGCTCAGCACTTGGCAGAGAGTCGGCTTGAGGATCCTCTATCCCTCCCCCTCTACCCCTTCCCCTGCTCGTTTTCTCTCTCTCTCTCAAATAAATAAATCTTAAAAAAAAAAAAAAAAAAAAGGAATAACATGAAATGATAATGGAAAAAAAAATAAAACTTAAATATTATTTCTAGATCCGGGGCACAAACCCCTTCTGTATTAAAGAGTAAAGCGCTACGACCAAAGAGTAACTTCACCCGTCAGGACTTTAGGAGGCAGATAGATATTTGATAAATACACATCCTCAACCTGTGCCCCAAAAGGAATAGGATTTACCTTTTATACAAGACAAGCAGAGGTGAGAGGACAGGGGCTGCAAAACAGACCGTGTCTGAGAGCTCTCCGCTGCCCACCTGTGTTTAGTGAGGGTGACGGGGGGGTTAAAGGAGAGATGTGCAGAGAAAGAAACTCAAAATGTCTCATTTCTATGACTTCCCATTTCACAAAAGAGGCAATAAAGCAGCCTACAAAATTCTCATCACCATTTTTAGCATTTCTGCTTACTATCACCATAGATTTATCACTCTGAATCATCACAATGTGTGCCTAGCTAATTAGGTATGAAAGCATAAATGATCTTCAGTTGGAAAAAGAAAAGGAAAGAGAATGCAAAAAACAACAACAACAACAACAACAACATGGTGCGCCTGGGTGGCTCAGTCGTTAAGCGTCTGCCTTCGGCTCAGGTCATGATCCCAGGATCCTGGGATCAAGCCCTGCATCGGGCTCCCTTCTCTGTGGGAAGCCTGCTTCTCCCTCTCCCACTCCCCCTGCTTGTGTTCCCTCTCTCGCTATGTCTCTCTGTCAAATAATAAATAAAATCTTTAAAAAACAACAACAATAAAACCCAACTCATTAAAAAGAGACCTTAGTTTTAAAAATCATTCATGGGGCGCCTGGGTGGCTCAGTTGTTAAGCGTCTGCCTTTGGCTCTGATCATGATCCCAGGATCCTGGGATTGAGCCCCACATCGGGGCTACCTGCTTGGCGGGAAGCCTGCTTCTCCCTCTCCCACTCCCCCTGCTTGTGTTCCCTCCCTAGCTGTCTCTCTCTCTGTCAAATAAAAAATCTTTAAAAAAAAATAAAAATAAAATAAAAATCATTCATGACTATAGATGTCAAAAGCATCTGGGGGCGCCTGGGTGGCTCAGTCGTTAAGCGTCTGCCTTAGACTTGGGTCATGATCCCAGGGTCCTGGGATTGAGCCCCACATTGGGCTCCCTGCTTGGTGGGAAGCCTGCTTCTCCCTCTCCCACTCCCCTTGCTTGTGTTCCTGCTCTATCTCTTTTTCTGTCAAATAATTAAATAAAAATCTTAAAAAAAAAAAAAGTATCCATACACTCACAGGGTCACACTCAGGTGGTGCAAACGACAAAGGTCAACGCAGTGGTAAGCATCCTTGGAATTAATGCCTTGACTCAAAGAAGGCCTTCTTCCTAGGATCTTTGGTTGTTAGTCATATGCAGATTTCAAATAAAGTTTGAAAACCTCAACGTTAATCAAATAATGAGGTCTTGAGTTTGTACTGAATAACAACCAAAGACAAAGTGATGAAGAATAAAAGCAGAGTCCCATCTTTGGGTTGTGTGGCTTCTCGATGTTTTGTGTAGTTATCTGTTACAGCACAGAACAAAAGAGTGGGGAAATAAAGAAGAATAAGATTGCCTGGAACTCAAACTCAGAGCTAGACCCCTGGTTATCACTGGGGCAAATCACCTGCAAGTCTGCCCAAAATCAGGGATCCTAGAAAGGCACATTAACTTTTTCGGTCATAGATTCTACTTAGCATGTTGTCTCTGCTAAAGAACTTCATGGCTCTTTCAAGGATGTAAAACATCTTTCTCATCATTAAAGTAAGATTCTGCAGTTAAAGTTAAAATTTCCTATGGTAACTACACTTTTATGCTTCATGGAATAATTGCTTGGCCCCTTTCCTTTCCCCAAAGGTAATATACATTTGTACCTTTTGCCCACACAGCCTCTATTCTCTTGTTTATTGGTAATGGCACCCTTTGGAGAATTCCCTCCTCCATGATTTGAAGCTTGCTTAAATGCTCAATGAAGCCACCCATCCGACCTGCCCAAGGGGTGGGCACGAGACCCATGGGACCCTAAATCTTGAATGACAAGCACACCACACGACCAGAGCTGATCCATCCCAGGCATGGTAGTCTGCTGTGATGTGTGATGGTTCTCCTAACACTTCCTGTCCCTAATGCTCTTCCCCAAACCCAGTTTTAAACTTTGCCTTCAATTCCATGGGCTTCCGGATGCCATATCCTTCCGCTTTTTTATTTAGATGAGAGTTGGTTCCTTTGCTTGCAACCAAAAAACTCCATCATGAAAAAGGAGTACAGATGGCCCAGAAGACACACTGAGGGAACAGAGACAGGCTGAATAGCATTGAATAAAGCCTGGTTTTTGCAGCAAGAAGTCAGATGATGGTTACTCTTACTGAGTGCTTAGTATCTCCCAACTGTCAAGCTCTACATATATTCATTCATTTGATCCTCCCAGCAATCCTGTCTGGTGAGTACCTTTATCCCCACTTTACAGATGGGGGAACAGGCTTTGCAATGGGAACTTACCAACAATAGGCCACAGAGCTAGTGAGTTGCAAGTATTGGGATTTAAATACAGGACTCTCCTACTCCAAAGCCTATGTTTTTTAACCACTCAGCTATATTGTCTCCAGATAATGACAGCTACTAGATAATAGGGCTTAAAAGAAGAATAAATCCATGCCTTTTTATTTTGACAGATATGAATTATCTGAAAAAGTACATTGGAAATGAACATTGGCCAGCTCGCTACATGTTTAATTAAGAAATAAATGCCTTGCAAAAATGAATAGGCACTTTGTCATTGACATCTACAATTAAAATGCAAAGTACAATTTTTTTTCAGTCAGTAAACACTACTTATTTATCATTTTTTGACAGCATTGTTCACTTTCAGTAAGCCTAGTTAACCTCCTAAGATTGGTTACCACTGATGTAATCACAAAAAGACAACCCCTGTTGCATAAAATTGGTACCTTCAAATGGAAATGACCACTTAACTGTGATGGAGAAAACAAAACAGAAGAGCAGCAAGGAAAAGTGTCTGCGGAGCCCCTCAAGCTCGCCGTGTGAAGACCCAACAAGTAGCAGAAGTCGGTGCTGCCCCAGGCACGGGCTCTAACCTCGTAAACTCAGGGCCAGGCTTAAAGAGGCTTCTCACTTTTCAAACGTTGCCCAACTGGTTCAAATCGCCCTTAACTCACCTCCGGGACCCCCTCCGAGTCTGAAGAGAGACTGGCTTCGTGTTTGGATACGATGACAGCGAGGCTGCTTAAGGCTAACAGTGCGTTGCCCTTGACCACTGGGCTCTCCCTGTTGAAAAAGAAAAAAATTCCAAGAGAGGATTTGGGGGCATTAACCGGGAGAAGAGAAGGCATTATTACAGAGAAGGCAGACGAGGTCAAAAAGCACTTCCATTCCTTCACACAGCTTCATCCACACACGTCTGCTTGTGCCCTGATGTCTTCTCCTTCTTCTGACGCTAGCGTGGATTTCTCTCTCCTCATGTGGGTATGGTCTTTAGACCTTGGGGGTGTGTGTGTGTCTGTGTGTGTCCTACAAGTCTAAGCCCATATATCTAAGTTCTTTCTTTCTAAAGTTTTTATTTCATCGTTGGACGCAGCATTAAGTAAGCGATATCTTTCCGTGTCATCTTTGGCAATATAAATTTATCGATTTGTGCTAAAAAATACAAGCGGAGACAGTTGCGTGAGTAAGCACAGTAGAATGCAAGTGGCCTCTGGCTTTTCTCAGGCACTGGTGTGTGGAAGCAGCTTCCAGTGAGCCACTTCAGGCAGCATGCTTTACCAGCAACCTGCCACACTGGTTATTATAATCATTATCATTATTAGCCTCCCCTTCTTTCCCTCGAGATGTCAAAGCCAGCAACCTTAAAGCGGTTTGTGATATAACTTAGAGACCCTAGGTAAGGTGCAAAAAAAAAAAGGCCTGTTTTTAAACTATCTGGATGGACAGTTGCCCTCCCATATTATCCAAATGGTGGTTTTTCTATTAATAGCAACAAAATCCTAAATGTGACTTCTGGATTTAGTATCAAGAAAACTGAACCTTTTTAAATATACTTACCACCTGAAAATGAACATTTAATATTATTCCATTATTCCAATGTGATTCTATAGAAGAAAATCTTCAGTGCGACACTGATGAGATGTTCTTGGCTGGCCCACCTCCATCATAATAGAACACCCAAGCCCTCGGATGGTTCCATTCTGTCCTGGTTGGGGGTTCCCACAAATACAGAGACTGTTTCCCAAAACCTGGACTTGAGACCTGAACATGAACCTGTGGATACGTGCTAGAATGGCTCCTGCTCACCCCAGTACAGGAATGGAACAGATCTGTGGGGTGGGGAGACTTCCAGCCCCGCTCCCCGGGACCTCCAGTCCCAGGCCACGGTCATGTCAGAACCTGTGAGTTATGGGTATTCAAAGGTGAGTATACACACACATTATTGCATTTTTGCTTCCATCGGGTAAGAATGGGATTCAGGACTTGCCATGATCAAGTTCCACCATCTACCTATTCATGGAATCCCTTCTGCCTTCTCGCTCTCCCACCTTGGGGTGGTTAAACTCAGTGAAGGCTTGCTCTGCGAACTTGCTCATTCTGTTCACTTCTGCTTAATTCATTCCTCTATGAGGACTGCCACAATTTGGTAACACAACAATCTTTATATTGGGGGGCGGGGTGAGAGGAGAAAACAGGAGGAAGACCTGAAGGCTAAGCAGATGCCTTCAACCTAGGTTTTGCTAGAGTTTTGCAGTGAGGATCACTGGGATATAGATAATAATAAAACACCAGGAAGCAGGGCAAGGTCTGGGCATTCTGATGCACCAGAGCCCTAACATCACTTAACAAAACCAAAATTGAATCTTCTATTTCTAATATGATCTCTTTCCTTTAGCTGAGAATATCCTGAAGCCTGTCCTGCTACAAAATGACCACGAATCCCTAAAGTTACATTAAAAAAGAAAAGTTTCAAATTCTCAGTGATCTGACAATTTGATCCCTGGGTTTTTTTTTTTTTTTTACCCTATAGAAAAACTCAGATTGTCACCAGAAATCGGGTATCAAATAATTTAAAACAAGGATATTAGACAAGATGACATGAAAAGTCCTTTTGTAACCCTGAATTCCGGGAGAACATTTAGCCTCCGTTTCAACACAGAGACCCCAAGTGATTTTGTTTCAGAAGTTTCACTGGTCCTGACATTCCGGAACACATATTGTTCTTGTAAAATGGAGAAAAATGTATTTAAAGTCAGTAGTAATTAGACCTTTGCTTGCAGACTAAATGCATATTTGGACATTAATCTTTGAATAGAAAAAAGTATGTCACAGTCCACACAGTGAATGCTCGGGCCAAGCTACACACTTCCCAAAGGTGCTGTGACGAGCTCTTGGTCAACTTTGCATTCCCTGCATGCCTAGCACAGTGATTTATGGAGGGGAGACACTTGATACGTATTTAGTGAAACAAATTCACGGAGGAGCTTGCCAGGTGAAAATCTACAACCAGTTCAGCAAAAACCCATCAGCTTGTGGATCAAATAACTATCCCCTACCAGTTGGGCAGTACTAACTAATTTGCATAATAACATGTCAGCATCAGTACAGTGTTTACCTAGGCAACACCACTAGCATTTTAATTAAACTGTCCTTTGGAACAAACTGATGCCATCAACCTAATTAAAAAGCGCAGGGAAGGATGAGCTACAATGATGCTTTCTTAGGGACAAAGTATACATTACATATTAGTAAAGTGACCCAGTCCTTTGGGGATTTTCATCTTCGGATTCAGATCTATTTCATTAATAACGATGAAAATAAACTTACATCAATCATCAAGGTTTATCTGTGTTCTGATTCTCCCTTAGCCTTATCCTACCCTTGATGCTTTAAAACTGCTCTTAAATGAGCAAATCAGTCTAATCCTGTCACTGGTGTTTTACTTCCTGCATTTAACTTACGGCTCAGAACAAAGTCAGTCTTACAATGGTTCCAACCAGCCTGTGTTAGCCATGATCCAAGAAAGGGAAGGCTAAGCTGGCAGCAGGTGGGGGGGGGGGGGGGGGGGAGGGGGGGTCCTCCCATGGTTGGAGGAAGCCGGTGGGAAAAAGTAAAGAGAGGGCAGCAGAGTGATTTTTTTCTCCCCCTGCACTATCATTAATCTCTCAGCCTCCGAACCTCACTTGCTGTCATATACCTACTATTGTCAGCATTGCTTTAATAAGATAAGGTCTATAAAATACTTGGAAATTTTTGATGAAAAGGTTTAGCACCATGAGAACATGAATTATTTTTATTCCCTACCACTGAGAATGTGAACACGCTCTTCTTAGGTATTAGTCATGAAACGATGCTTTGCAAATCTGAAGATTAAAATCTTGTTGAAATAAAATTTTAGAATGGAAAATGCAAAAGCTACTAGAGAGGCAAAATTATAGTCTAATAGAAAGCTGCTAGATTCTTCAGCGTTCACGTTTTTTTGCTGCAAATGTCAGAGCGCTGTTTTTAACAGGATATAAGTAGGCTACATAATGGAACAAACTATGAAAGGTAAAGGTCAAAGACAGCCGCCGACCCAGCACCCCCTCCCCTCCAATATGCAGCTGAGCGCTCCCCCACTGTGTCTGCAATTCACCAAACTGGATAAGCAGACACAAATGAGTCCCTAGCGAAGCCTCTCTGTACTTTAGTTTTCATTTTGTCAACATATATGTCAACAGATATTTCCCAGGGCCTCCCACAGAACTGAGTGCAGGGGAGGATTACCACCTTTATCTCCCTTTATTCAGAAGACACGAGGCTGAGTAGTGATCATGTACTGTGATCAGACTTCACAGTTATGTGCCTACTTAAGAAATTACTGGTAGAAAGCGAACTCTAAGGTAGATCATGTTCTTTGGTGTTTTTTTTGTTTTGTTTTGTTTTTTAAGGTCAAACCTATTTAGCCATGGAAGGTTCTGGGACATGATAGGGATAAACTATACTGCAATTAAATATGTCTAGATAATGTGGACACATGAAATCCCCTAGGTCAAAGGTCAATCCATGTTATTTGGTGGATAAGAAAAAAGGAAGTCCTACAGAAAGGGCAGCAGCTAAAGGTGATGGTGAAAGGGAGAAGCGGCACTAACAGACATGTAACTTACTGCCAGAAACAATTACTCAGCTTGTTAGCAAAGGAACCTGAAGAGATTGTTCCCAGCAAGTTCATTAGGGTATAATTTTCTGTTGAGAGTTGGCTTAAGATAAATAAAAAGCCTCAAGGTGGTAATACTCGTTATTTTTGTTAAAACAACCATAAGGATATGATTGAAACTGCCATTTTCATGGGACTTCATGCTCGTTTTGGGTATTTAAAAATTGAATTTTTAGATACCCTGGACCCCGTAACACAAAGGGAATGAAAGGAAGTACTACTCTAATTTATTTCCTGGCTCACAGTTGAGATTTAATAACCTATTTGTAGAACCCACATAATTCACATTAGCAAGAATTTCTCCTTCCCTCAGCAGCCCCCAACCCCGCCGCAAACCAAATGAGAATCCTTTAAATCTAAGTCAAAGCACGGGGCACTTTGTTAGGTGTACAACAAGGGCATGACCTCCGTGACTCTTGATGTCGAAGTCATGTTTGTATTGATTCCTCTGTATTCTCACAAAAAGACGTTACCTTAAGAATTAACAGGAGAAAGGACAACAACTGATTTTTTAAAAAAATAATGAAAAAAATCCTTTAAAATCCTTAAAGTTAGGACATACCCTAAAGGGAGAAATGGTATGCACTTGCCAGGAAAAACAAAACAAAACAAAAAACATTTAAAGAAAATTTTTGGTAAACGAATAAATGGATCTTACTTGGCCGCCGCCTTGGTGATCTCCTCAGTCAACATGTCTCGGACCCTGCAATAAAGATTGAAAATAGGTGCAGGAATTGATGTTGGAATAAGAACTCCATCTTTCTGCTTACCCGTCAATTAATAAAAACCTCTGGCAATGACTCCAGATCCTAAAACTCTATATGTGGAATTTTAGTGTTAGGTGAAAAACCTGAAATAGGAGCTTTCCTTCAAGGACTTTCCCCTGCCTATTCCTTAGGTCACTTCCTGGAGGCGGGGAAGGAGGGGACTGTAACTGAGGAGGGACACATAGGCAGTGTTATGATGGTGTCACCTCTTAAACTGAGTGGTGGCTACACAGGTGTCCTTTATGTTTTATTTTATTCTGCTATGGGCTAAATGTTTGTGTTCCTCCAAAATTCATATGTTAAAATCTAAACACCCCATGTAGAGTTTTTGGAGGTGAGGCCTTGGGGAGGTCATGAGGGTGGAGCACTCCTGAGTGGGATGAGTGGGATGGGTGCCCTTGTAAGAAGAGACAAAATGCTTGCTTTCCGTCCTGTGAAGATACAAGGAGAAGGCGGCCACTCGCACACCAGGAAGCAGACCCTCCCCAGCACATCTCCTGGCACCTCGATCTGGATTTCCCAGCCTCCAGAAGCATGAGAAACAAATTTCTGTTGTTTAAGCCATCCATCCAGTCTAGGGTATTTTAGCTATAGCAGCCTAAACTAAGACATTCTCTGGTGTTTTGCAGAAGAGCTCACTAAAATAGCAATTTCCTATGTCCAAATTATAGATAACGGAATCGTCACTATGTACGTATAGAAAATAAAATTTAAAATGGTTATAGAATCACTCTGGAGCCGAAAGAAAGTAATTACACGTGTGGATTGGAAGATAGCATACATACTCAATTCAAATATTCACCAGATAAAATTTCTTTTCAACATAAAAGCCTGAGTTCAAGAACAACCATGGACTGCCCTATTTACATTTTTGAAGAAGAAGCAATCATGGGTATTTTCACTATACACTTCAAGTTTCATAAGCTCAAACTTTTTATAAATATAAAATTTTTACAAATATGTTATAGCTGTATTATTTTCATTGGAATACTAAAGAATCTTAGCAATCAGCACTCTCTGAGAATGACTCGATCTTCAGAGCCAAGTTTTTTGTTTTCTTTTTTTTAAGATTTTATTTATTTATTTGAGAGAGAGAATGGGGGGGAGGGTCAAAGGGAGAAGCAGACTCCCTGCTGAGCAGGGAGCCCGATGAGGGACTAGATCCCGGGACTCCAGGATCATGACCTGAGCTGAAGGCAGTCGCTTAACTGACTGAGCCACCCAGGCGCCCCAGAGCCAAGTTTTTGAAACAGTTGCAAACACTGCTCCTACAGACCATAAACTTGCATTCCTATAAAACTATTTGACAATAAATTTCTCTAAAATGTATTGTCCTATCTCAGTCTTCCTAAATGGACTACAGTGCATTCAATGCGTTTTTTTTTTTTACTGGTCAGTGTGGATATTTACAAATGATGACCTGCCTATAGTTCTATGCTGGGGCAAACCTTCTACATGTGGGCTAGTTCCCGCCTCTTACCTACCGGCTTCTGTCTGCTGCACCACCAACTGCTCCTTCTCTACCTGTGTAACTCCCCCTAGCAGGTGGACACACTGTAATATCTACCATCTTCAAAGAAGAAAAAACTCTCCAGCGATTGCCCCATTTCACTGCTTCTCATACATCAGAACTCATTTAAAATAGTTCATCTCCTTCTACTCTTTCTAGACCCTTCTATAATCTGGCTTTTGTCCCCCAGCTCCACCAAAACAGCTCCTGTCATGGCCGCCAAGGACTTCCAAGAGGCCAAGTCTTTCCCGATTCTCAGTCTCCACCTTTTGCAGCCTTATAGCAGCCTTTGACACAATTGGTTTCTCCTTTCTCAAAACACTTTCTTGCCTCGGTGTTTCAGATTCCATTCTTTCTTGGTTTTCTTCCCACATCACTGACCACTGCTTTTCCCTGTGCTTTACTGGTTCCCTCTTCATTTGCCCCATGTCTAACTGTTGAACTGCTCTGGGCTCTGTCCTCTGACCTTTTCTTTATCTTTACTTACTCCTTAGGTGATCTTATCCAGCATCATGATTTTAAATGCAGTTGATATGTTGGTAATTCCCAAATTTATATTTTCAGCCCTGATCTCATCTCCAAACTCTACACTCATATTGTCAATGACCTACGTGATATCTCTAAATTGGAGGTCTAATTAGCAAGTCCCAAACCTGATTCCTACCCTACACAGGCCTGGTTTTCTATTGTCTTACCCAACTCAGTAAATGGGAAGTTCATACTTTTAGTTATTCACAGTCAAAATCTTGGAGTTATCCTGGATGCCCATCTTTCTGTCACACATTCTTCATTCTATCTCTCTCTCTATTTTGGAGAATACAGCCAATATACATACCCTACCCTACCAAATGATCATTTTTAGAAGATGAACCTCAAATTATATGTAAAAGAGAATCACAAAGAGGAAGCAAAATTCAAATTCTTAACCTCTAATCTTAAATTCCATGTCCTAATGTTTTAAACTGTGTTGCTATTTTGAAAGTTAATCTAGAAAATGCAATTTAGAATAGAATTACTTAAACATACATACATGCACACACCTTCTGCTTTTCTACAAATGCCAAGCAGTAAACAAAAACCTAAACTTCAGTAAGCTTTGAATAGATTTTTAGATTTAAGAAACCTGGTGGCTACAGGCAAAGCAATTTAGATTCTAGGCACTTTACCTAGATTTAGGTTGCTGCCACATTAATCTGACAAGGTATTCTTCCTAACCCATGTAACAATTTAAATTGCTTTCAATGTGCCAGCATTTACACATTTCTAGCTAATACAGTGGGAATTCACCTGGGGACATCTGCCAAAAAAATTAAAACCCTGATGCCTTAAAGGTACTCCTAATAATGAAGATGTCTTGGCAGGGGGTGGGGAACACAGGAGTAGAGTAGAGGGGTATTCCTTGATTAAATGGAAGTTGTTAGGAAGGCAATGTATTGAGTGAGAAAACAGAATTTTTCCTTTGAAAGCATATGAAATAATCCGTTACAAGGGGGAAAAGGGAAAAGCAACCCATTTTTGCGCTGCTTTAGAAAACCATTTTAAAAATTATTAAAATTCATTGAATAAAGCTCTACTTGTTAGACCTGGAAAATCCTATTCAGGCTCTTCACCTTCAGGCATGTATATAAGTTAAAATTCCCCACATAAACCTTTATTTTTATTTTATTTTATTTTATTATGTTATGTTAATCACCATACATTACATCATTAGTTTTGATTCATTGTTTGCGTATAACACCCAGTGCTCCATTCAGTACGTGCCCTCTTTAATACCCATCACCAGGCTAACCCATCCCCCTACCCCCCTCCCCTCTAGAACCCTCAGTTTGTTTCTCA
>NC_138382.1:37945627-37961004 GCF_054177405.1 Leptonychotes weddellii | reverse complement strand
GTGTGTGTGTGTGTGTGTGTGTATGCTGTAAACAGTGGGCCCCTCCCCCCTCATCGTTCGTTTCCCATGAGGAGCAATGAGCAGCGGGTCGCCATCCCCTTACCAAAGCCAGGCTGTGCCTTTTTTGTACTGCACCTCCTCGGGTCCTTCTTTCCCGTGTTTCAGCTGCAAATCCAGCTCTCCTGTCCTGCCCTGCAGGACACACAGCATAAATCGGCATGCAAACCCTATGGCTGAAACGATCTTAGCATTTCTTTGTAAAACACTGATAACCGATGTAGCCTTTACCCATTGGCCGCCAGTGTTCCTAATAAAATGTTAGATTATTAAAAAAGAACGTGTGAGGAGAGAGAATTATATCACCACTCAGGTATTTTAACACTCACTAAAGAGTGAGTTTATCCTGGAGCAGCTGTAGATTTGAGAAATTTAGTGCATAGCACTTCATTTTGGGATATTGATTAAAAGCAGATTTGAATTCCATTGGTCCCGTTAAAAAACAAAAAAAATCCCCTTTATCATAATGATAATTTATTTTTATTTTTTATTATTATGTTATGTTAATCACCATACATTACATCATTAGTTTTAGATGAAATGTTCCATGATTCATTGTTTGCGTATAACACCCAGTGCTCCATGCAGAACGTGCCCTCTTTAATACCCATCACCAGGCTAACCCATCCTCCCACCCCCCTATCATAATGATAATTTTAACAGACACTATACCAAGATTGGGGCCTGGGCACCAGTACTTGAACAGAATGGTAGAAAATGAGGATGATCATAAAACACTTAAGATTCAGGTAATATATAACCAAAGTTATTCTCAAACATCTGCACATTTTTATTTCTTGAATTTATAAAAGTTGACACCATAATTTTCAACTTCTACACACAAGTAGAAGTATAATATAATAAAAACATAAATAAAAAAATAAGGCCAAAACCTTCAGATATTTATTTTCCTATTTTTTTACACTCAGGATTATTTTGATAGCTCCTTTCCCCTCTAGTCTTTAAGCAATTACATTATTTAAATGTACTTAAAATACTGGTTTTGGGGCACCTGGGTGGCTCAGTTAAGCATCTGACTGTTGATTTCAGCTCAGGTTATGATCTTAGGGTCCTGGGGTCGAGCCCAGCATCAGGCCCCCTGCTCAGTGGGGAGTCTGCTTTTCCCTCTCCCTCTTCCCCCGACCATGCTTGTTTGCTCTCTCGCTCTCTCTCAAATGGATAAATAAAATAAGAAAGAAAGAGAAGAGAAGAGAGAAGAGAAAAGAGAAAAGGAAAGGAAAGAAAAGGAAAGGAAAAGAGAAAAGACTGGTTTATTGATGAGCCCTAAACTGGACGAGAACTTACTGTGTATTTTTTTCTTTTTTTTTTTTTAGGTATAGGCAGAGCCAGGGTTCTTTTTTTTTTTTTTTAAAAAGATTTTATTTATTTATTTGACAGAGAGAGAGACAGTGAAAGCAGGAACACAAGCAGGGGGAGTGGGAGAGGGAGAAGCAGACTTCCTGCCGAGCAGGAGCCCGATGTGGGACTCGATCCCAGGACCCTGGGATCATGACCTGAGCCGAAGGCAGACGCTTAACGACTGAGCCACCCAGGTGGCCGAACTTACTGTGTATTGTGTTACTGAGTGATACCACACCATTTTCAGAAGTGGTTGTGCAGCTTATGTTCTCACTAGCAGTGAAAATAAAAGTTCTAGCTACTCCACATTCTCATCAACATTTGGAGTTGTCAGGCTATGAATTTCTACTATTCTGGCAAATGTGAAAAAGTGTTTATTATGGCTTTAATGTTCATTTCACTGTTTATCAGTGAGATTGAAAATATTTTCAAATGTTTATTGACTTAGATTTCCTACTGTGTCCATTTTTCTTTTTTTTTTTTTTGTTTAAATATTTATTTATTTGAGAGAGAGAGAACCGGGAGGAGCAGCAGAGGGAGAGGGAGAAAGAAATTCAGACTCTGTGCTGAGCGCACAGCCTAACATGAGGTTCCATCCCATGACCCTGGGATCAAGACCTGAGCTGAAACCAAGAATCCAACACTCAATCCACTATGCCACCCAGCTGCCCCCGTGTGTCCATTTTTCTACTGGTTGTCTTTTTCTTACTGATTTTAGAGTTCTAAGATATGGGGGCGCCTGGCTGGCTCAGTCAGTAGAGCATACGCTCTCTATCTCAGGGTTGTGAGTTCAAGCCCCATTCTGGGTGTAGAACTTACCTAAAAAATAATAATAAAACAAAATGAAAAGTAGAGTCCCAAGGTATGTTCCACAGGAGAAAATTATATCTCCATATAAACTGTAGAGAGGGAAGCAATACAGTTTGCTGGGTTAAGGATGTGGGCTCTGGAATCAGAATGCCTTGATCTAAGGCCATTTCCATTGACTTGCCGTGTAAATTCGGACAAGTTACATCGTCTCTCTATACTTCAACTTCCGCATTTGTAAAATGCAGCTAACAACTATCTCACGGCATTAGAGCTCCATGCTAAATCATGTGGAGAAGTGTCTATTTAGTATGGTGGCTGATAACAAATAGCTACCATACCAGGTTTATTGTTAATAACAACAACAACAAAAATCCCACCTCACTTTATTATCTTCTTATGAAATGATCTCTCATGAATATCTATAAACCCTCAGTTACCACCAGCCTGCGAGCCCACTGAAGGCAGACAGTCCATCAGTCTAAGGGGTCCTTGTACTTAGTGCAACTTCCAGCCCACAGTGCCCTGGGGCTAACCAGCTCAGGCATTCTGAGATTTGATGGGCATCCTTCAGAATTTCCATTTACTTCACTTATATCCATCCCCATCTCCGTGTTTTCAAAGATAGAATCCTGGGGCGCTTGGGTGGCTCAGTCGTTAGGTGTCTGCCTTCAGCTCAGGTCATGATCCCAGGGTCCTGGGATCAAGCCCCGCATCAGGCTCCCTGCTCCGCGGGAAGCCTGCTTCTCCCTCGCTCTCTCCCCCTGCTTGT
The DNA here is from genome assembly GCF_054177405.1 of Leptonychotes weddellii. NCBI lineage: Eukaryota > Metazoa > Chordata > Mammalia > Carnivora > Phocidae > Leptonychotes > Leptonychotes weddellii. The sequence goes on along the minus strand of NC_138382.1, from coordinate 37,958,009 downwards.
GTTCCCTCTCTCACTGTGTCTCTCTCTGTCAAATAAATCAATAAAATCTTTGGTAAAAAAAAAAAGGGAAGGAAAAAAAAAAAAGAATCCTACCCTTTCATTCTCCCCTCTGTCTCCTGGGGCAAGGTATCAGAGGTGAACAAACTGGCAAGACATTAACATTAATACTTATTACTACTGATACTGACCTCCCAGGGGGATAGGCAAACTAGAAAATAATATTTCTTGCCTATCCCTGTTAGTTATGCTTCTTAAAGTAGGCCTCTTTACTCCTAGGAACATTTACTTGCCATAATGTTTTTTCCAAAAAGGATAAGCAGGAGGAAATGAAAAAGTTCAAAATCTGCTTAGAAATAAACCAAAAAACAAAAAGAGCTCAGTATACGTGCAGCCTATTGAGAAGGCCTACGTTCCTAATCTCTCCTATAGCCATAACCCACTACAACCACCGACATAACTAAGTAAATTTCTTATTTCTTCTTCCAAAATCTCTTGCTCCTCTCAATCCCCTCTTCTGGAATGTCTCCCTCCCCCTTTCTACCCAGTCCGTGTGAGGCTATTTATTCAGACCCACTGTGCCCCCAGAGTCTCTGTGTGTTGGTCATGGTGGCCCCCATCTCTGTCACCTTGGCTTCTGTGATTAAGGGGGGGACAGCACTCACCGGGAGGAAAAAGGCTGAAATGATCACCTGAATTGAGATTTTTGGATTGCCTGTAGATTCCAATTATTTATTGGACTAATATTCCAATAATTCCAATAATTCATATTTCCAATTATTCCTATCCTTCTTACCTTTCTTTTTTTTAATCTCCAGTCTATATAACCAAGAGCTTGCTGATTATAGTGAGCAATTTCACCTAGCTCCAAAGGTGTAGACGTTAAGAGCAAACTACTCCTACAAACGATCAGAGAGAAATCTACTGGGGTTGCAATTCTTGCCCCTGGTTTTGATTTCAGATTATTTTACAGCCAGCTGACCCAATCAGGAAGCAAATGTCTGCAGTCAACCTGCTTTCTAAGTCCTCTCTCCAGGTTGAGGTCATATTCACAAGAGCGCTTTCCACAAAGTCTGGAGGCCTTAACCAACTCGGCATCCCACATGGGCACTGAAGCAAAGATGACTGGAGAGGCCTCCTTATCAAAATAAGACTGAACTGTCAATCAACTGGTATCTATCTGCGTTTTTCCATCTTAACGGGAAGAAAGCCAAATACCTCCCCATGTCAAGCACATTGATACGCCTAAAATCCAAATTCTGACGTTCTTGTGGAAAAATTAGATAAGGCTGGAAGCAGATGCCCAAGCTAAAGCCACTGGTCCTGGTCAGATCTCAAACTTATTCACATCATAATCAACCTCCAGGAAATAATGCAACATGTATCTTTCCACATGTCTCCTAGGCTTAACTGAATAAAACATGCCTCCTCTAAATGATCCTCTGGTTTAATGCTACAAAATATGTCTAGCACCAGATGGAAGTAACTGTAACTCTTGTATAGACGAAGGATCCTCCAGGACAGAAAGTCTTGATATAGACAAGGAGTCTGGCAGTTGCTCTAATTCTTCTAAGATACCATAAATTCGGTTTAAGTGTGTGGGCTCATTTTAAAAAACTCAATTAAAATGCATCAGTGTGCTTTCAAATAGTGATTCCCTAAAAAGCTTTCCTGTACTTTTAAATGATACCGAAAATTTTCTTAGAGTCTATACTCTGAGTTTCCTTTCTACTGTCACCAATTCTCAGTGGAATGGAGAAATCCAAAGTAAAAAGGGTTTTAAATGATAAATAAGCAAAGAGGCACATTAGCATCTACAACAGTAGAAAGGCAGAGTAACTGACCTACATTAGTCAAAATACTCAGTTGGCTTTTCGTAAATAGATCTAGCCTTTAAAAAAGTAAACCAATTTGCATTATTTGTTTTTATGACTAATGATAGTGCCAGGGAAAGTGTGTGCCGCATTGGAAAAGGCTGAGGCTCTGCGGACAGACAAAGCAGAGGAACTCCCCGTTCCTTCCCAGGAGCCCAACAATTGTGACTATTGGGTTTTGCACTGTTGCTTTGCTTTCCTAGCTAACCCCGCTTTTGCATCTGGAATCCCATCATACATTGCGGTTAACACCACTCACTTCAAAGGGTTTCCGTAAAGATTCATTGATATAATACATGCTAAGTGTTGGACACACACTAGTTGTTCAATAATGGTAGCTCTTATTATAAAAAAATAACTGGAGGTTTTTTTTTTTTTTAACCGAATGCAAGTCACCTGCATGAGTTATACCATCATCCTGTTCGGTTTAGCCTCCTTATGCTAGGAGCTAAATAAAATTCTCAGTTCATGCTGCAGGAGGAGGAGTTATTCTTGCCTTCTTTCTCCAGGCACCCAAAGTACTTTGTACATCCTCTATTAAAGCCCAAAAGAGGTTGTTTTAAAATTGCTGGTGGACATGTCAGTCTCCAGCACTGGACCGGGAGCTCACAGAGAGGAAGGAGTGCTTTATTCTCCTTCCGCATCCCACACACCTGGCACAGGGCCTGGCCAGTGAAAGGTGGTCCATAAATATTTGCTGAAGGAAAGGACTGCAAAATCACATCCAGTCAAACAGATGTGAGAAAAAATGCATACTCTGACTTGCAATCTCACTCTTCTTGACTAAAAACTATAATTGGTTAAGGGTGTGTATGAGTAATACATATTCCTTCACTCACGCACCTGTTCAAAACCGAGTGCCCAGATGCCACCTAGAACAAAACGCATAAAGGTGAGCCAAAGGGAACAAAGGTTCTAGAAGGACATCTTTAAGATGTGAATTCCAGTGTAGTTTGGGGAGCCATCTAAAATGTGGTGGTGTAGTTGACAGACTATGTTAAAATGACCTCACAGCTTGGTAAACATGGAAGTTCCTGGTCCCCTACTCAGTTCCAATGAGTCAGAACCTCCAAAGATGCATCACTGCTTTATAAATCCTAGACTCAATAAAATATGCTGCAACAAAGTTTTAATTTAAGACGAGAACACCAATGCTAAGATGCTTAGTCATTCCTTCCCGAACCCCCAGCTCACCCCCCACCCACTCCTCCTTCCCGTTCCGTCTTTTAGGACAGCTGTTACCTTTAACCGTAACACCACACTTCCTGAGATTCCATGAAAATCCTATTCTGGGCCATAAATTAAAACTTAAGTACCATCAGTTTTTTTTTATCATCCTTAAAAATGAATTTTAAGCTTGGAACAAAGGTTGGTTAGTCATTTCCTTATATTGTTAACTGTTTGTATATTCCCACAATGACCCCAAATTTTCTAATTTCAAAATCCACCAACTACGACTTTTAGTATTACTGGATTAAATGAAGTCGAATTGAGTATAATTCATTTATTTACAGAGCACCTACTATGTTTTAGACACCAAGCCACGTTCTAGAGCGACAGCAGGGAAGAAAACACAGCTCTTAGCTTTAAGGAGCAGAGACAACCAAAGGGCCCCAGACAAATATCTAAGGTGATAAGGGCTTCAAAACAGGAAGCATGGGGAATGCTTGACTGGCTCAGTCAGCAGAGGGCATGACTCTTGATCTTGGGGTTGTGAGTTCCAGCCCCACGTTGGGTGTAGAGATTACTAAAAACAATTTGAAAATAAAATAAAATCTTAAAAAAAGCCGGGGGGTGGGGGTGGTAGGGAAGCAGGGATTCTAAGAAAGCACAAAAGAGGGGCATATAATTCAGTTTTGGGGGGTGGGCCCCACAGGTAGGTGCCTTCCCAGATAAAACACTCTAAAAAAACTGGCAGAAATCAGGTGGGCAAAGACAGAATGGCAGTGCCTACAGCAGAAGGAACGGTGTGTAAAAAGTCGAGAGGTTAGGGAAGACGTGCTGAGTTTGACAACAGAGAGATTTAGCAAGACTGAAACGTACAATTCCGGAGAAGGATTAAAAGATAATAAGGCTGAAGCTGTAAACAGGTGCAGCCTGAGGAGGCACAGGTGTGGGGGCAGACGGTGAGCTCAGTCTGGGACGTGCGTACGTCAAGGCGCTGTGGGACAGCCACAGGACACCTGGGACATCTAGGAGGTCTCAGAAAGCAGCGGGGTGTAGAACAGCACCCAAGAGGGGGCTCTGGACTGGCCACAGATGGAGGACATCGAAAATGTAAGCGCAGTTATGTGCGCAACTCACAGTCTTTTATGAGCAAAAATAAGCCATCTTATTGGCTTAAAAAGATTAAAATCTTTTTAAAAGATTTTACTTATTTATTTATTTGTCAGAGAGAGAGGGGAGAGAGAGAGAGAGAGCAAAAGCAGGGGGAGCGGCAGGCAGAGGGAGAAGCAGACTCCCCGCTGAGCAGGGAGCCCGATGCGGGACTCGATCCCAGGAGACTGGGATCGTGACCTGAGCTGAAGGCAGACGCTTAACTGACTAAGCCACCCAGGTGCCCCAAGCACTGCATTTTTGATAGTGCTATTTTCCTAAGGGCTTTTATATTAAATCCATATGTGCGGTAAAATTTGAGATCCGAAGGAGACACTCCCCTACAGCACCCGATCCTATGGTTTCGTTACCTGTAAAATGGCATGATAAGCTCGACTCATATATGCAAGCCAGGCCGGTGGCAGAAAGATTGCCCGGTGCCACTCGGAAAGCTGGATGTGAACCTGTGGGGAAAACGGACCACAACATAAGTTAGACTCTGTGGTATTAGAATAGAATTCCTTCCCCCCTTCCCTTCATTTAAATGATTTAGATTCTAAAACAAACCAAATCAGTCTAGGATCGGAACCACAAATAAGATCTTCCAGCTATTTTCAAAGGAGAAGAGTTTAGAGTCGCGTCAAGACAAAATAAAATAAGCCTGGAATTTTCTAAATTAAAGCAAATAGAATTCTACAGTAATCACAAGTTAAGATGTATGTGTAATACAAATGTATCTCTGAAAATGAGGGGCCAACTCTGTGAAGCCTCTTGCCAATGTCAGGAAACTAGGTATTGTCTAGCAAATGCCCCTAGTCATTTTAAATAAAAATAAATACTGCTCACATCATGAATTTCCATGATGACAATTTCTGAAGTAATAAACTTCAACTGCCAACAGAAATATCACATTGTGTAGAAACCATGAGGGCCAGAGATGCAAATGAGTGCACACCACTAGATAAATGCCCTTTAATCAGTGTGGGTAAACAAGAGAAAAATGATCTATGCCGACGCTGAAGCCCTGTTTCTGAAGAGAGGCCCAGACAAAACATCTGGTTTTCATAGTCATTTCTGTTTCTACCTATTAGTATGAGGCTATCTTGCAACAAATCTTCCCAAGGTCTGCTTCTGTTAAAGAAAGATCGCTCACGAAAAACAGTCACAGTGCATCACATTTCACATTTCCTGTAACTCATCTCATCTAAACCCAAACAACTAAAACTGTAGTCGGGGTCCTACGCACACAAAAACAAAAAACAAACAGCCAAAAAGACAAATTTCTATATAATGACCCCAGAATCATGATAACTAGGGTGTGTAAGGAGATCTTACTGTACTGTGGGAATTAATTTTCTCAAGGGCTTGGTGAGAGGGAAGAGAACAGCCGCTCTGAATGCAGCTGCTTCCCAGGGCCTCTGGAATTTTCTGTAATCCTAGTCCTCGTGCGGGTCTACCACACATAAGGTACTATGAAAGGTTATGAGGATTATCAATCAGTGTGTGTCTGCAAAGAGCTTTCCAGTGGGAGAGTCAGAAAGGAGCACAAATAGATTATCAGGCGAAATTAGGAGGAACCTATGGGAATAAAAAGAACAAAGAAAGTTAATTCTGTCTGCTATCTATCACTTCTCATCCTAGCACTGCTTTTCTCAAAAACAAAAAAAAAAACAAAACACCTCGATACTCGGAGAGTCTGAAAAAGATACTCGTACCATGAAATGAACTTTAAAAAAATCGTTAAGGACAGGTTTCTTCTTTTTCTGATTAAGTACTCACTGTATCGAGTAGGGTAGGGAGAGCCTTGTCAATAGGTCAACAAAAATCCTTGAAGGAACAGGCCCACCAGTTCCTGTTTCCTCTCTCATTATCTGGGAAGCACACTACAACCGAGGCCACATTTCCAGCTGGAGAAGCATTAATCGGCCTTCGGCCCTGCTCTGTTTCCAAAATGTGGGGCAGTTTCCTATCAATTCTATTTCTGTTTCATAAAATACATTAACTCTCAAGTCCAATTTGGGGCTCCTGGGTGACTCTGTCAGTTGAGCATCTGACTCTTGACTTTGGCTCCAGTCATGATCTCAGGGTCCTGAGATGGAGCCCCGCGTCCGGCTCCGCACTGGGTGTGGAGTCTGCTTATGATTCTCTCGGTCCCCCTCCCTCTGCCCTTCCCCTCTTAAAAAAAATCCTATTTTGAGACCTGGATTTAACAGAAAGAACACTCAAACACCACAACCAACTTTCCTCTCTTACTTCACACCCTCAAAATACTTCAATATTTTCCTGACAAATAATCCATGGATATCACTGCACTACTGAGAATATCCACAGTCTCAGTCTATGGGTAAAAAGAGCACTGAATGTTTTTGGAAGGACAACAGTGGCAATTACCACTTCAACCTGAGTTAAAAAAAAAAAAGAAAGTATTATGGAAAAAAATGTAAAGGAAAATGAGCAAATCAAATGTTGAGCTTCTAAGAACAAAAGCATTTATGCCCGGAAACCTATTTGAAAGGAGGTTATAAACTGAAGGTTAAAGCTAATCCTCCCGCTGCCGCTCCAACCACATCTGAAGGTGGGAGCAGGGACCCAGCCCAACTCTTTTTTTTTTTTTTTTAAGATTTTATTTATTTATTTGAGAGAGAGAGAATGAGAGAGAGAGCACATGAGAGGGGGGAGGGTCAGAGGGAGAAGCAGACTCCCTGCCGAGCAGGGAGCCTGATGTGGGACTCGATCCAGGACTCGATCCAGGGACTCCAGGATCATGACCTGAGCCGAAGGCAGTCGCTTAACCAACTGAGCCACCCAGGCGCCCCTAGCCCAACTCCTGAGCCTACACACCAGCCTGAACTCCTCATGGTTTATGAGATTATACCTAGTCTCAGTGTTCTATGGAGTTAGCTGTGAATAAATCTCCTTAAAAATGCACTCTCTTGCTCTTTCCTTTACTGAAGAGAAACTTAGGGAAACAGCTTGAAATCAGTCATGCCCTTACACTCCAGTTGTGTTACACAGCAAAAGAGACATCCTTGACCATTTTTAACAAAAACACATTTTAGGACGCTATTCTAATTCAATATACAGCCACCCATACAGGTTAATGTTGCTAGGCTGAAAAATACAGTAAGCATTTTTAAAGCATGAAAATTATGTATAATTTGCCAAACTCTGAGAAGTCTTTGAAGGAAATCCAATCAACAAAATAACTGCAAATCATGAACTTGTAACCCTGTTACTCAGCGGACGAGGGTTCTCAACTACTGTGCAGCAAGTTTTCATGGATGTGGAATGTAGTTTTGCTTCATCTACACATACCCTTGCAATTACGGGTGTCTGAGGGACTGTTGGCATGAGCAGGTTCTATGATCTGGAGAAGAGTAAGCGTTTCTAGGTATAAGAGGGAGTAAGTATCATGAAACGTTACACATGTGAGTAAAAAAGAGACCATTTTAGAGAAATATACACGAGTAGGGAAGGGGGGGGAGGACAATGAGGGGAGGATAGGGACAGGAACACTTTACAGGACTCAATAGGGCAGTCAGGGTAGACCTCATTGAGAAGGTGAAGCCTGAATAAAGACTGCAATGCGATGAAGATATAACAACCCAGATAAGTGCTGGTGGAAATGGAAAACAGGTCAGCTACTATGGAATACGCTTTGGTCATTCCTCAAAAAGCCAAACACAGAGTTAGCCTATGACCCAGCAATTCCAATTTTACGTACGTACCCAAAAGAATCAAAACCATATACACCAACACTGTACACGAATGCTCAAAGCAGCATTTTCACAATAGCCAAAAGATGGAAATAACCCACGTGAGCAACGAATGAATGAACAAAATGTATCTACAATGGAATATTATTCAACCATAAAAAGGAATGGTGTACTGATGCACATGTACAGATGTAGATGAACTGTGAAAACGTTTACGTGAAAGAGAAAGAAGCCGGACAGAAAGGTACCTATTAGATGATTCTATTTATCTGAAATTTCCAGAATAGGTAAATCCATAGATGTGATTGTCGGGGGCGGGGCGGGGGAGAGGGGAAGGGAAGAAGGGAGGGGGAAATGGCAAGTGATTGTTTAACATACACGTGGTCTCACTGGAGGGTGATGAAAGTGTTCTGGAACTAGATGAAGGGGACGGTTTGCACACTGTGAATACACTGAATACCACTGAATTGTATGCTTTAAGCTTGAAAAGGGTTAATTTTATGTTATGCGAATTTTACCTCAGTTAAAAAACACACACAGACAAGGTGGAGGCACGGGTGGTTAACCTGTTTGAGGTAACCAACTAAAACCAACGAGCATGGACAGAGTGAGCAAGAGAGAAGTGCGGCAAATTAACAGGGCAGTCAGAGAACACAGGGAAGTGACTTCTAGGTCACTTTTCAGGACTTTTTTTTTTTTTTTTGAGAGAGAGAGAGTACGCGCGGGTGCAGAGGGCAAGGGGCAGAAGTAAAAGGAGAGAATCTTAAGCAGGATCCATGCCCAGCACAAGGCCCAACATGGGGCTCAATCTCACAACCCTGAGATCATGACTGGAGCTGAAATCACGAGTCAGATGCTTAACTGACTGAGCCACCCAAGCACCCCTCAAGGACTTGTCTTTATTCTTAGTAAAGAGGGAGCCATTATAAGGTTTTGAGAAGAAAGACATAATCTAATCTACAGCATAAAAGGATCATGCTGACTGCTATGTTGAGAAGAGACTACAGGGGGCAAAGGTCAGAGCAGGGACACCTACTCACAGGCTATGGCAATAATCGGGATAAGAGAGAACGGTGGCTCAGAGTGTGTCAGCAACACTGCAGAATACAGTTTTTGAATATTTAGCTATTTAATTTTTCCACCCACCCCAAATGTTAAGTGAAATCCCAATATATAAAACAGAAAACAGGCAAAACTTGTCTAGATGAAGTGAGGACGAGGGCTGGGGGCTTGGTAGTCAGCCCGCTTGATCATCCGCCCCTATTTGTGGTGGTCCCCAGGACTCTTGAAAACATGATTTTAACTAGAAGGACATAAACTAGATCAGGACATAAACTAGAAAGGGACTGACTACAAAGGAGCATGGGGGAATTTTTAGGGCAACAGAACTGTTCTTATCTTGACTGGGGTACGGGTTACATGAATGTGCTCACATATAAAAATTCATAGAACTAAGTACTGAGAGGAGAAATCAACTGCATGTATATTATACCCTGATACATATAAAATTAAAAATACAGAGTTTGAAAGTCACTACTTTCAGATTGTAATGCTCCTCAAACCCTCACTTCCCACCATCTATTACACTCTGTACACTTGCCATCAGCATTGAAAATCTACCCTTCCTCTCATCCTTTGTGTTTCTATCAATATCACACATCGATATCCCAGTCACCCAGGTGTGAAACTTCTGATTTATCCTGGACTTCTTTCTTGCCCCCCAACTCAACAGCCAACTCCACTTCTGAAATGTTTCTTCTATTTTTTCATACTTTCTTCCTCACTGGCTTAGTCCTAATTCCTGCCTAGAGTACTGAGGCCCCTAACTGATCTCCTAACAGCCTAAAATCTTTCCTCCTCCTAATACATCCTAAAGGGTGCTGCTACTCTTCCATTAACTCAGAACTTCTTTTCAAAAACCTGTGATGGTTCATTAAAGAATAAAGTCCAAACTCTTTTGTACTATGTTCAAAGCCTTCTAGAATCAAAAGCACACCATTTACTTTAAGAAATAATTTGTTCTCATGTAAGAACTCTGCTGGCCAAGATTCCCAACCAATTTCCCCAGATGATTTCCTGCTCCTCTCTTTCATTTAACTTGCATTCTGGCTGAATTGGGTTAGAAACCAATTCCCAAGTCAGTCCTATACTCTACAGGACCTTTGCACTCACTACTTTCACTGCCTGGAATGCCCTGTCTTCCTCTCATCTCTACTTACTGAAATAATTTCTTCCACCTCTATACTTCCAGGACGCTACAGACCTCTCCTGTAACATGCAACCAATTCCATCTGTGATTATTTGTGTATGTGCCCTAATCTCATACAATCCTAAAGGTAGAGGTCCTGTCCTACTCATCTCAGAATCCCTCCCATGGACCCATAACTGGTTCTGCACGTTAAGCGTTCAATTAAGTACCTGCTGAGTTTAATCAAATTAAAGGTACAGTACTTGCTTTAACACAAAATTTTGTCATGGGAAAACTACACGATCATAAACAAGCAATCACAGAAAATTGCGATGTTCAACGTTCAATCACGCCAGAAACAGTGTTAGAAAACTTTTTTAAGTAGATGCAGCTAAACTCAAACACAAGTTGTTGAGGACACAGTTACTTGAAATTTGATAAAAGCATGTCCAGAATGTTCTGGCCAGGAAATGTTTAATTCCAGCTAAAACCACAGTGAGTGACAAAGCAGTATTTTCAAGTGGGTGTTATATGTTTTATATTTTGAAGTTTCCTCACTACACTTTATTTGTATCCTATAGGATCTAATCAAGTATACCTGAAATAGTAGCTCAAAAGAAAGTATCTCGCTTAGAAACACAACTCACAAATGTAGGGAAATGCTGAAAGAAAAAATAAAAAAGTAGATTTTGTTTCCTCTGATACGCGTTTTACTTGAAGGAACTACCTGGCCACCTATGAACTTCTGTTCAGAATATACTGACCAGAAATTTGGCAGTGTCTTCTGTCTCTTACACGATCGTAACAAATATGATTACTCATTTATAAGAAAACATCCATTTTAACAGACTTTCATTAAATACTATGCATCGAGTAAAATAACCTTTGGTGAGGTTGTTAGAAGGTCAAAGTAGAATGAAACAAGGTAGAGTAGCATGTACAAATTTATAGGTAAACTAAGAGCTTGCTATTGACTTTCAAACCCCAATTTCACAAAGGAAGACATTTCTGTGCTCCCCAGATGTATTTGTTATCAAAAGAATAAAAGTATTTAATGTCAGTTGATACACAGACCCACAAACACTGAGCTACTACATTCAGTCTGTGACATACACACACTCCTCCCACATTCCCAGAAGAAAAACCATTTGTACTGAGTGTTAGAGACCCAGAGCTACTCAGTGTCCCACTGTTTATATGTAAGATATAATAGCCTTCAATTTTCTGTCAATAGTAATCTTAGTGGCACAAAAATAATTTTGTTATTCCTGTCTCCTGACTAATAGTGACTGAAGGACAAGAGGGAGGGCTTGGAGAGGACAAATTTTCAAAGTAAAATGACATTCATCTCTTTGTGGGTGCTTTCTGGACATTTAAAAATTTCTCTCCCTCATCCTCTCGCTCTCAGTCCATCTCTCCTCCCCTCCCCCATCAGGATAACATTAGCTTGAAAGCCGACAATTCAATCACATCTCAAGCAACCATTTACTTACTCTGTTATTTAATAGGAGGAGGGAAAACCCAGTTACCATAACGACTCACATCACATGGTAATTATGGAGTCTCTAAAATTCAGCAAACCATACTTTTCACAGTATTTTCTAAGGGGAATGTGTAATAAGCACAGATACTACTTCTCCCAATTACTATTCAGAATTTCCATCTAATTGTTTCATATTGCATGAATGCTAATGCTACTCCACGTTCTTCCTAAGAAATATGTTTTTAAATAAAGAAGGAACTGAAAGAAAACGGCAAATATATTCCTTGTATTTCAAATGATGGGTTGGTTATATCCCACCTATTTCTGGGCAGCTAGGGAAAAAATCCACAGAAGGCAGAAAAAATACAAAATTAATTTATAGGGCAAAAAGAATCAAATGATGATCAATACAAAAGGAAGGAAGGAAGGAAGGAAAAGATAGATTTCATTCAGAATAGTGCTGCCAATAAGTCCAGATACGGTTTTTGCTGAAATAAACATGAAAAAAGAGCTCATTACCTAATGCAGAGGCAGAAATCTGGTTGGGGGGCAGCAGCAGGATCAGGAAAATTTGCATGTACCCAAAGATGGAGGAAATAATGGAGCAAGACTGCCATTCTGATCCAGGGACAAATCACTATCATCCCATTTAGGTGAGAGTGTCACGTCAGAGTTAGAAATGCTGAAGGATGACAAGACAGGCAGCAAGTTTCAGGGAAGGAAACTTGTCATTCACCTTCAGCTTCCCTATCAAGAGGAATCAAGTCAGTCTCAGGATGAGAAAGTATATTTATTTATTTATTTTTTA
>NC_138382.1:37928396-37945527 GCF_054177405.1 Leptonychotes weddellii | reverse complement strand
CCATACATTACATCATTAGTTTTAGATGAAGTGTTCCATGATTCATTGTTTGTGCATAACACCCAGTGCTCCATGCAGAATGTGCCCTCCTCAATACCCACCACCAGGCTAACCCATCCTCCCACCCCCCCTCCCCTCTAGAACCCTCAGTTTGTTTTTCAGAGTCCATCGTCTCTCATGGTTCGTCTATCCCTCCTATAGGATGAGAAAGTATAGTTATACATCAGAGCAGAAGAGGACCTCACTTGAGGCTGGAGAAGCCCTGGTAGGTCTGAAATGAACCCTGCTTGTCCCCGGTTCAAAGGAGCAGAGAAGGGGGGCGGGGCACTTCAGGTTTAGAAAAATCTAAACAGGGCAATGATTATACAGAACTTCTGGTATGTCAGGTCAAAGTCAAAGCAGACTTAGATTTGCGAATCTTCTAAAAGTCCCATGGGAGAGTTTCACTTTAAGAAAAGCCAATAAAAAAAAAAAGTTTTCAAAAAGAAGGTAACAGAATAATCTCCAAAAGAATTCATCACAGGTTAAATAACTAGTTCTCCATAATGAAAATTACTTGATTTAATGAACACAATCCTTGAGAAATACTGACAATTACATAAAGCAAAATACGTCAGGATATGAAGAGCAGAGCCTTCAGGACATTCAAAACAAAGCTCTTTTCCCGATTCACACACTCACCCATCTATAGTTGTAGGCACTAGGAAGGCCATAGCGTATCCTATAAGGATATGTAATCTCTGGCAGGAAGGAAAGGCTACATCTATGCATAGAAATGAGTAATGACATAAAACAACACATAAAAGCCATTCAAATTATAATAATGTCACTTCTTAGTAAGACCTCAATGATTATTAGATTCACCATCAACTTCATAACAACATTTCTGGAAAAAGGAAACCATCACACTAAATGCAAAGACAAACTCTAAGGCACACCCACGTTTCAAAGGGATTCGAATCATTAACTCGACAAAGGTCTATGAAGTATCTGCTAATGAGCCAGGAATGCCAGGCATTGGAGCTACGAAACAAGCTCCATGATTTTATAAACTTCACACTTTACCGAAGAAGACAGACACTAACTGTCATGTAGGCTGCCACCCACACACCCCCCGTCAGGATTAGTGGGAAGATGGATAGATTGAACAGACTCACATATTAAATAAATTGAATTCATAGTTATAAACATTCCTGAAGAAAACGCCAAGCCCAGATGGTTTCACTGGAAAATTCCACCAAACATTTAAGGAAAAATTATTTATTAGGATAGCATTCCACAAACATACCAGGCAAAGACAATAAAAGGAAACTATAGAACAATATCCCTCATGAACACCTGGAGTCCCGGGATCGAGTCCCGGGATTGAGTCCCGCATCGGGCTCCCTGCTCGGCAGGGAGTCTGCTTCTCCCTCTGACCCTCCCCCTCTCATGCTCTCTCTCTCTCTCATTCTCGCTCTCAAATAAATAAATAAAATCTTTAAAAAAAAAATTACTAGCAAAGCAAATTCAGCAATATATCAATAGGATAATACATTACGATTACATGGAGTTTTTCCTAGGAATGAAGACTGGGTTCACTTAGACAAATCAAAATAATTCATCATATCAACAAGTCTGAAAAGTATACAATCTTCTGAATAGACATAGAACAAAACATTTGACAAAATTCAACATCCGTTTGTGATAAAAACTCTCAGCAATTTAGGAATAAGAGGAAACTTTGTGAACCCGATAAAGGATATCTACAAAATCTTTATACTAAAATAAGCTAAATATAACATCATATTTAATGTTAAGACACTGAATGTTTTCCTGCAAGACTGTGTATAAGATAAGAAATGTCTGCTCTTACCACTCCAGTTCAACACTATCCTGGAGGGCCCTATACAGTGTAATCAGGCAAGAAAAAAAAAAAAGCTACAAAAAAGCAACAAGAATATGTAAGTGGGTTTAGTAAAGTCATATAAAAGTATCCATTATATGTTTACATACTAGCAATGAGCAGTTGCAAATTAAGACAAATGAAAAAACAATTTGATGCAGTAGCATCAAAATACTTAGGGACATGCAAAACTCATTAAATCTAACAAAATATGCATAGGATTTGTAATAAAACAAAACACTGACCTAAATTAATGGAAAGATATATATAAATGAGTTGAAAGGCTCATTATTAGTGAGATCCCAATTCTCTCCCAAATTGATCTACAGATTCAATACATTTCTAACCAAAATTACAGCAGGCTTTTTTGTGGTTTCTCAAAGCTGATTTAAAATTTACATGGAAAAGCCAAAGGCCCGAGATAGCCAAATTTTAAAACAACAAAATTGGAGGACTCGTATTACTTGATTTCAAGACTTTTTATAAAGCAACAGTAATTAAGCTATGTGGTTTTGGTTAAAGTATACACACATAGATCAAGAGAATACAACTGAGTGCAGAAGTAGACCCATGCAGGGGTGCCTGGATGGCTCAGTCGATTAAGCATCTGCCTTCGGCTCAGGTCTTGATCCCGGGGTTCTGGGATTGAGCCCCGCCTCGGGCTCTCTGCTCAGTGGGGAGTCTGCTTCACCCTCTGCCTCCCCTGTGTGTGTGCTCACGCTGTCTCACTCTCTCTAGCTCTCACTCTCTCAAATAAATAAATAAAATCTTAAAAAAAAAAAAAAGAAGTAGTAGACCCATACATATGGACAAATGACTTTCTACAGAGGTGCCTCGGGAAAGAAAGGGTAGTATATTCAATAAATATAACTCATATCACATGAAAAGTTAACTCACGTAGATCCTAGGCTAGAATGTAAACCGTAAACTATAAAACTTCTATATTTAAACACAGGAGATCATCAAGGAACTAAAGGATAACCTATATATGGTAGATTCACATAATGGAATATTATTCGGCCATAAAAAAGAATGAAGTCCTGACACATGCTACAGCATATATAAACTCTGAAAATATTATATACTAAGTGAAAAAGTCAGACAAAAAGACCACATATTGTACGATTCCATTTACATGATATGTCCAAAATACAGGAACTGTAGAAACAGAAAGTAGATTAGTGGTTCCTGGAGGCTAGGGAAAGAGGGAAATGGGAGTCTTCTGCTAGTAGGTACAGAATTTCTTTTTGGTGGGATGAAAACATTCTAAAATGGATTGTGCTGATGGTTTCACAACTGTGAATAGCTAAAACCACTGAACTGCACACATTAAATGAGTGGGTTTCATAGCACATTAATTATGCCTCGATTTTTTAAAAAATAAAGAAAGAAGAAAATATAGGAGAAAAAAAAGAAAACAGAAGATCTTTGAGGCTTCGGGTTAGACAGAACACAAGGACTATGAATAGAAAACTTTGATAAACTGGGAATTCTTTAAAGCTAACCATTTGCTCCTCAAAAGACACTGCCAAGGAAATAAAAAGACAAGTTACAGATTTGGTAAACAAACAAAAACAATAAAACACCACATTTGCAAAACACATTTCTAATAGGAATTTATACCAGAATATATAAAGATCTCTCATTTGAAAAGAAAAACCTGGTTAAAAAAAAAACAGGCAAAACAACAGAATACTTCATGGAAGAAAAGGTACGACTGGCAAAAAAAAAAAAATACATAAAAAGATGCTCAACATCAACAGCAATTAAGGAAACACAAAACCACAAAAGAGAAACCACGCTCCATATACGAGAATGGCTAGCTTTTAAAAAACTGAGGAGTATGGGCAAAGAGGCAGAGCAAAGGGAACTCCCGTACGTTGCTGGTGGGTACTCAAAATGGGACAGTCACTAGGAAAAGTTTGGTAGTTTGTTACATTCACTTATCATATGGCCTAGAAATCCCACTCCTACATCTTTATTTACTTAAAAGAAATGAAAACAGATGTCCACACATACACCTATATGAGAATTGCTTATAGTGGCTTGAGTCATAATTGCCAAAAACTGGAAACAACCCAAGGGTCCATCGATGGGTGAATAAACCAAATGAAACTCTCATGACAGAAATTTTTAAAATAAAAAGACTCAGAAGCAATAATGAGAACCCAAATAAGTTTGAAGAAATGTCACCTGCAACAATACCAGAAGGATCCCAACAAAGTAAAGACCAGAAGCAAGGAGAAGAGTAAGGAAATACTAGAGTCATCTTGGGAAGATCCAAAGATACTTTTAAAATGCTCTCTGCTTAACCTGGGATGGTATAGGGTAGTTCAAGGATCACCCAGAGTCTCACTGCCTGGTTCAGTTTCCAGGCTCCTGTTCTTATGAGCTCTGTGATCTCAAGCACATTAGCAGTACCAACCTCACAGTGTTACTGTAGAGATTAAATTTATATATATATATAGCAATTTTTTTTTAAAGATTTTATTTATTTATTCTGACAGAGAGAGACACAGTGAGAGAGGGAATACAAGCAGTTGGAGTGGGAGAGGGAGAAGCAGGCTTCCCGCGGAGCAGGAGCCCGATGCGGGCCTCGATCCCAGGACCCTGGGATCATGACCTGAGCCGAAGGCAGACGCTTAACGACTGAGCCACACAGGCACCCCTATATATAGCAATTTTTAAGAAACCTGAGCTGGTTATCAGCTATTATCATTGCAATTATTCTGATTAACCAGATTTTAAAACTCGTATTATTTGTTGTCACCTAGTTTGAGAAATTGTATGACTCATTCTTTATCTCTGCCCTTTTTTTTAAATGAATTGCAAGATGAATCCAAACTAAAATCCTACCATAGATTCGACAAAATTCTATCCAAAAATCTTCCAACTGACTCCTAAAATAATGATTTTCTCATCTCTTTGAAATTTTCTAGGCATTCTACAACACAAGCAGCAAGTATTTTAACCCAAATACTTTGTTCATATCTAAGGCACACCTCATAAGTTTGGATGCCATTTGCTGAAACTTATTAGATTGCCTTCTGCTACTCCTCATATTAAAACTTTTTCTTGTTTCTGTTCTGATGGTGACTTCTAAAATCAGCTTTCCACCAATACTTAACATTTTGGTTAAGTATCCTTCAATCTCCTAGGTACACAGCTTAAAAACACAAAAAGGTACCAAATCTCTCCCTTCTCCATAGCAAGTAAAAAGCTGTTAAGGATAACAAATCTAGAAATCACCTATGTTCTCTCTTTCATAAAATTAGACCTCTTTTCCTCCCAGATCTTTAGTCCCTCCTTAGTTAAGCGAAGACACCGAATTAGACAAAAAAGGCTTTGAACCAAATATTTACATAACTGCAACTCTAATTAAATATATGAAAGATGGGTGGCACAGGATAAAGACAGATCTCTAAAAACTGGATATGCTACTGGTGGCAACAGAGAGGATGCAGCATATAATCCAGCCAAATTAGTGATGCCAAGATTTATAAATTACGCACCAAAATGAGATTTAGTACAAATATACTGTAGTAGCTCTAATTAAGTTTACATCAAACCATTAAATGTTTTACAACTCCTATCTTCATTTATAAGTGGTACATAACCTACCATGTCTAAATTATATAAAATAAACCTCTTTGCTATGATACTTTGTTATTCATTTACTTTAATTTATATACACCTGAATGAGTAACGGTAGTAAAATGTTTAATAAAAGATAACACCAAAGCACACATTTCCCACGTGCTCTCCAGATTCTCTCTTCCCTCTGGTGTTGCTATAATATGATATGATCAGACTTTATACAAATCATCTCATGGCACCACATAACTTTATTTTAAAAGGGTAGCCTAAAGGAAAAACAGAATAAACACTAAAACCAGAGGGTTTTTTTCCTTAAACACTTTTATTTACTGTTAATGCCCCACATTCACAAAATATATAAACATTGGTGCCCTACATACTTGTAAAGGATTCAAATCAAGAAACAGGCAAGATTATTTCTTTAAATAATAAGCTGGTATTTATTCTGAACAATACAAGTTAAACAATGATGAAATAAACCAAATTCCTACATACTACTCCCTAATAATAAGGCTGGGCAGTGGGAAAAGCATGCTTTCTTTCAGAAACACTTCCAAATATTTTAGTATTCAATTGAGTCAACTATTTTGGTTACCTTTAAAAGCAACTGACAGGGGTGCATGGGTGGCTCAGTTAGTTAAGGGTCTGCCTTCAGCTCAGGTCATGATCCCGGGGTCCTGGGATCGAGCCCCGCATCGGGCTCCCTGCTCAGTGAGGAACCTGCTTCTCCTTCCCCCGCCCCACCTCATGCTCTCTCTTGCTATCTCTCTTTCAAATAAATAATAAAATCCTTGAAAAAAATAAAATGAACACACACTAAATTTCATGATCACAAACTTAAGGGGGAAACCCCTAAACATATACAAAGAGAGAGGAACCTGTTACACAGCATGGGGAGGCACCTACCTCATGCACTAGAGCAAGTGAGGTCTGCTTGAAACTTCGCCCTCTACTGGCCATCAGTCGATTCAATGGTTTACCATCTTTACTCTGATAGGTTGAAACATCGTAACAAAATAACATACCACCTGAGGGGAAAAAACAATTTATAAAAAAATTTCTTACGGAAAAACTTCATTAATTAGATTCCCATAGTCTCAGTAATCCATATTCAATCAATCTGGATAGAGAGATTTATTTATTTATTTTAAAAGATTTTATTTATTTGTTTGAGGGAGAGAGGGAGAGAGAGCGTGCACACTGGAGAACAAGAGCAAGGGGAGGGGCAGAGGAGGAGAGAGAAACAGACCCCCCACTGAGCAAGGAACCCGATGTGGGGCTCAATCCCAGGACCCTGGGATCGTGACCTGAGCTGAAGGGAGATGCTTAACTGACTGAGCCACCCAGGCGCCCCTGGATAGAGAGATTCAGAAATTAAAATAATTTGCTGAGCAAATTATGATTTTTGACTACTGGTGTCTACGGAAAGAAAAAATAGAAGAGATGTAAGAAGTTAGCAGTTACCATATTCAAATTATCACTTATTTATGAGCCTTATTCATTTGTTAATAAATGAACAAATTTACAATTCATGATTTATTTTAAATTTTGTTAGCTGTTATTTCCAGAGATTTTTTTAATTTTTTAAGAATAAATTCCAAATAGGGTGCCTGGGTAGCTCAGGTGGTTTAGCATCTGTCTCTTGATTTCAGCTCAGTTCATGATCTCAGGGTCCTGCGACTGGGCCCCACGTGGGGCTCCTCACTCAGCAAGGAGTTGGCTTGAGGATTCTCTCTCTCCCTCTGCCCCTCCCGTCGCTTGTGTGCGCTCTCTAAATAAATAAATCTTAAAAAAAAAAAAAAAGAAGAAGAAGAAGAAATTCCAATTAAAGAGAAATGCTTACACATATCAATCCTCGTGAACTCCTGCAGGGGTTCCTTTAGGTTATACCCACAAGTGAACAAGTTTTTCTTCATCCCTACATGCAATCACTCTCCCCTTCTTCCTCCCTCCTCCTCTTCTTCTAACCTTTCTCCTCCCTGTCCTCCCCACTCTGGTCAACTAAGTTCTCAAACTGAACTTCCAGCTCCAGCTGGCCCCCAGTGTCAACTGAAAAGCAAAGGAAGACAGCCAAATGCTAGAAGTAGTCTTGGAAGCTATCTGGGTAATTGTGAGCCAATAAGAAGACACACTCAAGAACTGAAATAATTTAAAACATAGAGATCATTACATTTTTAAATATCTCCTATTGAAGTATGATATACACAGAGAAAAGTACACATCGTAAGCATAGAGCTCAATGAATTTTCACAAACTGAACATGTAATTGGCACCCAGATCAAGAAACAAACCATTGTCCACATCCCAGAAACCTTTCTCATGTCTCCTTCCAGTCACGTCCACCCCACCCCAAATGTACAAATCTGCTAACAACCACTTTGCCTACTTTGGTACTTTATATAAATGGAATTAGACTGTATATATGCTTTTATATCTGGCTTCATTCACTCAAAAAATCACTGCGAGAATCATCCACGTTATTCGCAATTGTAGTCTGTTCATTCCATCTATATTCCATCACGTGAATATAACACAATTTATTTATCCATTTTACAGTCAATAGGCATTTAGACAGCTTCCAAGTTTAAGGCCACTCAAATAATGCTGCTATGGACATTACAGTATGTCTTTTTGGGATTTCATTTAGGTTTATCCCTAGAGTGAAATAACTAGGTAAAACGGGGTATGAATTTGTTCAGAACCAGTTTTGCAAAGTGGTTGTACTAATTCACATTCCCAGCCCCAGTTCGGGTTGCTCCACATATTTACCAATACTTTTTGCCTTCCATCTTTTTTCACTTTAGCCAACCTGGTAAGTATGGTATGGTATCTTACTATGGTTTTAATTTGCATTTCTCTGATAATGAAGTTGACTCAATGTTCATTGGACATTGGAATTTCTTCTTTTGGAGGCTGTGTTCAATTCTGTTTCCAATTTTTTTTTGAGTGCTTTTCTTATTAATTTGCAAAAAATACCTGATATAATCTAAATTGAGTCCTTTATCAGATATATGTCTTATAAATACCTTCTTTGCATTCCATGGCCTGCCTTCAAGTGCTCTATAATAATAGATTTTGGTTAACATGTGTCCTTGATTTTAATATAATTTGTTATTTTTGTAATTATGGATTTTAATTATAGGATCATTTATTGAAAAGATCATCCCTTTTCTCCACAGCATTACAGGGTCACCTAGGTAAGAAATCTGGTGACCTTGATATGTGGGTCTGTTTCTGGACATTCTACATTCTTCATTGGTCAATCTGTCTATCCTTGCACCAATACCACATTGTCAATTATTGTGGCTTTCTGATAGGTCTTGATATCTGGTAATGTATATCCTCCTATTTTGGTGTTGTTCTTCAACATTACTTTGGCTAATTTTGGCCTTTCCATTTCCACACAAATTTTAGAATCAGCTTGTCATATTGCTAGGGACTGGAATGAATCTATACATTAATTTAAGAGAATTAACATTTTTACAAACTAGAGTCTTCTAGTCCATCAACATTGTATATCACTTCATTTATTAGGATGTCTTTAATTTTTTCTCCATAATATTTTGTAGCTTCCAGTGTAAAGGTTTTATGCATTCTGTTAAATTTATCCTAGGTAATTAATATTTTTCAGTGCTGTTATAAAGGGTACAATCTTTTAATTTCTTTTTTTATTATGGTATATAAAAACATATAATTGATTTGTATGTTGACCTTTGTATGTATAAGTGACCTTGCTGAATTCATTTACTAATCCTAATTCGTCTGTAGATTATTTTGGATTTTCCATGTATTATACAATCGTCTACAAATAATGACTATTTAATTGAGTAATCACTAATGAATTTTTTTTTTTTTTTTAAAACTAAGCTTTACAGGGGCCCCTGGGTGGCTCAGTCACTTAAGCGTCAGCCTTCAGCTCAGGTCATGATCTCAGAGTCCTGGGATCCAGCCCCACATCCGGCTCTCTGCTCAGCACGGAGTCTGCTTCTCCCTCTCGCTCTCCCTCTGTGCTCTCTCTCTCTCAAATAAATAGTCTTTTTTTTTTTTTTAATTTTTATTTATTTATTTATTTGACAGACAGAGACAATGAGAGAGGGAACACAAGGAGGGGGAATGAGGGAGGGAGAGCAGGCTTCCCGCCAAGCAGAGAGCCCGATGCGGGGCTCGATCCCAGGACCCCGGGATCATGACCTGAGCCGAAGGCAGTTGCCCAACCAACTGAGCCACCCAGGCGCCCCTCAAACAAATAAAGTCTTTAAAAAAAAAAGTTTTTAAGCTAAGCTTTACTCCCAACATGGGGCTTGAAGTTTGAGAGTTGCATGCTCTACCAACTGAGCCAGCCAGGCACCCCACTGATGACTATTTTAATGGCTAATTTTTTGCCTGCAAATAATTAGTATTTTACCTCTTCCTTTCTAATCCTTATGACTTTTATTTATTTTTCATGGCTTATTACACTAGCTATAATCTTCATTACAATACTGAAAAATAGTGCTTATAACAAACATCCCTATCTTTTTCCCAATCTCAGGAGTAAAGGTTTCAATATCTCAGTATGAAGTACAAAGACAGCATTGTAGATGTTCTTTTATGAGAATTTTAAAAAGTTCCCTTCCATTCATAGTTTAATGACAGTCTTTCTTTTTAAAATTTTATTTTTATTTTTTTTAAAGATTTTATTTATTTTTTGACAGAGAGAGAGACAGTGAGAGAGGGAACACAAGCAGGGGGAGTGGGAGAGGGAGAAGCAGGCTTCCCACGGAGCAGGGAGCCTGATGCGGGGCTCGATCCCAGCACCCTGGGATTATGACCTGAGCTGAAGGCAGACGCTTAACGACTGAGCCACCCAGGCGCCCCGACAGTCTTTTTTGCATCATGAATGGGAACAAAATTTTTCAAAGGCTTTTTCTGCATCTATTGAGATCATCTAAAGATTGTTCTGCCTTTTTCTATTAATATACTGAATTATACTGATTTTCAAACATTAAATTAACCTCTCTTAGTTGTTATGTATTATCCTCTGTATTGCTAAATTCAATTTTCTAATATATTTTTTGGGTATTTTTACAACTTTGCATAATGGAAAAGACTGCTTTATAATATTCCCTTCTTGTACTCAGTATCAAGATTATGTTGATCTCATCAACTGAGCCACCCAGGTATCTCACTTTAAAACATTTTTTAGGGACACTTGGGTTGCTCAGTTAAGTGTCTGCCTTCAGATCAGGTCACGGGATCAAGTCTCATGTCAGGCTTCCTGCTCAGTGGGGCGTCTGCTTCTACCCCTCCCCCTGGTCTATGCTTGTGCTCAATCTCTCTCTCTCAAAAATAAATAAATAAAATCTTTAAAAAACTGTTTTAATGTTTCCCACTATTATTGTAGGTTTGTCCACTTTTTTAAAATTTAAATTCCAGTTAACAGAGTATAATATTAGTTTCAGGTGTACAATAGAGTGATTCAAAACTTACACACAACACCTGACTCTCATCACAACAGGTGTACTCCTTAATCCCCATCACCTATTAAGCCAGGCCCCCACCCACCTTCCTTCTGGTAGGTTTGTCCATTTTGTCTTTTTTTAGTTGTGTGAATGTTTTTCATATATTTTAAAAATTATGCTATTTTGTGTACACTGATTAGAACTGTGATAATTTCTTAGTGGAATGACTTCTTTATCTCCATGAAATGTCCCCTTCATTTCAAAGCTTTTTTCTTTTTCATACATCCCTTTTCATTGAATACTGGACAGTATACAAAGGAAGCACAGAAAACCTAAATGATATTATTTTTTTACTCAGAGAGGAGTTTCTCCTCCCCTCTTTCAGGTAGATAGAACAAAGGACTGATTTAAATTGAATCAGAGATTGAACTGGGTTAGGCTTGATTATAGCTTTGGTAAATCTCAGTCTCCCTCTGGTTCAACCCTGTTCCTAGGGCATGCCTCCCCCAAGATTTTCATCTGACATCATAATTGGTCTCCTCAATATGGAAAGCTTATGAGAGATTCAGATGTGTCCTCCGAAGTTTTCAGTTTAGCTCTTTAACCTCCCATCCCATAAACCTTCGAAATTTGACAAGTATCTTGAGGGAGAAATAGGCTATGTGTCTGAGGCCCCACAAGTCCCCGGTTTTACCACTCAGACACCATATGAATGACAAGGTCTCTGTTGGTTTCTCTGCCTCCTGCACCAGCCTCTTGTTAAGGTCAAGCCTGAATTTCAGTCTCTAGTTGAGGCCAGACTAAGTAAGTGCCCCCAGGTGAAAAGAGGTGTAACTCTTCAGTATCAATTCACTACTCGTGTGCTTTGTTTTCAGGCCCACTCTCCTAGCTCCTAAGCACAGGGAGGCTGGAGATTTCACTTCGCCTCTCAGAAGCACCAGCCTAGTTCTTTAACTTTCCGTGCAAACTCAAAATTCAGTCAGATAGCTTATGAGAAAAATCTCTAGTTTCTCACCTCTATTAGTCAGAGTCTTCAGAGAACCAGAATCTCAATCTCAATCTTTCTCTCCCCACCTCTCCCTCTCCCCTCCACCTTTCTCTCTCTCTATATGGGGAGATTTATTATAGGAATTGGCTCACAAGATTATGGAGGCTAAGAAGTCCCATGATCTTGCTGTCTGCAAGCTGGAGATCCAGGAAGGCTGGTGGTGTAATTCAGTAATTCAATGTAATTCAGAGAAGATGGATGTCCTAGCTAAGGAAAGAGCAAATTCACCCTTCTTCTAGCTCTCTAGTCAGGCCATCAGTGAAATGGATGTTGCCCACCCACATTGGTGAGAGTGACCTTCTTTCCTCAGTCTACTGATTGAAATGCTAACCTCTTCTGGAAACACACTCAAAGACGTCCAGAAGTAATGTTTTACCAGCTATCTGAGTATCACTTAGCCCAGTCAAGCTGACATAGAAAATGAGCCATCACATCACTCTAAACCCATGAAACCACTAAAAGCTCCACTGGTTCCTCTATACTCCAACAGACCTCTTCTTGGGCCAAGCCCCAATCCTAGCACACAACCAAAATCAGTGACTATCTCCCATGGGGCAGTGGGGGCACAGTCCTAAAATGCTCTTTCTCCCCATTCTGTAGTTTTAGTCTACCTGTCTTTGCTTCTACAGTTCTCTGATACCTTTAAAATGTGGTTTATTTTGGTCATTTGTCCAGTTGTGTCAAAATGTCAGCAGCAGTGGTGATTTGCCATGACCTATCACATCGGTCTTGGAAGTGGAAGTTACATCCTTACATTAAAAACCTACACCTTCATACACACACACACACACACACACACACACACTGGAATATTATGCAGCCATCAAAAAATGAAATCTTGACATTTGCAACGACGTGGATGGAACTAGAGGGTATTATGCTAAGTGAAATAAGTCAATCAGGGAAAGACAAGTATCATATGATCTCACTGATATGAGGAATTTGAGAAATAAGAGGATCATAGGGGAAGGGAGGGAAAAATGAAACAAGACGAAACCAGAGAGGGAGACAAACCATAAGAGACTCTTAACAAACTGAGGGTTGCTGGAGTGGAGGGGGGTGGGAGGGATGGGGTGGCTGGGTGATGGACACTGGGGAGGGTATGTGCTATGGTGAGCACTGTGAACTGTGTAAGACTGATGAATCACAAACCTGTACCCCTGAAACAAATAACACATTATATGCTAATAAAAAAAAATCCTAAGTATTTAGTAATATAAACACACACACACACACACAAATAAATAAAATGCTCAGTGTGTGATAAGCAAAACAAAACAAAACAAAACAACCTGTACCTTGATACTATGTACTGTACTTACCTGCAAGGCCAGGTTTCAGACCTGGCTGCTTATTGGTTTCATACATTTTCAATATAAAATTGGGGATTCCTGCTACAGTTTTTCCTTGGTCTGACCGGACACCTCCTTTTAATGCAGAGTGATACACTCCTCGGGGCATATTCACCATTTCCTGCTTCACAAGAGATGTAAAAAATTCCTCCAAAGCTGAAAGAGATGAAAGGAAATCAGAAGTAGAGTAAATATAGTCTGTTAGGAGAGAATCAATCATTCATTCTTAACTCATATATGCGTGTGTGTGTGTAAGTATATATATACTTGCTGTATACATATATATGTAAGTATATAAACATATACACACTTGCCGTATATACTTATACACACACAGATACACAGACATAGAGCAATATTTCAAACCAAACTTCACAAAGTAAACAGGGAACTCTTGATCCCCATCCCTTCCTTAGTTTTCCCAAATTAGAATATGGCACCCAGTTACTCAAGCTTAAAAACAGAGACATTCTTAATTCCTCTCTTTCTCCTACTTCTCACAAGTAATCCATTAGCAAATCCTTCTAGATCTGCCTTCAAAAATATATCCCAGATCCATCCATTTCTCTCCATTTTCGCTGCTACTTGGCCAGTTATTATCTTCTCTCTTCTTCATCGGGCCAAATTTAAAAACTAGCTTCTTGGTGTCTTCTCCTCAGGACCACCCCACAAACCATCCTCTGCCCGGAAGCCAGGATTTTATGTCATTGCCTTCCCTAACATCTTCCAGTGATTTTTCACCACACACGGAATAACATTATTGCTTAACATTTCTACTTATTATAGACAGAAATATGGGCTCAGAAGACAATAGGATACCCAAACAAAATACTTGATAAGACTATAGGTTCATATTCAAGTGTTATTTTTCCAAGGACCACTAGAGGTTGCCAATGCAGAAACAAAAACAACAAACACATGAAAGCTAAACAAATGTGTGGAAAACAAAAAAGAAAACCACTATATGTGCCTCTCATAGGAACAAAAAAGAAGGGTCCACCTGACGAAACTGGAATTTCATTCTTAGTAGATTGAAAAGCCTGTGTTAAATGACCATGATTAAATTAAAGGCAGCGAGTGCTCAGTAGAGTATCTATTATGTGCCCAGATCTGTCATTCCTATATAGAACCTTCGCAGATGTGACCATGCTTCTCCATCCACAGCCCGGAGAACACCTGTGTGGGATGTTTTCCATTTACCCCTCCAGACCCACCCTCTGCCCTCTCAACCCTGCTCAGTGACCTGGAAGAATGACCTTTAACAACTGCATCCACAGGCTCCCTTGTGCTTTGGCTTCCAGTTGGCTTTATCCAATGGGAGACACTTGCAGGAGGCCAGAGGGTGGAAACAGAGTGAGGTCAGGGCATATATTCCCCAGACCCCCTCCTGCAGGATTGCTACCAGTTGCCTGCATCCCTCTTCTGCAGGCCCTGGCCCCCCTTAGGCAGCACTAATTATGACACAGATGCTCTCCCTAATTCTCCAAACTGTTATGCCCCTTCCTTACCTCTTCAGGCCCAGAGGCATTAACCACTCTGGGATGAGACACCATTGCTTGTGAATTTCCTTCAGCCCTGACCACACAACTGTCAAGAGTCCCTGGACTCCATCTGAATGTGCCTTTTCTGTCAAGACCCTGATCGATGCATCATCTAAATGAAAGAAATGAGTAACATCCAATTGCATCCAATATGCATGCACATGTGTGACCGCTTCACACTGAGTGTTAAGTACAGACTTTTCAGAATGTAGCAAAGAATTATTTTCGGGAGGACAGAGGAGCTATGGTGAGAGAAGATAATTTCACGCTTTCTCCGAAGGGATTCTATTTTGGCAAAAAGCTCACACACGTCAGGAGGTAAGTACACATCTGCACATACACTAACTCCGGAATGCAAATTTGTCTACTTGTCAAGCTCTTC
This sequence comes from Leptonychotes weddellii, assembly GCF_054177405.1. Taxonomy (NCBI): domain Eukaryota; kingdom Metazoa; phylum Chordata; class Mammalia; order Carnivora; family Phocidae; genus Leptonychotes; species Leptonychotes weddellii. The sequence goes on along the minus strand of NC_138382.1, from coordinate 37,930,281 downwards.
AGAGAGCTAAGGATTCTCAAATTAACTGCAGACCCGAGAACAGTTTAAATGAGGATACGATACCATGAGCATAAGCGATACATACAGCACCATCTTTCCCCAACCACTAAGCCAGCAACTAGGAATTTTTCTGCTGCTTCTGAGCCTGGCCCTGTACCTCCAGATGACCAGGTGAGAATTTAAAAGAGCTGACAATTTGTAGAACAGGGTCTTAGATATAAATTTTTAAAACAACCCCAATGTCCTTTAAAAAGTGAGCGGACAAACTGGTACACACCACAGTGGAATACTACTCAGCAATTAAAAAAAATTGAGATAGGCCAGTATTTGGATAAATATCAAAGACATTATGCTGAGTGAAAAAAAAAAAAAGTTAAACCAAAAAGTGTATATACTATATGGAAAACACCACCACCAACAGCGGGAGAAACCCTATAATAGGTCTATACTTTGGTTACTTGCTTTGTACCCATGGGAATTTCCTAGTTGTAATAACGAACTAAGGTATGTGAGATGTTGTGCAGCAGGGTAAAAGTACACGGGAACTCTCTAAAGTGTATTCGCAACTTCTTTTAGGTCTAAAATTCTGTCAAAATAAAAAGTAAATAAATACCAGTAACATCCCCACTTAAAATAACGCAAATTACTGGATTCACGCTGCAGCTGCTTTTACGTCTACTTAAAAGGCAAGAAGAGAAGAAAAGGACCAGGATTCATTCACACTCAGTGCAACTGGGTTTTCTGGCTTTCTGGCACTAGAGATCTCATCTATACTCTCCACCCTATACATTTTAGGGTACATATTCCTAAGGCTCATGCTTTCCCCTGGTTCTTTTTTGACTAGCCCGGTCATTGCAGGGAAAGTGAGGCACAGAAAGAGAACTTTGCCCACGGGGACACGGTTTGCCAGACACAGACAGCATCTACAACACCCTCATCTGAGTCTAATTACTGAATTTTCTCAAACAGATACAGTTGCTGAACTCAAAGCCTCCCCTTCTTTCTCAGAGAAGGGCACTTGAACAAAGCACAAGAACAAACGACGCAGAAGAACAGGTTACTGGCCACCACATCCTGAGAGGAGAGAAGCAACAGCATGCCTTGACCACACCTTCTCCTTTTTCCAATACAGGACTGGAGGGACGGACCCATGTCACTAGGAACAACATCATTTATTTATTATTTTTTTATTATGTTATGTTAGTCACCATACATTACATCATGAGTTTTTGATGTAGTGTTCCATGATTCATTGTTTGCAGATAACACCCAGTGCTCCATTCAATACATGCCCTCTTTAATACCCATCACCAGGCTAATCCATCCCCCCACCCCTCTCCCCTCTAGAACCCTCAGTTTGTTTCTCAGAGTCCATAGTCTCTCATGATTCATCTCCCCCTCCAATTTCCCCCGTTCATTTTTCCCTTCCTCCTCCTAATGTCCTCCATGCTATTCCTTATGTTCCACATATAAGTGAAACCATGTAATTGTCTTTCTCTGCTTGACTTATTTCACTTAGCATGATCCCCTCCAGTTCCATCCATGTCAGATTAAACTCTAAATGGATGAAAGACCTCAATGTGAGACAGGAATCCATCAAAATCCTAGAGGAGAACATAGGCAGTAACCTCTTCGACATCGGCCACAGCAACTTCCTTCAAGACACGTCTCCAAAGACAAGGGAAACAAAAGCGAAAATGAACTATTGGGACTTCATCAAGATAAAAAGCTTCTGCACAGCAAAGGAAACAGTCAACAAAACAAAGAGGCAACCCACAGAATGGGAGAAGATATTTGCAAATGACACTACAGATGAAGGGCTGGTATCCAAGATCTATAAAGAACTTCTCAAACTCAACACCCAAAAAACAAATAATCAAGTCAA
>NC_138382.1:37907737-37928296 GCF_054177405.1 Leptonychotes weddellii | reverse complement strand
ACATGAAAAAATGTTCAACATCATTAGCCATCAGGGAAATTCAAATCAAAACCACACTGAGATACCACCTTACACCAGTTAGAATGGCAAAAATTGACAAGGCAAGAAACAACAAATGTTGGAGAGGGTGTGGAGAAAGGGGAACAACGTCATTTAAAAAGCCCAAAAGAACTTTTCCCTCTAAGGTGATTTTGGGACACAGGAGGAACTCTGGATAACAGTTATTTCCTTCCTAGGACCATTAAAACAGCAAAGGGGTCCTAGACTCTGAAGAGCTTTCCGGAAGTGGGGAAGGACAGAAGAGAGGACCAGGGAATAAATCTTTAAGGCTTGTTCTGGACATCAAGAGAAAAGGAAGGGACAGGAGCTTTGTCTAAAACCAGATAATATATATTTGCCTGAATTCCTCAGGAAATCTCTGTGTAGGGTGAAACCAAGGGAAAAAATGTCCCCTAGTATAGGATATTGAGATTATGATTGACCAGATGACATTTCTTGAGTGTACTGAACTTAATTTTCAGAAATTGACTTTATACATCCATGTATATTTAAGGTAGAATTGGGACAGAACAAGGTAATAGATGCACGCTCGGCAAAATGTTGGCTAAGACTGAATTAGAATAATTAGATATAATTAGAATAATTTCTTTAAATGTCAAGGTCCTGTCAGCTTTTTATCAAAATGGAATGATCAAACAATTTAATCCATTTTTTAAACCATTAATTTGCAGCTCTCAAATATTGATACCATCTTTGGAATAATTCTAAAGAAAGAATAAATTCATAAATGAAAGTACCCAGTAAGTCTCTGAAGAGTCTAACCATCTTTTCATTTAGCTTATAGAATAAAGAACTATTATTGGAGCCAGCGACTTAAAGTCCCATTGCAAACTGGTCTCGTAGAATATAGCTTTTGAAATGAATTTTAATTTCTCGCTGAAAATGGTTGTTTAAACTAGTTTTCTGGTTCAATTTTGTTCAACTCTAACGCTTTTCAGTGTGTTCTGAACACCATCACTACCTCAGGCAGTCCCTCTACAACAGATGGATACGTCATGCCTTTCAGACAGAAAGTAAGCCATAATTAAAGTAAGCTATCATATGTACACATCACAAAAGAACACAATCAGACAGGTAAAATCCCTGAAAAATGCTGGCTTCCCTGCCACTATATAGGAGTCACCTGGTAAGACCAAAGGAGCAGTAAGTGACAACAGTTTGAGATAGCAAGAGCCAGGAACAGAAAGATCCACATCCTTCTCATCGCCCTCATCATCTTCGTCTTCATCTAGCTCATCGGGAGTAGGGATTTCGGGCCTTATCTGAAATGACAGAGAAGGCAATACTAAAACATTATGTAAAATCTTTTCCTTGCACTTTTTATGTCGAGATTTAAAAACTGAGTTAGACTCATTGCACTGTAATGTCAAAAGACCACTGAAAATTAATTTTAAAGTATCTATTCATTTTCAGATTAACTGAGTGATAAACTCTATCTTAGTAGATACAATCCCAGATCCATGTAAAGAACTAATGATAATATACTAAGAAAATTACCATAAGCCAGCGTAAGCGATGATTATTATAGAACACTAATAAAATTTTACGCCATCTGACAATAAAATGCAAACACTGACACATTCAATATATTGAACTTCTATGGTTTGTAATTAAATATTTGCCTTGTCGGAATACTTTTTTTTTAACTTCTGATTCTAGCCATATCTCTACGGCAAAGCTTAAAATCTTAAAATCTTCCAGTAGAATATATACTAGAGATCAGGAAAGGACAGAATGCGTTAGTTGACTTTCGTTTAGACTTGGCAGTTTGTTGCTATAGAATATAAAAACACTGGTAGCTATACTTTACTGTGTCTAATTTGCAATTTGAAGGTTTTATTTGAACCAAAAATTTAGGTTTGTTTGAACCAAAAATTTTAAAATGTAAAAAGATTACCACTATTGCAGTTTCTACAAGATACAACTGTCAAGCAATTAATTAAATTTTTAATACTTTCAATGACACACCATCACAATGCCCACATGGAGATAATTAAGCATAAGGGGAGGAATCAAAATATATAAAAGTGGTTGCTATAACCATAAAGTGCCAGAACCCAGTCATTACCATTAGCCTGTCTCCCGGAGTTATTTTTAGAAATAATTAACAATTCTTGCAGACTGCCTTCTTCATAGGTCCCCAAAGCACTGTTCCATTTAGGAACTGCACTGAGTCAGGATTCTTGCAGGGGGATAAAAGAAAACAGAGAGGAAATGCTTCTCTTAAGTATAATAACCTCAAATCCAATGAAGCCTTTCAACCATAACTAGTGTTCTCTTCACTAGTGAAGGAATAAAAGCAACCTGACTACCCGAGCATTTTCCAAGACATGATTTAATTCTGATTCAATATTGAGTACCTAATTCTCAGAGGACTGAGCCAGCCATAATTACAGAGATAACAATAATGTATGCTCCACACAGGGCAAGAGAGCATTTGTGGGTATCAATGCTTACTGGAGAAACTCGGGCACATTTGCAACCCTTTAGGCTCTCACAAGTGGGGGTTTTCCAAGTGTCTCTGGTCTGTGTACATACTGTGAATGGGCCAGGTTTAGTATCATCAGGAGTTATTTTAGCGATCCTAACCAGTCCCAGTTGCCTAAGAAGATCCACAAAAGGAGTTGGTCCTGGTTTCGTTTGCCTTGCTTCCTGTTTACACATCATAGTACAAATTGAAAATAATATTTGAAGAGCATACAGGGGGAAACAGACAACAATGTTTACAGCCCGAGACTCCACGGGTAATGCCAGCTACCACACCAGGGTATCCAAGCGCTGGAAGCTCTGACATACACCCTGTGTACAAATGGCGGGACATTTGGGGAGCTGAAAGGTAAACAGAGGTAAACATGTAAATTACCATGAAAATTCAGAGGGATGGTGAGGATATGGAGGAATCAGAACACTCCTACTCTGCTGGTGGGAATATAAAATGGCTCAGCCCCCTTGGAAAACAGTATGGCAGTTTCTCAAAAAGTTCAACAGAGTTACCGCATGGCCCAGTAATTCCACTCCTAGCTATAGAATCGAGAGAAATGAAAATATACAATCACGTAAAAACTTGCATACATGTGTGAATGCACTATTCATAATAGCCCCCAAATGGGAGCAACTCAAATGTCCATGATCTGATAAATACGTAAACGACATGTGGCATATCTACCCAATGTTTTATTATTCAGTCATACAAAGGTGTGAAGTACAGATACGTGCTAGAGATGAATGCACCTTGAAACCATTATGCTAAGTGAAGGGAGCCAGTCACAAAAGACCACATACTATGTGATTTCATTATAGGAAAGGTTTGGGTTAGGCAAATTGAGGGACAGAAAGTAGATTAACAGCTGCTTAGGGCTGTGGGAAGGGAAAGGGGTGATGGGGATTGACTACTAAGAAAATGTTCTAAAATTAGATTGTGGTTGCTCTGCGATTAGTTGCACAGATCTTTGAATATACTAAAATCACCGAATCGTACACTTTAAATGGGTGAATTATATGGAATGAGAATTATAGCTCAATAAAGCTGCTGAATAAGAACAGAAGAAGGGAAAGAGGAAGGTTGGAAGGAAGGCAGGTTATAAGAAGGAGGTGGTAGAGGAAAAGGGAGGGGGGCAGTGGAAGCTGGAAGCTGTCACCACCTTCAGAGGGATCTTAACTGGTGTAGGAACTATGGCAAATGACCAAATGCTTCCAATTCCAGAATTATTTAATGTAAAAGGGATAGGATTATTTTTGCACTTATTTTAGCCCGCCCAGTCTTTCAGTTCGGTCAACCTAAATTACTTAAAATGAGTCACAGCACCCAAGCCATCAATATTTCTTAGAAACGATAAAGACAGACCTACTAGGTTGGAAATAAAAAATAACGATCCACTCATCTATCTTATGGTGTCTAATTTTACATTCACATAACTGGATGCCTATATTAATTTATCTGCCATGTGGTAAAGAGCGTATGTCTGCATCTTACATATGCATATATTTTAACAAAGAAACTACAGATGTACTGTCATTTAAGAATAGCTGATATACTCTGCCGACTTAGAATGGTGTGATTTGTGTCTTCAAAGGCGAGTTAATTCTCCTGAACATATTAGCACTTATTGTTGGACCCTGGTTTCATTACATTTCCCTCTTCCTCTGCTCACCCCTTAAAGAAATATTTGTTCCAGCTTCTCTATGCTAGCCCCAGGCTTTTCACTTGCTTTGTGTGTAACGACTGAATAAGATGAATGTGCGTACAACTAAGAAAAATCAAGAGACGTCATGTAAAAGAATACCTTTAAAATTATAACATTTTGGTAATTATATTACATTAGCTACTAAAACATCCAGGAAAACTGCACACATATTTAAAATACATACACACACGTGCGCGTGCACACACATGTACATACACACACAACTACACCCTTCCAATTATAGCTAAGCTTTGTTGAAAAAACTTAAGTGGAGAGCCAAAGAGAAAATGATAAATTACTTTTAGAATCTGCTTCAAATTGAATATTGGAAAGCTTATCCTACAAAATGCCTCCTCTACAGGTTCTGAGCCAGATAACCTTTTTTTTTTTAAAGATTTTATTTATTTATTTGAGAGAGAGAGAATGAGATAGAGAGAGAGAGCATGAGACAGGGGAGGGTTAGAGGGAGAAGCAGGCTCCTCGCCGAGCAGGGAGCCCGATGCGGGACTCGATCCAGGGACTCCAGGATCATGACCTGAGCCAAAGGCAGTCGCTTAACCAACTGAGCCACCCAGGCGCCCTGAGCCAGATAACCTTTTAACCGTATTTTCTAGTGTATAACCTATGGAAATCCAGGAGTTTGTGCATAAACACAGGATTTTATTTAGAACACATCAAGTATCCACATAAATTTATTTAAAAAGAGAAACAGCTTCTGATGAATGCAGTGACATTCACTTAAATGAAAGCCAAACAGGTTACACCATATTAATACCAACTCAGGATACATAATGAGTTCTCTTACATTACTCACCTCTAAAATTAACTCCAGAAATCAATAACACAATCTATCTTAAGATCTCTAAAATAAAAAGTTTAATTTTTAGGGACGCCTGGGTGGCTCAGTCGGTTAAGCGTCTGCCTTCAGCTCAGGTCATGATCCCAGGGTCCTGGGATCGAGCCCCGCATCGGGCTCCCTGCTCCGTGGGGAGCCTGCTTCTCCCTCTGCCTCTGCCTCTCTCTCTCTATCTCTCATGAATAAATAAATAAAATCTTTAAAAAAAAAAAAAGTTTAATTTTTAAACAACTAAATATTTTTTTAATGAACCCAAGTGAGAGACAAAAATGAATCTTCTACCTAAAGGTTCATCCATTACTGATTGTTTCACCAGAAGATCAATTCTCTGTATTTTGTTTGTTTTTGTTTGTTTTGTTTTATTCGGTTGGGGGGACATTAAAGAAGGCAGAGGAGAAGGATAAATAGCTAAGCAGAACAAAAAATACAAACTAAAGGAGAAAAATCATTTGTGTCCATTTCTTAATATTGGAATCAACAAGTCCTCAAAAAAGCCCCCTGAAACTTTTTGACCAACTTTAGAGTTGCATGTTTCAAGTGATTAACAATGACGCTTTTACCAACCAACAAAACATATGGATTCATTCAACATTCCCACATTATAAAATGGCCTAGTACTTAGTGTATGCCCAATAAATAATTGCTAAACCGATGCAAGTGTGAAGTGTCTATCATTAATAATCCCACAGAACTTCCTAATAACAAACCAATGACAAGAAACATGAGTTAATTGATATTCAAATTCCCTAACTCACATGGTATCTTATTCAGCTCTACTAATCATTGACATTTTCCATCCTACCTTACCTGTAATGTTTCATGCAACCCTAACTGATATCTGCCACTCCCCTAACATCTTTTGTTCTATTAACCTGTGAGCTTTCAACAAGTTTCACAGCTTAAATTGATCATTGGTCAACAATGAACAAAGAAATCTATCTTTAGTAAATTTAAAGAGACCTAGTACTTACAAAAGTAGCTGAATTATCCATAAAAGTAGCAATGTTGATAAGGATACAATGTATCTTTCTGCTGTTTCTTTCTATTTGAAATTCACAGCACTCTCATTAAAAGATATTTCACAAGTTTCCACAAACCCACAGAATGTGGATGTACTTTTACTGGAAAGGTACAGAGGTAACCTTCAGTTTTGTGAGTAAGCCTTGGTGCAGAGTGAGTAATCTCTGACAACAAGGAAGAATCTTGGTTTTTTACACTGTAAAAGACCCTACCTGGCAGGGACTTTCAAATCATTGAAAATATGGTTTTACAGAAGATGAGCCTCAGTTTCACCTCACTGCTATCAACTACCAGACGGAGGTGGGGACCTGACTCACTTGTATCCTTAGCTTTTGGGGTCTTGTTTGGGATATGACACACTGACCATTTGCTGGACTTTTTAGTCCTTAGGTATTCAAACAGCCAAAGGGAAACTCAGTCATCAATAAAAAGAAGAAGAATGCATTGTGCAGTCCCAGAAGCAATAATTCTCCATGAGGAGGCAGGTTGTCTATATCAGAAACTGGAGGTCAAAGATGGACTCTTTTAAATCACTTATGTCCCCTCATCTTAAACCTAATTGAGAATATCCACTATAGTGAGCCATTGTTACTCTGAGGAATAAGCCGAATCCCAGAAGGGGGTAAGGGTAGCAAAAAGGTTGAGAAGCGTGGCAGAAAAAGGATAAATTTTAGAGATTTCCTTTATAGTTCTTCACATTCTAAAGTTGAAAACCCAAGCATATATAGAAACCCAACTCTATCACTACCCTTTACGTTGGAAGGTATAAAGAGCTGTATTTATGGCTCCTCAGGGATCAGAGAATATTGAAGAATTAGATTAAGAAAGTATCTAATATCTGGGGGCACCTGGGTGGCTCAGATGGTTGAGCGTCTGCCTTCGGCTCAGGTCATGATCTCAGGGTCCTGGGATCGGGCCCCGCGTCAGGCTCCCTGCTTGGCGGGGAGCCTGCTCCTCCCTTTCCCTCTCCTACTCCCCCTGCTTGTGCTCCCTCGCTCTCTCTGTCAAATAAATAAATTTAAAAAAAAATCTTAAAAAAAAAAAAAGTATTTAATATCTGCCTGAGCAGAGCACTTACCTGAGCATAAACCAAAAAGCACAATCAGAAACTGAATAGAAACACCAAAGTAGGAACAGATATAAACATATCAATATGTAAAGAGGTAGAGACTAAACAGTCAAGAATATGTGGGAGTTGGGTGCCTGGGTGGCTCAGTCGGTTAAGCGACTGCCTTCGGCTCGGGTCCTGGAATCGAGTCCCACATCAGGCACCCTGCTCTGTGGGGAGCCTGCTTCTCCCTCTCCCACTCCCCCTGCTTGTGTTCCCTCTCTCACTGTGTCTCTCTCTATCAAATAAATAAATAAAATCTTTAAAAAAAAAAAAAAGAGTATGTGGGAGTTATTTAATGAAACCTACTACTCCAGAGGGAATATTTCATGAATAATAGCTAAAAGTAAGGTAATTATTATGCTGTGATCTAACTTAGCAATTGCTCATTAAATTAATAATAATAAAAGGTATCTCTGCAGATGTTGTAGCCAATTTACTGGTAGTTTCCATACAAAATTTACAGGTAGCTTTTTTTTCCTTTTTTTAAAGAAGTATTGCTAGTCACCATAGTGCAGTCTGAGTCCCATCTTTTTTTAATTTTATGAGTCACAGAATACCTCTCATTGTGATAACCACACAATAAGCTGGCCACTCTGTGTCTGCATCCTCAACATGAGAAATCCTGCCTGACTTAGGATTTGGTTTCACAAGAGCCTTTTTATCAGTCCCTCCAATTCAAGTCATTCAACACAAGTCTGCCTTGTTCCTACTGGCATCTAACCTCTGTGTAAACTCAATCCCAAAGAAAAAGTCAACCCATTTGAATGCCTTAGGGTACCAAGAAATTTGTACCAAAACTTCTTAAGCCATTTGACCTAAGCACAGATTCTGGGTAACATTTCACATAACTTCTAACACAATGTTTGCCTTACACTCTAGAGGCACTCAAACATTTGTATGCATTTGAATTAGCAGCAACACGAAATGTGAAATCGTACACTTAGCTCGTTAACATAACCGAATAATTTAAAGCTGGTTCTGTTCAGTAGATATTAGAAAAGGCTGTATGTTTTTAATCAGTTTTGGGATGCCTGGGTGGCTCAGTCGGTTAAGCATCTGTTTTTGGCTCATGTCATGATCCCAGGGTCCTGGGTCCAAGTCCCGCATCAGACTCCTTGCTCGGCGGGGAGCCTGCTTCTCCCTCTGCCTGCCGTTCCCCCTGCTTGTGCGCACTCTCTAATAAGTAAATAAAATCTTAAAAAAATAAAATAAAATAAATTAAAAAAAAAAAACCAAGATAGTGTCCCACAATGTGTTAACCCTTAAAAGAGCGATGCTTTCCTCATCCAGTTCCCTGGGGCTAACCTATATGTCTTTTTATACTAAACTAAGAAATAGATTTTTTCTGGATGGGGCATCTCAATTTTGTATCACAAATAAGGATCTTTGGCTGCACAGGCTGCACCAACTTTAATATTTTTTTTTTTTTAAGATTTTTTAAATTTATTTATCAGAGAGACAGAGGCAGGCAGAGGGAGAAGCAGGCCCCTTGCTGAGCAAGGAGCCCGATGTGGGACTCGATCCCAGGACCCTGGGATCATGACCTGAGCCGAAGGCAGACGCTTAACTGACGGAGCCACCCAGGCGTCCCCAGGCTGCACCAACTTTAGTCGATGCAGGCCATGCTTGGATTTAAAGTCCAAGATGGAATACCAATTGGGCAAAACAGTTGCTATGGGGACACAGATCTTCTGGACCAATAAGCTAGGGGCCCAGGCATGCAGTCCTATACCCAGTCACCTACAGAGACTTTGGGTGCACCATAGGTGGTTTCCATCAGCCTCAAAGAGATTTAAATTCATTATCTGTGAGGTCTAAGGCCTCTGTGGTCTTTTACAGGTTAAACAAATAATAAATATAAATTCTTATTTTTTTATAGAGCACATATTTAGAGTTCCATCTCAGGTAAAAATCTTCTAAGAGAGGAGATACAAATAAAGTTATAAAACCCAGGCCTACCTCTTCAGGCAGATGAAGAATGGTGTGTTCTCCAGCACTGAAGTGTGACAGAGATTTATATGCGGCATTTGCCACAACGGGGTCCTAGACAGGGTACCGGTAAGACAAACAAAAGAAACAATACACATTACACATCAACTCTGGAGGAACGAAGAAAATCTTACCGCACCAACCTCAAAGTTCTAGAGTCAGTGCTTTGGAAATGATACTCAAGCCCTGCTTACCGTGTCCCGACTGAAAATAGAGAGAAAACAGCAGTGGATAGGGAGATCAGAAGCACTCAATTTTTATCCTAGTTTGGACATTAAACATAAAGTAACTCAAAATCGCTCAGGTCCCCCATGACGTGATAGGGTTGGCTGGGAGGAGTGTGAGGAAATGGAGTCTGATAGGTTGGAATTAGGTTCTGATTCTCTAGCTACTAACCAGGAAAGTTAGCCCTTGGGAATCTCAGCTCCTACAGTCTTGAGTCTAGTAGTCTAGTAGAACATCACTGACAGACACCCTCCTCTCTGTACTCCTTGATTGGAAATGATATCTAAAAAAACTGAACTGGACTTTCTGTTTGCTTGATGTGCTTGTTGGCAGGGGAGGGGCAAAGCAGGAAAGGGGAAGGGCCATTAAAAAAAAAAATGACACAACGACAGCAGTCTCCACATCTGTCAGCTTCACAAAGCAACACAAAGTAATGAAGTGCACTTCATGACAAAAATGTGTTAACGGGCGTAAATTGAGAAGAATTTCTAAAACCTAAACTCATTAACGTCACAATTCTTTTAATATCATGAAGCCATCATTTCGAGTTATATTTTTTATTTCAAGAGTCTTATTTCACAGTTCTTTCTCAGCTTGGTTCCGTTTCACTAACACCCTTGTGATAGTACCTTGTTTTGAGTGTGGGTCCAGAGGAAGCTGAGGACTTGAACTTTAAAATTCTGAAAAAGCAATAAACATCACAATAAATTGTTAAGATGAAGACAAAACTGGGAACAATCCAAAGTAGCAAAGAGTGAAAATTAACTCACTCAAAAGTATACCACTAGTGATTGACTTAATCTATATTTAGCCATCATTCATAAGGTGAAAATACTCAGAAAGAGATGCATCATGGAAACACATGGACATTTTAAACACAGTATGTTAATATTAAATTTAGAAACCTAAACGTTTTTTGGCTGACCTCTCAAGTCCTACCTAGTACAAATTTCACTCCCCTCTTTCGTGCCACTGTTCCTGATCCTCTACCCAGAAGAGAGTACTCCCTTCACCAAGTGGCCATATGGCCCATGGCACACTCTAGCATCCAGTATGATTATCTGTGTATGTTGTTAACTCCCTACTAGATTTACACTCTTTAGGACAGTGACTGTCTTTTGCATTTCAAAAGCCTGGACCATAAAGTCCAGAAAAATAAAGGCCATAAAGCCCAGTTCCTCAAGTGACAAATATTTAATAAGTAATGAGCTTAAAAAGCCATTTATCTTCCAACATTGGCTCAATGTCGTCTTCATTTCAATCACATCTAACTTCTTGCCCTCCTAAGTCATAGAATGTTCTATACCTCCTTGTCTTTGTATATTCTAATTCTTAGACTTCAATGAAAAGCAACATTATTTTAAATTCTTTAAGAACCTAGTCTAATAGCACCAACTAAGTAAGGTTTCATTCGATTCCTTCTAGAATGCTAGTCACTTTCACCACCATACTCTCGTAGCCCTCTGATTAAGTGTACTCATCAAATGTTATTATAATTATTATTGCTTATATCCAACTCTTTTGCCAACTTTTGAGCTTTTGAAAGGCAGGGACTGACAATATGGTCTAATGAGAAAACAGAGGCTATGGAGCTAAATGTCCTGGGCTTAAACACCAGCCTTTGTTTAGAAACTACAACATTATTCAAGCTCCTTGTCTGGCATGTAGCAGGTACTCAATAAATATTTAATGAATGGATGTACCTCTCAAAACCTCAGATTCTTTAGCTCTAAAATGAAAATAATACCTTCCAATGAGATATTAGAACGAATTGGTATAAAGTAATGAGAAGAGTGGTGGGAATATAATAGGTACTTAAAAAGAATATCTATTATGTATTAGAATTTCTAAAGCCTAGGACAGCTTCACTAAATATATTCTGAGTCAATGAATGGATGTACAAGCACTTAGCAAAGCCATTCAGAAAATACACTAATTGAAACATGGTCTCTATTTGCAACAAGCTTATAGTTTAATGGGGAAAATAATATATATACATATACCTGTAGTATGAAACAGAAATAAATGTTCTTAGAACAGTATAAAGAACAGTATAAAGAATCAAGTCTATAGCAACAGACCCCTGCTTGCACAAAAAATTTGCAAAAAATGGGATGAATTAAACCAATTATTTTCTAAAACAGATTTTAAAATTGGGGATTTAAAAAAAAGGCAATTCTGACAGAGAGAAGAACATGCACAGAGGAAAAGAAATAGAAAAGTTTGGAGACAGAAAAAAAACATTCCAAACGGTTTAGTTTTCCTAGAGTGCAGGAGGCAAAAAGGTAGAGTGAGGCCGGATTCAAAAAGGCCTGACTGATTAGGTATAGAGAGGTTGGACTCCATTTTAGGCAAACACAAGACGCTGAGGTTACTGGGAAGAACAATGATCAAAGGAATGCTCTGGGAAAATTATATCCAAACTCTAAGCAGTTAACGGAGAACACATTATTTAAATACACATAGGGAGAGAGAAAAGAGGGAAGGAGAAAGGAAGGGACTGGGGCTGAGAGAGGCGGAAATGGGGGGAAAGAGAGGAACAGGGAGAGACAGAGAAAGAGCCAGCCAGACAGAATGAGACAGATGGACAGAAGTCTCTCTCCACATTTCTTGACTTCTGCTTCCAAGTGGACTACGGTTACTGAATGGCTCTCTCTTACTGGGAGGAAATTGATGGATAGAATGGCTCCAAAGCAGTCTATCTGAGCAACAGAGGAACCTTAGTATTAACACAAGCATGAAGATAAACCAAAATAAGACACCGGTGGACAAAAATGTAAATTTGAAGAAGACACACACACACACACACACACTTTACAGCCATTGGTAAGCAAACAAAAGAAACCAACACAAAAAGCAGTCCATAAATTAACCTGTAATAAAATCTGAATAAGTCAAAGTACAAGCAATACACAGGTATATGAGTTCAGTCCTTGAAAACAGAAAATAGATATACACAACACATCCTCACTTTGGCTTTTAGTCTTAGCTCTTTGTCAGTAGCCCAGCACACTTTCGGACAATGTAAGGGCATATATCATAACAGTCTCCATAAAAAAAGACTATCGGTAAACTATATACTCTAGGAGTCTCCAATGGATTCTTTTTTTTTTTAATACCCTAAAACAAAACCTCAAATATGAGAATAAACTCATCCTATACTGGTTGAATCATTCATTCAGTAACTACTTAACTGAATGTGTGTTATATGCCAGGCACGATGCCAGGTACTGTATCCTCAGGAAGGACAAATTTGATTTTATTTGCTGTGCAGCATTAAGAATGATTAGAAGAAGTATTATCTTATAATCCTGCCTTATCACATAATCTAAAGCATGTAAGGGACTATTACTGGATTCTTGTGGGGGAGGTAGTTTATCTGTGAAGCACTAAATCAAACTAAAAGTTCACAAAGATCTCAAGTGAAAATCAATCGCTGCGCTTTAATGGAAAAAGAGAAAAGGTAAGCATGAGTGGGAATATGGCTACAAAAGTGGAGACATAAATGAATTCACCACCCGCTCATTTCACTCATTTCAAGAAGAGATAATACAGAAAATGCTAAACAGAATATATGGATCTTATAACAAAGCATCTTCCACCAAGTGTTTGAGTTTACTGCAATGACAAATACCAAGCAGCTCATAAAGTTATTTTCCTCTCCTAAGATAGTCTGATTTTACAATCACCCTCATCGTACAGATGTATATAGGAAATGTGAACTAACGTGTAAAAATCAAATCTTTATGGGAAACCTAGAAGCAAAACACAAATGACAACATGTCTATACTATAGGAGATTCTGCCCTGCCCTATTAAAGTCTGTATTTTTTTAGAACTAAAAACACTAATAAAATGAATTTAAACTTTTGGCCTCAGGAATTCCATTATTTTAGAAACCCTATATTTTTAACATACTGACTTTTAATTTTATTTATTACATACTTTTTAAAATTTTGGCTATAGTCTCATAATAAAAATTTGATACCCTTTATGTAAATAAACCCTAAAGACACAGAATTGATAAGGATGGATAGTCTCCTATTCCTAGCAGTCCATAAAGATATCATGTCCTTAGAACAAAAAGTGTTAAAGGATTTTTGGCAAACAAAGAGTATGAATATCTTTTTCCCTAAGTTATTATAAAGCCCATATCTTTTCAATGTAGAAACAGAAAATGTATTGACCTCCAAATGCGTACCTCATATTCAGCCGTATTGACTGTTAAGGAAGGAACGAGAGAAAACAGTTCACTGAGGGTCTTCAAAATGAGAGGTCTCGTGTCACAGCTGAGCTTTGGGGAGAGCGCGTTCCAAGTTGAGCGAATGCAAACGACCTGTGAAGCAAATGAAAGAGTCAATGCCTAACAAAATCCCAACTGATAGGAGGCCATTAGTACCGAGTACTATCTTTCATTATAAGGAAACCAGGAAAGAACAAGAACATTCCCAGAAGTTAAGACTTGGTAAGGTATCACTCCTCAAAAGAAATGATTTAAACCAATATAAACTGTGGTTGAAGAAGGTCCAGCCTGACTCACATGACAGCTTCTTTACTACTTTATTTTGCTAACCAAGGAACTAAAACTCTCCCACGTGTACATGTGCATGCATGCCCGTGTGCACACTCGAGTTAGATTAGCTATGTATGTTGTTGAAGAACCATTCTCTGAAACAAAGAAGGGTAAGATAATGTTAGAACGTTTCTAAAGGCAGGTATCTGCAGCTTTTGTAGGCTTTTCAGCCCTGCTGCAATTGTGTCAGCATTCAGAAAATTGACATGCTAATATATATAAATTGAACATGCTCAAATCATCTTACAAACATTTAAAGGAGGCAGGAGAACAGCTGTATTATTTAAAATAATAATTTGGGCACCTGGCTGGCTCAGCTGGTAGAGTGAGCAACTCTTGATCTGGGTGGTCGTAAGTTCAAGCCCCATGTTGGGCAGAGAGCTTACTAACTAACCTAACTAACCAAATAAATAAAATACTTTAAAACTTTGCTTTAAAAGTCACTTCAGATTCTTTAAGAGGCTGTTAAATGACAAAATAAAACTACAGCCCAACAAAAATGTTATTTTTAACTCAACCCAATTTTCTAAACCAAGTGTTCTTAGTTCATTTCACTATCTGATTTTCTGGAGAATCAAATGTCTTCTTAAATTTGATTCCAACTACAACAGATGATTTCTTCACTTAGAGATATTTTATTAAAATTTTAAACTCCAGGCAAGAAGAGCTCCAACATAGATCAATTAGATAGAGTTTAACAAGGATCAATCTTTCTAAAATACTCCCATCTCTTAAGCTTCAATTAACGCACACAATTTATCTCTATCTACAAACATAAATTATTTAGGGAAAACTACATAAGGAAGTAAGTGAAAAGTGTCAAAGACAAATGAATAATATATACTTAAGGACACAGATTAAGGAGACGCTTGAGGAGGAGACCGCAGAAGGAGTATCTCAGAACACTTGGATTTGATGCTTTTGCTCTTATTTTCTTCTTCCCATGAAACAGCAGAAAAATGTTCTTTGGCTTGGGACCCACTACAAATTTCTATCGAATTCACATTTACTAAGGGGAATACTGTGTGACAGGCATGTCAGTAGGCACATTTATACAAAGTAGCACTAATATTACAAATCATCGGTATTTGCAATCAAAAGATAAACAAATTCTTTCAAAGCTATCAATTCAACATCGAGTATATGCCCAGAGTAGCATAAAGTACCAAGAGGAACAATGGAATATAAAACACAACCTAACATCCCACAGAATTTAGCACCTACTGAAAAGGAAGAGAATGTATATATAATTCTAAATTATCAGGAAGCAAAAGGTATATGATTAAATTTTAAACTGTGTTCAAAAGCAAAGAGTTTCAGGAGGAACCAAGGAGTAAAGTGCTCTCTGGGTGTGAGGGTCATCAGAGAGAACATCAAGATCCAGGAAGCCTAGAGATGGGCCTAGAAGAAGGAATAGACAGAAATCAGGTAGATACTCCCTGAGAAGTGGAAAGCATAGGTCAAAACAAACAGAAAGCGAGTTGTGGGCGCAAAACTGGTATGCAAAGTACCGAGGGAAGGCTGACAGATCAGAGAGGACCTAGGTTCCCAAAATGAGTTTGAATCAGAATCAAAAAAGAAAAGGAAGCCTCTAGCGGTTTCTGAGCTGGGGAACAATCAATTAAAATGCTACCTTTGAAAGAATCTTCTGGTAGGCTTAGAGCCAAAGCTAAAGCAGTCACCCAACCTTAATTCCTATTTCTCACTGGTCCCCAACACATACAGAGCCTCAAACGTTTTCCCCAAATCTCATGCTCAGTGTACTCACTAATTGTCCGTGCTTTCTCTTCACTTTCAATGCCCATCTGATTCCAACTGAGGGGGGTTTCAAGACCCAGTTCAAACCCCAGTTCCACAATTAAGCTTTCTCTTACACTTCAAGCCCTCCTTTTATCCCTTTCTTTCCTCCACCGTCTAACACTTAAAGTTCTGCACCATCCAATTTAGCATTTAATTATACACTGTCTAGTATTATTCACTATTTTCGTGAACGTAAGTTGTCTCCTCAAGTAGATATTAAGTTCTTTGAAGATAATGATCATGTCTTATAGTTCTCATTCCCCACTCACCTAGCATGGTAATAAGAATATAACAGATTATCAGTACTTATCAACTACTCATGGTACTGGAACCTGAGGAATGCTAAATCTGAGATGGAGAATAAAAGAATTAAAAGAACCTGGAGAGGGTGCCTGGGTGGCTCAGTCGTTAAGCGTCTACCTTCTGCTCAGGTCATGATCCCAGGGTCCTGGGATCGAGCCCCGCATCAGACTCCCTGCTTCTGGGAAGCCTGCTTCTCCCTCTCCCACTCCCCCTGCTTATGTTCCCTCTCTCGCTGTCTCTCTCTGTCAAACAAACAAACAAATAAATCAATAATGAACCTGGAGAATGAATCAGGAAGGGAAAGGTTTTGCAACTAAAGACCTAGGTGAATAAAAAATAACATTAAGGGCGCCTGGGTGGCTCAGTTGGTTGAGCGACTGCCTTCGGCTCGGGTCATGATCCTGGAGTCCCGGGATCGAGTCCCACATCGGGCTCCCTGCTCAGCGGGGAGTCTGCTTCTCCCTCTGACCCTCCTCCCTCTCATGCTGTCTCTCATTCTCTCTCTCGCAAATAAATAAAAAATCTTAATAAAAAAAAAAAAGTAACATTAAAAAAAGGAAGGAGGGGCGCCTAGGTGGCTGAGTTGGTCAAGTGTCTGCCTTCCGCTCAGGTTCTGGGATTGAGTCCTGCATCGGGCTGGGCTCTCTGCTCAGTGGGGAGTCTGCTTCTCCCTCTCTCTCTGCTGCTCCCCCTGCTTGTGCTCTCTCTCTGTCAAATAAATAAATAAAATCTTAAAAAAAAAAAAGGGAAAACTGGAAGAAGGAGCACATTTGTAGGAGATGGAGCTAGAGATGGTGAGTTCCACTTGAGCTATGTCTAATGTGAGTTGATGGAAAGACATCCAGAGAGAAATACCCTGCAAGGAAAAGAAAAGTACTGTAACTCAGATGGGAGGTTGGTCAACAATAGTTTTGTCATTTGAATACTCTAGAAATGAAACTACCTTGAGGAGGTATGGTCTCACAGATGCTCTGACGCACTCTGCAAATCAACAAAGAGAATGTCTGGCCACCAATGACAGAAGGACAAAAAGGGCCTTGCCCTTTTCGTGGGGGCTGGGTGGGCAGGAAGGCTACATCCTCCAAGTTTATTCAAGGATTCACAGAACTTTTTTTAAAAAAAGTCTTCTTTCTAGGAAGTTTGAAAGCGAAGGCCTAAAATGGTACTGTACATACGGACTAGGAGAAGCTATTTCAGAACCGTAGCCGGAAGTGTGGCCTTAGACGGGAGCAAGGTGTACCTGCAGGGAATACTTGTAAACCTAGGCTTGCCCCCATAACCAGAAGCAGGGAAGCCTCTAGTAAAGAAGGCTGCTTTCTTGGACCTTCCCAACCCTGGGCTATTCTTGACACTACATGGCAGAGATCTCCTGGCCCTGAGGGCTCCTTGAATTTAATCTATTACCATCTTGCTATATCCATCTCCTGGAACCCTGTGGATCTGATCCACTACCCTCGTGACCGTACAATCTATTGAATTATATCAGATTAGTCAGGCTCATGGTCCTGGCCTTTACGGGCTTGTTCTGCCTCTACTGTTCATTACCCAATCACTTGTCTGTTCAAAAAACAAATTGACATCTGGCTCTAAGAATGTGATGGGCCACACCTGAAGTGACTGATAAAGAAGGAAATTCTGCTCTATATAGCTGAGCTGAGAAGGAAAAAAGGTAGGGGTGGGAGCATGGGGAGAGGGTGGTGGTGTTAATTACCTAGTGCCAGAAACAAAGAGGCAAATTACTACACTGAGCGACTGTAAGAAAGTTGTCAGTTTCCATAACCTAATAGCTTGTGTTTCAATGTCCATGGGGAAAGAGGAGACACTGCCTTTAGCCCTATAGAAGGCAGGAAGTTGGAACTGAGACCCTCAGGGTGCCTGGGTGGTGCAGTTGATTATGTGTCCAACTCTTGGTTTCAGCTCAGGTAGTGATCTCGATCGAGGTCATGAGCTCAGGGTCATGTACTTAGGGTCCTGAGATAAAGCCCCCCGACGGCCTCTATGCTCAGTGGGAGTCTGCTTAAGACTCTCTCTCCCTCTCCCTCTGCTCCCTCCACTTGTGTATGCTCCCTCTCTAAAATAAAATAAATAAACTTAAAAGAAAAAAAAACACACACAAAAAACCAGCACCTTCAAAAGAGCGGACTCCCTAGTGTAATGGTTGGACTAAAAACCACTGAGCTGAGACACTAACATAAAAAACAGCAGTGAGCTAGGGGGCATCTGGATCACTCCCAAAGGAAATTCCTATAACGCACAACCCAAGTGGTTCACAGAGAAAAATGAAATGAAATAAGCTCCTCTAAAAAGGAGTTCATGATAAAAAATTTTTCAAAAAACTATGACACAGTCCAACATGAAAGAATCAACAAAAACAAGAAACAGCAGGACTAAACATCTAAGACCTTCAGATAACAGAACAGCAAACAAAAGTACTTGTAAGAATTAAAAAGATTTCAGACAAGGCATTTAATTACCAGTAAAAGAATATGGCATGATGGAAAAGAAGAACCAAATCTGGAAAAGAACCAAATAAGATCTCCAGAAATGAAGAATATAATCACTGAAATTATTAACACAACAGATAGAAAGTTACCCTAAATATAGACCAGAGAGATTAGAGTTATAAAACATAAAAAGAAATTCAAAGTCAGGTAGTATCAATAAGAGGTAGTCTTTCTTATATTTATCAAGAGTTCCTAAAGGAGATTCATTTGAGAAGGGCCCTGAGAGAAGGGGTTGATTCCAGGACTGGACTAAGAAAAATATAACTTAAGTTTGGAGCATCTTATGGTGCCAGAAGTAGGGAAGTGTTCAAAAATGTGCACTTGTTGAAAGGACATAGGGGCCAATCTCAAAGTGTTCCCAATGGTCAAATAAAAACCCCTAAGTCCACAGAGGCATAAATAGATAAATAAACAAGTAAGAAAGAAGGAACAGCTCTTCCTTACAGAAAAATTCCGATTGATAAATGTAGAAGCAATGAAAGAAAGAAAAAAAATCACCATTAGACAAACACCACATGAATAATTGTCATAGACAAGATCTGTTGGTGGATGTTAAAATTAGTGGGCAAAAGTGTGAGGACAAACAGGACAACTAGATAGTCTCAAGGTATCTCCTCCAAAAATGGGTTAATTACAGAAGAAAGAACAGGAACTGTGATGTGGAGAAACCCGTTAACCAAGTGACTGAGGCTAACATCACCAAGCGATGAAAGTTAATATCACCAGTAATAAAACATATCAACTCCATGTACTCCTGATAAGATACACTGAGAAATACTACTTCTGGAGTATTCTTGTCAAAAAAAATGCATAAGCTCCATCTAATCATGAGGAAACACTACATACACCCAAATTGAAGGACATTTTACCAAAGACCTAACCAGGACTCTTTGAAAGGATCAGCATCGTGAAAAGTAGAGAAGACTGAGGAAGTGGCACAGATGGGAAGAACTAGGTAACATGACAACTCAATGCAACATGAGACCCTGGATTGGATCCTGGAACGGAAATGAACTTTAGTGGGAAAACTATGAAGCCTGAATAAAGTCCATAATTCAGTTCATAGCGTTATACCAATGTTAATTTCTTAGACTGGATGGTTGTGCTACAATTTACCTAAAGTGTATAATTCGATGGTTTTCAGTATGATACAAAGTTGCATGACCATCATCACAATCAATATGATCATTCATCCCTCATTTCCCCCCAGCCTACTCAATCCTAGGCAACCATAAATCTATTTTCTGTCTCTATAAATTTGCTTTTTCTAGACCTGTTCTATAAAGGAAATAATACAATATATGGTCTTCTGTTACGGGCTTCTTTCAATTAGCATATTGCTTTTAAGGTTCATCCATGGCTTAGTATGTATTGGTACTTAGTCTTTTTCATTGCTAAATAATATGCCATTCTATGTATATGTCTCTCTGTACTATTTTTTGAAACCTTTCTGTAAGTTTAAAATTATTTCAAAATAAAAGTTTTAAAAACAGGAACAGAAAAAAAAAAACACTTAAAAAAAATAGTGGCTAAGAATTTCCAAAGTCAATGAAAGGCATTAATTCTCTAAGTCATCAGCAAGAGAAATAAAAATAAGCTTATGTCTATATACATTATAAGATGTCTGTTTAGCACCAAAGGCGAAGAGATGTCAAAGCTAAATAGGCAAAAAAAAAAAAAAAAAAGAGAGACTATCAAAAAATAGACTGTTGGGACTCCTGGGTGGCTCAGTCGGTTGAGTGTCTGCCTTCGGCTCAGGTCATGATCTCAGGGTCCTGGGATTGAGTCCTACACCGGTCTCCTTGCTCAGCGGGGAGCCTGCTTCTCTCTCTGCCTGCCGCCCTCCCCCCTCCCCCGCTTATGCACTTTCTTGCTCTCTCTGACAAATAAGGAAGTAAAATCTTTTTAAAAAAATTAAAAAAAAAAAATAGAGAC
>NC_138382.1:37744676-37907237 GCF_054177405.1 Leptonychotes weddellii | reverse complement strand
AAAAAAAAAAAAAATGGGAGCCAAACATTTTGGCTTCCACCACACCTGGGAAACCTAATATAATTCCAAAGGTTTCCTTAAACATCCTCACTGCCAGGCAGGATTGCTCCTCCTGCCGCAAAGCATAAGCCAGGAATTAACAGCTATTCCCACCACATCAAATAAATATATGGCTGGTGATAACTACACAACCCATAAACACACGCCAGGAAAATAATACTGCACAAAGCTGGAAAAATTCTGAGCAGATGGACTAAAGAGCTTCCTGTAGGGTCTCAAAGGAAATAATAGTCAGTGGTACTAATAAGAGTGTAGATTTAACACACTACAACATGGATGAACCTTGAAAACATTATGTTATATGAAAGAAGCCAGTCACAAAATACCACATATTGTAGGATGCCATTTATATGAAACGGAAAACAGGCAAATCTAGAGAGCCAGGAAGGAAGTAGATTAATGGTTGTATAGGATGGGGGGTGGGGGTGAGCAGGGAAGGGATGGAGTTAATGTGGGGGTGACAGCTAAAGGGTACAGTTTCTTTGCAGGGTGATGAAAATGTTCTAAACTTGACTGTGGTGATGAATATACATACCATCAAATTATGAACTTCACATGGGTGAATTGTACTGTGTGTGAATTTTGTCTCAGAACTTTTTACCAAAAAAAAAAAAAAAAGTTTAGATTTAGTGTGGTCCTACTTGCACCAGGGGAACAAGTATTTTGGTATCCGCCAACTCTAGGTTCAAACCTTGCCCCGCCACTAATTAGCTGTATTAACTTCAGTTTCCCCATCCGTAAAAGGAAGGATAGTGTTTGTGTTGGTCAGGATTCTCCAGAGACACAGAACAAATCAGAGGTTATAGATAGTCGGATGGATGGATGGATGGATGGACAGAGAGAGAGATTTACTACAATCTGTCAGCAACCTGACGAACCAGGAAAGCTGATGGTATAATTCAGTCCGAGGCCATAGGTCTGAGAACCGGGAGTGAATGGCCTAAGTCTCAGAGTCCAAAGGCCCAAGAACCAGGAGCCCTGATGTCCAAGGACAGGAGACAATGGCGTCCCAGCTTAAGAAGGGAATTTGCGCAGGGGTGCCTCGGTGGCTCAGTCAGTTAAACGTCTGCCTTCAGCTCAGGTCATGATCCCAGAGTCCTGGGATCGATCCCCGCATCGGGCTCCCTGCTCTGTGGGGAACCTGCTTCTCCCTCTCCCTCTACCTGTCGCTCCTCCCTGCTTGTGTTCTCTGTCAAATAAATAAATAAAATCTTTAAAAAAAAAAAAAAAGGAGAATTTGCGCATTCTTTGCCTTTTGGTTCCACTCCCAACCCTCCATGGATTGGATGATGCGGCTCACATATTCGTGAGGGAAGATCCCTTTTGTCAGTCTACTGATTCAAATGCTAATCTTTACCAGAAACGCCCTCGCAGACACACCCAAAGATAATGTGTTTTATCAGTTATCTGCGCATCCCATACATCAGTGAAATTAACACATAAAATTAGCCATCACAGCACTAATACCAACCTCACAAGATTACTATGACGATTTTTGTTAGAAGACTTAGGATAGGGGCGCCTGGGTGGCTCAGTTGGTTAAGCGACTGCCTTCGGCTCAGGTCATGATCCTGGAGTCCCTGGATCGAGTCCCGCATCAGGCTCCCTGCTCGGCGGGGAGTCTGCTTCTCCCTCTGACCCTCCCCCCCTCATGCTCTCTCTCTCTCTCATTCTCTCTCTCTCAAATAAATAAATAAAATCTTTAAAAAAAAAAAAGACTTAGGATAGTACTGGGCGAGGGGTAAGGGCTCAGCCAATGTTTACTTTTGGCGTCAGTATTAAGATTTTATTCTGGGGACACCTGGTTGGCTCAGTCAGTGGAGCATGCGACTCTGAGTTCGAGCCCCAGGTTAGGTGTAGAGATTACTTAAAAATAAAATCTTAAGGGCACCTGGGTGGCTCAGTTGGTTGAGCGACTGCCTTCGGCTCAGGTCATGATTCTGGAGTCCCTGGATCGGGTCCCGCATTGGGCTCCCTGCTCGGAGAGGAGTCTGCTTCTCCCTCTGACCCTCCCCCTCTCATGTGCTCTCTCTCTCTCTCATTGTCTCTCTCAAATAAATAAATAATAAATAAAATAAAATCTTAAAAAAAAAAAAGGAAAAAAAAGATTATATTCCTGTTTTAACTCTTTACCTTGGGTAATTTTCCAAAGATGGACCAGACATGAGACCCCCATCCATTTTCCAGCACAGGGCTAACTGTGCTTCATCAGAATTCTACTTCCATGCTCATCACTCAGCTTTCTATTTGAATCAACACCTCTTCTGGGTCTAAGGAGTATGGATGCATAGGGTGTTCATTTGGCATCTGCTTCATCCAACTGAGCTGGCTGTGCTCCCCATAAAACTCCCATCCCATTGTTGGGAGAACGCTCCCAGGCAGAGCGGAAGAAGTAAAGAGATTTTAAAAGCTCTCTTCTCTCCTTCACGCTCTTTTCTCTTCACTCATTTGTAGTGGACTTTTGGCTGCTTAAGTGAGGGGCTGAAGCTAACATGGCCCTGCGGAAGGAAAAGAGGAACACCAGGAAGTTGACTGTTTCCTCCTAGGCTGGCTTTCCTTTTACGTGTGATGGAAGGGAAATAAAGGAGATGTGGAAGAATCCTTTGTCTCTCTGCAGCCTACCCTCCAGGCGAGGGGAAGAAGGTAAGACAGGAGTAGAACCTCCACACAGGAGTGAGTATGCAATTCTCTGCAGTGGCTTCTGAAATTTTGATTCTCAGAAACCTAGTGTAACCATGAATATCTAGACGGGGCACAGGAGGCTAAGGAGAGAGCACCCAACACAATCACCAAACAGCGACATCCGAGCCTGAAGCCCCAGATGGCAACCCAGAAGTGTCTACTTGAGTGTAGAAGGGTTGGAGGCCTTCACACTATTCCTTCCCACAATTCCCCCACACATACACTACAAGAAAGTAAATGTCAATGTAGAATTGTTATTGCAGTAATAAGAATAATGTTTGAGATTTCCTTGTGTTCTCCCATTTATTACAATGTATCATATACTTTATTCTCGGCTGCCACCAAATCATCAGTAATGCCTACCTCTGTTAGCAGTTGCAAAAGGCTCATATTTAGTGCGCAAATAAAAGAATAAAGTTACAATGATCAACCATACTTTCCACACTAACTAAAGATATATGTGAAAAATTCATATCCTATGTAGAAAAAAATATAGGTAAAGCAACACTCTCATATAATGTAGGTCAGAGTTAAAAAGGGAGAAATCAAAAAACAAAAACAAAAATAAAATAAAATAAAAAAACAAAATAAAAGGGGGAATCTTTATGGATGGTAATACATACCCTTGGGCTACCAATTCCATTTCTAAAAACTTATTCGAAGGAAATAATTAGAGATGCATGTTAAGGTTTAGCTCTAAGGATGATCATCACAGCTCTGAATACGCAAGTAAAACATCGGAAACAAAATTCCCATCAATAAAAGATTGGTAAAAGTATGATACATGCAATGTACAATAAGATACTATGTAGCCATTAAAATATGTGTATACATATTGCCAGAAAGAGATGTACACAATATATTAAGAATACATTTTGTGGGCGCCTGGGTGGCTCAGTCGTTAAGCGTCTGCCTTCGGCTCAGGTCATGATCCCAGGGTCCTGGGATCGAGCCCCGCATCGGGCTCCCTGCTCGGCGGGGAGCCTGCTTCTCCCTCTCCCACTCCCCCTGCTTATGTTCCCTCTCTCGCTGTGTCTATCTCTGTTGAAAAATAAATAAAATCTTAAAAAAAAAAAAGAATACATCTTGTACGCTACATAGTATGCTCAATACACTCTCACCTGTTAAAATCTCTGCAGGTATGGAGCCATACACATATATAAAAAGGCACAAAATTACAGATGGCAAGTTGCTTAAATTAGATTTATCTCTGGATAGTGACTTCATAGGAGCTTTTTTGTTTTATGCTTTGCGTATCTGTATTTTCTGATTTTTGAGCAACAAACATGCCGTGCAATAAAAACACTTTAAAAACTCAACATACATATTCTAAAAAACAAAAATTCACTGAGAGAGTGGACTAGAATGTGAAATCATAACCTCCCTGGACAATTCAGAATGTCTCGTAAACAAGCTGGCATTCAAATCTCCTAATAGGCCAACCCCTCTGTTAAGAACCAGGACTAGAGAGAAATAGAAAGAGCTTATTACCTCTGCAAAGTAGCTCACAGGAGCACAAACATGCAAAGCAAATATTTACGGTCAGTTATAATGCTCAAATAGAAAGGGATGCTTTGGGGCAAAGAAAGGACACGAACTTAAGGGATAAGGAAATTTCATAAAGGAGAAACAGAAACCAATCATTTAACTTCATTATTAACTAGGAAAGATCTCACTAATTACAGAAGTTTTACTAGCAGTCTTAGATTACCTGAAATTACCTTAGATTACACAACTTATTCCAAAGCAATTCATAATCCTGCTTCGTAGAACTTATCACCACTGCAAACTAGGAGGCGTACCATGAATGGTTAAATGTCCATTTGCTCCGGTCCCCCAACATAGAATGAGAGCTTCCCAGGGATTAAGAACGAGGTCTGTCCTTTACATCATTCTATCTCTAGCAGCTCATGGTGCATAGTAGGCACACAAATTTTAGTTGAACATGAATGAATATAAATAAAAACAGTCAGTTTCTCCTTTCCTCCATTGGGTTGGCTCAGAAAGCGGGTTGCGATGCTCGGCTCAAGGATGCGTGTCACCTGTAACTAGAATCAAGTCCCTCTCTAATACTGTTCTGCAACTGCTGACTCTAGACCCTAGCCAATTCTAAGTGGTTCTCGAATTTCCCTTGGCTAAATGGAAATGCTCTTGCTCACTAAATCTCTAAGCCATTCTTCTTCTGCCCTTTTATTTATCAAGTGGCAGCAGGCTACATCTGCCCCGCCTTTGGGGTAGGAGGGAGTATGGGGTGGGGGATGGGAAGAGAAGTAACAAGAATGACATTATATGATATGGTATTGAATAAACGGCAAGGGATTAGCCTTGCATTCAAATCCCAACTCTGTGTCTTCTTAGCTCTGTGCCCTTGGGAAAATTACTTATACTCTATGGGTCTTAGCTTATTCCCATATAAAATAGGGACAAAACCACCAAACTCACAGAAATATTGTACTAATTAAATGAGATAATGTATGTTATACTTACTGTTGTGCCTTGACCACAACGGGCACTCAGTAAACGGAATGGTTGTTTTCCTTGTCTTTGTGGTTATTACCATAATGCTATTTGCTCCTAATCGAAGTGAATGCTTAGCCTAGTTTCTTTACAGTCAATTCCTTATTCCTTTAAAGCATTTCTTTTTTTTTTTTAATTTTTTTTTTTTTTTAAATAATCTGTACACCCAATGTGGGGCTCAAACTCACAACCCCAAGATCAAGAGTCGCATGCTCTACCGACTGAGCCAGCCAGGTGCCCCCCCTTCAAAGTGTTTCTATACCATATAACAAAAAAATCTGAGAAAAAGGATCATCTTAACAGACCTCTTCATAAAGATGGCTTGTGATGACACTTTTGAAAGACATCTTACCATATGTTACACAAGAGCAACCTCTAATCCAGTGACCTATAAACATGCTTGTTTGTACAGCTCTACTGGTTAAAAAAAAAAAAAAGCGCACCAGCATATATGTATATTTATTCATATGATATATACATGAATGATAAGAAGGAAAATATTAGGCAAAGTAAGAAAACTTGAAACAATTATTCTCAGAGCGCCTGGGTGGCTCAGTCGTTAAGTGTCTGCCTTCGGCTCAGGTCATGATCCCAGGGTCCTGGGATCGAGCCCCACATCAGGCTCCCTGCTTGGGGA
Organism: Leptonychotes weddellii; assembly: GCF_054177405.1. NCBI lineage: Eukaryota > Metazoa > Chordata > Mammalia > Carnivora > Phocidae > Leptonychotes > Leptonychotes weddellii. Next base: position 37,901,341 of record NC_138382.1, on the reverse strand, counting down.
AGCCTGCTTCTCCCTCTCCCACTCCCCCTGCTTGTGTTCCCTCTCTGTCTCTCTCTCTGTCAAATAAATAAATAAAATCCTTAAAAAAAATTATTCTCAATAAAGGAAAAGGTAAAACATCTTTAAGTTCAATAACTTTTTTTTTTTTTTACAGATTTTATTTATTTATTTGAGAGAGAGAGAGAGCGAGCACAAGCAGAGGAGGGGCAGAGGGAGAGGGAGAAGCAGGCTCCTGGCTGAGCAGGGAGCCCAACGTGGGGCTCAATCCCAGGACCCCAGGATCATGACCTGAGCCGAAGGCAGACACCTAACTGACTGAACCACCCAGGCACCCCAAAAGTTCAATAACTTTTCAACCTCTATGTAATATATATTTCTCAGAGACACTCCCAATCTCAGTACAAAATATTGTAAATAATATAATCTGCCAATAAGCACATGAAAAGATGCTTAATACCATAAATTGGCAGGAAACTGCAATCAAAACCACAGAAAGATACTTCATACCCCATAGGGTAACAATAAAAAAGACAGTAACAAATATCAGTGAGCATGTGGAAAAATGGAAACTCTTATACATTGCTGGGAAGAATGTAAAATGGCGCAACCACTTGGAAAAATACTTTGGCAATTCCATAAAAAATTAAAAAGGAGTTATCATATGACCCAGAAATTCCATATGTATCAAGAGAACTGAAAACGTTAAGTCCATGCAGAAACTTGTGTACGAATGCTCAGAGCAGTATCCATAATAGCCACAAAGTAGAAATCATCCAAATGTCCATCATCTGATGAATGGATTTTTTTTTTTTTTAAAGATTTTATTTATTCATTTGACAGAGAGAGAGACAGCGAGAGCAGGACACAAGCGGGGGAGTGGGAGAGAGAGAAGCAGGCTTCCCGCGGAGCAGGGAGCCCGATGCGGGGCTCCATCCCAGGACGCTGGGAACATGACCTGAGCTGAAGGCAGACGCTTAATGACTGAGCCACCCAGGTGCCCGTGATGAATGGATTTAATGAAATGTGGTATTGCCATTACAATGGAATATTATTCAGCCATAAGAAGGAGTGAAGTTTTGTGAACCCTGAAAATACTATGCTAGGTGAAAGAAGCCAGACACAAAAGGCTACACAATGCATGATTCCACTGACATGAAAAGTCCAGAAGAGGCAAATCTATAAAGACAGAAAGTGGTTGCCAAGGACTGTGCTTTTCTCACAGGGAATTGAGAGTGGCTGCTAATGGGTACAGAGTTTCTTTTTTTTTTGTTTAAAGATTTTATTTATTTATTTGACAGAGAGAGCGCACAAGTAGGGGGAGCAGCAGAAGAAGAGGGAGAAGCAGGCTCTTGGCTGAGCAGGGAGCCCGATGAGGGGCTCGATCCCAGGACCCTGGGATCATGACCTGAGCCAAAGGCAGACGCTTAATGACTGAGCCACCCAGGCGCCCCGGGTACAGAGTTTCTTTTGGAGATCGCATTTCTCGACCTCATGGGTAGGCTTACACACAATCCACTTTAGAGACCACTGCTCTTGACATTGGTCCCAAACTTCACTGCACATCAAAGTCACTGGAGAACTCATTAAAAAAAAAAAAAAAAAACAATAGCGTAGATTTCATCTCTAGAGATTCTGATTTAGTAGCACAAGCTTTCCACCAACTTTTGAAGACCCTACCCTACACACTAAAAACTACCACCCTTCATTTTTCTGTGAAGTCCGTAACTTGGATATAGTAGCTAAGCCAACAAACTGAAAGAGAAGGAATTATACTCAAACTGAAGTTTTAAGTATAACATAATGAAACAAAGTCAGTGACATTCTTTTATTGGACCTGTGTTTCGACCATTTCAGACCAAAGTCATTCCATGTCAGTCTGTTTAAGCAAGCTAATTGCTCAAATGACCACTTATAAAAGTAGAGGCAGTGTGGCAGGGCTCTGAAGCAAAAAAGAATGGTTCCCCTGAGAATATCTAAGCCATTAATGCTGAATTAGAACCCAGGGCAATGCATCCCACCTTGCTATTGTGAGAAAACATCGGCCCAGCTTTTCATAAAGCTCAAAAACCAGACCACAGGATCTATAGATAGTAAGAAGTCACGTAAATCATAAAAGTAACGTATACTCAAAACATGAAAAAAAGCATTAGAATGACGTCCAACTAATAGTATAGTCCACCGACTAACAAAATCCTTAACTATAAACGATAAAAAGTCTCCCAAACTTAAAACTGAAGAATTAGAGTGCATATATTATCTCCTTGAAATATTACTTCTGGATTTGCATGCATGTTACAGAGTTATTCTGAGTAACTGTGTACCTAGGTGGAGACTTACCAAATTCTTACGGTCTCAATCCCAAATATTTCCGAAGCAAGTTAACTGCCTTTCACTAACACGTGAGTTTCATCATCTAGACCAGGTGAAGTGTAATCTGGAAACAGTGTTTCCAAAAATGAGCCTCTTAGCGATATTTCATCTGAGGCAGTAAGAGGGTGAGATACTTGTTTTTCATCAATACATTTATATGGCACAGAGATGAGCTTAAGCACCACAGATGACAACGTCATTTTTGACAAAAGTTTAATTCTGGGTCATTTAAGGATATATAATGAATAAAATCTTTTTAGAAATAAACATTTTAAATTCTTGGAAGGTACCCAAATAATGCTTTCAGCAAGACTGCAAAATCCAGAAAGCCTTTCAAACATTAATGCCATCTGGCCTACTACCCTGATTCAGTAATTCCCTCTCTACACCCCATGTCCCCATTTACCCCCCATTTCCCCACCCCTTGTATAAGCTCAAACCAATATATTTTATTCACGGGAATGGCAGAATGGCACACAATCAGCATCATTTGAGTCATGTTATTATTTCCAGCTCAGTGGCACTAATTCAGATAAGCACAATTTGCAACCACCGAGCCCAGCTCTTCTGATGTTAACTGGCATCATTGAAACCCTCCCAGTGTCCAGCTTGTTTGATCTTTTAAAGAATGCCCTGGGTTTGTGACTGAGAGCCGGAAACTCACGGCTGGATACCCTGAACAGTGTTCATGTTCACTCACAGACGACTCACATCAGTTCATAATCCTCAGAGACCATGAGGCCAATTCAAGAGAGAAAACCTTTCCTACCAAAATTCTTTAAGCACCACATCGACAGAAAATGGGATTAAGATCACATATAAGGGGCAGGAGGAGCTCCTAAATGTTGTCACCTCAGAAGTTGAGATTATAAATATTTCAAAGCATCTTAAAAAGATCAGAGCAAATCTGGGTATGGTCAAGGGCAGATGGCAGGGGAAAGAGGACTGAAGTATAAAAGCAGCAACAAGGGAGGGGTCTGGGGGATGGCGGAAATAGGTGATGGGGACTAAAGAATACACTTCTGAGGAGGGTGCCTGGGTGGCTCAGATGGTTAAGCGTCTGCCTTCGGCTCAGGTCATGATCCCAGGGTCCTGGGATCGAGTCCCACATCGGGCTCCCTGCTCCTTGGGAGCCTGCTTCTCCCTCTGCCTCTCTCTCTGTCTCTCTCTCTGTCTCTCATGAATAAATAAATAAAATCTTTAAAAAAAAAAAAGAATACACTTATGAGGAGCACTGAGTATATGCAGAGGATTGTTGAATCACTATATCGTACACCTGAAACTAATAATAACACTGGATTTTCACGATACTGGAAGGAAAATTAAAAACTTAATAAAAAAGAAAACGAAAAGCAAAAACAGGAAATGGCAAAATTTCAACACCTCAAATTCAAGATTTCCCATTATAAGTATGATACAGTGCTCAATTTGACATGATCTCCAAATACTTCTTTAAAAAAAAAAATAAAAACAACCAATTAAATAGTGGGAAGCTGAAGTCTTTTCTATTTAAAGGAAAAAAAAAACACCAATATTTTTATTTTCCCACACATTTCACATGGTGTACATGTGCTGAACCGTACAAAAATAACACAGTTAAGATTTTATTTTGAAAATGAAAAACTATATTGAAACATCTACTTATGGAGTGACAAAGTAAATGTTATAATATCCTGCAAATGTTTAATAAAAGGCAAGTTCCTGCTGTCCTTTTAAAGTTAAAAATAAGGCCAAACTACAACTGCAAGTGCAAAGGGTCATTGTGCTGTATATAAAAAGCTCAGCATGGAAATAGATTCAACAAATGTACAAAAAGCGTTTTCATGCCCAGAAAGAACTGAAGGCATCAAAAAACATGCCCCAACTACAAATAACATAGAGCTCAGTTCAAAAAGACCAGCAAATTCCTTCCCTAATGCATAGCAAATTAAACTTAATCAACTCCTCTGCAAGGTTGAACAGGCAATCTACCTTTAAATGTCCCCACAAACAAAACCTCAGAACAACAAAAGAGGTTCCAGAGTGTAATAAATACCGAATCCACAGTAGGCGACAGAATCCTTACTGTACACAGCTGAGAAAACCTGCCGTGGGACAATGGCTCACATTTCCATATTAAATTATATTTATCACGCTGAAAAATGCTTAAACAAAATCCAGGATTCCTATTGGCCATTTCTGTACCACACTCACTCCCTAAAACCTTTCAAACCTGCTGTGTCCCATTGAAAATGGTTCCCACCCCATGGTGCTCCGAAGGAGCCACTAGACAAAGAGCTGGGATGATGAAGAGAGGGCAGGACAACTATCTTCCCCCGTGATTTCAGAAAATAAATCAATAAAAGAGGATAGAATAGCCAAAACATAACCTTGGCATAGGGTATTTCCGGGAAAATCATTGCTGTGACAAATGGCCTGAAGTGAACTCTTCCAGGGGTCAAGAATCCCCAGGAAAGGCCCCTCCCCTCCTTATCTATTGCTCAATTGTACAAGACTCGCTTTGAAAATACAACACCCTCTTGGAGCTGGGAAAGATGAAAGAGCTTTTCTTCATGATCCTGCAACGCCTATTAATTTTTGCTACAACAGACTCACAGCTGATTAAGAAAACAGAGGGCCAGCCCGGCCTCACAGTCCCATCTCAAGACTTGAGATAGAAAATGTTAAAAGTGAATGAGCCCTGCTTTTCAGGACAGTGTATTGATTTTTTTTTTTTTTTTTTAAAGATCTTATTTATTTATTTGACAGAGAGAGACACAGCAAGAGAGGGAACACAAGCAGGGGGAGTGGGAGAGGGAGAAGCAGGCCTCCTGCTGAGCAGGGAGCCCGATGTGGGACTCCATCCCAGGACCCTGGGATCATGACCTGAGCCCAAGGCAGACGCTTAACAACTGAGCCACCCAGGTGCCCCAGTGTATTGATTTTCATTTCTACACACCCCAGAGCTGTTGCCCCTCCAATGGCAGGCAATGTTTTTAGACTGCGAGTTGTTTTCCTCCTTGTGACCTCAGGAGCAATGCTACTAGATTCCTATGCACTTGCAGAATTATCTTTCCAAAATGTTATGGCTCATTCACCACCTCCAAGAGCACAGGTTTAGAAATCAATGGCTTTAGTCACAAAACAAACTGTCCCAAAGTAGACTCACATTCTCATTACCATTGGCAAAGCAACATGATCGAATGGGAAAAGCACAAGAATTACAGTCAAACCACAAGGTGTTCAAATCTCCACGTTACTACATATTTCTACATCAATTTGGATATTACTTAGACTCCCTAGACTCATCAGCAAATATCACCTACATTATAAGGTGATCGTGAAGTTTCACATAGAATATAATGGATGCCGAATGCCAAATATGGTAACTAGCATGAAAAATATAGCTTGTACAGTTTTGTTTTATAAAGTATAACATACTCCTAAAAGTACAGATCTTAATCTGATAGTTCAATGAATTCTGACAGATGTACACACTGTTGTAACCACCACCCCGATCAAGATGGACACACCGTGGAAATAGAATGTGACCCACATATTCAATTTAAAATTTTCCAGTAACCACATTTTAAAAAGTTAAAGGAGACAGATGAAATTAACGTAAATATATTTTGTTTAACCCAATATACCCAAAACACTACCGTTTCAATCTGGAGTTGATTTTAAAAATATTATCAATGTGGTATTTTACATGTTTTTCATAAGGCTTTGATCTGCTGTATATTTTATGTTTGTAGCATATCATACTTTGAATTAGCCATAGTTCTAGTGCTTACCAGTCACGTGGAGCTACTAGCTACAGTATTCCCAGTGCAGGTATAGACCACACTCTGGAATTTCCTAAGGTCCCTTTCTACTCTATCCTCCTCCTCCCCATGCCAAGTCAACCGCTATGCTGATTTGTCCCCAGAGATTAATTTTGCCTAATTTTGAATTTCATAAGAATGATATGTATGGACTTTTTGTGACAGGCTTCTCTCAATGAGCATGTTCTTCAGATTCATCCATGCTGTCCCGAGTAGCAGTGGTACATTCCTTTTTCTTGCTGAACAGCATTGCACTGCACAAATACACCACTATCTGCTCACCCACTGACCAGCTGATGAGCATGGGTTGTTTGCAAATATGTTACCATTAGTAAAGCTGAACTGAACATTCTTAGAGGAGTTTTTTTGTGGACATGTTTTCATTTACTCAGATAAATACTTAGAAGTGAAAATGCTGGATCATAAAGTAGGTTTATGTTCACCTTTACAAAAAAAACCTCCTGGGGCGACTAGGTGGCTCAGTCAGTTAAGTATCTGACATCCGCTCAGGTCATGATCTCGGGGTCCTGGCATGGAGCCCCGCATAGAGCCCCATGTTGGGCTCCATGGTCAGCAGGGAGTCTGCTTGTCCCTCTGCCCCTCCCCCTGCTCGTATTCTCTCTCTTTCTCTCTCTGATAAATAAATAAAATCTTAAAAAAAAACAACTGCCAAATACTTTCCCACTGTGGTTTTATCACTTTATATTCCTGACAATAACACAGGAGACATTCATACCTTCTCTAATATTTGGTATTGACAGTCTTTTTAATTTTAGTGACTGCAGTGTTTCCCTATGACCAACAATGTGGACCTTTTTTCACGTTTACTAGCCAATCATAGAACAGCTTCCTTTTTGAAGCAAAGACAAACTTATATGAAATTACTTGTAATATTAAAATAAGGGACACACTTGCAAGGACTACCTGGGTCAGGCAGGTAACGTAAATCTAGAAGCCAGAGGAACCACAGCAAATTAAAGCACACACTCGTCTAAAGGAAGCTGCTAAATGCCACTTAACAGCAAGGGGTCACTGCCATGTGGACAAGCAAGCCAGGTACTGCAAGATATTCCTGCCTCACCAAGAGACAGTAGATACCTATATTTTCATTTTTCATTAATATTAGAATTTAAAATATCAATCCTATGATAATCAAACAAAATAGGCCATACGTTTTCAAACTCTGATTTATAGAAATGTCAGTTTTTATGAAGACAGACATCCTTAGTATGGTAAACGATACACCATTCAGGATTGTTATTAATTACTGGTCAAAATGACACCTGTTAAGGCAAGGGTTGGCAACTTCCCAAAGGCAGATGAAATCATTTTGAGTAGCAAGGCAACAATGCCCCAAAGAATGTTAGAAAGAAACAACTGGCCAGGGCAGCTCCCCCTTTCCTAGCAACCCTCCTATATGACCGAAGATATGCTACTATATTCTTATTCTTAAATGGCTATCCACATCATATACATTTGGTAAGAATGTAGGTAACAGCTAATAATGCTTCAGTGGCTATGCCTACCCAGGAGTAACTGCATTATTTGGAGAGAAGAAAAGAAAGATGTTGTTGGTAAACCAATACAGCTCATTTGGACAACAGTCTGGCCATTACTCAAACAGCTAAACATGATTTAGCAATCCTACTCTTAGATATACAACCCAGAAAAATGAAATCTATGTCCATACAAGACCTTGTACATGAGGCGCACCTGGGTGGCTCAGTCAGTTAAGCGTCTGCCTTGGGCTCAGGTCAGGATCCTGGGGTCCCGAGATCGAGTGCCGTGAGGGGGGGGGGGGAGTCCCTGCTCAGCAGGGAGTCTGCTTCTCCCTCTCCCTTTGACCCTCCCCTCCTTTTCGTGCACTCACTCTCACTCACTCTCTCTCGTAAATAAATTCTTAAAAAAAAAAAAAAAGACCCTGTACATGAATGTTCATAGCAGAATTATTCATAATAGCCAAAAAGTGGGGAAAAAAAAATGTCCATTACCTAATGAATGGATAAATAAAATGTGGTATAGCCACACAAAGCAGTATTACCCAGCTATAAAAAATAATGTATGGATACATGCTACAGCATAGATGAACCTTGAAAACACTATGCTAATGAAAAGCCAGTCACAAAAGGCCACATATTATATGGCTCATTTTACATGAAATGTCCACAATAGGCAAATCTATAGAGACAGAAAATAGATTAGTGGTTTCCTAAGGCTGGGGGGAGGGCACCTGGAGGGGGTGGGGTCATGAAAATGTTCTAAAATTGATCGTGGAGATGGATGTACAACTTTGTGAATATTCAAAAAGTCACTGAATTGTACACTGCAAATGAGTGAGATGTAGACTATGTGAATTGTATCTCAACAGGGCTGTTTAACAAGATAGCTTTCTTTGTAAACAAGAAAAAAACTGAGAGCTAGAGGTGAGCCACAGAGCCTCTCTCTTCTAGACCCAGATGTTCTTTCCCTCTGCCACGGGAACTTGCTGGGTGAGGTTTAGGGAAGGAGTCCTTTGCTGTCATCAATCTCTTCTCTCCCTTATTTCTGAATTTCAAATACACTTAGTGTACTTAACGCAGTGTTCTCCCCTACTAGACTGTGAATTCCTAGGCCAAAAGTGTCTCATAAATCTTCATATCCAGAGAGCCTTGCACATCCTGGCTTAAATCGTTAATACTTTTATTTTAAGGTGAATACTTTTTTGTTTCCTGCCCAAGGAATCCTTGCCTACCATTCGCTGTGGTAGTGGCCACAGGGTTTAGGGGGTAAGCCACACCATTTCCTCCTCCCCTGCTCTCCTCCCCACCTCTACTCATCAGAAAATGAATAGATGACAACTTGGCAGAATCCTTCTGAAAGGCTACCAACCTTTTCTATTTGCACATCTTCTGGAACAGGCAACAGACTGCATGAGATTATGAGATAAATAGGATCTCTTGTACATTTAAACCCGTAAATCTCTAAAGTAAAACAATGACATTTCTTAAATATAAAATAAAAGCAAACAAAAAAAAAAAGCTGAAGTTTGGATTTAATATCGCAAGCAAACAAGATGAACTTTAAAAGCACTTATAATAACAATACACAAATGATTAAAAAATAAAACTAATTAAGGGGCACCTGGGTGGCTCAGTCGGTTAAGCGTCTGACTTCGGCTCAGGTCATGATCTTGGGGTCCGGGGATGGAGCCCTGTGTTGGGCTCCGAGGTCAGAGGGGAGCCTGTTTGTCCCTCTCCCTTTCCCTCTGCCCCTCCCCTCTCTTGTGTGTGCGCACACACTCTCTCTCTCTCTCAAATAAATAAAATGTTTAAAAAATTAAAATTAAAAAAAATAAATTAAAAATACAGCTAACTTTTTACAACTTCTACTTAAAAACCCATACTGAATTAAATCACCCCCTGCCTCCTTTATTAATAATTCTCCAAAGCCCTAAAGCTAAAACTACATTGGGCAAATTCACTATGAGGAAACAATTTAGATCTTTCCTTTCATTAATGACAGCTTGTAATTTGGGGACATAAGGGATTATGGGCTCCTGGTAGCAAGCACAATGATGGTAACAAGAAACGCTACCAAGGAGTTAATGAAGTGTGATGCAATTGAACTGTTCGCCCTAATAACAAATAATACAGTTTGAAACTTGGGTACAAATAGCTACATTCCACCTTTCTTTTTTTTTTTTTTTTAAGATTTTATTTGTTTGACAGAAAGAGACACAGCGAGAGAGGGAACACAAGCAGGGGGAGTGGGAGAGGGAGAAGCAGGCCTCCTGCTGAGCAGGGAGCCCGATGTGGGACTCCATCCCAGGACCCTGGGATCATGACCTGAGCCCAAGGCAGACGCCCAACGACTGAGCCACCCAGGCGCCCCTACATTCCACCTTTCATGCTCAGGTAAACATGGAAAGTTACTACAAAAATAAGTTAACTATTTAATAAGATCATAAAAATATCCTGAAAACTCCAGAATATTTATTCTAAGAAAATAATCCAAAAGGAAGTTAAAACTTTATAAAGATAATTATTTCTTAGACTACTAATTATAAAGACAGAAAAGTGGGGGGGGCGCCCGTGTGGCTCAGGTCATGATTTCAGGGATTGAGTCCCCTGTCGGGCTCCGTGTTCAGTGGGGAGTCTGCTTGGGATTTTCTCTTTCCCTCTCCCTCTAAAATAATAAATCTTTTAAAAAATAAACAGAAAAAAGTGGGAAACAACTTAAAATCCAATCAAAAATGAATTATTTGTGGGGCATCTGGGTGGCTTTGTTGGTTGAGCAACCAACTCCTGGTTTCAGCTCAGGTCATGATCTTAGGGTTGTGAGACTGAGCCCCCACACTGGTCTCTGCACTCAGCACAGAGTCTGCTTGTCCCTCTCTCCCTCTGCTCCTCCCCCACCCCCAACTCTCTTTCTCTTTCACTTTCTCTAATACATAAATTAATAAAATATTTTTAAAAAAATTTTTAAGAAATGAATTATTTGATTACTTATGATAATTTTACTCAACGAAATGTAAGTAAGTCATTAAAATATGTGGCAACGGTGTGCCTGGGTGGCTCAGTTGGTTAAGTTTCTGCCTTCAGCTCAGGTCATGATCCCAGGGTCCTGGAATCAAGCCCCGCATCAGGCTCCCTGCTCAGTGCGGAGCCTGTTTCTCCCTCTCCCCCTGCTTGTGCTGTCAAATAAATAAATAAAATCTTTAAAAAAAATTTTTTAATATGTAGCAACATCAAAGATATTTTTAGCAAAATGTAAAGTAAATAGAGACGATGGAAATAAAAATATGTATGCATAAAAATACAATGGAAAGGAAAATGAACAAAATGAAAATGCTTTTCTGAAAAGTTGATGAAGGATACTATTTTTTTCATTATTCAAAGTAAATGTGATACTATAAAAACCAATGTCTTTAAAAGTGACATAAAAACATTCATCTTTAAATTACAAAATCTAATCTAATTTTTAATCAGTAAAAACACTAAAAATTAATCTAGTTTAGCTCAAAACATCTTTTCATTAGGATCTTTATACAAACCCTAAATTATATAAACTCTTGCAGTAAACCAATCACAAAGGAAATGGAGAAGCGTGGGAAATGAGTCCAAATGTCACGCTCACAAAAAGATTTCTCCAATAATATCACACCGTAACTAGGTCAACTGAATACAAACGTGACTAACAAAAACATATAGTGGTCGTTTGTGAATTATCTCTCAACAAAGCTAGGGTTTTTTAAAAAAGTGATTAAGACATAGACTTTGAATTGAGCCAGATCTGGATTTGAATCCTAGCTCTACCGCGTGTTAGCTATATGACCTCGGGCAATTATTTAAATATGGTCAGCCTCCCAGAAGAAAATAGTACCTTTCATGTAGAGGGCTTCTTTTCATAAGATTAAAAGAGATAATAAATATAATGACTGTAATATATAATGGTTACTATATAGAAAACAGTAAAACAACAGATGCTTACTATTATTAAAATGTCTCTAATAGTTTCCCATGAACTGAAATGAAAACATTCTGCTAATTTCATTAAAAATAAAGAAAATGTAATAGGTAGACAAAGTGGTAAAATGGAACATACGAGTCTTTATCTGGTATTTCATATGGTTTGATAAGCTCTCTCTGTAGTAAAAGGCCCATAAAAAAGCTCATGATTTCCCAGTCTACTTTGATGTATGAGAAGAAAACTGTTTTACTAATCATTCCTATAGGAACAAAATGTAACTTGGCTGACAAGGCTAGTTAAAAGCTATGAAGAAGAGAATATTCAAAGGATCACAATAGACATTTCTCCAAAAAGATACACAAGTGGCTAAGAAACACAAGAAAAGACGCTCAATATCATTAGTCATCAGGGAAATGCAAATCAAAGCCTTACGCGATACCACTTCACACTCACTAGGATGGCTACAGTTAGAAAAAAGAAAAGGCAGCTAAGAAGAAGTGTTGCTAAGGATGAGGAGAAATTAAAATCTTCATACACTGCTGGTGGGAATGCAAAATGGCGCAGCCACTTTGGAAAACAGTCTGGCCATTTCTTAAATGGTTAAACACAGAGTAAGCATGTGACCCAGCAATTCCATTCCTAGGTGTATACCTCCCCCAAATGAAAACATATGTCTATGCCAAAATCTGTACACAAATGTTCATAGCAGCATTATTCACAATAGACAAAAAAAGGGGAAAAATCCAAAAGTTCATTAACTGATAAATGGATAAAATGTAGAATTACCATATAGAATATGATCTGACTGTAAAAAGAAATGAAGTACTGATACATGATACAACATTGATGAACCCTGAAAACATGTTAAGTAAAAGAAGCCAGTCACAAAAAAACAATATACTGTATGATTCCATTTATATAAACTGTCCAGAATAGGCAAATCCATAGAGACAGAAAGGAGATTCATGGTTGCCTAGAGCCTAGAGCCTACAGCTAGGGCAAATGTGAGGGGTTGGGGGGTGATAACTAAAGGGTACAAGGTTTTTTGGTGGAGGTGGTAAAATTTTCTAAAATTGATTATGGTGATGGCTGCAGAACTCTGAAAATATACTAAAATCCATCAAATTGTTAACATTTAAACAGATGAAAGGAATAGTATGTGATTTATAGCTTAATAAAACTTTTTTTTAAGAATATTGTTTCTCAGAGACATAACTTTATATTAAGTCAAAAAGAAATGGGGCACCTGGGTGGTGCAGTCGGTTAAGCGACCCACTCTTCATTTCAGTTCAGGTCATGATCTTAGGGTTGTGAGATCAAACCCTGAGCAGGGCTCTGTTCTCAGCGTGGAGTCTGCTTAAGATTCTCTCTCTCTCCCTCTCCCTCTGCTCCCTCTCCCACTTACATGCACAAGCTTTCTTTCTCTCTCAAATAAATAAATAAATCTTTTTTAAAAAGAAGAAAATTAAGGATTATGGGGATGGAATGGGGCAAAAAGTGTTCAGATGAGATGAGAAAGCTGAATGAAAAAAATATGGAAAAGATAATGCATGAATATTAATTTTCCTTTGAAAATGGCAAACCCTCTGCTTAAAGCCAAAGAAATGTACTTCTTTCAATGCTCATATTTTTCAAAGGAAGGAAGCCTCAAAATAACAAAAGAAAATCAGACTTGGAGAGAGTCTTGGATCTACTTTACTTCTCTTTCATTTATGAGTCATGTGATCTTGGAAAGTTACTTAAATTGCCAGAGCCACTGTTTCTTCAGTATAAAATGAATCCCCATTATCACAAAATGTCCAAATTCATATTAGGTACCCCAGAAATATTAGCTGTAACTTGTAAAAAGTAGTTCAGCCATTAAAAAGAAAAAAAAAAAAGTGTGAAGTCCTAAATCAATATACCAATAGTGTTAAAGAAAGAGTAAGTTTCTTTTCCAGTTCCAAAATGGAAACTACATAATTGTCTTTACGGTTAACGAAGATTCCTAGAAGTTCCCCTTATGTGCTTTGTTTAGTAAAGCAGCGTAGAAGAAACCCACGTTGGAAACACAATCTTCACCTTCATAGAGTTGGCCTTGACATGGAATCCATCCTTTCAATCTCTCATTGGAGACCATGATAAATGATTAAGGAGGAGGAATTGCAGGCTTAATCTGACCTTCCAGGAAAATTAATTTCATAATTGTGATTCTAAAACTGAGGAGTCCAGTGTCGACCTTAAGAAAAAGAGCTCTACTTACTATACAAAAGGCAAGGATGGGAAGGCCCAGCGAAATCCAATTGGGAATGGTTTTCCAAATGAGGCATTTTCTAAAAGATAGGGTTATTCAATTTTACTCTTTTCCTTATTGGTTATTAAAGTTTCATTGTTTTCAGCTTTCTGTATTCTTAATTATATTTGACAGTCAAGGATCTAAAAAGCAGTGGATAGACAAATTACTACCAAATGCTACTGGGAAATAGATTTATAACTATGCTGAATATTTTCATTCTTGAAACTCTTGGCAACCATCAATTGCTTCACACATGATATCAATTAGAAGACAATAAACGGCCTCAAAGAATGCATGCTGGCAAAAAAAAAAAAAAAAGATTAGCCCAAAATTAGTAAATGTGTCCTGGCAAGAGCCACCAAATTGAGTGTATTTTGCAACTTCAACACACATCACAGGACATAATGGCAGCAGCTTCACAAATAATGAACACATACAAAAAAAGCTTGGAATGGCTTAAACAAAACACAAAGATCAATTACCACCGTCAAGGTTCATCAAGGGGAAATAGATTATTTCTTAAATGAACATAAAGCTATTTATTACAAATCATCTTTAAAAAAGAGTATTTCGATTGCCAAAATCAACTGTGATGCAGTCAGTTTCAACAAATTCCACAACTCAGAAAAAAAAAAATTATTCCACAACTCAGGACACTTGTACTATCTATAAGGAAAAGACGGTAAATAACTATGTACCTCTGGTAAGGGTCAATAAAATAGTGAGTTTATCCTCTAAGACAAGAAAGGTGAAAAATAAGGGATAAGAAAATAAGCATTCTCTATAAAAAATGAAGTTAAGTGATTGCCAGTATTGCTTTATGATTTATTAGTACTGATCTTAATACAAAAAGGATTTGAAAAGGATACATCTATTTGTTCAAAAGACAAGGTGGATTTATTTCATTTGCAATCTGTCAGCTGAAGTTCTTTAAAAAGTGAATTTTTTAAAGGTTTTATTTATTTATTTACTTATTTATTTGAGAGAGAGATAGAGTGTGCACACAAGCGGGGCAGGGGAGGAGCAGAGGGAGAGGGTCAAGCAAACTCCATGCTGAGCGCAGAGCCCAACACAGGACTTGATCTCACAACCCTGAGATCATGACCTGAGCCGAAACCAAGAGTCAGACGCTCAACCGACTGAGCCACCCAGGCGCCCCTTAAAAGTGAAATTTTGATAAAAACACCATATGGGATTTGGATTTCATAACACAAAAGGAAACACAACGGGGAGGAAGGAAACACAATGGAAAAGAGAAATGCCTTTAACCAAGCAGAAGAAGGAGTATTAAGGTATGAAAATAAGACACAGGCCTCATTGAATAAAATACCTAGACATGATGTCTCAATTCCTCTACAAGAGAATGGAATGCAAGAAGCAAAGTGGCTGCTGTGGGTGGAACATTTGTGTCCCCTCCAAAATTCGTATATTGAAATCGTAATTCTCAAGGGGGTAGTTTTTAGGAGCTGGGATCTTTGGGGGATGACCTGGTTATGAGGGCAGAGCCTTCATGACTGGGACTGGTGACCACATAAAGAGTCTCCAGAGAGCTCTCCTGCCCCTGCAGCTATGTGAGGTTAAAGCTGTCTATAAAGATGGCCATCTAGGAACCAAGATGGAGGCCCTCAGCAGACACTGAATATACCAGCACCTTGAGCTCAAACTTACCAACCTCCAGACCATGAGAAATAAATGTTTGTTAATGAGCTACCCAGTTTACGTTATGTTGTAATACAGCAGCCTGAATGGATTTCGATCCTATTTAGTAAAATCCTCTGGGTAGTAGTTTGGATTAGGGGAATAGACTTCAACGATCCTAAATTGTCTCCTTTAAGTATTGAAAGAAGTAACAAAAGCTTCCGCATTGGAAAGATAGGGTACCATCTGTAGGAAGAAACGAAGTCACTGTCCTGTATTATGTGAGCTTTCAGGAAAAGACTAAAAACAAAAAACTACTTAGAACCTCCTTAATGGCACTCACTATATCCAACTGTGTAACCAATTTTTCAGGAGCAAACTCAACATTTAAAGAGCACCTATGTGGGCAGACATTATGCTAGGTTTCTTTTATTTTTTGAGTAATCTTTTATCTTCATTTAAAGAACTAGAAGCTCAGAGGTTAAGTAAACTAACCAAAGGACAGGAAGCCAGTAACTGGTATATACCAGGCAATCCCACCATTGCCCCAAAACAAAGACGCCTCCTGCCACATCCGGTACATTTTTCGTATCTCCAGTACTAACTACAGTTAATGATATCCTAGAGAAAATGGAATGAGAAAAATCAGCACCACACGCTGAGCATTTCTTAAGAGTTAATAAGGATCTACAAACAACAGAGCCATGTAGTAACAGCAGAGGATGAGTGGAAAACACAATGGAATTATAGACACAGTAAGACAAAATTACCATTTGTTAGAGGGAAAAAGTTAATTTTGGAAAGGACTTGATTCCTGTTTGGAAAAAATAATGAAAAGGAAATACTCCAAAATGGTAACACTGATCACCATTTGGAGGTGAAAGTATAGAATTCTCTCTTCTCTCAAAGCTTCTATTAATAACTCATTTCAGGGGCGCCTGGGTGGCTCAGTCGGTTAAGCGGCTGCCTTCGGCTCAGGTCATGATCCCAGGGTCCCGGGATCGAGTCCCGCATCAGGCTCCCTGCTCTGCGGGGAGCCTGCTTCTCCCTCTCCCTCTGCCTGCTTCTCTGCCTACTTGTGTTCTCTCTCTCTCTCTCTGTCAAATAAATAAATAAAATCTTTAAAAAAAATTAAAAAAAAACTCATTTCAAATAAATAAATAAATAAAATCTTTAAAAATAAATAAAAATAAAAACTCATTTCAAAATGAGGTTTAGAATTATTTACCATGAAAGCAAGATCATTATTAAAGCGACACTTCCCAATTCCAGATGACTAATTGAAGCAATAAAAACCAAAAGTCCTTGGTTTTGAGTAGTTGACCCCTGCTGTAACAGCGCTCTGCTTTGAAATCCAAACAGCTTTGTCCATCACTGGGCCCATGGTCACAAGCTGTCCTCAGCATACATTGGTTCCTAAACAGTGATGATGCTCATTCTCTGCTAAAATAAGTGTCTACCCAAAAGAACAGTAGTTTAGTCTCCTACCAAGATCCTGAGTAAACCTCCCTCGAAGGTCTATTTTCCTCATCTATAAAATGGTGTTATAATCCTCATATTGCAGAATTAATGAGGAGCATAAATGGAAAGTACTTAGCACAAGAACATATAAATACAAGTAGAGTCCCACTGCCAATGATGTATTATTATATCATTATATTCCTTATCATATCAACCGTAATTGCCAACGCTAAGAGATTTCCACTTAGTCTCCTTCACTAAAAGACTCCAATTGTCTAAGTATGTCTCACTGTGTCAAAAACTTTGGTTAGGTTGATCAGTGATCTTTGACATAACTATCCCATTTCTCCAAGATGGTTAAGATTCTCTCTGCTGTGTTGTCACGTGGGGAGCAGCTTCAAGTTCAGAAAATGTTTAGAGGTGCAAGTCTAACATCAATCCATCCTACCCAAACTGATCACTAAGAGCCAACAATAATTTTTGCTGGTTATTAAACTGCCACAGGTGTATGCCAATCTCTTCTCTTCCTCTGCTTCTACAGTGTGCTAATCACAAACCTAATGAGCAGATTTATTCAAGAGATCTCCTAGGAGCATAACTTTCCCATCTCTGTTAACAAAAAAAAATAAAAATAAAAATAAGAAAAAGGGAAAACATAGAGTGGTTGTCTTTAGCCTCTAGACAATGTCCGCAGGACCAGATGTTTCTAGACTCCCCTCTAGAAAGAATGTGGCAAGTAGGTCTTGCTTTGCTTCCCAAATAAAAACCTCTGGGAATGAATACTCAAACACTCAATTAAATGAATCTAAACTTACATCCTTGTAACTACTATGGCTTGGACAATATTTTCTTCAAAATGATCCAAAACAATGTTAAAAAGCCTACCTCCGCTTGGCAGAGCGCGTGAAGACCTTGGAGGACCAAGGCTGCCGGAGTGGCTTGATCAGGTTTGGTGCATTCATTCAACACCTGGGAAGCGGCTGCCAACATATCCGCTCCATGCTGGTAGGGCCTACAAGAAACGATAGTTTAGAAACAAGATTAAAGCCAAAGAGCACACTCCCCCTCCCAGGACTTCTGCCTGAACAAACAGCATTAGTGCTTTTCTTTACCCTTATGTCCATTAAATGTTGACCCTCAAATACTAACATATGTTTTCTGCCAAGATTTGCCTCATCGTCGTTCCTGCTGTAACATAAGGCTCATTGTTGATAAAGAAATATTATCCAAGCAAGAGGGCACTTGCTAACAAATTTTGTTCTCCCTAAACTGTAAATCCTATGGCCTGAATTGACAAAAATTCAAGTCTATAATAATGGTGAGAAGAACTGACTTACCTCATTGAGATTATCAGTAAAGATAGAGCTATTCCTGCCTGCCGGGTGCTCTGGTATCAGCCACTGACTACAAAGGCAGGGACTGGAGATGAGAAGATAATTTATTACAGCAGTGATACGCAGGTGGTTACACCTATCACAATAATGATGCCGATGATGATGATAAAAGTAATGACATGAATTATAACTGACTAAACACCCATCTCACGTCAGGCACTACACTGGATTCACTCACTCCTCCTCCTCCCCTTCCTCCCCTCTCTATTCCACATGCAGTGTGCTATCCCCAGAATGATATTAACTTCTCAAAGAAATGCTCAGGTCCATCCTTGGCTTTCCTTGTCACCGCTGAGTGATATAATGGTTTTCTCGAACAAACTACCAG
Organism: Leptonychotes weddellii; assembly: GCF_054177405.1. Classification (NCBI taxonomy): domain Eukaryota; kingdom Metazoa; phylum Chordata; class Mammalia; order Carnivora; family Phocidae; genus Leptonychotes; species Leptonychotes weddellii. The sequence goes on along the minus strand of NC_138382.1, from coordinate 37,882,621 downwards.
CTGATGAAAATTGCCTGGTTGGATTCTACTGTTTCACTGTCAGACAAACAGTAATCATTTTCCAAAACTGGAAAATTTTGGCAGACCTTGAGGTGGAATACTGAATAAGTTATCAACAGACGCTGACCTGCTCTGATATTTAACCTCTCCTGAAGCTGAGCTTTAAGCGTGAAAATCAAAATGTTGGCTAATAGTCCTTCATCTCTAAAATGTTTTCCATTCCAGTAGCTCCAGAGAATCCACACTCCCAAGTCTTAGGTTTCATGTGTGTGACTTGTAGAGTGAGGTTATGCTGGTGTTGCCAAAGGCTGAAGCTTAGAAAAGAGGCAGAACTGCTGAGGTTTAGATACATCCTGATCCCAGACTTGAAACAAGAATCATCCACGTTACCCGCTTTAGGATTAATCCCTAAACTACAACAGCAGAGTCACCTCCCTAATACTTTCATGTCTTCCTCAACTCCAGGGCATACATGGGGATTCAAGATCAGGCCTTCCTTGTAATAATTCCTAGTAATAAATTCCAGGCAATGAATCACAAATGAGATCTTCCCTATTCAAACCCTTTATAACAATTAGACATAACATAGGGAAAATATAAGAAAAAACAGCTGACTACAGGGACAGCTGGGTGGCCTAGTCGGTTAAGCGTCTGCCTTCAGCTCAGGTCATGATCTCAGGGCCCTGGGATCGAGCCCCACATTGGGCTCCCAGCTCAGCAGGGAGCCTGCTTCTCCCTCTACCTGTGCTCTCTCTCACTCTGACAAAAAAAAATAAATAAAATCTTAAAAAACAAAAAACAAAAAACAGTTGACTATAGCCCACTGCTTAGGTTTCAGAGATTTGTATACAAAAAAAAAAAAAAAAGAAAGAAAGAAAAGAAAACATAGCATCACATTTTTTATTATAATAATAAATTATTATCCAGAAGAGGATACAAATGTCCTATAAACTAGATACAAGGCTAGATCTGAAATATAAAGGACATGCCTACTTCTCAAAGTTATTATCCAATCATACTAAGTTCTACTATCAGAAAACTGGAACTGAAAATTAATTTATTCTTACTCAAATATCCTCTGCCTATCATTCCTAGTCTCTTGCTTGCAACAAAAAAATTAAAAGCAAAAGAATGCGTCATGATATCCATTCCCAAGGATTAAGCGCATCTTACCTTTGCTTACATATGTCTCTGATTGATGCTGCTTTGGCGATGAGTTTTTCCCACTGGACTTCCCTGCCCACAGACAGAGAAGGTACATCGGACGTGGCCATGAGACGCTGCAGTTCAGGGTAGACACGATCCTAAGAAGGCAATTTCATAAAAAAGGTAATTTCCCAACTTGAGTTGAATAATCATTTTACATAGCATTTTTACCTCCAAATCCCACATTTGCATTGCTAATTATAATGCATTTCTTCTAATCAGCAGAGAAGAATGCTTTTGTGATTGCTAGGGATTTTCTTATAGACCCATTTCTGTTCATTTCATAAGACAAGAAAAAGGTGGCTGAATCTCACCCTAATTACAAAGGCTCTAATCACATGTAATCATATTTCTATTACTTTTTCCATGCAGATGGAAATATAAATTTCAGAATTAACAAGATAAGTTTTTTTTTTCTATTCTCAATTTCTCTTTGAGAGTCAATCACAACCGACTGCATTACAGATCAAAAGCATCACGCCAAACCAAAATTTCTGAATGCAATCACTGATGCCACGCCTTAACACGACTGTATCAGAGCATTGTCACACACCTGACAAAACTAATCTGCTCTGGTGAAAGGAACATGTTTAATACACAAGTTTATCTCTAAGCTTACCTGCTTTTCCCACAACGATGTCAACAAGCGCAGAGTGACAGCTCTTAGTTGTGGAGTGGTTCCAAGAAGCTGGATCACTCGCAGAATCTGGCCTATACACACCTAGAAAATATTGAAGAAATTTTGGCTTCACAAATATAAATGTAGGTAATCCCAAGGTGACCAAAAGAATGTGAAAATCCCTTATTATAGAATAAAGACTGAAATGGAAGCTAACGACAATATGACCCACCTTCTCAGAGGTGGCGGATAGTTTGGGGGAGGGGCTAGCTAGCGAACCTGGGGGTGTAAGACCTAATCTCAGACAACAGCCAATGGGAAAATTTGGCTATTAAATGATTTCAAAGAATTAATTCTTAAATACCATAATAAATACTTCTGGCCCAACAAGGGAAGTAGCAGTCATAGCAAAATTAAGGGCTCAAAATTCAATGTATTATGCATGCCTCACTCTCTTTTTGTCCCCAAGCAAACTGGTTAATATACAAACCTTGTGAACACCAAGTGTAGGTAAAGTATACAAGATGTCATTATATAACACAGGTTCCAGTGGTCTTCCCAATTTGAACATTAAAACTGGAATCAGATTTGGTACCTAAAATGAATGTAAAGAATGTATTTATTATGCCTCCTAAAGGAAATTGATCTCTAATGTGATCATTATTTTGTTTTTCTTCAAAAGAATAACAGGAATATATATATAACTTTGAAGACATAAAAAAATGTTAGCTAGCTATTTGTTGTCAGTGGTAATTTCATAGTACCACTAATATTCTATCTCTTTTATAATGACCTGCCAAATACCAATCAAAAATGTTTTTCTTAAATATATCCTGCCCCAAAGAAGTTTACAGTTCTAATGATAAGCTAAAACGTAGAATATATAAACAACAAAGTAACTGTAGAGTGAAATGTGTTATTCCAATATGAAATACATAAAATTAGTCATACTGTAAGGGGGTGGTTAATGGACAAAAATTTCTCTGCAGGTGTTCATTTCAATCCCTATGCATAACCCAATAAAAAGAGAAGCACAATTCATTTGTGGATCAAAAAACGTAATACTGTTAAGATAGTAATATTTTCCAAATAGATGTACAGATTCAACACAATTCCATCAAAATCCTAGTTGGCTTATTTGCCAAAATTGAAAAACTGATTCTAAAACTCATGTGGAAAGCGAGGAATCCCAAATTGCCAAAACGATCTTGAAAAAGAAAAAAGTTGGGGCGCCTGGGTGGCTCAGTCGTTGAGCGGCTGCCTTCGGCTCAGGTCATGGTCCCGGGGTCCTGGGATCGAGCCCCGCATCGGGCTCCCTGCTCCTCGGGAAGCCTGCTTCTCCCTCTCCCACTCCCCCTGCTTGTGTTCCCTCTCTCGCTGTGTCTCTCTCTGTCAAACAAATAAAAATCTTTAAAAAAAAAAAAAAAAGAAAGAAAAGTTTGAGACTCAAACTTCTCCGTTTCAAAACTTACTTCAAAGCTACAGTAATCCAACAAGGGTGGCACTGGCATAACAACAAAACATATAGATCAATGAAACAGAACTCAAAAGAGTCTAGGAATAAATCCTTACATTCATGTTCTATTGATTTTTGATAAATATGCCAGGAAAATACAATGGAGGAAGAAGAGCCTTTTTGAAAAATGGTGGATTTCAACAATTAGATATCCACATACAAAAGAATGAATTTGGGTCCGTTTCTCACACAACATATAAAAATTAACTCAAAATAAATTTTTAGACCTAAATGTCAGGGCTAACACTATCAAACTCTTAAAGAAAATATAATAGTAAATCTCTGTGACCTTAGACTAGGCAAAGCCTTCTTAGATATGACACCAAAAGCAAGTACAACTAAAGAAAAAGAATAGATTTCATCAAATTAAAAGTATTTGTCCTTCAAAGGACACTAGAAAGAAAATGAAAGACAACCCACGGAATGCGGGAAAATTTTTTACAAATCATCTATCTAATAGGGGATTTGTATCCAGAATATATAAAGAATTCTTATAATTCAATAATGAAAGGACAAATAACCCAATTCTAAAAGAGCAAAGGATCCAAAGAAGATAAAGAAATGTTAATAAAGACCGGGATATTCAACCATCAACAGCCATGACGTAATTGCAAATCAAAAGCAGAATGACATACCACTTAACATCCAATAGGATCTATAATAAAAAAAAGAAAGAAAAAAAAAGATAGACAATAGCAAGTGTTGGCAGGATGTGGAGAATCTGAAACCATCATCCTCTCCTGGTAGGAATATAAAATGGTGCAGCCCCTTCAGAAAACAGTCTGGCAGTTTATCAAATGTTTAAACCAAATTACCATATGATCTAGCAATTCTACTTCTGAGTATCTACCCAAGAGAAATGAAAACATATCCACACAAAAAACTCCTACGTGAATGTTCAGAGCAACATAATTCACAATAGCCAAATAGCAGAAACAAACCAAGTGTCCATCAACTGATGAACTGATAAATAAAATGTAGTATAGCCATACCATGGAAATATTGTTCAGCCATAAAAAGGGAAAGGAACCTCGCAAACATCATGTCAAGTGAAAGAAGCCAGTAACAAAAGACCCCCCATATTATATGATTCCATTTACATGAAATGTCCAGAATAGGTAAATCTAAAGAGTAATTGCTTAAGTAATTGGAAAGTAATTGCTTAAGATTGGAAAGGTGTAGAGGACAATGGGGAGTGACTGCTAATGGATACAAGGCTTCTTGAGGGGATAATGAAAACGTTCTCAAATTATTTGTAATTACATTTGCACAGCTCTGTGAATATACTAAAAGTCACTGAATTGTACACTTTGGATGAATTATATAGCATATAGAGAGCATAGAGCATGTGAATTATATCTTCATAAAGCTATTTTTATAAAAATTCAATTCAAAATCTGTGAAGCTATGAGAAATTACTATGAGCCTATTGACAGCACAATGTAGCACCAAAAAAATTCTATTTTCCTCCCAGTACATTTCACACTTTTTTTATCTAGAATGTTAAATTTCCTCTATCTGCTGTAATCTTAGAAAGCCTGTTCCTTCTAAGCTTAGGAGAACATCTACTTTAATCTACTTTCAAGAAGGGAGAAAAATCCTTAATTTACTTTCAAGAAGGGAGAAAAATCCCCTACTAACCTACTAACCAAAAAGTAACAGTTAAGCATTAATTCATTAATGAGCCTGACCATGACATACCATGGCAGCATTTGGAGCTATGCATGTAATGGCTAGATTCACAACACTCAGCCAGAATTGATGTTTTTAACAAGTGCTGAGGCTCTATTAGAACACAAGTTCCATCACCCTACCTTGAGCAAATGAAGGGAGACAAATTTTTGAATTGGCTTCTTATTCCCCATTTTAATTAAAAACAAAAGGTTATCTTAGATTGCATTGCCCAAGTTTCAATTACCCCTTCTGGTAAGATTTCTGCTAAGACACTTTGACAGATTCTTAGTTCTGGGAAGGCAATCAGTACATTTACTGACATTTTATAAAATAGTGTATTTAGCTTCTAAGCAACTGTTTTAATTATATTGTCGGAAAAGAAATAAAGTACTCTATGTTGAAGAGTACAGTTTGGTTTTTTTTTTTTTTTACGAGCCTCAGACTTAAAGAAGTATGTATGGGTGTTTATTTTTTCCTGGTGAGTTCATAAATGAAAAAACGTAAGTGGGAAAATTTTACTGTAAATAATCTTAAACTTAATACAGTTCAAAGGCTATTATACCCCAGATTAAATCATCAAAAGTCAATGGGAAAAACAAACTAGGTGTTATTTCATTAGGAAAACACAGATACAAATATATACATATGGAAAATATTTTTTGCATAAAGTATGGACTGTTGTTTTCCTAATGAAATGACATACGTGAATTGACTGATTTACTTGAGAGGTAATTATGAGCTCTTGATTCCTCTGCTCTAAGATTTTATTTATTTATTTGAAAGACTGAGAGAGAGAGAGCAATCATGAGCAGGGGGGATGGGTAGAGGCAGAAGCAGACTCGCCTCTGAGCAGGGAGCCCAATGTGGGACTCGATCCCAGGACCCTATGATCATGACCTGAGCCGAAGGCAGACGCTTAACTGACTGAGCCACTCAAATACCCAATTACTCTGCTCTTGAGCATTCCACTGTGAAGCACAAAAAAAGAATGAATTCTCCGACTTTAAATTTAAAATAAGCTAGAAAGCATGATCTTTTGGTTTCAGAAAATTCTATGCTTTTGCTTCCCTCCTTCAGAATTCAAGTCAATGATAAACAACTGATTTAGAATGATGGGAGCGGTGCCTGGGTGGTTCAGTTGGCTAAGCAACCAAATCCAGATTTTGGCTTAGGCAATGATCTCAGGGCTGTGAGATCAAGCCCTGCATCGGGCTCCCTGGTGGGCATGGAGCCTGCTTAAGATTCTCTCTCTCTCCCTCTTCCTCTGCCCCAACCCTCTCTTCCTCTTAAAAAAAAAAAAAAGGTTTAGTTTAGAATGATGGGATTATTAAGGAGCCCCCATAAGACTATTAGCAGATTCCTCAGCAGAAATTTTATAGGTCAGAAGGGGGAATGCTAGATAACATAATCAAAGTGCTGAAAGAAAATTTAAAAAAAGAGAGAGACAACCAGGAATACTATATCCAGCAAAACTTTCCTTCAAAATGAAAGAGAAATACTTTCTCAAATAAACAAAAGCTGAAGGAGTTCACCCATCAGACCTGCCTTTCAAGAAATGTGAAGGGAAATCCTTCAGGTTGAAATTAAAGGATATTAGCAACACAAAAGCATATCAAAGTATAAATCTCAGTGAGAAAGGTATAATACAGAGAAGAACACAGAATACTGTACTACTGTAATGACAGTACATAAATCACCTTAAATTCTGGTATGGGAGTTAGAAGGCAAATGTATAAATGAAGATAACTATAAAAATATGTTAATGGTACAAAATATAAAAAGAATGTGATTTGTGACAACAATAACAAAGTGCGGGGAGAATAAAAAAGAGCTTCTGTATGCAACAGAAGTTAAGCTGTTAACAACTTATAATACACTGTTATAGCTATAAGATGTTTTCTGTAAGCCCCATGGTAACCACAAACAAAATACTTATAGAAGACACACAAAAGATAAGGAGTAAGGAATCAAAGCATGTCACCACAAAAAAAAAAGAAGAAGAAGAATCAATGAAACACAAAGTAAGATAGCAACAGAGGAAATGAGGGACAAAAAGCTGTAAGACCAGGGTGCTTGGGTGGCTGTCAGTTAAGTGTCCAACTCTTGGTTTCAGCTCAGGTCATGATCTCAGAATCCTGAGATCAAGCCGGGCATCAGGCTCCCTGCTCAGCAGGGAGTCTGCTTAAAGATTCTCTCCTCTGCCTCTCCCCCCACTTGCTCTCTCTCTCTCTCAAAAATAAATGAATACATCTTTTAAAAAAAAAAAAAAGCTGTAAGAACTGACAGAAAATAATGAACAAAATGGCAATATTAAAGCCCTCTCTGTTTGTGATTATTTTAAATGTAAATGGGATAAACTCCCACATCAAAATATAGAGTGACTGACAGGATAAAAACCAAGATACAAATATTTGCTGACTACAAAAGATTTACTTCACATTTAAGGACACACATTGGCTAAAAATAAATGGATGAAAAAAGTTATTCCAAGCAAATGGTAACCAAAAGATAGCAAGGACAGCCATATACTTATATCATACAACAAAGAGTTTAAGTCAACAACTGTCATGAGAAACAAAGACGTTATGATAAAATGGGTCAATTCACTGAGAAGATAGACAATTATAAATATATAAGCATCCAACATCAGAGCAATATATGTAAGCCCAAATATACAAAGCAAACATTTATAGAACAAAGCGGGGGTGGGAAGATAACAACCTAAATAAGAGATTTCATCACTCCGCTTTCAATAACTGATAGAACATCCAGGCAAAAGATCAATAAGGGAAGAGAGGACATGTATACTGTACACCAAATGTACCTAACAGACATACACAAAACATTCCATCCAACAGCAGCAAAATACAAATTCTTTTCAAGCATGCGTGGAATATTCTCCAGAATAGATCACATGTTAGGTCACAAAATAACCCTTAACAAATTTAAGATTGCGGGGCGCCTGGGTGGCTCAGTCGGTTAAGTATCTGCCTTCGGCTCAGGTCATGATCCCAGGGTCCTGGGATCGAGCCCCACATCAGGTTACCTGTTCAGCGGGTATCCTGCTTCTACCTCTCCCTCTGCCGTGACCCCCTGCTTGTGCTCTGTCTCAATACCAAGTATCTTTTCTTACCAAAATGAAATGAAACTAGGAGTCAATAAAAGTAAGAAAACAGAAAAATTCACAAATACATGGAAACTAAACAACACGCTCTTGAACAACCAATGAGTGAAAGAAGAAATGTAAAAGGAAATTAGAAAATATTTTGAGACAAACAACAATGAAAACACAAGATACCAAAACTTACGGGATGCAGCAAAAGCAGCACTAGGAGGGAAATGTGTAGCAGTAAATATCTACATTAAAAAAGAAAGGAGATCGCAAATAAACTAACTTTGTACCTCAAGGAACTAGAAAAAGAATAACCCAAACCAAAGGTAGCAGAAGGAAGGAAATAATAAAGACAAAAGCAAAAATAAATGAAATAAAAAATAGGAAAAAAACGAAATCAAGAGTTGGAATTTTAAAGATCAGTAAAATTGACAACCCTTTATCTAGAGTAAGAAAAAAAGAGGGAAGATTCAAATAAAATCAGAAATGAAAGAGGAGACATTACAACCTGAGCCACAGAAATAAAAAGGATGTAAGAGACAACTATATACAATTATACTACAACTGAATAACCTAGAAGAAATGGATAAATTCCTAGAAACATACAACATACCAAGACTGAATCATGAATTGAAAATCTGAACAGACTGGTAACAAGGAACGAGACTAAATCAGTATCCAAAAACCTCCCAATGTAGAAAGGCTCAAGAGCAGATGGCTTCACGGGTGATTTCTACCAAACATTTAAAGATGAATTAACACCAATGTTGCTTAAACTCTTGCCAAAAAATTGAAGAGGTGGGACTACTTCCAAAACCATTTTATGAGACCATATCATTACTCTCATACCAAACCAAAGACACGACAAGAAAAGAAAATTACAGGCCAGTATCCCTTATGAACATGGATACAAAAATCCTCAAACTACTAGCAAACAGAAGTCCTTTAAAAGGATCACATACTGTGACCAAGCGGGATTTATCCCTGAGATGCAGGAATGGTTCAACATACAAAAATCAATCATGTCATAAACTACATTAACAGGATGAAGGATTAAAGTCATGATCATCTCAATATACATAGAAAAAAATATATTTAAAGATTTTATTTGACAGAGAGAGACACAGCAAGAAAGGGAACACAAGCAGGGGGAGTGGGAGAGGGAGAAGCAGGCTTCCCGCGTAGCAGGGAGCCCGATGCGGGGCTCAATTCCAGGACCCCGGGATCATGACCTGAGCCAAAGGCAGACGCTTAATGACTGAGCCACCCAAGTGCCCCTAGAAAAAACATTTGACAAAACTCTTTCATGATAGAAACAATTACTAAACTAGGGATGGAAGGAAATTACCTCAACATAATAAAGGCTCTATATGAAAAAGCCCACTGCTAACAGCATACTGAATGGTAAAAACCTGAAAACTTTTCCTCTAAGATCAGGAACAAAACAAGAGTGCCCACTCTTGCTAACAGAGGTAGAGAGGAAGGAAAAAAGGAAAGAAGGAGAGAAAGAAAGATCATCCAAATCAGAAAGTTCATGATGCCATGATATTACATGCAGAAAACCCTAAGGATTCCACCCCAAAAAATTAGTTAAAACTAATAAATGAGGGGGGGGGAACCTAACAAGTGAATTTAGAAAAGTTGCAGGATTCAAAATGAACATTAAAAAATCAGTTGTGTTTTCATAAACTAATAATGAACAATCTAAGAAGGAAATTAAGAAAACAGCCCCATTTGCAATAGCATCAAAAACAATAATACTTGGGAATAAACTAGTGAAGTGAAAGACGTGTATACTGAAAACTACAAAGGACTGCTTAAGTTAAAGAAGATACAAATAAATAGAAAAATATTTTATATTTATAGATTGAAAAACTTGTTAAAATGTACATGACACCCAAAGCAATCAGTGCAATCCCTATCAAAATCCCGATGACATTTCTGCACAACAGAAAAAATAATCATAAAAATCACATGAAATCACAAAGCCAAAACAATCTTAAGAAACAAAACTGGGTACCTCACATTTCCTGACCTCAAAACATATTACAAAGCTACAGTAATCAAAACAGGGTAACCTTAGCACAAGGGCAAAGAGACTAATGGAATAGAATAGAGAGCCTAGAAATAAATCCATCTATATATGGTCAATTAATTTATTACAAAGGAGACAAGAAAATACAATGGAGAAAGGATGGTCTCTAGAACAAATGATGCTAGGACAACTGGATATCTGCATGAAAAAGAAGGACAATGGACCCTTTCTTACACCATACACAAAAATCAACTCAAAATGAATAAAAGACTTAAACACAAGACCTAAAACTAGGGGCACCTGGGTGGCTCAGTTGTTAAGCGTCTGCCTTCGGCTCAGGTCATGATCCCAGGGTCCTGGGATCGAGCCCCGCATCGGGCTCCCTGCTCCGTGGGAAGCCTGCATCTCCCTCTCCCACTCCCCCTGTTCACGTTCCATCTCTCGCTGTGTCTCCCTCTGTCAAATAAATAAATAAAATCTTAAAAAAAAAAAAGAAAGACCTAAAACTAAAACTATAAAACTCCAGAAGAAAACATAGGGGGAAAACTTTATAACACTGGTCTTGGCAATGATTTCTTGGATATGACACCAAAAACACAGGCAACAAAAGCAAAAACAGACAAGTGGGGCTACGTCAACCTGAAAAGCTTCTACGCAACAATCAATCAACAGAGTTTAAAAAAAAAAAAAAAAGGCAACCTACAGAATGGCAGGAAATACTTATAAACCACGTATCTGATTAGGGGTTAATATCCAAACTGTGTCAGGAACTTTTATAACTCAACAACAACAAATAAACAAATAACCCAATTAAAAAGTGAACAAAGGAGCTGAACATTTTCCAAAGCAGACGTACCAACGGCCACAGTTACATGAAAAGATGCTCGGCAATACTCATCACCAGGGAAATGCAAATCAAAGCCACCATGAGCTACCACCCCACACCTATTAGGATGGGCATTATCAATAATAATAGAAATTCACATGTGTTGGTGAGGATGTGGGAAAACTGGAGCCCTTGTGCACTGCTGGTGGAATGTAAAATGGTGCAGTTGCTATGAAAAATAGTATGGAGGTTCCTCAAAAAATTAAAAATAAAACCAACATATGTTCTGGCAATGCCATTTCCAGGAATTTCAGAACAAGTACTAGTCTCTGTATATATCGACAAAAGTCCATTAACTGTACAGCTGCTTTTAGGTACTTGTTCTAAAACAAAGATCTTTCTATTGAAGCACAAACAAACCTTTCTCTAATATTTTAAGAAATATAAAGAGACTAATTGTTTGACTTGTTTAATTTGGTACTGTTAGTTCTGTTTTGTTTTTAAGATTTTATTTATTTGAGAGAGAGACAGAGAAAGCACCAGTGGGGGAAGGGGCAGAGGAAGAGGGACAAGCAGACTCCCCGATGAGCACGGAGCTGGATGTGGGGCTCAATCCCAGGACCCTGAGATCATGGCCTGAGCCAAAGTCAGGCACCTAACCAACTGAGACACCCAGGTGCCCCTGGCACTGCTAGTTTTGATAATGAAACACACAGAGGGATTTTTAAATAGTATTTCAAAGAGGGGCACCTGGGTGGCTCAATTGGTTAAGCATCTGCCTTAGGCTCAGGTCATGATCTCAGGGTCCTGGGATCAAGCCCTGCGTTGGGCTCCCGGCTCAGCGGGGAATCTGCTTGAGGATTCTCTCTCCCTCTCCCTCTGACTTTCCCCCTGTTCGTGTTCTCTCAAATAAATAAATAAATAAATAAAATTTTTTTCCAAAGAATTGCAGTATTTCAAAAGAATTGAAATCAGGATCTAGAAGAGGTATTTGCACTCCCATGTTGACTACAGCATTATTCACAATAGCCAGGAGATGGAAACAAACTAAATAACTATCAACACATGAAAAGATAAAGATAATGTGGTCTATAATACAATAAAATATTTTTCAGCCTTAAAAGAAAGGAAATCCTGTCACATGATACAGCATGGATGAATTTTGAGGACATTATATGTGAAACAAACCGATTATAGATAGACAGATACTGCAGGACTCCACATTTATACAAGGTATCCAACGTAGGCAGTCTTAGAAGAAGAAAATAAAACAGTGATTGCCAGGGGGGCGGGGAGAGGGGGAAACAGGGAGCTGCTATTCGAGGGGTATAGAGATTCAGTCCTGCATGATGAAAATGTGTACACAACACTGTGCCATACACTCAACATTTTGCTAACAAGGTATATTTCATATGTTTTTCATATTGCAATTTTAAAAAAGAATCAAGGGGTTGGTTTCTTTAACAGTCAGAGGAGTCTTTGTTAAGTTCTTTTGGTTGAACAACTTTATTTATTTTGGGTGGGGGGAGGGGCGAAGGGAAGGGAGAGAGAGAGAGAATCTCAAGCTGACTCCACACCCAGTGTGGAGCCCGACACAGGGCTAGCTCTCACAACCCTGAGATCAGGACCTAAGCTGAAATCAAGAGTTGGACACTTAACCAACTGAGCCTCTTTGTAATATTATTTTAAGGGCGCCTGGGTGGCTCAGTTGCTTAAGCGTCTGCCTTCAGCTCAGGTCATGATCCTGGGGTCCTGGGATCGAGTCCCGCATCGGGCTCCCTGTTCAGCTGGGAGCCTGCTTCTCCCTCTGCCCCTCCCCACCACTCTCTCTCTCTCTGTGTCAAATAAATAAATAAAATCTTAAAAAAAAAAAAAGACATATATTTTTTTAAATCCCTGTACGTGTTTCATTATCAAAACTAACAGTGCCAGGGGCACCTGGGTGGCTCAGTTGGTTATGCTGGAAGTGAGGCCCAGACGGATCACAAAGTTAGTTGGTGGAGTCCACGTCTCAGCTCACTCCTCCATTCTACTTGCCAGAGTGAAAGCAATCAGATATTCCAGACTATCTATAACAGGATAAAGAGCTATCAAGTAAGACTTCTCCCTGTAATTAGACAAAACATACAGGGGAAAACAAGCTGGAGAGACATAAACCAGCATCTCCCGGGAGTCAATCATATAAAGAAGAGAATATAAAAATTTAACTCTGGATTCCATGAAAAACATCCGCGTTGGCAACACTGTATGAGGTTACACAGAAAGCAGCCTGGTCCCTCAGACAGTTCTGTAATGAAAATCATGAAGAGTGCTATCTGCTTCTAAATTATGAGAAATAAAAAGTGCTTTGCTATTCATCTTAATCATCAGATGGGAGAATATATAATTAATGTTTACAACTATCCCTCTTTTTTAAACGAATGAGATAGCTCATACTTTATTACTATATAAAAGATACAGTAATAGATTAATATCCATGGAAATAAAGATACTAGTGGAAAGAAATAATTTAAGACATGGTCATCTAGGCAAAAATCCAAAGTAATATCAGGTTTTCTTTAACTTTTCAGACTTAGGTTTTACAAAACTAGATCTGAGCCACACAGGTACATTCCTAGTTCATATTTTATTTATGTCCTTCGATGAGATAAATGCCGAACCATCTCTGCATAAGACTTTGTCCTGTGAAAAAATGGACGTAAATTCTGCGTAAACAAGTGTATTTTCCATTTATAAAACAGTGGGAAGAAAAGAGTATGCATGAAGTTAGAAATGAAAAAACTACATTTTTATACAACAAAGAATGAATGTACTTGAATGGTACATACAAATAGAAGCATAAATGCATTCTTTAATAATTTTAACAGTGAAAGAACCTTTACAAATTATTTATTCTACAAAAAAAGGGCATAATGTACTATTATGCCTTTGAACATTAGTTAATTCCACTCTCCCCACCTACTTGGCATAGCTACTTATGGTTTCGGCTTATTATTTAATACCTTGGAAAGCTGTCCATTGATGAAATGCTGAAAAGCTAATCATTTCTTTCACTGATAAGGAAACTGCAGGCATGCAGCAACATCAAAGAAATGTAAACAGTATAATGTTATTCTTCCGTGATTCAAATTACATTTATATCATAATTAATAAAGTGGTCTCAGGTCTTGAAATTTAACCTTTGAGAGTCAAACAAGGTCAAGGGAAGAAAGATGTCTAGAGTAACGAAGGCCCCTACTGGGCAATCTTCTATTTGCAATGCACTCTATAGCCTTATTCCAGTCCAGCATGAGCGTCTGATCTATACTGACTCCTCTAATTCTAGGACCTAACATCCACTAAACAGCTACTATGAACACTCCCCTAAACACTTTATGGAAAATCACGTTTATCACAGTGTTTCAAATGGTGAAAGTGAAGCTCGTGAAAGCCAAATAATTTGCGCAAGCAAACAGAACTGGCACATGCTGGAGTTAGGACTGGACCAAAGCAATTGACCTCCAAAGCCCATGTGTGTGCCACTCTGCCTTGCCAAAGGCAGGGGATGACATCTTCTCCTTTGTATCTCTGGTTCCCAGCATACTATAAATGCTTTCAGAATGCATAAACTACTCCTAATTTGTTTATCTGCTCTGATTCCATTCAGCAAGATGGATCTTGTAATAGTGTTACAGTTATTTGATTCTGTAAACAATTATTAAAAAATACCACTTACAAAGAAAAGTACTTAAGGATAGTAACTCTGACCAAATTAATGTAGAATTAGAAAATATACCTACTGGGTAAATGTTATCAGGATATCAAAATGTTATCAGGACATCCATCAGAATTTGAAGTAAGAAGTTCCAGTACATAGAAAATCAGGTCGATAATACAGAAGCTCCAAGTACGGAAAAACAGGAGAAATACCACTAGACTAGAATAAGATAAAGTCAAGTATCAAATCACTCGAGGAGTTTAAAATCCTAGAAGAAAAGAATGTGATCTTTCTCTACCTAAACTTGATTTCCAGGTTAGTCTCCTTAGCCATCTGAATCTTCATTATCTCTCAGAGTCAGAGACAATTTATATTTTTAGAAAATGGTATAAGAAAACTTAAATTATAAAGTAATGGTTAGCCACATAATTACCACGCAACCACCAGTGGGAAAAAGAAGTATAACCACCATTAATTTTTTCGATTGCTAATATTTTGACACTTGCTATAAATGTAAGTATAATGACTGAATTCCTGTAAGCATAAAACTTCCTTCCTGAGCAAAAAAAAAAAAAGTAGGTTTTACATTTCTATCTTGATGAGACCTAAATCTTTGGTGGACTGACTGGCAGAACCAAAGTTAAAAGCCAATGTCCTTTAAGTATAATGCGCGTATTTTTCCTTTCAATTAGGTGCAGTCAATTTCTACTACTGTATCTGTCCCTGGCAATGTGTTTCACATCAGGGTTGGGAGAAGGAGTCTGAATGCCCTCCAACAATGGGATATAATTAAATATAGCTCAGCTAGGTAAGCACTTACATAGTAAAAATAGAGTCAATGCTTTTGAATTTATTAAAATAGTAAACTGTGTCAAAGAACCCAAAGCTAGGTCAGGTCAGGTTATTGGGATATGAAAAACTATGCTGGACGGGCCATGTAACTGTGGAGCCAATCCATACTACATTTGAGAAAAAACTATTACATGGCCAACACGAGTTGGCTGAATATAAAGTATGACTCCAATCATCACTCTTCTTCAATGACAAAAAATTTCTTTGAAGATTAAGTGGTAAGTATCTTAATACTGTGAATTTTATATAAGGGCCTTAGTCTCAAATAAAAGACTGACCATGAAATAGGGTCTGCACGAATAATGGTAAACAAATGACCTTATTAGAATGCTATATTAGCCAAGAAGACTGACACCCAGGATGAAGTGAAATTAACGAAAGAGGCCAGTAACATAAAAAAGGATTGATTTAAATTTCTTGCAACTATGAATAAGAAGACTGATTCCTTGCTTGGAGTAGATGGTGTACCATTAAGGAATGAAAGAAAACAGATTTAGCAAACTCCTATCGCGCATGATCTCTGCATTAAGGAAAATCATTAGACTAGAAAGATAAAATGAATGTTAGTAAGAAGACACTGACGGTGACATTCATGACAGAAGCAGACAGTGCAAACCAATAGGGGAAAAAAAGGTTTAATCCATGAATGGTGATTAAAAAAAATGGTTAATGGGGAGGAGGGATCCTAACACATTACTATGCAGGAAAAAAATTCCAAATGGATCCAAAAATTAAAATCAGAGAGAAATAATTTTTTTTTTAAGATTTTATTTATTTGACAGAGAGAGACAGCGAGAGAGGGAACACAAGCAGGGGGAGTGGGTGAGGGAGAAGCAGGCTTCCCACCAACCAAGGAGCCCGATGCAGGGCTCGATCCCAGGCCCTGGGATCATGACCTGAGCCGAAGGCAGACGCTTAACAACTGAGCCACCCAGGTGCCCCGAGAAATAATCTTTTAAGAAACTAGAACAGTAAGTGAATATTTACATGCCCTCTAGAAAGGAAAGAGCTCCCTATGAGTTAAAACAATAAAAGATTACTAAGTAAAGATGGATACAATTTAAGAAGAATATTCAGAAAATAAAAAGAGCTGCTGAATTTGAATGCATGTTACTACAACAAAAACAATTCAGTAACAGTTGAAAGATAAAGATAAGGAAATCTCTCAAGTAGTAAAAAAGTAAAGAGAAGGAAATAGGGGAAGAAAAATAAGAAAATTATGAGATCGGTTTAACAATTCAGGATCCAAATAAGAGAATTTCAGAAAGAAAGTAAAAGGTCAGCAGAGGGAAAGAAATTAATGACAACATAATGAAAACATTCCCCAGAATTTAAGGACTTGAATTTCCAGATTTAAAAAAGCCACCAATAATCCAGCCCAACACATGAAAATGGAAAGAGCCCAAAGTCCACTGACTAAAGAATGAATAAAGAAGTGGTATATGGGGCGCCTGGGTGGCTCAGTCGTTAAGCATCTGCCTTCGGCTCAGGTCATGATCCCAGGGTCCTGGGATCGAGCCCCGCATCAAGCTCCCTGCTCCACAGGAAGCCTGCTTCTCCTTCTCCCACCTACCCTGCTTCTGTTCCCTCTCTCACTGTGTCTCTCTCCGTCAAATAAATAAATAAAATCTTTAAAAAAAAAAAAAAAGAAGTGGTACATACATACACAATGGAATATTATTTGGCCATAAAAAAAAAAAAATGAAATCTTACCATTTGCAATGATGACGTGGATGGAGCTATAGAGTATTACGCTACGTGAAATAAGTCAGTCAGAAAAAGACAAATACCATATGGCTTCACTTATATGTGGAATTTAGAAGCAAAAACAGATGAACATAGTGGGGCAGTGCCGAGGGGGAGAGGCAAACCAGGAAACAGACTCATAACTATAGAGAACAAACTTGAGGTTGCTAAAGGGGAAGGGCGCTGTGGGGGGTAGACAAATAGGTAATGGGGAGCACCAGTTGTTGTATGCAAGTGATGAACTATCAAATTCTACACCTGAAATTAATATTACACTATGTGTTAACTAACTGGAATTTAAATAAAAAGCTGGGAAAATATATATATATATTCACATCAAGGCACATCATCATGAAATTACAGAGTACCACGGACAAAGAGAAGATCCTAAGAGGAAAAATAAAAACAAATATTGGTTCACATAGGGGCATCTGGGTGGCTCAGTCAGTTAAGCGTCTGCCTTCAGCTCAGGTCATGATCCCAGGGTCCTGGGATCGAGCCCCACATCAGGCTCCCTGCTCAGCAGGGAGCCTGCTTCTCTCCCTCCCCCCCACTTGTGCTCTCTCTCTCTCTCTCAAATAAAATATTCAAAAATAAATAAATAAAATCTTTAAAATTAAAA
Organism: Leptonychotes weddellii; assembly: GCF_054177405.1. Taxonomy (NCBI): domain Eukaryota; kingdom Metazoa; phylum Chordata; class Mammalia; order Carnivora; family Phocidae; genus Leptonychotes; species Leptonychotes weddellii. The sequence continues at coordinate 37,864,716 of NC_138382.1, read as the reverse complement.
AAAAATGGTTCACACAAACATATACTCAGGAATTCAGTAAGCAGAATAACTTTAAATTTCTCCACACCAATACTACAAGCTATGGAAGCAATGGAAGAAAACAAATAAGATTGGGGGAGGGGGAATGGTTTCTAGCTCAGAATTCCACATTTAGCCAAACTATCCTAATACCTGCCACACAGTAAAGTACTAATAGTCAGCTATTAAACACATACACACATATGCACATGCACGCCCACATACACACACATAGAATTATCAACCAGTTATTTGATATTCTAAATAAAGAATGCACAAATTCTTAAGATGCAGGTTCCTTTCCCACAAAATATGGGCAAAACACATAAATCTAAAACTCAGAGAATAAAACAAATCTAGCAGCAACAAGAACTTTAAATCTTACTATTAATTTTTAAAGCTAAAGATAATATTGCCACATACTGAAGTTTAAAATATTTTAAATTATAAAATGTATGTAAAGATACAGTGATTCTCATATAATTCTGAAGGGGTAAAATGTGACACCATGTTCCTAAGATGAAAAATTTCAAACTTCATTTAGAACGTTCAGCTCCAATCTGAGATTTGCTTCAAAATAACATTACAGAGTCGGGGACTGTGGAGTGGAATGTAAAGGAGATACAGACCCCTTGTGCACTAACTATTGAAGTTAAGGGATGTGTATGTCAAGTTTATTATACTACTTCTCTCCACTTCTGAATATGAAGCTTTTCATAATAAAAGGTTAAAAATCTCCTAATCTCATATTCTCTCTACATAAATGTATTTTTAAACAAATCAGAAATTCAATAAAATTCAGAAGATTTCCCCAGATACACATAAATACACATATGATAGCATGTATTATTTTTATGTCAGAGTCAATCAACTAAAAAAGTAAAAGAGAAACTTCCATATTAAAAACCACCAATACAGTGTACAAAACAGGTTCCAGGGGAAAAAAAAATACCATAAATAGGATTTTTTGTTACAACCACAAACAAAAAAGGTGAAGAGAAACAGAAAATCCTGTGTCCCTGCACCACAGAATAATTGAAGATAATAGATACCTATTTAAAGTGCTAACACATGAATGACAAACCAGATTTGTTTTATGTAATCCTGAGGCCCAAATCAAAAGGCATATTTGGGTTTAATAAGGAAAAGGAGTTTTTAAAAAAAAAAAATTTTTAAATAGAGTGGGCTGCCCCGAGAGGCACTAAATTTTCTTTAACTAAAGGTACTCAATAAGAGAATGATAACGCCCTACTTAGAAGAAGTTTAATGAATATATTCAAATATCAAAAGGGAGAATAGGGGCGCCTAGGTGGCTCAGTTGGTTAAGCGACTGCCTTCGGCTCAGGTCATGATCCTGGAGTCCGGGGATCGAGTCCCGCATCGGGCTCCCTGCTCGGCAGGGAGTCTGCTTCTCCCTCTGACCCTCCTCCCTCTCATGCTCTCTGTCTCTCATTCTCTCTGTCTCAAATAAATAAATAAAAAAATCTTTAAAAAAAAAAAAAAAAGGGAGAATAGCAGAGAAAATTGTAACGATTGAATGTGGACCTACCACTTAAAAAAATAAATCATAACCCAGATTAATCAAAATTTAAGTAAATATTTGTGCACAAAAGAGTTAATATAGCAGGCCTGAGACTGCCATCTTTAAAAGACTTGATTGCAAAGTTAGCCTCTGGGTGGGATCTTGGAAAGTGGATTTAGGCTGTGCCTAAACTATTTATACAAACACAGTAAACAAAACATGGTACCTACACAGCCCCCAATAAAAACCTTGAGCACAGAGTCTCTAATGAGATTCCCTAGTAGATAACACTTCATGCATGTTGTCACAATTCATTGCTGGAGGAACGAAGTGCATCCTGGGTGACTCCTCTGGGACAGGACTCTCAGAAGCTTACACCTATTTTCCCCTGGACTTTACCCAGTGAACCTTTTCCCTTGCTCATTTTGCTTTTTACCCATTTATGGTAATGAATCAGTCGTGACTGCAACTATATCCTGAGTCCTGTGGGTCCTTCCAGCAAATCAATGAACCTGGGGGTCGTGTTGGAGACCCTTGACCCAGAATCCTCTTATATTTTGCTTAAAAAACAAAAACAAAAACCTAGCAATAAAAAAAAAAGTCGATTTTTTTTTTAACATTTTTATTTATTTAGATGAAGAGTGAGAGAGACAACGAGAGAGGGAACACAAGCAGGAGGAGTGGGAGAGGGAGAAGCAAGTTTCCCGCTGAGCGGGGAGCCTGATGTGGGGCTCAATCCCAGAACCCTGGGATCATGACCCGAGCCAAATGCAGATACTTAACCACTGAGCCACCCAGGTGCCCCATTAAAAAAAATGTCCATTTTTAAAAAGTACAACTTCTAGAGTATTTCTAATATCAACAGTTAACAGTAAACTTTCCTATGAGTTATACGCCTAACAATCAAAAATATTTGAGGGCCAATTCCATGGTGGGAGCTGTATTAGGCTTAAATGATACATCTAAGAAAAGTCAGCCCCTGCTCTTAAGGAGTTTACAGTCTACTTAAAGAACTAATGAGGGGCGCCTGGGTGGCTCAAAATATTTAAGGCTAATTGAGTAATTGGCCCTTTCTGGCCAAAGAGTATTCCAAGTACTGTTTGTCACTGTAGCTTCATGCACACCTTTCAGTACACTTTGAGTCATCGTGACTCCTTCTCACAACTGTTGTCCACACTAGCCTGTGAATGCCTTGCAGGCAGCCACACTATTCCTATTCTTTGTACTCTTAGCCCAAAATACACATAGAGCAAATACTCAGTAAACATGAATGGGATGAGCAAAAATTTTTATGACTGGCTGTCTACACACACACACACACACACACACACACACACACACACACACACACACGACATAGCCTCACCTGCTGAGTACCTCCTTGAAAACCCCATTTTAAGAATTATTGTTCTCAATTATTTTAGATTTCTATCCCACTGCAGAAACTGTAAGGCTATTTTTAGCCAACTAAAACCAATAAAAAAGAGTACTTCTAAGTACGTATTTACACTTATATTGAATAAATGAGCATTGGGATTTTTTACCACCTCTATACAATTCAACACACTAGCTACTAGCCACATGTGGATACTGAGCACTTAAAATGTGGGTAGTCTAAATTGAGACTCTAAATTGAGATGTGCTATAAGGCTAAAATACATACACCAAATTTGGAAGGTTTGGTAATATATATACACACATATATATGAAATATTTCATTAATAATTTTATATTGATTACATATTAAAATATTTCAGGTATATTAAGTAAAATAAAATTTTTAAATTAATTTCATCTGTTTGTTTTCACTTCTTTTAAAAGATGTATTTATTTTAGAGAGAGAGAGAGCATTCGTGAGAGCAGGGGAAGGGGCAGAGGGAGACGGGGAGAGAGAGAGAAGCAGACTCCCCACTGAGCACAGAGCACGGAGCCCCACGCAGGGCTCAATCCCACGACACTGAGATCATGACCTGAGCCAAAATCAAGAGTCGGAGGCTTAACCAACTGAGCCACCCACGTGCCCCGTTTTTACTTTTTTAATGTGGCTACCAGAAAATTTAAAATTATATATGGGGTTCCTGTTATATTTCTATTGAATAGCCCTATTCTTTATCCCCTTAATGCACCTAAATATACCAAATAGTTTCCCTCTCTCTCTCTCTCATACACACCCACATACACACACCCACACCCACATAGAGGCACACATATAAAAGAGTTAATGGCTCTCTTTTCATATACATGGGGAATAAAGTATAACAATAAGCCCCAGATGGGCAAGGAACATGTCTATTTGCTAAATAGCCTAGCACTGCTCCTTGAACATAAGGCAGTAGATACATAATTGTGAAATGAATAAAAGGGGCCATAAAAGTCAACCACAATTTTAATAATACATAACTTTTACTGAGCACTGATTATAAACCAGGTACTCTACTCTGGATTATCTCATCTAATCTACATGATGAATTTAATGAGGTGGGTTCTTCTATTATTCTTATTTTAAAGGTGAGAAAATGCAGACCCAGAATTACAACGGAATCTCTAGTATACTTTGCAAGATTACAAGAAATGAAACAATTCAATTTAGATAATCTATACAGGAGGTTTACACAACTTTAAGCAATAAATATAGGTCGAATATCTTCTATCACATGGTATTATACTAGGTGCTGTGACATTAGGTAGAATCACAGGTTAATACAACCAAAATATAAATAAGGTATAGGTTAAATCCTGCTACAAATAAATCTCACTACAATTATCCCATATCCTACCAAAATATTAACAAGCCTAATATCTAATAATATAGTCACACAAAATTCTTGTTAGATTTAGACAATACCTTGGAATTTGCCATAAAAACTCGTGTTCATATGGCACATCACAACGTTGTTCGTGCACAGAATCTTGTAATCCTTACGACATCCCTGATAGGTAGTTATTACTAGAGATTGGTTGGAATCTACAAGTACTTAGATTCATTATCTGATGCGGGGATGTTCCTTATCAAGCTTTAATTCATGTTCTGTGCTTGTTTGATGGCTACCATCCAGGATTTGGGGGTGGGGGCGATGGAAAGGGAAGGAGTTTTAGGCAGGCCACCTACAAAATTAGTTTGGGGTTCCAGATTCCTATCATCTTGAGAAATAATGGCCTTGGGCTGAGCAACGCATGAAGACAGTGTGATTAAAAACTTTCTAAGAGGCTTAAAGAGGCAAGTTCCAACAACTGATCACTTTTGGCGGGGGGCAAAAAAGCATTCGAATTTAAAATAAGCCTTCATTTGGAACAACTTAACCAGTGTCAATAGGAACTAAGGCATTCTTGTTGAACTCCTTTTCGAAAACATATTTATTAGGGCTCAAATCTTGGTCCACCTTGAAAAAATAAAGCAATATTCAGTACACACTAAATGGTCAACTTAATTTTTAACAGGTAAATGACATGGCAAGAATAGTTCAGGTACTTGTAAATGCTAAATGTCCGGGTATGTCTTCATTGGCTTTTGAACAGTTTCAAAGAGCAGACATGAGGATTCATTAGCTCTTAGCACATACAAACCTGCTCCAAAGGCAGCCAAGAGAGTTGCCTAGCAACAGTGCATTTTGCATCTCTCATCATCCCCAAAGATGCTACAGCAAGCAGCGGCTAGGTCAAGCCTCTCATTAGCAACCTGACAAAGGGTTTCTATCTCCCATTTTACAAAATTATTTTTATTTCCAGGTGAAGCTCAAATATCTATGTATTATTTCTATTGACAACATTTTCCTTTCCCTCTCTTCCTTCTTCTAACCAACCCCCATTTCAACAGACAGGTTTTAATGAACCCATCAAAATACCTGTAACAAAAGCAGGCACTGAGAAATCCAACAGAATTTATATGCTTATTCACATCACGGTAACAGTTCCATATCTTTGGGGCAATAAAGGAAGGAAGTTTTAGAAGGGAAAAAAAAAAAAAAAAAAAGATGCCAAAATCAAATAATGGGAAGAGGAAATAGGTAGGATTTCAAAATTCACCAAAAAAATCACCCCAATTATTTGCAAGGCTCTTGATTTCTTACGTCTTTCTTTTTCCCCCACAAAAGCTAATCTCAACCATATAGCAAAATAGCAAAAAGGCAGAAGATTCGAGAGTGGTAATTCCAGACTGGATTGACAGTTTATAATGAATGTAATCCATAGGAAAGGAACTCTGGTTCCCAATTTAATAACTATGTTATAAAGCTGCACCTCAGATCAATAGCTATTCATTCCCTTCTGAAAATATTTCTTAAAATATTTACCACTCAGGGCGCCTGGGTGGCTCAGATGGTTAAGCGTCTGCCTTCGGCTCAGGTCATGATCTCAGGGTCCTGGGATCGAGTCCCGCATCGGGCTCCCTGCTCCTTGGGAGCCTGCTTCTCCCTCTGCCTCTCTCTCTCTCTCTCTCTCTGTCTCTCATGAATAAATAGATAAAATCTTTAAAAAAAAAAAAAAATTTACCACTCAGCATGGTTGCCATGCAGAACTAAAATATATACTCACATAATCTTCCTTATATACACTCAGAGATCCTTAAAAGAAAATAAACAAAATAGGCAGACTTCTCATTTCATGGATTTTAAAGTGCTTAATCCAGATTTTGACATAAACCACATATACCCTTGGTCTCTGAGCTTCCATGAGATCACGAATTTCCCTAAGGAAAAGATTACAGAATGTGCGTGACATGTTACGAAAGGTAAAGTGTGATACTAACAGACCCAAATTAAGAACGGTGTAAATGAGGAACATTAAAAGGCAATCGTCATCACACCAAGTCAAAATCAGTAAATTTTTTAAGTGATCTGAAAGGAACAATGTGATTTTTTTTCCCCCGAGGCCCCTCCCCCCTTTTTAAAAGTACAAACAGCAAAGAATGAATCCTTCAGATGATTTCCCAGAAGGGTGTCATTTACCACTAAAATATTTCATTCCAGCAGTTGAAAGACCATAAAAGGGTGAATGTCCTCCAGAGCCCCTAATAACGGTAATAGATCTTGTGTTACTATTCACAAGTGACCTCTCAGTCAGGCGATTTAATTTTTCCCCCTGCAGCATGGTTGGTTTCACACACAGTGTAATAACAGTTTTTGCACAACAAGACAATTCATCCGATTAGAAGGGCTGTATTAAGTCTTTCATGAACAGCATGTGTCACTACTGCTTTAGCTAGAGTTTGATTTAAGACAACCTAATATATGCATGCATGATTCTTCATTTTTCCACCGTTTTAAAGAAGATTCCTGGACTTCCTTCAGCAATTTTGCAGACCATTGCCTGAATCCTCCCTGGCTTCAGAAAATAACTAAGAACCCATCAGATGCTCACTGAGCACTTTAAATGGTACCAACGATATTTCACCAGGCAACAGAAATGTGCATAAGGCTCCTCATTTCTACGTGGGTTAAATGAAATCCCACCAATGTCTCCAAGGAGAAGAAAGACGAAAGGGGACAGAATGGGCACAACTGGTTACTGCAATCACTTTTATGCATCGCAACATTTCAGCAATTCACAATTATAAGGGCCATAGGACATCACCAAGAAAAACTTCAGATAAAGTGACCTGGGAGACCGCCATTGGTAAACCTCAGCAAAGCACAAAAGAATTTAAAAACTGGGAAACCAAAGGAAAAGGTGTGAAATGAAGCAACCACGTGGCAATCCCTACTCCAATAAATGGTTTGGCATCATTCAACGCCCACAGAAGCCTCAACCTGAGGACATCTACACATTTCTTACTGCCTTGCTGATGAGATTAAGGTTAAATGCAGAATCTCCATAGCGAATGGCTTTAGTTGTACAGGGGCCCAGGAGAGCAAGGGCACCTGGCTCCGGGGCAGGGGGGGGGGGGGTCGCGGGTCCCAAACAGACCAGGTTCCACCACTCGCCACCCACCAGTAAAATCCAAAGGCAGAGAGATGAGGGGTGGGGAAACGAAAAATGAATTTATTTCAGTGAGACTAATGTCGGGAAGACAGCGAACTGGAACCTCAAAGACTGTCTCCAAAGTACTGAAAAAGACTTTCAGGTTTGTGTAAGGCAAATGTCCGCCAAAGGTCAGCGGGTACATGGGGGTGGGCAGTAAAGGTCAGGTCCATCACTGGCTTGGAGTCAATCACGGATGGGGTCTTGCTGGCTCAGGGCAGTCCTTACTGCTTTAGGGGATAATTATATTCCCATCAGGGGTTGCTTTGCCTGCAGGGTCTTTTGTCTCAGTTCAGAGATAAGCTGGAAAGAACTTGATCAATTAGAAAGTTTGAAGTCCAAATGGAGGAAGCTGAAGTCCTCTTTCATAATGAGAGCTGGAGACACTCTCAAGGGTTCCCTGTGCTTACTCCCTTTAATGGATGCTGATAGGTGTGGCTTCCCCCTTCCCTTTTTGGAAGCAGGCCAGCCCCTCCAAGAGTGGTGTCAGCACTCCTCAGCTAGAGGAACTAGGCGTGTCTTTCCAGCTCACCTGCCCCAAAGGGACCCTCCTATGGCTCCTTGGCAAGCAGCCTAAACCTGCCAGATTAAGTTCTCTCTAGACTCCTGATACAGGTGAGATGCTCTCTTCCAGTATGATTGTCCCACATGCTCTGCAGGAATCCTGTTTCGTTCACGAGTGTGTGTATAGCCTTCTAAGCAAACCTGTAAGATGGGATGAGACAAGTCCACTGTATTCTCTTGCCATGCTGCTCTCTCCACTGGAAACACGAGCACATCTTCTGTTTCCACAACTTCTAGCAAGCAAGCCAACCCCTACATGGCCAGTACTCTCTCCTTCACTTCCAGGATCACAACAGCTAGCCAGCCCATCACTCTCTTTCAGAGTCTAGATTTGGGGGACAGGCACCCTAAACATCTGCCCACCCCAACTGCCAAGGATACACATAGTTGGACGGGACGGACATGGGGTTCCACTGAAGTCCATGTCACTAGGCTTGAGCGTGAGAAGCTGGCAATTGCAGGACTCAGCACTCCAGCAACGTGCCACAAAAATCTGCCCCCCCCCTTCCCCTATCCCGTCATCTCCTAACTTCCAGTGAGTTAGGAGCTCACTCTATCGCTCTGGGTGATGGGTTAAAAACGGCAGTAGCACTCAGTCATCGAAGTTTATTCCTATTACTCTCCCAAGTTCTGCTGGGTGTTCTGGCTCCAAATTCATTTTGGTATTTCAAGGTCCCCACCAACACTTCTAACAGCCTGTCATATAACTTTATCTCCTCTCTATTGGAGATAAATTCTCACTCCTGCCTCACTGCAAGGCTCTCAGGATTTTGCTTCCAGATACTTACCCAGTATCCACTCAAGGAACAGTTTCCCGTACCCTATCTACCTGGGTTTAATAGAGTACTCCTTGCTGCCTTGTTCCCCCCACCATGACCTGCCACGCATGTGTGTCTTTGTACGTGCCATTCATCCTGCCCAGAATGCCTTCCCTGTCCCCTGCATCAGGGAAACTCCTCCTCATGTAAGTTCCACACTTACATACCTCCACAATGGCAATCACCATCCTGCACTAAACAGTAAATTTTCATGCTTCTGTCAACACACTAAGCTCTATGATTTCTGAAAACAAAGACTATACCCTTTCATCTTAGTATTACCAGAACCTACCATATAGGAGGTTTGCGAGAGAGAGAGAGAGAGAAAGGGAGAGAAAGAGAAAGGAGATAAATGACAAAATGAGCGTTTTGAAAATGCTTAATAAAATGAGACCTAGTAAAAACAAGGTTTCTACAGTATTTGAAGCTCAATGATAATTCCACTTAACACAGATCAGGATGCACCATTAAAACTGAATACAATTTGACAACTAAATACACCTAAGTAGAGTAAAATGCCACCAGTATAATTATCACTAATATCAATTCAGACTACTGGGAACAATGAAGGTAGGAAAGACTGGCTTAGAGAAAAATGTTAAAGAAACAAAATTCGATTGCTTTCATGTACATACTGTAACAAACTAATTAGCCAAGTGTTGCCAAGTACCAGTCCCTGCTGATATGTCTTAATGAATAGATAATGTGATCATTTTAAATTGGCACATTCATTGTACTCATGCAAATGAGCAAGTCCAAACTGCCTAAAAACAATAGCTTCAAAATCAGCTTATGTGTTAACTCAGCCTGTATCTAATTACCCTGAACCCTAAATTAATAGGATTTCATTTAATAAGATTTTACTGTAATCTAACCTAACCTAAATTCTATCCCTGGACTCCACACTATTCCCTTTATTAGTCTGGATAACACATGACAATACTGGAAAATAGGGTTTTGTTGGTTCTAGTAGGGTTGATCCGTGCATCTAATATATTTATGTGTTAATTCAATCAGTCAACAAAGCAGGTATCTGTCCAGCAACTAAGCTGACCAGGAACTGTCCAAGGTCACTAGAAGACGAAATAAGCAAGACTGTTTCCCTTAAGGAATTCCTTTTATGAATTCTAAATCTAATTGTAATCTATTGAAAATTTCCATTGAAGACTGCTAATATTCAAAATAACTCTAGGACATCTAAAAATGCTCATCTGTGCTTACTCATATTCAATCATCTTTAGCACTGTTTAACTCTGTGGTAGGATATAAATTTAGGTTACATATATTTTTACATGCTCATTTTCTCTAGATGGCGGGGAGAGACACAAATTGTCTTGGGGTGCCTGGGTGGCTCAGTCGGTTAAGTGTCTGCCTTCGGCTCAGATCATGGTCCCGGGGTTCTGGGACTGAGCCCCACATTGGGCTCCCTGCTCAGCGGGGAGCCTGCTTCTCCCTTTCCCTCTGCCTGCCACTCCCCCTGCTTGTGCTCTCTCACTCTGTGTCAAATAAATAGATAAAATCTTTGAAAAAAAATGGTCTTAAATGCAGATATGATCCACTACCACAAAAATGCTACTGAACAAGGATAACAGGACATGAGGTCTCTGAAAGTCCCATCAATACACTGGACGACTGACACACAGAAATCATCCCAAGTCACTCCTTAACTACTTGTCTGGCTCCACTGAGTTTGTAACCATGTCTACTCATTTGAAATCAATGGACTTCAGGATGCCCAATTGCATTACACAACTGTTCTGACAACTTGCCAAAGAGTCTATTACACTACCCATCATGAAAAGCTCAAAATTATCACTGGGAGGGTAGAAGTCCAGTGTGCTGGAAAGACAGAGGGACAGAATAAATCTCAAGACTTCTGGTAAGGGAACTAACACAGCTGTCCTACTTTCAGAATTCTAGAAGAGACCTTTCCCATCAGATCCACCAAATCCTGACCCATTCTTTCAGTTACAGCTATCAGACAGTAGCAACAACTATGATTGTTAATGGCTTTCTTTTACTCCCCAACAACAACAACAAATTACATCTGACATGTAAAATATATTACTGCTAGGGAACCTATGGTTCACAAAGAATATAAATAAAAAAAAACCCTACTCCAGCACCTCCAGAAATTTATTTATTCCACTGTTTGCCCAACAATGGTACTCAAGGAGTACCATATACAAATGTCATATATAAAAAGGAGTGTTTTGTAGAGCATAAAAACAGGCAATATATATGCTTCTTCTAGTTCATTTCAAAGATACTCTTTTTGAACTTGTATTTGTCCTCTAAGACTTAGGCTTACGAATCACCCACTTCAGGCAGTCTTCCTATTATGACTTCGCTGTCCCTCTGAGCTCTGTCCTACCACACACTGCGCTTCCCTGCGTTATTGCACTCACCACACAGTATTCTGACTGGATATTGCTATCTTCCCTAAGCACTGTGAGTCCTCCAATAAGGGTCTTTGTATCCCAAGTTCCAATTAAAACGTGCATCCCGGGGCGCCTGGGTGGCTCAGTTGGTTGAGCGACTGCCTTCGGCTCAGGTCATGATCCTGGAGTCCCTGGATCGAGTCCCGCATCAGGCTCCCTGCTCGGCGGGGAGTCTGCTTCTCCCTCTGACGTGCTCTCTCTCATTCTCTCTCTCTCATGTGCTCTCTCTCATTCTCTCTCTCATTCTCCTCTCTCAAATAAATAAATAAAAAATCCCCCCTCTCATGTGCTCTCTCATTCTCTCTCTCTCAAATAATCTTTAAAAAAAAAAATAAATTAAAAAAATAAATAAATAAAAAATAAAACGTGCATCCCAAAGAGGTTCTCCATGACTATATACTGAAGAACTGATGTCGTCATGCCCTTTCAAGGTCCTGAATTAGCTATATAGCTTATCAGTATTTTAAAGGTTTCATACCTAATAACCAATGTATAATTTTCTCCAACAATGATAGACATTATTTTTCAAAGACACTACAACAATCTACTTTTTTTGTTCACTAATAGTCCTGACTTTGATTAGATTTCAGAATCTCCCAGTTAGGATCATTACAAACAAAAAAGTGTAAAATCATTTTTGACCATTAAGCAATAATCCCAATTGCAACCATGCTTGCTGATTTGCTGATTCACTTGGACCTTCTCCATCTTCCCTTTGATCGATGCCTTCAGGAGTTACGACTGTGTATAAGTGTTCTATTTAGATATAAAGATCTGGCTAAATGTGATTTGCCTATTTATAGAAGGGCCAATGGGAGCTTGCATAATGGAGGCAAAAACACGAGATTGAAGATCTGGCCAGATTTCAAACAAACGTTGAGGTTCTTCTCTTAGCATTTAATTCTCTCTACAACTGACTGGGCCAATCTTAAAAATATGAAGTTGGTAAACCTTGTTTACTCTTTCAAAAGAATTTTTTTGTTAACTGAAAGTGGTAGAGAGACAGTATAACATACTGGGTAAGAGCACAGACTCTGGAACCATATGTGCGGCTTCAAATCCTGACTTTGCCAATTATTAGCTGTGTGACTTTGGGGAAGTTAAGCAAACTCTGTGCCCCAGTTCCTAAAAAGTAGTGGTAGTAACCTCAAAGAGCTGTTTGTGAGTTAGTTAACAGATGCAAATCAAGTGATTAAAATAGTGACTGGTATGTTATAAGCATATGTAAATGTTACCTATTTTTATTTGCTATCACTTTGTTCAAGGAGATACATAGCTTCTAATGAGTAGACCACATTTAAAACTATTTAGCACTGGAAGATTAAGGATAGAAGAATTTATTCCAAAGCAAGAGCCAGGTTATCAAAAGGTCTAGAACTGATTTACTCAACAGAACTCAGAATTCAGTCAAACTGGCAAACATGATCAACACTTCCCTTTTGGACCCTCGGCACTACACAGTAAATTGATTAGTTGAGTATCTTCCTGCTGCGAATTTATGGTAATGAATCAGAACCCATATACCAATTAACAGAAAAAACAAAACAAAATGCCTTGCAATTGTAAGATCATTAAATTTCAGTCAATGATAAATATTTATGATATGAATTCCATATCTAAAGTATATTAGAAGCCACTGTATGTATTTTGGTGACGTTTTATAATTACATCAAACTCTTTCTATGCAATTCTAGTATTTCAAGTTATAGCTTCTACACTGCTTATAAATTATACCTTTCCCATATAGTGCCAATGTTATCTAATTTATTGGGTTTTTTGTAAAGAAAACCAACTGGTTTTGTAGACTGATCTTACATCTATCCACTGTAATGAACTCTCTTATGCATTCTAAAAGCAATGGCTTTAAGTAAATTCTCTTGCATTTTCTAAGGAGCCCTGGCTTTTTCCTTTGTAGTACATATGTAAGTTCTAGTTCTTTTTCTTGAATGAAAAATGGCCAGAACCTCCAGAAAAATAGCAACATGACTGTCAGCCATATTTTTCTGATTCCTAACTTCAATGGAATCTACCTATGACTACCTTTTGTTCTGTGTGAGGTTTTTTATCTTGGATTCTGTATTATCTCCCTTCGATGATAATATTACCACATCTTCTAACTTAATGATCTACCTAGTTTTTAATTGTTACCATTTTCAATTTTTGTCACTTGTTTCAAGATTTGCCTCTTAGAAACACTATAGAGTTAATGAGCCTTTCTTTTGATAATTTAATTCACTCACAGTAACTGTCATAACTGATCTACTTGGAATTATTCCTACCATCTTTTTTTTTAATATTCCTATCATCTTATTTTATGTTCATATTTGCCATCCTTTTAGGGTTTTTTTTTTTTTAAAGATTTTATTCATTTATTTGAGAGAGAGAATGAGATAGAGAGAGCATGAGAGGGGGGAGGGGCAGAGGGAGAAGCAGACTCCCCGCTGAGCAGGGAGCCCGATGCGGGACTCGATCCCAGGACTCCGGGATCATGACCTGAGCTGAAGGCAGTCGCTTAACCAACTGAGCCACCCAGGCACCCCCTTTTAGGGTTTTTTATTTCTTTTTTACTTTTGTTACAGTATTTAGAAATCATAAATCACTGATTGTTACTAATAAAGGCTTATGTGCATATTTCACCTTATTTTTCTACCAACATCAAGAATTACTCAGTTTCCGGGTGCCTGGGTGGCTCAGTTGGTTAAGCGTCTGCCTTCGACTTGGGTCATGATCCTGGGGTCCTGGGATCGAGTCCCACGTCGGGCTCCTTGCTCTGCGGGGAGCCTGCTTCTCCCTCTCCTCCCCACTTGTGCTCTATCTCTGTCTCTCTCAAATAAATAAATAAAATTTAAAAAAAATTAAAAACAAAAAAAAGAATTACTCAGTTTCCAAAACAATTCCACCCTTAGCACATTCTCAACTCTTCACACCATCACAATCCCACTAGCTACCCCCACCATGTTTTAAAGCTTGGACTTTAGTTCCAGGTAACTATTTTTCATACTCTATAAATAATTATTTTCAACTAACCATAAGGTTTACTGGATATTTTGATCACCATTCAACATTTCTTCTCTTTCTTGGATTCATTTTCCATTTTGTTGGAGCACATCTTTGAGGGGTTTCCTCCCCCGCCCCCCATAAAAACCAGCAAGCAAGGAATGTTCTTGAATTCTTGCACACCTGGAAAAGCCTTTATTACCAGTCGCAAAAGGTAGAAAAATGGGGACGAATAATCCGGGAACAAAGTGATTTTCCCCAAGAAATTAGAAGGCAATAATCCCATGTATTCCAGCACCCAGTGTGCTGATGCTAAAAAATTAAGATCAATCTTACTTTAAGTTTTTCCTTTCCCCATTCTTCTCTAAAAATCTCTCATGACCTTCTCTTTATCCTTTAAGTTCTGGGGACAAAATCAGAGACTGATCTATTCTTACATATGCTGCTTGGCTTTCAAAGGGTCCTAATGATCAGTACCCTTGTGTCTTTTTTCAGCTCAAGAAATAGTTTTCTGTCGTGTTTTAAGTTTCTCTCCTTCATTTTCTCCATTCCCCCCAACGAGAATTTCTAGAGAAAAATGTTAGAACTCCCAATATTGACCCTCAGTGTCTTAACTTTTTAAATATTTTTTGTTCCGTATTCTGAAATATTTACTTGCAGATTCTGTAAGTCACTAATCCTGTCTCCATTTACAAACTGTGGCAATCACATTTTCCACTTCTAAAATCTCATCATTGAATTTCTTCTTTCTCACAGCAGTATTTTTGTTGACAGCATAAAAACATAGAATCATAGCTTTCCAATATCTCTCAGGACTTAGATTGTTTTTCATTATATTTCTTCCTGAGTTCTCTTTCTTCTGGAAACAGATTCTTTGGTTACTAATGCTGTTACGTTTTCTGAGAGTCTGGTGAGCCTTCCTTATCCATTTATATTTATGAATCAATGCCAAGTTGGCTGTAGGGAACTTGCATGGGTTGCTCCTATAGATGTAAAGCAATGTTTCCATAAATTATAAGACTCTCCTCTTATTTGAAGGGCTGACTCGGAAGAGCTGAAGAATGAATGATAAAGGATGCCAACTGGCAACTTCACTTGGGAGTTTCTGGCCATGAGACATGTAGGCAGAAGACCAATACCACCTTCTCCCCTCCCTGTCTGCTCATTAAAAGACATTTTTGGGGCGCCTGGGTGGCTCAGTGGTTAAGCGTCTGCCTTCGGCTCAGGTCATGATCACAGGGTCCTGGGATCGAGCCCCGCATCGGGCTCCCTGCTCCTTGGGAAGCCTGCTTCTCCCTCTCCCACTCCCCCTGCTTGTGTTCCCTCTCTAAAAAGAAAAAAAAAAAAAAAGAAGACATTTTTATTCTGTCAAGGGTGGACTTCAGTGTGTTTTTCCCTTGAGGGGAATTCCTCATGCCATGTCTTCTGGTTAAAACTCTCTAAGGGAGCTACCTGCCTGGGATCAGCTTCTAGCGTTGGTGAAGGGGGAATCAGATTTTGTGGCAATTCTGAATTGAAAATCAGAGCTCCCTGTTAGTGGTTTTAAAACCTGAGAAAATGTGTTTTCTTCTTATCTTTCTATATATAGTAAGAGTTTATGGCAAGATTACATAGGTGTAGGCATTGAACATTAACCACAAAGGTTAGTAATTTTTAGGTAGGCCCAGATGGTTTAAAATGAAATCTTATTACTTAGTATCTCAACTTCAATGGAATAACTCTAAATACTACATATAACGTACATCAGTTTCTTTTTGACTGACTGATGGAATATGCCTAACAGGAGAAGTTTATGAACTTTGGCTTTAGAGAAGTACATATTCCTTCCTTATAACCTACCATCATTGAAGAGCTTAACAAATTAAGTTTTGTGAAACTCACTGCCTCTCAAACCCTTGGTACTTGCTTACTTTTCTCTTGTTTGGAAGTGGGGAGAGGGATGCAGATTTTTTGTTTTTATTTATTTATTTTTTACTTGCGGTTTACAACTCTGGGGTTTTTTATTTCCCTTTTACGTTTTGGTTGTTAAGTCTAGTTAAAGGTCTTGCTTAATGGGAACAATTGCATTCTTTGATAATTTTATCCTTTGTAATGTTTTCAGGGCTTAATTTTTTCCAATTGTAAAAGTGTACACACTTCTGAGCCATTTGAAATCACTTATGTGGCTAGGTTCATGGCCCATGACTTGCTGGTCTTTCAAAAGTCATATATTATCACATAGTAAAAAAGCTGACTTTCAGGGCGGAATCCTGTGATAGTTCTACTCTGGGTCATAAGCCATATTTTAACATGGAAAATGAATAGGAAATGTGTGAAATTTAATGGTCTGTAAGTTACTGCTGTGAGAAAAGGAGAAAATATATTCTATAAAAGAACTTGCACAAAGAGTCTTTGGACACTTTGCACTCTGTTCTATTGTTACTGAGTTCTATGAATTGCTACCCCCTGAAGTCAGTCCACTCTCTGTGTTCTTCACACCAGCAAAAAGAAGCCAGAATGTACAGTACTTTTAATAAAGAGCTTTACAGATAAGAAATGCTGTACTACTATTCCCTCGTAGCCATAGCATCGATTATGCCTAGAGCAAAATTGGGCTGAGCCTGTCAACATGAAACAATTAGACAAAGAGAAACACAGACCGAAATTCAAGGTCAGGTATCTATTCCGTTTGGTGGTAATATGCTTACTTCTTCTTTATAAACTCCACATAGATACCTGTAGAATAAACATGTTTTTAACTGGCATTTGAACCCTTTGCTGTTTTTTTTTTTTTTCTTTTTTGCAGAAAGCCTAGAATTTATACCCAGCAAGGAGTTCTGTATCAATTTCTTGCCTTCCCTCAGTGTTCGTATTGGGCAGAGTTTCTTTTGAAGAGTCTGTAGATTGTAAATCACTTAAAATTCTCACTGAAATTGTGATTTTCAGTTCCACCCTGTATCACTGTGATATTCAGTAGTTTTTTTTTTTAAGATTTTATTTATTTATTTGACAGAGAGAGACACAGGGAGAGAGGGAACACAAGCAGGGGGAGTGGGAGAGGGAGAAGCAGGCTTCCCACGGAGCAGAGAGCCCGATGCGGGGCTCGATCATAGAACCCTGGGATCATGACCTGAGCCGAAGACAGATGCTTAACGACTGAGCCACCCAGGCGCCCCAGTATTCAATAGTTCTAATAGACTGAAACAGAAACATTTGTCTTGTCGTGTCACTGAGTGCTGAGTATAGGGAGGGGTTGGGGTTGGGCCCTGAACTGCATTTGGAATAGTGGAGTTTGTCTGCTCCCAGTTAAATACCAGGTAGAATAGCTTTGTCTTCTGGTTAAAACTCTCTAAGGGAGCTACCTGCCTGGGATCAGCTTCTAGCGTTGGTGAAGGGGGAATCAGATTTTGTGGCAATTCTGAATTGCCACAATATATAGAAAGATAGGAAGAAAACACATTTTCTCAGGTTTTAAAACCACTAACAGGGAGCTCTGATTTTCAAAAAGGCTAAAATCTTTTGCCAGGTGTTCTCCCTACATATATTTAGAAGACCTACTATTAAGCACCTAATAATTCCAATAAGGCTTTTGTATAAACATACTGCAATGTGGAAAAATAGCTTCCTCCAACACCTCTGTTATTCTCCAGGATCAGATGGAGAATCTCACTTCCAACAACTATAGGGAAACTATAGTTAATAACACATCCAATATAATTATATATTTTATATATTTAATATAATCTGTCAAATATATAATACAGTAAATTACAATGTTACAATAATTAGTTAATAATATAGTTAATATAATATAGTTAAGCTAATAGATAGGGAAGATTTTAAGAACTTTGTAAACAGCCTTTTCTTCTCACAGGGCCCAGGGGTCTGAAAAACATCTTGGGGGTTTGGTTAGGGGAGTCCCAGGTAAACATATGGAGTTTACCTGAAGCTGGCTTGTTGATTAAGAGTTATTAATCTCTCCTTAAGGAAGTTGTCAGTTTGACACATTTCCAAACTGTCCACAGTCATGTTATATACAAGTTGGCCAGTCACTGGCTCAGGGTTCAAAATATGATTTGATTTTTTAAAAAGCTATAGGGGTGGGGCACCTGTGTGCCTCAGTTGGTTAAGCGTCTGCCTTCAGCTCAGGTCATGATCCTAGGGTCCTGAGATCGAGTCCCACATCGGGCTCCCTTGTCAGCAGGGATTCTGCTTCTCCCTCTCCCTCTGCCTCTGCCCTTCCCCCCTGCTCATGCTCTCTCTCTCATGCTCAAATAAATAAAATCTTTAGGAAAAAAAAAAAAGCTATAGGAGTGCCTGGGTAGCTCGGTCGGTTAAGCACCTGACTCTTGATCTCAGCTCAGGTCTTGATCTCAGGATCATGAGTTCAAGCCCCACGCTGGGCTCCATGCTGGGTGCGAAGACTACTTAGTAAAAATAAATGAATGAATGAATGAATAAATAAATAAATAGCTATAAAGTTCAGAAAATGTCCTAATTTAGGCATGGAGTCCACATTATCCCTTAATTAACTCGGTAAAGTCCATGTTTACAATTCACTACCACTGATTTCACACCTGATGAAACCAGGTCTTGAACAATTCACAGAGGTAGGAAATAGCTCTCTGAAAAGGAAAGAATAAGGCCAACTGGACATTACTGTACATGAGCCATGTGCTTCAATTCTCGTTCAGGCATCTCTGAAGGCAGTCGGAATGACTTTCATCAAAATGAAGGAAAATAACATTACTCAGTATCAGAAAGGCAGGAACTATTATATAAACATAACCAAAAACCACACCAATCTGTCAACTTTTATTTCCAGAAAAAACACTAATTTAGGAAATAGATGGCATTCTCATTTATTATAAGCACAGGCTATGATATGAAAAACTCTCTCTAAACTAAATTGATGTGTTTAAAACTTCCAAGACTTCCACGGGAATTTGCACAGGATGCTCATTCTTGGATCTCTCCCCAGAACACTAGCAGACATTCCCACCGGGCGCCTGGCTGGCTCAGATGGTTAAGCATCTGCCTTCGGCTCAGGTCATGATCCCAGGGTCCTGGGATCAAGTCCCGCATCGGGCTCCCTGCTCAGCAGAGTGCCTGCTTCTCCCTCTGCCTCTGCCTCTCTCTCTCTCATTCTCTCCCTTTCTCTCATGAATAAATAAATAAAATCTTTAAAAAAAAAAAAAAAGACATTCCCACCAAGCATGTAAAAGGAAACTTTTACTGAGTGCTGCCTGACCTGAACTTGAGTCTTCTGCAAATTCAACCTCATGGTGTCTGGGTAAGAAAACTATAAGAAGAAAACTATTAGGATTATTAGTAACTAATGACAGCACTCCTAGATGGCGGGGGGGGGGGGTTCCTATTTTTTTCAAGTGTCAATTTATTGCTATGGCTTTGGTTAATTATCTGGTTATTTTAACACCATCATCTGCATCTAGTTAATTCTAAAATGATACTCACAAAGCCAAGTTCCCTTCAGACCACTTAACTCCATTAGTCTTCCATGACCCTAAAGCTATTAAACCACATGGAAAATGCATGCCCCATGGGAACCAGGTGAGAGATGAAGGATGAAAACTCATGGAGGAAGAGGATCCATCAAACTGCAGGATAAGTAAGAAGTAACACAATCACAGCATTTTAAAAAGCCCATTTCTTACCAGTATGAACACTAATATAACATGACTTGTACTACCAATAAGATCAGCACTAAACGTAATTTAATATCTTAGAATAATAATAACAAGCATACCAAAACATACTTCATCTCTTCCAAACTTTTGAAATACTTTTTCTCACAAGATCTTACAGTAGGATTCTTTCAATAAATCATGGTGACACACAAACTCAATACTTAGTAAGCATACTGCAGACCAGCAAATTCTACCATAGAGGTTAAGTGACCACCAAAACAGAGATGGAAGACAGCCTTGAAATTCCTACTCTTACCTACCTATTTACTTAGCTACTGCTTATTAGTAGTCTAAGACTTTTGTTTCCTATCAACTGCCCATGAGGGGCGCCTGGGTGGCTGTTGGTTAAGCATCTGCCTTCGGCTCAGGCCATGATCTCAGGGTCCTGGGATCGAGCCCTGCATCAGGCTCTTTGCTCAGCAGGGAGTCTGATTCCTCCTCTCACTGTCCCTCTGTTCTGTCTCTCTCTCTCTCTCCCAAACCAATCAGTCAATCAATCAATCTTAGCATCAACTGCCCATGAATCTAGCCAAAGATTGCTTAAACATAATATAGCTTCTTTCTATAAGGTGAGAAAGGACAAACACACATGAAATATTAATACATTTCATGCAGACTTGTCAACTTAATAAAAGAAATAGAAACAACCCGCCAATAACAGATTACAATCATAACTCATTTCAACTGAGTCTATTCCTACTCACAATTGGAAAATTGGCTTTTTCCAAATATAAAGTCCTTTCCTTTTGGCTACTTTACCTATAACTAAGGTCCAGTGAGAGGATATGAAATGGTCACTTCATAAAAAGTGAGGAAAATAACAGTATCTCCTAAGGGCGCCTGTGTGGCTCAGTCAGTTGTGTTGGACTCTTGATTTCGACTGTGGTCATGATCTCAGGGGTTGTGGGATTGAGCCCCGCATCGGGCTCCGTGTTTAGGAGGGAGTCTGCTTGAGATTCTCTCCCTCTGCCCCTTCCCCTGCTCTCTCTCTCTCTCTCTCAAATAAATGAATAAATATGAAAAGAAAAACAAAAACACAGTATCTCCTAGTTCAAGGATACTTCTTCTGTCCTTTTCACAACAACTCCACTTCTAAGTTCTTATTAATGATACTGCCTTTGCTTATGCATGAATTTGAATAACTCTTTAAGCATTTCACCCTACTATTCATCCTGACAGCACAATGACACTCTCATTTCTTTCAAAACTATCCAAGAAATAATCAACAGAAGTATAACATACCGACTTCGATTTCTCCCACTGCTTCTTAAACTTTTACTGAATAAAGAAATAAACCTGATGGTCACTCTAGTACTTCCCAACCTTTTCCATTTCATGGCATACATGAAAATCACGTTTCTAAGGACAGTGGGGTAACTATCTGAAACACCAGGTGGCCAGAGGCGATCAGCCAAGCACCCCGCGCTTGGACAGCTACCTGGCTGCCTGAGAGCTCAGAGGGGAGATATTCTTGGCACACCTGAAATGCACTTATACCATTTCAGCATTCCCAGAACACTGAGAAGTTCTCTGCTACATTTTTTGCCTATTTAGCATATTCCCACTTTTATTTCCAGGAAACTATTTTTCCTTTGGTGAATCATCCCATCCTCAACCCACATGATCCTGGTGGCACAGACAATTTCAGGGCTGACACTTCACCCACTTCCATTCTACCCACGATGGCCAATTAAAGTGCATTAAAGTGTCCCATTATCCTGCCGTAACGGTTGATTCAATGTGGGCACATGACCCAACAAGGTCAATCCGAATACCTCTACATCTCTCTTCCTTTTGGACGGAATATAAGGTTAGAAGGCTCTGGGCTGCCAGCCAATTCACAGAGGAAACAAAGAAACTATACAGTGAATATACTATCTAGGCCATGCTTGAATTAAATTCTGGAGCTAATAAAAGCTATTTAAGACAGATGTGTCTCTGTTACTTATAACCAAAAGTATCACCCTAGAATTTCAAAGACCAATGCATTTCCTGAGTATCAACACATAATTTGATGTAATATATTGTTTTACATGAGTGGCATACAGAGGTCGGGTAACTTACTATAGCACTTCTTTAGATAATCTCCAGGCATTATCTATGCATTAACTATTATAAAGATATTATCCTATAAGGTGTCTGCACTGAAACAAAGCATTTATTAGAAGCATTTATTATAGAAGGTGAAGGGAGAAATAAAGTGGGAAACAAAGTGAAATGATTCACATTATGCCCACACCGTATATGACACAAAGGTACTTTGAGAACATCACAGATCCACGTGGAGAATCAGACCACAGGAAGTCTAGTCAGAAGGAAAACTTTTTGTGACCAGCAGTTGTTTACTTGAGTAAAAGGAATGAGCATGACAAGTTGGGGATAAAAAGAATCCAAATACATTAACTTCATATCTTAGATAAACATATTTATCCCACCTCTACAACTATTTCCTAAAGGAACACAAATTTTCCATAAAGAGATGAACTTTTTCTTCACCATGTTTAGAAAGAAGCATAAGCACATACCATAGCTATTTGGTTAGGAAACCCTTCCCTTTGGTCTACCCAATGGGAAAGAATTAGATTATTTTACCAAATATATGGTTAGTTTAAAGGGGGAGGGGAATCTTATTAATTTCTGATAGCTTATTACACTCCAAGTTCTGTGCAGATAGGAAAAATGATCATTTACCCCCATATCCCAGCATGTTCAGCATTACCATACATAGCAAGGACCCAGGATTCTTTAGTTTATTAAAGACTGAATGAAGATAGGATCAAATTGCCAAAAGTCAAAAAGAGATGAATGCCTACTGCATAGCCATCTTTACCCTAAATTAATCTGCATCCACTTTAAAAGATCAATATTAGGGGCGCCTGGGCGGCTGGGTCGGTTAAGCATCTGCCTTCGGCTCAGATCGTGATCCCAGGGTCCTGGGATGGAGCTCCATGTCGAGCTCCCTGCTCAGCGAGGAGTCTGCTTCTCCCAATCCCTTTGCCCTCCCCTCCCCCACGTCTGCGCTTGCTCTCTCCCTCTCTGATAAAATCTTTTTTAAAAAATAAAAGACCAATATTAGAACTAAGGGATATTCACCTTGGAATAGGCTACAAGAGTCAACAAAAGTGTTAACAAATGAGCAAATCTACGAATAAACCATAATACCAGAATAGCATCATGTGTAGATTTCACAGTGAAATGTGGTTTCATTAAAGAAATGTTTGCATAAAGTACTCATTAATTCAGAATAAGGACAAAAAAGAACAAATGGAGAAGATAAAAATAGCCCCCCAAACTCCCCCCAAAAAAAGAATCAACCCATAATTTAAAACTTTGATCAAAATAATCCGCAAACGAAGAATAATCTACAATCCCAAAAGTTAAGCTTAACCCCCATTACTGTTGCATTATTTTCTTACTTTACCTGAGAGGAATCTGCTTGGGCTAATAATGTAGTGACCTTCAGTATCTGGCGAAGATTCTGTCCTTGATCTTCAACAAGGAGGTGAGCCAACAAAAGGAAAACATGCACAGGGATCACTGTGGTAATAGGGAGCAAGGACTCTATGGAAAACAGCCAGTCACTGGCCGCAGACTCTTCTCTCATTACTTCAAGGATCCTCCAGGCTGTAAATATTGATCCATACATGCTGGTTATGGGGAACGCGAGCTTGTAGGAGAGCTGAAAAACCAACAAAAACAGGCATGAATAAATGAGGTAGGTATATCTGTCAGAGATATAGTCATGTATTTTTTATACTTCATTTTAAGAAATCAATCCTTCCCACAAAGTACAGAATTTTCGATTTCTGCCAAAAACTCCTGTGCACATATCTGAGCTAATAGGATTACACCAAAAGAAAACAGATGGAACTCTAGAACACCTGATTTCAACCTATTTACCATTCACTCCTAGTTAAGGCAAGAAAAAAAAAAAAAGGATCAATATACAAGGTCCAGAGGCAATGGAGTTTGGGAAAAAAAAAAAAACCTATTAGCACTAAAGTATTCACCAGTGAGAGGGAAGATTTTTTTTAAGATTTTATTTATTTATTTATTTATTTATTTATTTATTTATTTATTTATTTATTTGAGAGAGAGAGTGCACACACAGGGGGTGGGGAGGTTGTTGTGGACAAAGAGACTCTGCACTGAGTGTGGAACCCAATACGGGGCTCAATCCCAGGATCCCGAGATCATGACCCAAGCCAAAAATCAAGATTCGGAGGCTCAACCAACTGTCCCACCCAGGTGCCCCGTGAGAGGGAAGATCTTAAAAAAAAAAAAAAAAAAAGTCACTGTATTTGCCCAGCTCCAGCTCCAGTAAGAGACAACCCCGGGCAGGTGGCAGACCTGGACTGAAGACAATTCGTTTTTGTAACAGACAGTATGTTGACAGGAACAGCATTGGTTCAGCTGGAACCTGGGAATTAATAGCTGGGAATAACTTCTGCAATAAGAAATAGCCTGACAGGGGCACCTGGGTGGCTCAGTCGTTAAGCGTCTTCCTTCAGCTCAGGTCATGATCCCGGGGTCCTGGGATCGAGCTCCGCATCGGGCTCCCTGCTCAGCGGGAAGCCTGCTTTTCCCCCTCCCGCCCCCCCTGCTTGTGTTCCCTCTCTCGCTGTCTCTCTCTCTCTGTCAAATAAATAAATAATAAAAATCTTAAATAGCCTGAAAGCTCTAAATTGAAATGATACCCAAAGAAGAGGTTATGCTTAAGTTGATCTGAGAAAGGACTCTTCATGGAAATAAAGTAGTGCCGTCAGGGACAGAGAATAGACAGAACTCTGCCAAGGTGAGCAGTGTGCCCACATGGCTCAGGAGAAGTCAGAGACATTAAAGAAGCTTTAAATATTGCCTGCTAATAAAAAGATTCAATTCATTCAGAGTGTGATGAAACAAATTAGAAATATCTAGATTATAACTGTTCTGTTATGAGAGACTGACTTATACAGAACAACTGAAAGGATGGGAAGTAAAAATTAAGCTAGATAGGGGCGCCTGGGTGGCTCAGATGGTTAAGCATCTGCCTTAGGCTCAGGTCATGGTCCCAGGGTTCTGGGATCGAGTCCTGCATCGGGCTCCCTGCTCAGCGGGAAGACTGCTTCTCCCTCTCCCTCTGCGTCTTGTGCCCCCTGCTTGTACTCTGTCAAATAAATAAATAAAATCTTTAAAAAAAAATTAAGCTTTATAAAAAAAAAATTGTTTTTAAAGTAGGCAGCACAGCTAGCATGGGGCTTGAACTCATGACCTTGAGATCCAGTCGCATGTTTTACCGACTGAGCCAGCAAGGCACCTCTGAAATTTTTTTAAATAACAGCTTTATTGAGATACAATTCACATACCATAAAACCCATCCTTTTAAAGTTTACAACTCAGTGACCTTTAGTAATTCATGGCATAGTAGAGCCATCACCATGGCTAATTTTCATTACCCCAAAAGGAAACCCCATACCCATTAACAGTCACTCCTCATTCCACCAACACCACCCTTGCAGCCCCAGGCAACCACTAATTAATCTACTTTGTTTCTATTCTGGCTATTTCATATAATAGTGTTTTCTGGTGACTGGCTCCTTTCACACAGCAGGTTTTCAAGGTTCATCGAGGCCGTGGATTGTATCAACATTTCATTTCTTTTCGTTGGCAAGTAATATTCCATTGAATGGATATACCACATTTTTATCATTCACCAATTAATAGACATCAGGTTGTTTCCACTTTTTGGCTATTATGAATAATGCTGCTATGAATAGTCCTATAAAAGTTTTTGTGAGGACATAGATGTTCAATTGTCTCAAGTATATGCTTTAGAGCAGAGATACCATTTGAAAGCAAACCCCACTGTAAAAACAAATGAGGAAGCTATCTTTATTGACATGAAAAGAGCTCTCATGAAAATACAAGATGCAGACATTGTGCCTGGAATGCTACCAATTATTTTTTTAAAGGGGGTGGGGACGATATATTTATATTTGCTTATATATGCAAAGAAAATTATGAGACAAATACAAAAGAAATTAACAGCTACTAATTTTCCATTTGAGAGGATGTGAACTGGGCAACCAGAATCAAGGGTGAGAAGGAAACTTCTCATTGTATACCATTTTATAATTTTTTGAACCACTTCAATGTGTTATAATTTTTTAAAATAAATTTTTTCTAAGATTTATTTATTTGACAGAGAGAGACAGAGAGAGGGAACACAAGCAGGAGGAGTGGGAGAGGGAGAAGCAGGCTTCCCGCTGAGCAGGGAGGCTGATGCACAGCTTGATCCCAGGACCCTGGGATCATGACCTGAGCCAAAGGCAGACGCTTAACGACTGAGCCACCCAGGCACCCCTAAAATAATAAATTTTTAAAGTTAAATATTTACATTTATTATAGCTCTTTCTCTCTAAAAATACTTCCCCAACCCAAAGATGAAATGCACTGAAGACCAGAGTCAAGTTCTTCAGACAAAGGACAAACAGCATTGGACTTGAGATTTAAAAGACCAGGACTTTAGCAGAGCCATGCCAGCTAGAGGCTATTATACAATCTCGGAGCCTCACTTTGCTCATTTGCAAAATGGAAGTAATGACTACCTTCCTACCAAGATTATTGAGGTAGATAATGACACAATAAAGCACCTAGCACAGTCTCTAAAGTTGCAAAATACAAATAAATATGATCTCTGTCATCTTTTGGAGAGAAAAATAAAGCTGGTGGATAGGAGTATAAAAGAAAGTAATTGGAAATCACCATCAACCATAAATTGAGTCAAAAGCAGCAACATTACCCAGACGGGTAAGAGTAAACATACTGAAACAGGAAAGTAATCCTGTTTTACTTGAAGTATTATGTTGATGGTTAGGCTCTGTTTTTTGTCTGTTTGCCTAAGGTTCGAACAGCAGGAGAAAAACACAGTGTTGAATGAGACATCCCAGAACAGGGTCTCTGTCCCAGTGGGTGACAGTTGCCCTTGGCACAGTCCCAGGGCAAGGATGCGGCCTGGGGCTTTCTCTGAGCACCAGCTACCAAATCCTGGCCCCACAGCCCCCACGAGGGGTAGGAGGGGGCGCTGAAAGTGCTAGCGGGCTCTGTTTTAGAGGAGAAAGCAGGTGTTTAAAAATAAAAGAGGTTTATGTTAGGTGAATTACATCTCAGTAAAAAAATGCAAGAGACAAGACACCATAAAAAAATAACATTTAAATTAGTATTAAATGGTTGTAAAACATCTTTTACAGGTATTAGTTGAGAATCTTTATTCGAAAAAGCTCGTAATAAAAATGTTCAAGTCTGTTAAGTGTTAACAATAAGACAGGTATCTGATAGTACTTCTTTGCCTAAAGGAGTCTGAAAAAGAAATTGTGTGTTCAGTGAACAATACAGATTTTCATTAACTTTAAAGAATAATACTCATCTACGGCACCCTGGGTGGCTCAGTCGGTTAAGCGTCCGACTCTTGGCTTCAGCTCGGGTCATGGTCTCAGGGTCCTGGGATGAAGCCCCAAGTAAGGCTCCATGCTCAGCAGGGAGTCTCCCTGGGACCCTTTCCCTCTCCATCTCCCTCTGCCCTTTCCTCTATGGTCCTACTCTCCCAAGCACTCTCTCACTCAAATAAATCTTTAAAAAAAAAAAAGAATAACACTCATCTGTAATAGTGATGAAAATAGGCTTAACCAAAGTGGAGCCAGGACTTGATCAGGAGAGGGAGTATGGAAACTCAAACCTGGAGCCCCTTGAAAGGAGGACAGATTTTTGCTAGAAGGGATTTAATCACTCACCAGAGCAGAAGCAGAAGACTGGACTAGACAAAGCCTCAAGAGGCTCTTTCTGCTCTATACCTCTATAAAGAATCTAGTCAAGAGTGGAGAGGTTTGGGAGGGCTGCTTATCACCAAAGGACAACCCACACCGTTCTCAGTATCCATGTTATTCAGAAGACGATGGTAGATGTACAAGATCTAAGACTTACTAACTCCTTTTAACTTCCAACCAGAAGTTTTTAAGAAGCCAGTTTATTTTAATGTACTATGACTTAGTGTTAGCCTGTAAATCTGCAACTGTTCTATTTACTTGCAAGTTCAGCACAAAGATGACAAATTACCAAAAGAAAAAATCAAACTGGAGCAGTAGGATATAGGCTCTATATTTAAACAGTCAAAAATCTGAATCTCAACTCTATCCTTCACTACCTGTGTAATTTGGGCAACTTAACCTGTCTAGCCTCAGGTTCCTCACTTGTCAAGGGAGTATTCTAAGAAGTCATCAGGAAAATGCAAATGAAAACCATAATGAAAAGGTACTTCACACCCGCCAGAGGCAAAAACAGAGGCAATGACAAGTGTTGGCAAGGATGCAGACAAACTGGAGTCTTCATACACAGCTGGTGGGCTGGTGGGAACGTAAAATGACATAGTCCCTTTGGAAAACAGTCTGGCAGTTCCTCCAACAGAGTACCGTATGATCTAGCAATTCCGCTTTTAGGTATCTACCCAAGATAAATGAAACCATGTCCACATAAAAACTTGTATAGGAAGGTTCATAACAGCACTATTCATAATAGCCAAAAAATGAGAACAACCCAAAAGTTCATCAACAGATGAATGGAAAAGTAAAATGTGGTGTATATCCATACATTGGAATATTATTCAGGGATTTCTCCTACTGTGTCTGCCAGGGGGCATTCAAGAGACCCCAGCAGGTGTCTTCCTGTGGAGGACACAGGCCACCCAATTCACACCCCAGGGGGTGACTTCCTACAGACCAGCTCTGGCCTGAGGCACCCCAAAGAATGTCACCATCCAGCAAGCCACCGCCACATTCTTTCTACAAAGTCTGATCTCAGTCTTGAGTAGGGAGAACCTCTCCATTCC
Source organism: Leptonychotes weddellii (assembly GCF_054177405.1). NCBI lineage: Eukaryota > Metazoa > Chordata > Mammalia > Carnivora > Phocidae > Leptonychotes > Leptonychotes weddellii. The sequence goes on along the minus strand of NC_138382.1, from coordinate 37,835,854 downwards.
TTCCTGGGGTAATCAATCTCTCCAGTCCTAGAAGTAGTAGCTGCTCCTTACTTTTATTAATGCAATATTCCTTAGAACCTCTTTTATAACTTTTAGTCACTGGAGACCGTTTACTAGTTAATAATTCTTTGTATTAAGTTTTTCTTTGTTCAAATTACCAGCACAGTCTCTCTCTCCTGCCTAGACCCAGACTCATACCCTGGTGTTTTCTTTCTCCCCCCACATTCTCTGGGGGCTGGGGCACAAAGATTTTAAGCACGTTAGAATTTACAACTAGTGTCTGGATTTTTTTTTTTAGCCTATGAAAACACAAATAGGTGGTTTTAAATATCACATTTAATAGCCTAATAGAAGGAATCCTGTTTTCCACACACCACTAAAAAATATTAAAAGCTTATTAGATTATGTTAATTTTTAAAGATTTTATTTATTTATTTATTTATTTGAGAGAGAGGATGAGAGGAGAGAGAGAGCACATGAGAGGGGGGAGGGCCAGAGGGAGAAGCAGACTCCCCGCCGAGCAGGGAGCCCGATGCGGGACTCGATCCAGGGACTCCAGGATCATGACCTGAGCCGAAGGCAGTCGCCCAACCAACTGAGCCACCCAGGCGCCCCAGATTATGTTAATTTTTAAAAGAAGATGAGTGGTTGTTTTGATAGCTTACATTTTTTAATTCTTAGAAATTGGAAGTTAAAACGTGTTTCATTTCATGGTTATCAACACTTCAGAAATGGATAGGGAATACAGAATTGTGTGGTACAGAACATTTAACCTTATTTTCATTCCCCAGAGGAATTGTGCTTCCTAAGAAGTGCTCTAGTTCTGGGGCGCCTGGGTGGCTCAGTCGTTAAGCTTCTGCCTTCGGCTCAGGTCATGATCCTGGGGTCCTGGGGTCCTGGGATCGAGTCCCACATCGGGCTCCCTGCTCGGCGGGAGGCCTGCTTCTCCTCTCCCACTCCCCCTGCTTGTGTTCCTGCTCTGGCTGTCTCTCTCTCTGTCAAATAAAAAAAAAAAAAAGAAGTGCTCTAGTTCTAAATCAAACATGCTAAGTCAGAGTCACCCATCCAAAAAGAAATAATAAAAAGCAACAAGATCTGTGTTTTATACAAAGGTCTTTCTATAATATGTGGAGATGGTAAAACAATCTTCCATATCCTTATGAGAAGCACACATCCCTCAGTGAATAGAAATTTACTGAATGTCTATCATGTGGTAAACAATGTGTCAGGTGTTGGGGATGCAAAGTTAAATAGATAACACCCTAGCTTATTTAAGTATGTGGAAAATCAGAGTATTCCATTAACAACTGGCTAAAAGACTTTGAATGCTCTCATCTATGATCATGTGACAACGATAAAGCAAAAACACTCATGTGGAAAAAAACACAAAAAGTTCAACAACTGTTGCAATTTCAATTTCAACATGCTTAGAAAATACAGGCCAAGTGTGAGAAGGGCCAAGATCCTTTCCCTCAATGAGTTTGCAGAACATATATGTAGCCCTCTTACTTAAGATACAACACAACTGAGTAATATTAAAAGAGCTGGGGATGCCAAGAAGAAGGTCATGAATTTGGACTCCGGGAGGCTGAGAACATTTGGCTGGGTCTTAAGGAATGAGCAGTCAAGGCAAAGGAGACAGAAGAGCATTGTGAGCAAAAGCAAAGATTCAGAGAGAGACGTGGAGAGTTTGCATCCTGTTAAATTTATAGGTGTGTTTGGAATATAGAGGCCTGGACAGGCGCGGAAGAAAAGCCAACAGCAAACTGTGGCTTGCAATTTTAAAAACGGTGATCATGTCTCCACTCCAAGCCTCCATAAAGCAGCACGTTATCATCAGGAGAATGTTTATAGCCCTAATAGTATCCCTTCCTCTTCCCCCTACACAAGCTGCTGAAGAGAAAGTCCAGCTATTAGTGTTAATGAGTAAGATTCACACACGTGAGCGAATAATAAAGCGAGTGCTCATGAATTAGAGTCAGGGCGACTCTCAGTAAGTATCACATGTGAGCTGAAAGAACGGAACTCTCAGATATCAGTACATCCTGCCCTGTCCCCATGCCCATCCAGAACCCAATCAGGAGCAAACCACAACAGAAAGTAAAAGGCTATTAGAAAATTTGGGCCACATTCTGTCCTATCGGGGCAGAGGCAAAAATTTCCTTCTCTTAATGCAACTCAGTTATCTACTTTAAGTTTGAAAGTTTTAGACAAGCAATTAGGAATTCAGATGCTGTAAAGTATGGTCAATTTGCCTATAGGCTAGCTTCTGCTGCGCCCTCAAACCAGGAATTACAGTGCCTGTATTTTTGTTGCTAGCACATTTAACAACACACGATTAGATGCATGCCTGCTTTTGTAGATGAAACGACTGGCTCTCGCCTGCATTTATATACTATCTTTCTCCGTGGAGACATAAGATGTTTCACCAGTTTTACTGCTTTAATGCTCATTCAATCCCCATCAAATTCATAGCTGGGAAAGTAATACTACATTTTACTGAAGGCAATACTCAAATGCCAAGAGAAAATGTCTAACCAACGTGGGCCCAGAACCCAGCCACTAACCAGACGTTGACAATACTTTTACATTATCATGACAGAAACGGTGAGACGGACAAAGCCGACTGAGGTCTGTGTAGCAAGGGGAACAGGGATGCAGCGTGAGAGACCGGCAGTCTTCCAAGTGAAGGTAGCAATGGAGGGGACCACGCAGGATACATCAAGAGCCATTTTGCCAAGGAAAATGGCCTAAGGTGCCACATATTAAAAAATCAAGTCTTAGGTCTCACAGATCCCAGAATTTTCAGGCATTTGAGGAGATTTCCCACCTTGGATTGTCCCAGATGTAACAACATGCTGCATAAAATGCTAAATTAAAGAATATGATAAGAAAAAAGGATTCCTTGCTCAAATGTGTTGGAGGAGCAACAGGTTAAACAGAACTAGTTCCTTTTCTGCAGGATTTCTCAGGACCTTTAACAACTAATATCAGAAAACTCAAAGAAAGGGACGCCTGGGTGGCACAGTCGGTTGAGCGTCTGCCTTCGGCTCAGGTCATGATCCCGGGGTCCTGGGGTTGAGCCCCACATCGGGCTTCCTGCCCAGTGGGGAGCCTGCTTCTCCTGCTCCCTCTGCCTGGCGCTGTGCCTACTTGTGCTTGCACTCTCTCTCTCTCTGATAGATCAAAATCTTAAAAAAAAAATTTTTTTTTAAGAAAACTCAAAGAGGAAAAAGATTATACAGTATTTCCAAAACTTATTTTACACTCCCCTCTCACAGTCCAGAAGAATATACTAATAGCTACATCACTGCCTGACAGAATGGTAAAGTTCAAGGGGAGGAGTTTAAACCCAAACATACTTCATCAGGAGGTGAGATTATCTGCACGAACAGCAGTCCCACATTTACCACTTCGCCTTTATTTAAGAGAAACAAGGGCGCCTGGGTGGCTCAGTTGGTTAAGCGGCTGCCTTCGGCTCAGGTCATGATCCCAGCGTCCTGGGATCGAGTCCCGCGTCGGGCTCCTTGCTCCGCAGGGAGTCTGCTGCTCCCTCTGCCCCTCCTCCCACACGGTCTCTCAATCGCTCTCTCTCTCAAATAAATAAACAAAATCTTTAAAAAAATAAATAAGAGAAACAAGGCTGAACTCATTACCTTTTGGTGGTCATCTCTGTAGGACTCCTGCTGTACCATTTCCAAAAGGTTCAAAGCCAACTGTTGCCTCGAAGGACCTTCTTCATGCATGGATATACAGTCTTCCAAGGCAGTAGAAGACAGTATCTGCAGAACTGGCATCACTAGCACCCAGGATGACCTTGGAATTTTCTGACCCCCAGCAACAGAGAGGAGCTTCAAAGCTATTCATCAAAACAACAATTCACATTTAAAAAATGACTACCACAATCCAACCAAGTGCTACTTTGTTTAAGAGTGATATGCAAAAAGTTTTCTTACCCCTTTACAACTGGGTCAGACACATAACTAAGAGAATGGATCTTATCCTTTTAGAAAGGAACATAAAAATTAACGATTATCTAAAACAAGCTGTTAATGTATGTTCCTGATAACTTCAGGATACTCTTAGAGAAAATACATACCATAAAGTATAAACCAACTCTCTAAGTAAATATGACTTTCTTTAAAATACAGTTCAGCTGGGGCACCTGAGTAGCTCAGTCAGTTGAGCATCCGACTCTTGGTTTCGGCTCAGGTCATGATTTTAGGGTCCTGAGATCAAGCCCCACATCAGGCTCCATGCTCAGTGTGGGGTCTGCTTGAGATTCTCTCCCTCTCCCTCTGCCCTTCCCCTTCTACCCCTCCCACACACACACTTGCATTCTCTTTCTCTCTAAAATAAAAAAATAGTATCTTTAAAAATAAATAAAATACAATTCAACTGTTGTCCTTATATTGTCCAGTCCTTCCACTGCTCTCAACAGAGCCAAAAGACCTGAGTTCCTGATCAGTGGATTTGAAGACCAATGTGCATGCTTCCCTTATAAACCCAGGTGAGAATTATATTGAGATGCATTAGTAAATGAGGTGAAGCAGGGATGTCCGTCACAGTAATTGCTGTGTGCAGGAAAAGTCTCAGAGTCCATAACCAGCAACAATCAAACCCATTTTCATAAATGATTCTTTTTTTTTAACATGGACACTCAACTTACACATCAGAAACACACACACAAATGTGCGATACCTTACTCACATATATAATCTCCCCCAGACCATTAACAGAATGAGTTAAAGCAGAAATATATTTTTCACAATTATCTGAACCCTAATTTACCAAAAGATGTTATTCACAGGCTTCTGAGCTAGATTATCAATCAATTTCCCCACAACACCAAAAAAAGTCTACAAGTTTTAAGTCATCTCAGTGAGTTGCCAATATTTTCTTTTCATCTTTTGGAAGTCAAACCTGAACATGGTATGAAGTACAAACACCTGTTACTCTAACACTGCTAATTGACCTTTTCTGCCAAAATATTAGTCTTTTTTTTTATTAAGTTTTAAAAATACGGAACCTTCACGAATGTGCATGTATCTTCGTACAGGGGGCATGCAAATGTTTTCTGTATCATTCCAATCGAAATGTTAGTCTTAATCCATAATTGTCCCTGAGAGATTATGAAAATCCATTATCTTTAATAAAACAGGAAATGTACACATTTCTGTCTTTATTATAAATCTTCCAGACATTTTTATAAATTGCTATTTACAATCAAGGCTAGTGTTAATAATTAAGAAGCATAACATTGTATTAATGCTGTGCATTTGTCAAATTTGAAATCACCAATATCTTCTTGGTTATCCTATTTGAACACTCTTTCCCAATATACTAAAGAGCCGATCTTCCCTACTTTTCAACATAACATACTGGATGACAGAAATGCTCTACGACTAGACTGTAGTAATGGTTGCACAACTTTGTAAATTCATTTTTTAAAAAAGCCACTTTATTGTACACTTAAAAATGGTAAACTTTATGGTAAGTAAACTATACCTCAATAAAGCTGTTTATTTTTTTTATTTTATTTTAAAGATTTTTATTTATTTATTTGACAGAGAGAGAAACAGCTAGAGAGGGAACACAAGCAGGGAGAGTGTGAGAGGGAGAGGCAGGCTTCCCTCCGAGCGGGGAGCCTGATGCGGGGCTCGATCCCAGGACCCCAGGACCATGACCCGAGCCGAAGGCAGACGCCCAATGACCGAGCCACCCAGGCGCCCCTCAATAAAACTGTTTAAAAAAGAAAACAAAACCCTGGCTGTCAGTGGATGGAACTGGAGGGTATTATGTTAAGCAAAATAAGTCAATCAGAGAAAGACAATTATCATTTGATCTCACTGATGTGTGGAATTTAAGAAACAAATCAGAGGATCATAGGGGAAGAGAGGAAAAAATAAAACAAGACGAAATCAGAGAGGGAGACAAACCATAGGAGACTCTTAATCATAGGAAACAAACTGAGGGTTGCTGGAGGGGAGGAGGGTGGGAGGGATGGGGTGGCTGGGTGATGGATATTAAGGAGGGCATGTGATGTAATGAGCACTGGGTGTTATATAAGACTGATGAATCCCTGGCCTCTACCTTGGAAACCAATAATACACTATGTTAATTAATTGAATTTAAATTAAAAAATAGAAGAGAAAAAAAAAACCACCACCACCTATGGCTGTCAGAAGTACCAACCCTGGCAAATTATACCTCTGGGAAGATGCCATGTGCACCGCTAGGAGAACAACATCATCAACAAAAAAGGCAAAAGCAGTTCAGAAAGAGCCTCAGGAGGAGGGCACAAATGAGCACAAGGCCAATAGACAAAAAGAGTGCAGGAAGCCAAGGGCCCCCTCTGCGTGCTACAGCCATTCTTAAGACAGACTGTAAGTGGAAAAGGAATTCACCCTCAAAATCATGATGAATTAAAAGGCCCACAATGAGCTACACAATCAGTATCTACCTCTTTAAGCACTTTAAAATGAGAGTGGGGATGTACTGGCAGATCATGGCACCATGCAACAATTTATTTTAATTTTTGTTTTTTTTATTAACATATAATGTATTATTTGTTTCAGGGGTACAGGTCTGTGATTCATCAGTCTTACACAATTCACAGCGCTCACCAGAGCACATACCCTTCCCAGTGTCCATCCCCCAGCCACCCCATTCCTCCCACTCCCCACCACCACTCCACCAACCCTATTTGTTTCCTGAGATTAAGAGTCTCTTGGGGCGCCTGGGCGGCTCAGTCGTTAAGCATCTGCTTCGGCTCAGGTCATGATCCCAGGGTCCTGGGATCGAGCCCCGCATCGGGCTCCCTGCTCAGCGGGAAGCCTGCTTCTCCCTCTCCCACTCCCCCTGCTTGTATTCCCTCTCTCGCTGTCAAATAAATAAATAAAATCTTAAAAAAAAAAAATCTCTTATGGTTTGTCTCCCTCTCTGGTTTCGCCGTTTTATTTTTCCCTCCCTTCCCCTATGATCCTCTGCCTTGTTTCTCAAATTCCACATGTCAGTGAGATCATATGATAATTGTCTTTCTCTGATGGACTTATTTCGCTTAGCATAATACCCTCTAGTTCCATCCACGTTGTTGCAAATGGCAAGATTTCATTTTTTTTTTGATGGCACCATGCAACATAATTTAGACAGATCCTCCATTACTATATAGACGTTACCCAGAGTAAAGAGACGCATCATTAGCATAAAAGCTGCATTTTAAAGGTGTGACTTGGTTGCCATCGGCCAGACCTATCAACTTGATTTTATACCGTATTTTTAAATGGAACATTTTTACCCGCCTTTAGTCCCATTCCTCACTCTTAGGACAGCCGAGATACTTGGTAAATTATGGTATATGGAGCCTTTGCACAAAACACCTTGTCGGTAAGAAAAACAAAGTTCTATTTCAGAATGATTAATTAGGAAAATTCTAGAACAAAAACTCAAAGTATACAGGACTTTCTAGGATAGCATAATATGTAGCTCAAGAGACTCCTGCCAACACTTATGTTCTAGTTACATTTTACTCTTGTGAGGCTATTTTTATTTACCTAGACTTAGGATTGGTTTCTGCTGACTTGCTGGAGTCTGTAGCAGAAGTAAAGCTATTCCAATCATGACCAGTTCAACAGGAAAATCCTAAAACAAAAACAAGAAAGGAGTTGAAGAAGTTCCCAGAGCCATGGCTTTTAGTAACATGTATCCAGGAAGAGTATATTTAACATGAAAGATCATCAACCTACCGTACAAAGTTATTTACAATAAGCCAGCTCTGCTCCAGGAAGGATGGTGACTCCACAGCAATCACACAGCAAAAACACAAAATGTTATCATATCTGGTCGAAGAGCAGGGGCTATACACCAAATTAATTTAAAGAGAAAATGCCTGGGCACATGGGTGGCTCAGCTGGTTAAGCGACTGCCTTCGGCTCAGGTCATGGTCCCAGGGTCCTGGGATAGAGTCCCGCATCGGGCTCCCTGCTCCGTGGGGAATCTGCTTCTCCCTGTGCCCCTCCCCCTCACTCATTTTCTCTCTCTCTCTCTCCCCCCGCTCAAATAAATAAAATCTTTAAAAAGAAAAATAATTAAAAAGAATATACCTTAATAGAACAGACTGACAAGTATTCAAAAACAATCTTTCAAATTAGTGAAAAACTACCTGAAATACTAAAAGAATACTTCATTTCTGAAAAGTAGATCAACTGTCTAATCACCTAATATAGGCATGATTCATCTATATAATGTACATAAAGAACTACACTTAATGATTTTAATAAATCATATTATTTTGGGGTGCCTGGGTGGCTCAGTCGATTAAGCATCCCACTCTTGGTTTCAGCTCAGGTTATGATCTCTGGGTGCGGAGATCGAGCCCCACGTTGGGCTCCACCCTCAGTGGGGAGTCTTATTTCCCTCTCCCTCTGCCCCTCCCCACCCTGCTTGCTCAAGCATGCCCTCTCTCTGAAATAAATAAATCTTCAAAAATAAAAATAAATAAATCATGTTATTTTAATAAAAGAAACAGTAATACCCAAGGAGGCAGAGATTTTTTTTAAATTACAGTAATCTATTAAGCATATTTAAATGTAACAAAGCAATAACCACAGAAACTGAAAATCATTATTTTTCACCAAGTGTATCAATGAAATGAAAAAGTAAAATGGATGTGAATATTAAGTTCTAATAAGTAAATTACAAGAGATACAAGATGTTATTTGAGCCTTCTAAATAAAGAAAACATTAACATATTCTATAACTAAAGAAGAAAGGTCCAATACACTTCGCTAAAATTACTTCATTCTGAAATTTTACACACGCAACTGCAGAGCAGAAGTATCTATGAATCAGAGGGTGGGCAAGAAAAAAAAAGAAAGAAACGTTAGGTAGAGCCACATGTTAAAAAAAAACACTTGGAGAAAAACTAGTCTGACAAACTCAGAAGTTACAATCTTGGAGGTGCTACTAACTTTGGCACAAATAAATATAAAATAAATACAGAGCTACATCTCAGTTTTACCATTTAAAAAGTGAAAACAAACAGCAAACTCTTCCCAAGTGCTTGTTTATGGACTTTTAAAAACCAGCAAAAGAAGAAAATTAAATCGTTTTAATGGAATATTTTCTAATTTGTGTCTTTGAGCCTATACCTGCTCAGTGCTTAGTTGAGAACAACAAAGCAACAGCTATTTGAGGACAATCAATGCATTTTTGAAACCAGTACACTTACTATATATACCACCACACCATTCTTTGCCATGATCGTTTCCTAAATTTCATTTCATATTCTGCATATCCATTTAAAAAAGAAAGAAAACGCAGCAAGGTCATTTAAATTTCAAATTTCCTGGCTACCAAGATCAGAGACAAATGAAAGTATGACTTTATACTAAGGCTACACTCGAAAACCTTTTTCACACAAGCTATCACTGCAAGGGCCACAAAGTAGCATTTTGGGGTTCTGATCTGTACTAGGAACATGCTAAGTGGATGGAACTTTTTCTTTTGAGAGAGAGAGAGTATGCGGGGGTGGGGCAGAAGGAGAAAGAGACTCTCAAGCAGGCTCCATGCCCAGCACAGAGCCTGATGCAAGGCTCAATCTCATGACCTCGAGATCATGACTGAGCAGAAATCAAGAGTCAGATGCTTAACTGACTGGGCCACCTAAGGGCCCCTAAGTGGATGGAACTTAAAGGTGGGAAGGACCAAGTGAAAATGGCATTCTCCAAGAAGGGGGACACTGGCCTGTTCAGAATGGAGGGTGAAAGGAAATGACCTAGAGAGCAAGGCATCAAAATGAAGGAATAGTAGGGGATTACACTAAATAAGCTTAAATTGCTTACAGTTCTGAGAAGTTTATTGTTTGATTGATTTTTAATGGAGACCAAATAACAGTAGCACTTCATGATGTCTTTTAATAAAAGACTGTGTTAAACATCTCATATGCCATTTGTAACCCTATACATATTGCTACTGTAACTTGTGCTTTCTGCCCCAGACTAGTGAAAGATCCAGAGGACAGGACAGTTAAAGCCCCATAGGGGCTTGACAAATTGACAAGAGAAGCCCATGGATAAATGCTTCCCTCCTTCATCTGGATCCTTCTGAAGGGTTCTGAGACATATTTCGTAACACTTCTCAGAATATTCTGTGCGATCAAGCAATTGGTTGTTCATAGCACTGGACAACATGGTAATATCTGCATTACCTCTCCCATTTCCAGCACTTCACGCTTCTTGTCCCTTTCCCACTTGCTTCCTGGCATCACCCTTGCAGATAAACTCCTGTTGCATAAACCTTGGCTTTTGTGGAAACACTGGCTCTGCTCTTGACATTACGGAAACTCGGGAACTACTTCTGGAGGAACCCAGGCTAATTCAGAGCCTATCTGGAGCAAGGAAGTAAAATACAAAAGAGGAGGAAATGCCTTTACACTGGGCCACAGATGTCACAGGACTTTTGATAGCAGCAAACCTTGGAGTCCACACTTCCTGTCCTCAATTCCAATGAAAGACTGTCAGTGCGCACCACCAATGATGCAGGCACTAAGTACTTAGACACACACAGTGAAGAAAGGTGAGTGGAACAGAGTCAGCTGATGGGGAGGTCTTCGAGAGCACGGGGTCCTGGCCTTCCCCAAGATGGACTGTTTAGCTCTTGCTTCCCTTTGACAGCTACCCAGTCTCCTCACAATCAGTATCATTTTTTGCCTAACTTTGCTGATAAGAGTAATGAAAAGGACCTTGGGTTATAACCACTCAAATAGAGCTAAAAATAACTCAACCAAGACTAAATCCACTGCAACTAATATAGCATAAGGAATGCATCCATTTTCACAATGCAAGGAAACATCTCCAATAGAAGAATATAAAAATAACAAAGGGGAAAAGAAAAGTTAATGTTAATATTTGAAGTGCATATCCAGCTGGTAAACTCAGTGATATAGGAAAGATATAGCCCTAGCCTAGGTAATAAGAATGTCTTTTTTTTTTTTTAAAGATTTTTTTACTCATTTATTTAGGACAGAGAGAGAGATCACGGGCAGGGAGGAGGAGTAGAGGGAAAAGCAGATTCCCCACTGAGCAGGGAGCCTGATGCTGCACTCGATCCCAGGACCCTGGGATCATGACCTGAGCTGAAGGAAGATGCTTAACCGCCTGAGCCACCCAGGCGCCCCTAAAGATTTTTTTTTAATTTGAGAGAGAGAAATGGAGCAGGGGGAGGGGCAGACTCCTTGCTGAGCAGGGAGCCCCACTCAGGGCTTGATCTGGGATTCCAGGATCATCGTGATCTGAGCCGAAGGCAGACGCTTAACTGACTGAGCCACCCGGGTGCCCCAGTAATAAGAATGTCTTATTCTACTTTATTTTGTTTCAAATTACAGTGCATGTAGCCCTAAAGGAGATAGGTTTGCAAATTAGTTTTCTTAGGCTTTTTTTTCTTTCTTATTTTTTGGTTAAACCTCAGAAACACTGGGCCAGAGGTGGGGGTAAAAAATTACAAAACACAAGTATTTTAACAGTTCTATTCATATTTACTTCCTTCTAAATTGTTAAATATTGAGCAAAAGGAAGACACTATAAATATGACTTTCACAGGCATCACTATTGTTCTAAATTATAATATTGTGTAATTCCATAGGCCAATACCCCTAATGAACACATGGGCAAAATTCAACAAAGTATTAGCAAACCTAATACAACCGTTTATTGAAAGGATCATGTATCATAATCAAGTGGGATTTATTCTAGGGATGCAAGGATGGTTCAACAACTGCAAATCAACATGATACACCACCTTCACAGAACGAAGACTAAAAATCATATGATCACCTCAATAGTTGCAGAAAAAGCATCTGACAAAACTCAACAATCATTTATGATAAGAACTCTCAAAAAGGTGGGTAGAGAGGGAACATACTTCAACATATTATAGGATATATATGAGAAACCCACACCTAAAATCATACTGTATGGTGAAAGCTAAAAGCTTTCTCTAAGATCAGAAACAAGACAAGTATGGCATTGTCACTACTTTATTCAACATAGTATAGGAAATCATAGCCACAGCAATTAGGCAAGAAAAAGTGACAAAAGACATCCAAATTAAAAAGAAAGAAAACTGTTACTATTTGCTGAAAACTATTACAATAAGTGAATTCAGTAAAGTTAAAGGATATAAAAAGCAATATACAGAAATCTGTTGTGTTTCTATACACTAATACTAAACTATCAGAATGAGAAAATTTTAAAAAAACCCATATACAATTGTATAAAAAAAAAAAATACACAGGAATAAATTTAACCAAGGAGGGCGAAGACCTATACTCTGAAAACAATAAGGCACTGATGAAAGAAACTGAAGAAGACACAAATAAATGGAAAGATATTCCATACTGTTAAAATGTCCCTAACACCCAGAACAATCTAAAGATTCAGTGCAATCCCTATCAAAATGCCAATGGAATTTTTCACAGAACTAGAACAAATAATCCTAAAATTTGTATGGAACCACAAAAGACCTCAAATAGCCAAGATAATCATAAGAAAGCTGGAGGAGGTCTCACACTTCCAGATTCCAAATTATACTACAAAGCTATAGTGATCAAAACTGTATGGTACAGACACATTGATCAACAGAACGGAACAGAGAGCTCAGAAATAAACCCGTGCTTACATGGACAATAAATCTTCAACAAAAAAAAGGCAAGAATATACAATGGGGGAAGGACAATCTCCCGATAAATGGTGTTGGGAAAACTGGACAGCTACATGCAAAAGAATGAAACCAGACCACGGCATTACACCATACACAAAAATAAAATCAAAATGGATTAAAGCCTGAAACCATAAAATTCCTAGGAGAAAACACAGGCAGTAAGCAGTCCGATGTTGGTCTTAGCAGTATTTTTTCAATGTCTCCTCAGACAAGAACAACAAAAGCAAAAACAAACAAATGAGACTGCATCAAAATAAAAAACTTTTGCACAGCAAAGGAAATTATTAACAAAATGAAAAAGCAACCTACAGAATGGGAGAAGATATTTGCTAATGACATATCTGATGAGGGGTTAACATCCAAAATGTAAAAAGAACGGTATTTTTACATGTTTTCCAAATCTTATCTATAAAATATATCATATACAGCATATATTATATATCAATAGGTATGATTATAGACAATAAATATACATCTGAATAGGCATTTAATCTATACTGATTATCATGTTATATATAACATGTTATATACTAGAGCTAACAGATTATATAACAGAGATAACAGATATATAACTACATAATATATATCATATATTACTATTACACATAATAATATATAACACCAATATATCATGATATAATATATAATATTACCTACAATGCCCCAGCAGATGTAAAACCATGCTAATCACAAGACTGACAAATTGACAAATGACTTACTTGAGCCTTCCTTGGCTCCCACTTCCCATTAAAATTTACATTCAGTTTCTGTTTCCCACCTACCATTTACTCCTTTATTCTGATTTGGTTCTCACCACCGTCCCTCCACTGAAACTGCTTCCTCTAAGGTAAACAATAAACTTCTATTTATTGCACCCTAAGAGTTCTTTCCATACCTTACTTTAAACACTCTCTCCATGACGCTGTTGACCATTCTCCTTTCTGAGACATTCCTTTCCCTGATTTTCATATCCTCAGTCTCTTCTGTTTATCATACAATCCTTCTGGCCACACTTTCTCCTCATTTTCAGTACACTCTAGCCCCTCGAGTTCCATGAAAACCCATGTAATGTAATCCCATGGGTAAAACTCCCACCTCGAAGTAGAGGTCTACAAATCTATACCTTTAGCCTAAGCTTCGATCGTGAATTTTAAAAGCACATATCCAACTATCCACGATCCATATACACCTCAAACCAAGCATATCTAAAACCAAATTTATCCTCTTCCCTCCAATATCAGCTACCATTTCTCAAAGTGAAGGGCACCCTCCAGTTGCTCAAGAGACAGTGGAGACTCTGCCAAGGAACCTCTCCTTGACCATCTCATCAGCCACAAAGCCCTGTTGATTTCATCTCCTCCCTCTCTCTTTTCCCACTCTCTTTTCCACCCTCTTCTACTCTTTCCTATTCTCTTCCCCTAATTAGTCCCTTGCTATGGACTGAACTGTGCCTCTGCCACACAAATACATATGTTGAAGACCTAACTACCAAGCTGACCACATTTGGAGCATAGAAGTAATTAAAAAATTAAATGAGGTCATAACAACGGGGCCAAAATCCAGTAAGATTAGTGTTCTTTTAGAAAGAAATAATAGCTCTCTCTTGCTCTCTCCCCATGCTGTGAGAACACAGCAAGGAGGCAGCTATCTATAAGCCAAGAGGAGATCCCTCACCAGAATCCAGTTGGTCAGCACCCGTTCTTTGACTTCCTAGTCTCCAGATGTGTGAAAAATACATTTGTGTTGTTTAAGCCACGCACACTGTGGTAGTTTAAGACCAGACCCGCAGTGTAAGACATGCCTCCTCACTTCCTGCCCTAGTAGTGTAGCCCTGCTCTAAAACCTCCTCCAATCTCCTACAACGATCTTTCATATACAAAAATCTGAGGGCACCTCTATGCAGAAAGGTCTTCAATAGCATGCCATTGCCTAGAAGATAAAATCGTAAACTCATTCATGTGGCATGCAAGACCTTTTGTGGTAGACCAGCCTTATCTCCTACACCTTCATCTGTCAACAATATGGCAGATGTTATCTTCTGAACACGTCCTGCCTGCTCTGCTTGCTCATGTGTCTGTGTTTGAGCACATGCTATTCCACAACTGGAATGCCCCCCAACATCTGGTTTGAATCAGGCAAACTCCTAGGCAGACCTCCTCAAATCAGAACTCATGCCCAACTTCCCTTAACCTGTACTCCCGCTGCCCTTTACATATACTCCCATAGAAGCATTCACCTTATTGGACGCCAGTTACTTAAATTATTTATGTGCATGTCTGGAAGTCTCTTGAGGTCACAGGAAGTGTCTTTTTATGTATGTATTCTATAGGGTCTGGCATATAATAGGTGTTCGAGACTTGCGTTCTACACACATAAATGGAAAAAAAAAATGCCACAGTGGTAGACCCTTAACTGGTGCTCCAAATGTAATGACTTGTTTTTGTAACAGATGACAATAGTAGTACATTAATAGTATGATCTCATGGTATTTGATCAAAACACCTTTGATATCAATGAAGTAAACGAGCACACGCACCCTGCTACTGAAAGACCCAATTAAGAGAACTGACGTGTTAAAATCTCGTATTCTCCTTACCTCCTTCAGAAGTTCAACACTGTGCTCTAAAAGGTGAATTAAAGATGAGCATTCCCCAGTTACTGTTAAGCTGACTTCGCAGACACACAGCAGCTGAAGGGTCAGCTGGATAAGCTGAATTTTCCAGAAAACGGGATGACGCAGAAGGCTTAAATATACTTCCTCAATAAACAGCATCACTTCTGTTGTCTGGATCAAATCTTTTACCTGTTTAAAAAAAGTCATTACATGATATTAAAATAATATACAAAACAAAGGATAAGTTTAAACTATGTAAGAAGTATTAACAATCTTTTTTTTCTAAACCTATAAAGACTTAAAGAGATGAAGACATTTACATGACTCAAAGAGAATTAAACCATGTATAAACTCTGCCTTATTTTTGTCACTAACCAAAATACAATTTGCTACCATTTTTGTTACTGCTGGCTGACACAAATTCTTTTCATTTATTTTTCTGACTTCTCTGAGTGCAGATTTTTCTTTAAGACAAAATACATGACCATGCCAACATGTTGAACGAAATTAATTAAAGTTGGTTTTGAGCTCTCCAAATGAACTCGCCTTTCAATGATTCCAACACAGTTACCTGGAAGAAAAGGGTTAGCATGTTATTCTAATGTACTACTAAGCCCTTCATCTGGAAGATATTTGCTCAGACAACCTTAACTGACAGCATCATTTCCACACTTGGCAGATGCAATGAAAGACCATATTCAAATGGTAGGGTGTCTTCTCAACAGGCTAATGCATTAGATAGGAAGGACTTGGGTGCTCTTGAAAATCCCAATTCAATTCAAACCCAGCTGTTCCGATCAAAATTCTGGAGTTGGTATTAAGGATATGGTCCTGCTCACAGACACACTGGCATTTACCAGAAATTACAAACAATGAACCATCTGCTTCAATCAGAAGTCTTGTGTCTGTTAAATTCATCAAGAGGAAAGCCTACAGTTGACCAGCTGTACCTTTCACCAATCGTTACCACCATAATAACCCAAAAGGACTATAAGTTACACAAAGAGAAAAATTAATTCCTCACAAACAGGAGGAAAAAAGATATTAAAACATCAAGAGAGAAGAGATAGAAAATACTAAGTTATAAAAAAAATAAATGTGAACCGTCAAGTAGCTAAATTATTTTACTCTTTTGCAAATCTACAGTGGGAAAGGCAAAAGGCCACCAATAAAAGGGATTTATTTTTTTTTAAAGACTTTATTTATTTGACAGAGACAGAGAGAAAGAGGGAACACAAGCAGGGGGAGTGGGAGAGGGAGAAACAGGCTTCCCACCAAGCAGGGAGCCCAATGCGGGGCTCGATCCCAGAACTCTGGGATCATGACCTGAGCCGAAGGCAGATGCTTAACGACTGAGCCACCCAGGTGCCCCCAAGAAAAGGGATTTAAAACAAGACAAAGCCTCATGTTTATTGGACAATATATTTCCTTAAATGTATTTTTTGTGTATACTTGAAATTTTCCATAATAAAAAAAAAATTTGGACAATTCAGCAAGTTAGCATTACAGGCTCTCTGTTAATATTACCATAATTTTTAGCAATACTTGTGAAGTAATGTTCTATCTTGATGTAGCGATAGATTATGTGCAATGGATAACATGTACAATGACGAGACTCACAATTAAAAAGAAGGAACTATCTGGACCAAAGTCAACAGTAAAGTTTAAGGCAGGTAAGTAAAAAACAAACAAATACAAATACAAAATGGAAGAGCAACAGGCATGAAAAGAAACTAGAAATTTCATTAACCATCGTTTCATCATGGGTCAACAGGTGGCATGGCTATTTCTAAAATAACACTTTTTTAACTGACGAGATTCTATTCACGTGCACAGTATGGGTCAGACCACAAATATAGGAGCGTATTCAGCTCTAAAAAGAACATTTCATAGTAACACATTCTGAGCGCTACTAAACTAGAGAATTCCTGGCAATGGACAGTTCTGAAAACCCTAGTACAGAAAGTGATGAAGGAAAGAAAGGAGGGAAGGATGGAAAGGAAGAAAGGGAAAGAAGAGAGAAAGAAAGAACACAAAAGAGGACGCAGATGGGCTTTTTTAAAAGCCTATTTTGTTCTATGAAGAATGGAAACTAATGGGTAATCTCAGGAAAATGCAGGTCAATTAGAAGCACTTAAAAAAAAATGTTGCCGGGCGCCTGGGTGGCTCAGTTGGTTAAGCGACTGCCTTCGGCTCAGGTCATGATCCTGGAGTCCCAGGATCGAGTCCCGCATCGGGCTCCCTGCTCGGCGGGGAGCCTGCTTCTCCCTCTGACCCTCCCCCCTCTCATGTGCTCTCTCTCTCATTCTCTCTGTCTCAAATAAATAAATAAAATCTTAAAAAAAAAAAAAAATGTTGCCTTGCAAAATGGCATGCTTCTTATCACTAAAAATTTAGTCATGGGATGGTTATCTCAGAGTTAAGAAATACCTGTAATCAGGGCGCCTTGGGTGGCTCAGTTGGTTAAGCGACTGCCTTCGGCTCAGGTCATGATCCTGGAGTCCCGGGATCAAGTCCCGCATCGGGCTCCCTGCTCGGCAGGGAGCCTGCTTCT
This sequence comes from Leptonychotes weddellii, assembly GCF_054177405.1. Classification (NCBI taxonomy): domain Eukaryota; kingdom Metazoa; phylum Chordata; class Mammalia; order Carnivora; family Phocidae; genus Leptonychotes; species Leptonychotes weddellii. The sequence goes on along the minus strand of NC_138382.1, from coordinate 37,817,969 downwards.
GCCTCTGACCCTCCCCCCTCTCATGTGCTCTCTCTCTCTCTCATTCTGTCTCAAATAAATAAATAAAATCTTTAAAAAAAAAAAAAAAAGAAATACCTGTAATCAATGGGAAAATGGATTACGTTCCCACTAAAAATCTGATGCTCAGATTCTTCATACTCTAATAAAGCCAATTTGTTAAGTGATTACATGTATTTATGTTGCTAGTTCCATTAGTTCCAAATGATGTATCTATCATCTTTTTTTCTTTGCCTATCTCGACTATATTAAGAAGTCACAGATTCCCCAAAATATCTCACAGAGCTCAGTTGTAGAAGTTATTTAGGCTTATAAATATAGGTTCATGAGGATGAAGGCAAACATCCACCAAAGAACACAGAACTGGGTAATGCAAGCATGAGGTGGGAAAAGTGTACCCCATTTCAAGATGTTCTGCCTATACATTGCTTTATTGCCCACACAAAGCAAAAGCTTTGGAAAAGCCACAGGAGAATTCATTTTAATTAACTTTTCTCTGCCTTGATTACAGGAAAGTCTATTTATGAGTCACAGAGGAAAGATTCACTCTAGTCACTCTTTGCTAACCAAACTTAAAACAGGTCATCTGTGACCTCAAGTGATCACTCTGAAAAATATTCAGATTCCCTCCATCAGCTAAGCAGCATGGCGCTCAGATTCTAGGCAAACGAGAAAGCTCGACGATGAGAAGGACAGCCTGATAAATTAATCACTACACTAACATCACAACCCACTGGCAACTGGCATTTTTTTTTTAAATCTGCAGTTATAGAGACATTAGCTCATACTTATTTCTCCCTTGAACTTCCTAGGCATTCTATCCATACCTGTTAAACATCTTTTACCCATCTACTTCGAATTATGAGAATTTATATACTTGTCTTAACTCCCTTCCTAGACTGTGGGCTTCTCAGGAGCAGGAAACATCAGGGTCACCACGTACATTGTAAGGAGACATGTGGAAACTGGAATCTAGCCAGCACTCAGCTGGCCAAGCCCTGCATCTCCAGGGCTGTATCTACCCAGAGGCACACCTTTTTCTAATTTGTACAAGATTTTTCTAATCTTGTAACTCTCTTGTGTCTAACACAAAGAGAAACTCAACTCAGAATTCTTTACCCTGAGAAGTCTTCCTTGAACAACAGAAAGTTTGCATTCTTACTGATCCTAAAATGGATTATGTTGACTTATAGGTCTGTGAACTTGGTTAACACGCTATGTGTAAATGTTAAATCTAGATTTGGTTCCTTCCTCATCTCCAAAAGCCAGTGAGCATTCCTGGAACCAGGCTTGTATCGGATTTGCAAATCACATAGGTTCTACTCTATGCATGACGGTAACAACCAACAGTTACTGATGCTGCTGTTGTATCAATGAAGGAGGACAAGGGGCCTTACCTGCAAACACGGAACCATGTCACAACACAGCCGAAGTATCTGTTGTTCCAAGACTGATGGTTGTTCTGGGTCACCAGGAACCCACGGTTGAAGTAAGACTTTGAGCAGCGTTAGTCGCAATTTAGCATATTCTTGCAACTGGGATGGTTCGCAATATAGATACCATAGAAATGGTGCCATTATTTGGATACATGAAACTTCTGACCTGCAAATCATTCATGCATAAGCCAGTCACCAAGTTAAACAGGGTACCAAGCAGTAATTGTCAAACATCAACTTACAGTTCATGACACACTAGGATACCATGGAATGTAACTTGTTTTTGTGATTCTTCAATTCCACCATGACCTACCTGGATCCATGCCAAGCAAGTCTTTGTGTCCTGGGGAAAATGACAACACCTGGAGCCCACAAGCCAGAAGCCCAGGACTACGAGAACCTCTACTTGCATACTAAAATAGCCTCTGCATCTGCAGGACCAGGCTTTGGTGAACATCAAAATGATCCTAGAACCTTTTTGGAATTGTAGACGTCAGGATGCACTCTCCAGGAATAGGACATGGGCATGCATTTTTGGAAAAACTCTATAGATGAAGTTCTATGTAAAACAAAACCATACAGACATACCAAGAAGCCTATATGAACAGTTAACATTTACTTGTCAAATGGTTAACACGTGGTGTCCAAGCTATTGCGCTTTATGCCTTTCAATTCATGTCATCCTCATCACAACCCTACGAAATAAAATCATCCCGTTACACAGATGCAGAAACGAAAGCAGAGAGGGGTAAAGTAATTTGCCAAGTCCTTCCTCTTAAGCTCTTCCCACTCAAAGGAGGAAGGCTTTACAAATCTTTCTTATATATTTAGATTTCAATATATCTCAGTAACTCCACATCCAAAGTCACTAAAATGCCAGAATGACCCTTGAGGTATATACATTTGATCAGGTCACCAGCTTAAGAGTGTGCCCCTTAAGATAAAGTATTTAGTCCAATTCACAAACCTTCCATAATTTAGCCTCTGCTTGTCTTTTCAGCCTCATTTCTTGCTCCCCTCTGCTCTCCACTGAGCTACACTAAATGTCTTTCAGATGTTCGATCAAGTACTCTGAGCTTTCTTCCCATTTGCTGTTTCTTCTACCTAGAACATTCTCTGCTTTCTTCCTTTCCTGTTCCTTCCTCTGCTAATTCCTGTCATCTTCCAGTTCTCTCCTTTAAAATGACTCCCTGAGGGCCTTCCCTAGCCTAAGGCAGATCCCCATTATGTGCTTCCACAGGACAATGAATATATTGTCATTATTTACTTAATATCTCTATCTCGGGCCAGACTATAAGCCAAATGACAGCATGGATTTCTGTTAACTGCTGTTATCACCAAGAATGACATACTAGGCCTCCCAAGAGACTTTCAATCACTAAATTAATCGATTCAATTATACTACATCATAGAGTAGTTTTACAATTAGCATGGATCAGGGCGCCTGGGTGGCTCAGTTGGTTAAGCGACTGCCTTCAGCTCAGGTCATGATCCTGGAGTCCCTGGATCGAGTCCCGCATCGGGCTCCCTGCTCGGCAGGGAGTCTGCTTCTCCCTCTCCCGCTCCCCCCTCTTGTGCTCACTCTCTCTCTCACTCTCTCTCTCAAATAAATAAAATCTTAAAACAAAACAAAAACAATTAGCATGGATCAGATATCATAATTTTATTTTACTGTTTCATATTTATTATAAATAAGGAATTATTAGGTAAGATACAAAGGTGAACAGGCATTATCTATTCTTTTTTTTTTTTTTTTAAGATTTTTATTTATTTGACAGAGAGACAGTGAGAGAGGGAACACAAGCAGGGGGAGTGGGAGAGGGAGAAGCAGGCTTCCTGCTGAGCAGGGAGCCCAATGCGGGGCTCGATCCCAGGACTCTGGGATCATGACCCAAGCTGAAGGCAGACGCTTAACGACTTAGCCACCCAGGTGCCCCAACATTATCTATCCTTAAGAGGCATATAGGCTAGGGGGCGCCTGGGTGGCTCAGTCAGTTAAGCTCAGGTTTTGGCTCAGTTTGTGATCTCAGGGTCATGGGATCAAGCCCAGCACCAGGCTCCACGCTGAGCACGGAGCCTGCTTGGGATTTTCTCTCTCCCTCTCTCTCTCTCCCTCTGCTTGTGCAAGCTCTCTCTCTCTCTCACTCAAATAAGTAAATCTTAAAAAAAAAAAAAAAAGAGGCATACATCTAACAGTGGCAATCAGCCGTGTTCCTGGACTAGAGGACAGAAAGTGAAAACTTCTGGGCGCCTGGGTGGCTCAGTTGGTTAAGCGACTGCCTTCAGCTCAGGTCATGATCCTGGGGTCCTGGGATCGAGTCCCGCATCGGGCTTCCGGCTCGTCGGAGAGCCTGCTTCTCCCTCTCCCACTCCCCCTGCTTGTGTTCCCTCTCTCGCTGTGTCTCTCTCTGTCAAATAAATAAATAAAATCTTTAAAAAAAAAAGAAAGTGAAAACTTCTAAAAGAAAGGTATAAAGCGCAATACTTCAATACTTCATGGAGGAAATGCTATTTGAATTATGCTTGACAAACATAATTTTCTAATACTATACATTACACAGCAATGTGATTTCAAAACACCATTAACCTTAATAAAAATTTTAAAGTTACCAAACTGATAAGATTTATTTATTCATTGATTCTCTTGGCAAAATTTACTGAGTACCTACAGCATCCCCTTCACTCTTCTACGTGCTAGAAACAAAGCAAGAAACAAGAATACTCGTTCTGATGGAGCTCACAAGCTGGAGGAATTTTTTCCTTATGAAACAAACATTTACACAATCTATAAAAAACTTCTGAGGACTTCTGAGTTCATAATTATTACTGAAACATGCCTTTATCATACCATCCATTTTAGGAAACCAAAAAAATCTTCAAAGATCAAGCAAGCAGACAATGTATGTGTAGGTTAGAATATGAAAAGTTTCCAGAGAGACTGAAGAAACATTGTTTCCCCATCTCTAATAATGCATTCCCCAAAGAATAAACACTATCCAGGTGTCAAGAACATCCACAAATAGCTTACCAGTTTTCTCCTACTTTGAGATGCTGAGTGCAAACTGCAAGGTTCATAAAGAAACATATTTCCAAGACGCTATTATTGTTTGACATCACGAACATAATGCTAAGCTTCTTTAGGACAATATACTGTTTAAAAATCTCCCTGGCTTGGCACCTGGGTGGCTCAGTCGGTTAAGTACCTGCCTTTGGCTCAGGTCATGATCCCAGGGTCCTGAGATCGAACCCCATGTCAGGCTGCCTGCTCACTGGGGAGCCTGCTTCTCCCTCTCCCTCTGCCTGCCACTCCCCCTGCTTGTGCTCTCTCCATCTCTGTCAGATGAATAAATAAAATCTTTAAAATAAATAAATGAATAAAAAATTTAAAAAAATAAAAATCTCCTTGGCTTAATCTGTCCTGATTTTAGATTTTGTATCTCCTACATGGTGTCTGATGACTGTCATTTCAGGGGGTATAAACTGACAGATCTGAAGGAGAAAAGAAATATAATAAAACAGACAACCTGAAATCCCAAAGTGATTAAGAATGTTTACAAAAACATAACTAATTGTGCATGTATCTATCTACACACAAGTCTTTCTTTATGTTCATGGAGGGAGAAGTGAGAGGGGAAAGCTCGGAATAAGAGTCAAGAAACTGAGGCTTGGGGCGTCTGGGTGGCTCAGTCATTAAGCGTCTGCCTTCGGCTCAGGTCATCATCCCAGGGTCCTGGGATCGAGCCCCGCATTGGGCTCCCTGCTCCGCGGGAAGTCTGCTTCTCCCTCTCCCCCGGCTTGTGTTCCCTCTCTCCCTGTCTCTCTCTGTCAAATAAATAAATGAAATCTTAAAAAAAAAAAAAAAAGAAACTGAGGCTTTAGGCCCATCTCAACCACTAACTAACCATGTGACCTTGAGAAAGTCATTGGATATTGCTCTCCTTCATTCCTTCATCTGAGATATTATGCGTGAGACTAGATAAACTTTAAAGTACCAGGCCTAGAGACAATGACGTCATTGACAATTTATGCAATTCTCAGGTCTTAACGTCTCAGGCCTTCTATAAATGAATGCAGAATTTAATTAGAAAATAATGCCCAAAAAAACTAGCATGAAGATAAACTGTCATGTCAGGACATTTACATACTATTAAAAATGAACCCAGTTAATCAACAATTCCTAACACAGGAAGAACCAGAATACAAGCTCTCTTCACAACATTTTGCCTTCTTCCCCTAGTTGTGAATCACTATTTATATTCTTAGTAAGTTAAATCACCAATCTTCCTTCATTACCTTCCAAACAACTAAAGTTACTAAGTACTAAGTTACTAAGCTAACTTGCTTTAAAATTAAATCTCAGGAAACTAATGGTCTGCTGAAAAATGCAAACCAGAAATATCAATTTCATTCTGCAAAGACTAACCCCATAGTATAAAAGTGAAAACAAGGCAACTGAAATTATTCTTAGCAAATAAATTTAATATAGAACTTCCAAAAGGCTCTAGATATCATAATCTAACACGTGAGAACTTGAATGAAGAGAGTCAATAGAAGCTTATCAGTGAAAAAACTCAAGTCAATTAATAATCTTTTTTACCTTATGAATATCTGGACATATTTCATTAGGAGAACTACTTCCAAATCCCAATATAATACTCCTTTGAAATGAAGATAACCAAAAGGTAATTAATTACATGATGGCTAACTCAAGAATTGGAAAAGAAAGATATTCTCAAGGATTACCCTAAAAACAAGCTTAATAATAAATTTGGCACCACAGCAATAGCATCTTTTATGAAATATCCTAATCTATTTAACAAGAGTGAGAAATTTCATTTAAAAAATGTATAAGTTTGTTATTTTTACTTTCTGACAAAGATGAACAAAGACTTATTTAGGAAATATTAATATCTTACCTTTGAAAATGCAATCTAGGTGAGGGAAAAGAGGATAGTGATGTTTATGTTGGGCTATCATCCAAATGTCACATTAATTTTTCTCACCAGCAGATGATCCAAGGTTCCCTATGTCTATTAAAACTTCCTGTGGCAGTACACCGTGCCTAGAAATCCCGTCTAACATTGAAGTTATGGACTTAGAAATGGTGTTCTAAGAAACTGTAATGAATAGGAAACTGTAAGACCTTCAAGAGCAAGAAAATATGAATGTAACTGGTGTGGTGAATGTAACTCAGGCACTGGATTACCTCAGACAATTGTATCCTATCATGACCTTGCATGATGGTACTAAGTACGCAGTGATATTTTTATATTAGGAGGCCCTCTGCAACCCACCTCATCTACATAAATTCAGTAGTTAAAGAGCACCTAGAAATGCGCCAAGCTTTATTAATACAAAGACTAATGAGAAATGGTCTCTGCCCTCAGAAAGTTTTCCCAGAAAGGAATTATAATACAATGAAGTACAATAATGTTACAAATCACAGCTGAAAGTTACTATGAGACCACATAAAAGAGACACCTCATTCAGCTTGGTAAGCAAGGACTTTCAAGCAGAGAGATTTAAAATAGAGAAATGAGTCAGGAAAGGGTTGGGGTAAAATTCAAGAGTAAAGGAGGTACTGATAAGCAAAAGCACGGAGGTAAGGGAACAGCATGGCTTTCCGTGTGGAACCGAAAGCAAGTCCGAGTACTGCTGAATACACCATTCATAAATTAGTAAGTCAAGAGAAAACTGGGGAAATAGGTTGAAACTGTGTGAGAAAGAGAGCCTAGCATAACAAACTCGATTTTACCCTCTAGCCCAGGGATTTTCCAACTATTTTGGAAGCCACACTATTGTTTGCCAGTAGAAAGCTGCCATAAGATATCAACATGTAAGTTCTATAGAAAGAGCTAACGGGGTAGAGGGCAGTCCCCATGCTCAGCCCACACTATGCAAGTGCAGTTTTAAAACCACAATTGTGTTAACTTAAGCAAGGGAGTGATACAATAAAATTTACTCTCGTTTTTTTTTTTTAAAGATTTATTTGTTTGAGAGAGAGTGCACGTGCACAAAGAGGGAGAGAAAGAGGGAGAAGCAGACTCCCCACTGAGCAGGGAGCCTGACGTGGGGCTCCTTCCCAGGACCCTGGGATCATGACCTGAGCCAAAGGCAGACCTTAATTGACTGAGCCACCCAGGTGTCCCAAGATTTACTTTCTTGACATAACACCCTGATGGATGTTTAGAGAATTGCTCTGAGCAAGACAGGATTGGAGGCAGAGATGTCAATTAGGAACAGGTGGCAAAAGCCACAGCGAGAGATGAGGATATGCGCTGGCGTCATGGCAGTAAGAATGGAAGAAAGGGGGTAGTTTTTGAGGACCATCAGAATGCCCTGGTGAAGCTAAACTGAGCCTATGTGTGGCGGTATTACTTGATCCCAATTGGCAGGTTTCCAATGGAGAGAGCACTCACTACTCAATTCCCAGGGGAAGAAGCTATCTTTTCTATGTATTGTGTAGTAGCTTACCTAGTATTTCTAGTCAACTTTCCTAACTAATCAATGCTTAACTTTTTTTTTTTTTAAGATTTTATTTGAGAGAGAGAGAGAAAGAGCATGAGCGGGGAGGAGGGGCAGCAAGAGAGGAAGAAGCAGACTCCCCACTGAGCAGGGAAGTCTTAACTTTAATAATAGCTTTTCTCATATTCAATATTTCAACCATCAATTAGATCTGATAGGGTTTTGTTTTGTTTTGCCTCTTACTCTTAAAAAGAAAACACTACTATATTATGTTCTAAAACATTTCTTTTCTTCAAAACAACATAGTCAAAGTAGCTTTAAAAAAAGCAAAACAAAAGCTCTAAAATGAGCATATGCCATTCCATCTCCCTCATTTATTTTATTTTACATTACCTTTCAGGGCATTGCTGGAAAAAAGCCGTCAGCTGCTGCAAAAGTACTGGCCAGCAGTCAGGTCTGTGTTCAAGCATAGTGATCAAAGGCTGAGGATGATTTCTGAAAAGCACAGAGAGTCACATTGGAAGCTGTTGTTTAGGGACTACAAATTCTCAATATCCAAAAAGAGCAACAAGGGCCAATGCCATCTAGCAACTTTTTTCCAGGATGCAAAACTATCATTTGTTGCAGAGTTGGGTCATTAGAACTAACATTTTTTCCCTTTATCTACCTGTTTTGCAGAAAAGAGAATCAACTCTGAGTCTTAGGGATCCAAATTTGAGCACGAACTCTGCCACACAATAACTCTGGGACTTTGGCCAAGCTCTTGAATCCAGGAGCTCGGTCATATCCATCTCTTTGGGTTTCTTTATTCCTGGAAATCTTGGGCCACCTCCCCCTCCTCTCTTTCCAAACCTGGAAGGTTCTATTTCCTCTAACATTGCCCCAACTTATACGCACTCTCTCTCTGTTCCTACTTACCCCCTGTTCTTCTCAGTGTATGGCTCCATTCCTCCAGCATATTTAAGATAAGGAAAAAGAAAACATTTCTCCCATCTCAAAATAAACTCTCCAAACTGAAAATTCTTAAAATTTCTACTGAACAAGAATGAGAATTTTTATTTGGGCTACATCCATTAATATACCTAAAGAGACTACAAAACATAAGATCTGAAATCTGCAGGATTCTCCAATAATGAGGTTTAAGAAAAAAAAAACATCAACACAGGTTATTTTAAATAGTTCAAAAAGCCTATTAGAAATAGTAAATTCAGGGGCGCCTGGGTGGCTCAGATGGTTAAGCGTCTGCCTTTGGCTCAGGTCATGATCCTAGGGTCATAGGATCAAGTCCCGCATCGGGCTCCCTGCTAGGCGGGGAGCCTGCTTCTCCCTCTGCGCCTCTCTCTCTCTCTCTTACTCTCATGAATAAATAAATAAAACATTTTAAAATAAAAAAAATAGTAAATTCATTAGCTTTTTAAACTATGATGTACTATACAAAACTTTTAGTTATTATTGATATGGCTTTTTCCTCCAAAAAAATTAATAAAACAATTGTAAAAAAAATCAACCTTTCCTTTTTTACATAAAAGGAATCATATACATAATACTCTTTAATCTCAAATTTTAACCCTACAATGTATCTCTAGCAATGTTTAAAAAAAAAAAAATCAAGCCATCAATTAAACCCAAATGACTTTTTTTTTTTTAAGACTGCCTTCTTGGTGATTCTCAAAATGTGATCTCCTTAAGGTCAGTATCAACATCACCTGGGAGCTTGTTAGAAATGCAAATGGATTCGCAGGCCCCAGCCCAGACCTAATAAATAGCCCTCCAGACAATTCTTTTTTTTTTTTTAAGATCTTATTTATCTATTTGACAGAGACACAGCGAGAGAGGAAACATAAGCAGGGAGAGTGGGAGAGGGAGAAGCAGGCTCCCCGCAGAGCAGGGAGCCGATGCGGGGCTCGATCCCAGGACCCAGGGATCATGACCTGAGCTGAAGGCAGACACTTAACGACTGAGCCACCCAGGCGCCCCAGCCCTCCAGACAATTCTGAGGCCCTGCTATAAAGCAGCAGTTCTCAATCCTGGTTGCATGTTTGATTCATCTGTGGAGCTCTTTTAAAAATACCGATACCCCCCCCCCAAAAAAAAAACCAAAAACAACAAATGATACCCAGGCCTCAATTATATTGGGGTTGCTAGGAGTGGGGCACAGGCATTAGTCATTTTTAAAAACTCTTCCAGCAATTCGAACGTGTTGCCAGAGTTGAGAACCACTACAAGGAAAAAAACCCCAGAAGAGGGAGGTGAAGAGTCAGCAAGTTTTCGGATGTCTCGCTCCTCTTAAACAGCAAAGTATGGCAGGTCCGTCACATGGAAACTCTGCAGTGAGGCACGGCTCTGACATGACTCCACAGTTCCCTCATATCAGAACGCCATCTCCTGACGTGCTCCTCAGCCTCACCTAATCTATCACGCACTAGCGTCACTTCCTGGCAGCCTCCCGTTTGTCACAGCACAGGCTATTTCTGACTGATCAGATGACTGCCATTGCTAAGGGATCGCTCCAACGCTTTCTGCCAACACTCAAAAATCCTATTTCCAAATTCCAAACTCACTGGCACTTAAACCTACCTAGAATTGCTTCTGCTCTAGCTGCCATAGATGTTAACAAACAAATGTTCCAGATCCTGACAGTCTCCCAGGAATGTCACATCAGCCAAACTTCTAAGGTTGAGAGTTCAGTAGGTCATGTTCCAGTAGACATGAACAAAAAGGAAAGAACAGCACCTGCAATCATTTTAGGTATGGGTTTGGCTCCTGCCAAGCACCATATTGAAATGAGGAGCATCACATAGGACCATCCATTAATCCTCCACCTAATGGTGGCATTTATGACTATTTAAGAAGAAAATCCAACAAGTTATCACGTCGTTATGTATTATCACACATCGTGTGTGATCATAAAGCACTTAAGTGCTTTTCAATACTCTTCCCTTATAAGTTATTCCTTCCCCCATCTCGATCCTCACCCCCCACAAAAAAATCAAGTATCTATTGTTTGGGTGGGGTTTTTTTTTTTTTTTTCCTATCTACTGTTTAAAATTTTTGTCCAAATTAAATCGGGTCAACAGAAATAAGAGGTAGTAATTTTAAAGTAGGATCAGAGGGCGCCTGGGTGGCTCAGTCGGTTAAGCGGCTGCCTTCAGCTCAGGTCGTGATCCCAGGGTCCTGGTAACAAGCCCCACGTCCAGCTCCCTGCTTGGTGGAGCGCCTGCTTCTCCCTCTCCCTCTGCCTGCCACTCTGCCTACTTGTGCTCTCTCTCTCTCTTTCTGTCAAATAAATAAATAAAATCTTAAAAAATAAATAAAGTAGGATCAGGAATGCTGCACATATGGCCAATGTAACTTAGCTTCTACTACACTGGGATTGTGGGAACCACTCTAGCTTTGTTGCATGAAGCTGAAGGCCTGTTTTGCTAGCCATTGGATTTAGCAAAGTCTATTTAGTATCTCAGACTTCAACACTAAAGATGAGACGAAGTAGAATATAGGAGAATAGGGATTATCCAGATTAATTACTGATTTAGACATCTGGATAATTAACTTTTCCAAAGAATTGATTACATCTGATCCAAGTGCAAATATTGCAGAGAATAATATACAATATTGATTCCAAGAACCTCTCTTGAGGCAGAAGGGAAGTCCAAAATAAGAACATTGAATCTTACTAGTGATTAACATTTGATTATAATATCATACAATTTCAACTGAATACAACTAACCTAAAATCAATTATAATTGCCAAAATTTTGTTTTAATACTTTGAGCATAATGAAGAGCTAAATTCTCCCTTGTGAATCATCAAATTGGTGTGCGAATACAAATCTAGAAAGCTTTATGCTTACTAGGATGAATGCATTTTCTAATTCAATATACTTTAGGGTGCAACTGCCATGCATGAAGTTTTCTCAGTCTTTGCACTACTGCTATTTGGGGTCAGAGAATTCTTTTGGGGGTCATCCAATGCACTGAAGGATAGTTAGCAGCATTCCTGGCCTCCACCCACAAGATGCTAATAGCATTCAATATAGTTATGACAATCAAAAATGTCTCCAGACATTACCAAGTGTCCCCTGGGGGGCAAAACTGCCCCTGGTTAAGAACCTTTGCGTTACTGTAAAATGACAAGCACTTATGAGAGGCACAAAACTGATTAAACCATGGTACCATTCCAGAGCTATTAAAAAAAAAAAAAAGACTATGATTCCACCTCTACCCTTCCTTACACTGAACCAAATGCAATCGATCATACTCAAATGTCTATAAGAAATATAGTCATCAAATATTAACATTAGGTGCGCAAGAGTAACACAATACAGCAGAAACTCCAGAATTTTAAATGGAAAACTCATGGAAAATTATTCCTTTGCAAAATACAGAATCATGTTCCAAAATAAACAGTATTCAATAATATACCTACTAATTTGGATATGATAGAAAATGGTCATTTTTCTATTTAAAATATTATCATTGGAATATTTAAGATGTCATAAGGCTAAGTATAATTCATTCTTGATGCATTCAGGGACTATTAAATTTATGGATTATTCAAGATTTCTCTTTTCCTTCTTCCCCTCATTCACTACTCGTTAGCCATTCCACTTCGTTCAAGTACATCCAACTGAGAAAGGTCAAGGTAAATGGAAGGATCCACGGTTTAAACAAGTCCCCTCTGTTCTTCATTAGAAGCACTGTTGATCAAAAAAAGAATGTGGTACAAAAGAACACCAAGCAAAACCTTAGTTATGCCTTAAAATTTCACTTATCCCCAAACCCGTTACTCAAGTTATACAAAGTTGACTATAACACCTTATTCAAAATGGTAGATGGGTTGACCATACAATCAACCTGATCACTTGTAAAATTAATAGTGGCAGACAATAAGCTATGCAAGTTTTGAGGAACAAATACAACCATGGGATGCTGTCATCATTATTATTCATACAAGCAGTGCCTACCTAGCTTCGTTGGAATCACGTACTGTTTCCTACCTCGGAAAAAAACTGCAAGCAGAGAGGAGAGGGAAAATAGTGAAGGGAAAGCAATGAACTAAAATGAACTAAAAGGGTCAAGAGTTCCAGATTTACATTCTGGCTCTGCAACGAACCGTGTGATCTCAGGCAAGAGAATTAACCTCTCTTGGGCAAAGTTTCTTCGTCTATAAAATGAGGACATCAGACTAAGTAGCTCCCAGTGCTAAAGATAGACAACACAAGCCATCCATTAAAGGCCTAACCTTCATACTGCTCTGGACTAAATGTAGGACCAAACCCTGGAAAGGCAGAAAGCAGTACAGAAGGCTCTCAACTGTTAATAATTCTATGCCAAGCTTACGTGGCTCTAAGGCTAATGTTTAATAAAATCTAAGCCTCACAAAGGAGTCTCCTATTTTTTTAATTTTTTTTTAAGATTTTATTTATTTGCTTGAGAGAGAGTGAGACAGCGCAAGAGAGAGAGAGCACAGAGGGGGAGGGAGAAGCAGACTCCCCGCTGAGCAGGGAGCCCGATGAGGGACTCGATCCCGGGACCCTGGGATCATGACCTGAGCTGAAGGCAGTCGCTTAACTGACTGATCCCAGGTGCCTCAGGAATCTCCTATTTCTAATCTCAAAGAGATAAACCATAGCATATTTATTTCAGAGAGAAGTACGGTGCCCAGAATGAGCACAAATTTTCAAGTCAGAATTTCCCAACTCCTGAGACATCCAATAGATTCTGCTCTCCTCTTAAAAGGGAAGAGTACTGTTTCTAAAGATTAAAATCAATACAAACCAGGAGACGTGGTCACCCTTCACTGGCCTCTTGTGTCTCAGTCACCCTTCACTGGCCTCTAGTGTCTCTTATCTCTCCCTCACTGTGTGGTTTTTGTTTCTGCCATAGAGGAACCAATTTGTCCTCCATTCTTTGGCACCTTCCCATTTCATGATTTATAAATGTCTTAACTGCCATTTTCAGTAGAGCATTTACACTGTACCTAGCACACGGAATACTCCATCCATGGGGTACCATTCTGATTATCAGGCAGGTAGGTTTGTATCTTAAACCAGAGCAGAGGTTGCCTGAAAGCTGGATCTGTCTTACTCTTGTTAGGTTTCCCTTTCAGTGCTGAGGCAAAGCTCCAATAAATGTAACTCACCCATGCACGCTCTCCCCAAAGCACCTTTTAAAACTCTTTCACTGGATCGTGAAAAACCAACTTATCCCAGTGCCTCTAGTACATGGTTTCAAGATCCACATTGCTCAGGGATAAAAAGCACAGAGGAAGCATGTAGAGTTGGTACCTAACACTGGAGTCCTCCCCACCCTTTAATAATATTGTCAACAACACAGTGCAGTACACGCATCCTAACAGAATGGAGTGGGGCAGGAATGAATGGTAAATGCACGGTTCCGCGAGACTAGCACGAGGCAATGACAGAATAAGGTATGGAACTAGATTCACCTTTCCAAATCTAAATACATCAATCTTAATAGAAAAGAGTAAAAAAAAAAAAAAAAAAAAAATGAGGCTTGCGGTAGGCAAATCAAAAAGCCAAAGTTATTTGTAACCTTTAGGTCACCTCAACCTTTCTGCTCCATCTCTGAATACAGGAAAGCTAGGATTTGATTTACATCATAAATTCAGCGATAGACACAGATTGCGTTTTCTGTGTGAGGAAACAATGCCTACAGTCACCATGCATTTTCATGTATGCAGCTGTGACCCAGGCGCTTTCAGAAGCATAACATAGCACTTACTACATCAAATATGCATTTTAAAAGCATGTCTCTACCTGCTCTGAATTTTGATTTGAAAGTGCTGGTTAGAAGCCAAAAAGGGATTAAAAAAAAAACCAAAACAATGCTCTGCAGATTTTAAGATTAAAAAAAATACATAACAAAAATTTAAGATTCCACAATGAATATTACTATAAAAAAGAAAAACTACACAATAATTGTGAATTATACTGTTGCACTTTTAAGGCACATGTATTTTTCCTTTCCACATAAGCTGAAGAAGACTTTTGGAGCAAAAAGTATTTTAATTTGGACATTTTGACAAATTTTGATGAATTTGACTATTTTCTTTGGGTCCATAAGGCAGATAGGGAAAGTGCAAGATTTCTTTGAAAACATAGTTCATATTACAATTGATTCTGCCCTTATACTGAACCTTTTGCAGGAACCCTATTTTGAGAGGCAGGGTTTTAACCCAAAGGTGTGTGCCAACGTTAGAAGTCTGAAACTATTCTCGGTAGAAGATAATGGCTGTGGGGAAACAAACAAATACTTAGGGTTCCAAAACTTCTATTCTTAAGTAACCTGCCATGATTACAATATATATATATATGTATAAAAATAAAATTGAATTAAATTTAAAAACTAGAGGGCACCTGGGTGGCTCAGTTGGTTAAGCGACTGCCTTCGGCTCAGGTCATGATCCTGGAGTCCCGGGATCGAGTCCCACGTCGGGCTCCCTGCTCAGCGGGGAGTCTGCTTCTCCCTCTGACCCTCCCCCCTCTCATGCTCTCTATCTCATTCTCTCTCAAATAAATAAATAAAATCTTAAAAAAAAAAAAAAAATTTAAAAACTAGAGACAAGATAAATTGGCTAGGCCAAAATGACATTTTATACCCTTAAAGACACTGATCATCAAATTACCATAGCAATTTTTTAAAATTAAACATCCACCTTTAGAAGAACTTAAAAGCACTTTCTAGGGGCAATCGCTTAACTGGAAGACCGTACAATATGTGTAGCTTATTCTTTAGGTCTGATTATAAATCCCAAGTGTAAACCCCAGGTGATTAGAACCATAAACTGTGAACAAAGACTTCCTTGGGTGGGAAAGAGAAGAGAAAAGAAGAAATGAAAACAGAAGCAAAACATGCAGTTCAACAGAAAGCATCAAACTGCAAAGAGCCAGATGGCCCTTGGAAAGTAATGGGTATGCTTCCCCTGTTACTACCCTCGCTTTTCTTATCATTAACTCTGCTGGGCTTTGTCCTAGTCAGAGCTGACACTGATAATCCCCTTTTTTTTTTTTTAAGATTTTATTTATTTATTTGACAGAGAGACACAGTGAGAGAGGGAACACAAGCAGGGGGAGTGGGAGAGGGAGAAGCAGGCTTCCCGCGGAGCAGGGAGCCCGATGCGGGGCTCGATCCCAGGACCCTGGGATCATGACCTGAGCCGAAGGCAGACGCTTAACGACTGAGCCACCCAGGTGCCCCTGATAATCCCTTCTTACTCGTATTCGTTTTCATGAATTTTCTATAAAGATGTCCCTTTATTCATTAAAGCAAGAATTCACAAGCCCTCCAAAATGATACGCAAAATTTTAAGGACGTGTGTGTGTATGTGTGTGTGTGTGTGTGTGTGTACATTTTCTAAGGAAGGACCAAAACTTTTTTGAGATTCTCAAAGAAGGCTCTTGCTCACCACCACCCCCACAAAAAAACAGTAAATACCAGTGAATTTAAGTATAGGTAAAGTGATTACTGCAATTCAGGCTCGTCAAACTCCCACTTTCAAAAAAAACTACAAAGTAAGCACAATCTCCCCCCTCAAAAAAATGTTACATACTATGTGCCCCAAAATGGTAGGTACCCAAGTATTGAAGTTTTTCTAACTTCAGCAAAATTAAGCATCTTAATGTATTCTACTGGTTCCAATCCCTTATGGCACCTTGACTGTGTAGTACAGATGTTTTAATAATGGGGTCATGCTTATTTTATGCTAATAAAACCAAACATCTACATCTCAGGCGATCCCTCTAGATAATATATTCAATTACTGAAATAATTAGCTCCCCCAAAAGCAAAATGCTCACTTTGACCCCCCCACAAAAAAAAAGCTAGACAATCAAGTTTTTAAAGAATTACAGGATTCCAAGCAACCTCATTAAGAAAAGTAATATAGGGGCGCCTGGGTGGCTCAGTCGTTAAGCGTCTGCCTTCGGCCCGGGGCATGATCCCAGGGTCCTGGGATCGAGCCCCGCTTCGGGCTCCCTGCTCGGCGGGAAGCCTGCTTCTCCCTCTCCCACTCCCCCTGCTTGTGTTCCCTCTCTCACTGTGTCTCTCTCTGTCAAATAAATAAATAAAATCTTTAAAAAAAAAAAGAAAAGTAATGTAATATGGAAATCTGCATAGAAATGAAAAACAATAGTTACTCTTTTAATTTTTTTTGTTTGTTTCAAGCTTTTACTTAAATTCTAGGTAACATATAGTGTAATATTCATTTCAGGAGTAGAATTTAGTGATTCATCACTTGCATATAACATTAATTACTCTTAGGGCCCCTGGGTGGCTCAGTCGTTGAGTGTCTGCCTTCGGCTCAGGTCATGATCCCAGGGTTCTGGGATCGAGCCCCACATCAGGCTCCCTGCTCCGCGCGAAGCCTGCTTCTCCCTCTCCCACTCCCCCTGCTTGTGTTCCCTCTCTCCCTGTGTCTCTCTCTGTCAAAATAAATAAATAAAATCTTTAAAAAAAAAAGACTAAAGAGTTTATTTCCATAACTTACAAAGAATACCTCCAAAAAATAAATGTAAAAGGCAAAAACACTAAAAGTTGACTGGACTTGGTAAGCATACAAAAAGATTACAGAATAAATAAAATGTATTATTCACGCAATGGAATATTATTCAGCCATACAATATAGATGAACCTTGAAAACATTATGCTAGGTGGAAAAAGAAAGGCATAAAAGGCCATGTATTGTAGGGATTCCATTTATATAAAATGTCCAGAAGAGGCAAATCCACAGAAACAAAAAAGTGTTTTCCAGGGCTTGGGGGTAAGATATACTAGGGAATGACTGTTAATGAGGCTTCTTTTAGGGGTGATGAAAATGTGCTGGAATTAGATAGTGATTATGGTTAGACAACTTTATGGATATAATACTGAATTGTATGGTTTAAAAAGTTGAATTTTATGGTATATAAATTATATCTCAAAAAAATATCTCAGGGGTGCCTGGCTGCCTCAGTTAGTGGAGCATGTGATGCTTGATCTTGGGGTCATGAGTTCGAACCCCACGTAGGGTGTAGAGATTACTTAAACAATACAAACATAAAAAAAATTTTCAAATTTAATTCAGCCACATACAATCTTAAATTTAGTTAACCTCTTCTTGATTTTAGAAAAAATCATGTGTATCATGTGAAGTACACCACCAACAGAATCAAAATAACTTGAATTTCCCTTACAAAGGAAGTAAGTTCAATCAGAATCTCATTTATTACCTCAATACACCTGGTTGATCATGTGCATTTCTTTTTAAGATTTACTTATTTGAGAGAGAGAGAGCGTGCATAAGCAGGGGGAGCAGCAGAGGGAGAGGGAGAAACAGATTCCCCACCGAGTAGGGAGCCGGATGCGGGACTCGATCCCAGGACCCCGGGATCATGACCTGAGCCAAAGGCAGATGCTTAGCCGACTAAGCCACCCAGTCACCACGATTACGCCCATTCTTAAGGATGCAGATGTGGGAGGCAAGAGAGTTATATGTTTTTCTAATCACTATGAAATACCATGATGTTGTCTGGTTATTTTAGCCATTCATCCAGTGATTCTCAAACCTGTTTCCACATCAGAATCCCTTGAGATGTTTTTAAAAATATATAGATTCTAGGGGCGCCTGGGTGGCTCAGTCGTTAAGCGTCTGCCTTCGGCTCAGGTCATGATCCCGGGGTCCTGGGATCGAGCTCCACATCGGGCTCCCTGCTCCGTGGGGAGCCTGCTTCTCCCTCTCCCACTCCCCCTGCTTGTGTTCCCTCTCTCACTGTCTCTCTCTGTCAAATAAATAAATAAAATCTTAAAAAAAAAAAAAAGAATTCTTTAAAGAAAAAATATATAGATTCTAGGTACCCACACTGGCTGACACCCAAGCTTTCTAAATCAGAATCTATAGATTAAGTGCATTTCCAGGGATTCTTACCATTTCCACTTCTCCAGTGCCACCAGCAAATGTGAAAGGAGTGGTAGGCTAGGGAAATCACCATTTTTAAATCATCACAGTGAAAATTAGTTGGGAGGTTGGGGATGTAATGAGGAGCAGGATATTTGCATGGTTCCAAGAGTCTTTTCCACAGATTGCTTATTAGTTACAAGAGAAAAATGATTAACTCTACAGTGGAGAAACAAGACATCACCTCTGACTGGGTAACCAAAATTAAAGTCACTACTGAGGGGTACCTGGCTGGCTCAGTCAGTACAGCATGTGACTCTTGATCCTGGGGCCATAAGTTTGAGCCCCACGATGGGGGTAGAGTTTACTTATAAAAAAAAAAAAATTTTTTTTTTAATTTAAAACCACCAGTGAGGGATGAGATGGACATCAGGGCCTCCAGGTGTGAGATCCTGAGAAGGACATGGCATCACTTCTATAGATTTCCAAAAGTCAATGTCATGAAAGACAATGAAAGGAAAAGAGACTGTTCCAGACTTTAAAAGACTAAAAAGATAGGACAACTAAAGGTAACATGTGATCCTAAATTAGATCCTACACACTAAAAATAAAAAGGAAAAAGGTATAAAAGGATGCTATGACAAAACTGGAATATGGACTATAGATTGCTATATCGATGTTAAATTTTCTCAGTATGATAACTGTTCTCTGATTATATGAGAATACCCTTGTTCTTAGAAAATACACACTATTGAATACATATAATCTACTCACAAATGTTTTTTAAGAATTATACCGAATAGACAGAATGATAAAGTAAATGTGGCAAAGTATTAAACTCATGAATCAAGGTAAATGATATACGGGAGGTCTTTTGTACTATTTGCACAATCTTTCTGGAACCTTGAAATTATTTCCAAATAATAAGTTAAAAAGACAGACCTTCAAAACTCCCCACTACTCTTTAACTAAAACCCAAAGTCTTTGCCATGGCCTTGTGTATTCTGGGCCATGCTCCCTCTCCTGGGCCTCCATCCCAGCCTCCCCCTCCCTGAAACTGAGCTCCAGCCACTGGGCCTCCTGTGCCTTGCTCCTATGCACCAGCTCGCTCTTACTCCAGCACGGAGGCACCTGTTTCCACCTCAATCTCCACACCCTTCCTGTGCTCTTCCCATGGTTGACTCCATCTCATTCTTCAAAATGGGCAGAAGAGAAAATGCAGAAGGAGTTTAATGCTGAGGAAAAGCTAGTTATCAAAATTAAAACTGGGGCTACGTTTTGATGTCCACAGCCACAAACTGGTCTTAGTGCACTGCGTGTCAGTCCTTCTCCTGGGACTCTCTTGTTTTTCTATGTGATAGAACTAAGGGATGAACGTGTTTGCCTTAAGAACAAAGTGAAGGGCGCCTGGGTGGCTCAGATGGTTAAGCGTCTGCCTTCGGCTCAGGTCATGATCCCAGGGTCCTGGGATCGAGTCCCGCATCGGGCTCTCTGCTCCTTGGGAGCCTGCTTCTCCCTCTGCCTCTCTCTCTCTGTCTCTCATGAATGAATAAATAAAATCTTTAAAAAAAAAAAAAAGAACAAAGTGAAAAAGATCAGTATGAATTACAAAGTACTTCAGCCTTCAGGACACACATCTTCACGTTCTTAACATTAAGTCTCTAGGACACCTGGGTGGTTCAGTCAGGTGGCCGTCTGCCTTTGGCTTGGGTCATGATCCCGGGGTCCTGGGATCGAGCCCCACATCCAGCTCCCTGCTTGGCGGGGAGGCCTGCTTCTCCTTCTCCCTCTGCTGCTCCCCCTGCTTGTGCTCTCTCTCTCTCTGTCAAATGAATAAATAAAATCTTAAAAAAAAAATCAACTATCTAAATAAACTACCTAACACTGTCCAAAGAGATGAACGAATACATATAGAGGGTGCATAACTAATCCGCTCAGGGTATAACCCTCCGTTACCCTTGGCCCCATCACCCATTCAGAGCACACCATCTGCCAAAAGCATTTAATATTCCCTAATTTCAGAAAGTACAGCTTGATGTGGATCAGACCAAACCTTTCCACAAATGAGATTCTTAACATTTGCTATGTGTGCATGTCAGCCACTGTCTGGCACATCAGAATGGTGCATGAATTCTGGAACAAGCAGTCACCGCTCATGAATTCACAGCTACTTCCTCACTTCAGCAAAAGGAAGAGAGATCTTGAAAAGATTGCCATAATATGAATATGCAGAGGAAAAAACGAAAGGCAGAGCTTATGATAAAATTTCCGGGGGCGGGGGGGGATGGCATATTACAAAGCAACTAAGAAAATGAGCCTCAATAATTTATGAATCGTAAAAACTTAAGTTTAGTTATTCTTCCTCACAACTGAAATACGCACCGCAGATCCGCTCTCTGCTGCACTTCCTCTATGGTCAATATTCAAGAATGTTTAAGTAACTTAAATATAAGTGTTACAGAAAAATGGAGTTCAAGGTAACCAACAGAAAATCCGGACCATGGGCTCCTGGGTGGCTCAGTCATTAAGCATCTGCCTTCGGCTCAGGTCATGATCCCGGGGTCCTGGGATCGAGCCCCGCATCGGGCTCCCTGCTCCGCGGGAAGCCTGCTTCTCCCTCTCCCACTCCCCCTGCTTGTGTTCCCTTTCTCACAGTCTGTCAAAAAATAAAATCTTAAAAAAAAAAAAAAAAAAATCCGGACCAAACAAAAGGGGGAGAAGAAAGATAAGCCTAAACTAAAGGATACATTAGTAGCAATTTTTAAAAGGCAGGATGGGGGGGGGTGCCTGGTTGGCTCAGTCGATAGAGCGCGCTTGATCTTGGGGTCATGAGTTCAAGACCCACATTGGGTGTATAGAGATTACAAAAAATAAACAAACTTTTAGAAAAGGCAATTATTATAAAAATTGCTCACAGGTAGAAAAGAGCTTCTAAGATTTTGAAAACTGTTAAATGCCTAAAACAGGGGTCACAAAGCTGTTGCCCTTGGATCAGATGTGTTTTGTCTGCCTACCCTGTATTTTTAAAAATCTGAATTGTCTTCCAGCATTCGGTGGTCGGGAGATTTCATATAAAATGTTATTAATCCTGAAAGATCTGAAGGTCTCGCAACAATGAACCCCTATTGCCTCGTTTCAACAACTGGCCAGCAGTTCTCCCCGCTATCAGCAGACTGGAAACCATCTAGGAAGCTTTGAAAAACCAATGCCTGAGGCACACCCTCCAGTCCTTCTAGGGAAAGCCCAGGCACCTGTACATTTAAAAGCCCCTCAAGGCACCTGGGTGGCTCAGTCGTTAAGTGTCTGCCTTCAGCTCAGGTCATGATCCCAGGGTCCTGGGATCAAGCCCCCTGTGGGGCTTCCTGATCAGTGGGGAGTCTGCTTCTCCTTCAAACCCCCTTGTACTCTCTCAAATAAATAAAATCTTTAAAAAATAATAATAATAAAATAAAAGCTCCTCAAAGGCTTTATTCTGCAACCAGAGTCGAGATTCATGCACCTAGAGTTTCACACATAACATATGCTAAGTATAAATGTGCTGTGGTGTTCTTCCAGCTAACCCTATCCTAAAAATCATCAGAGTTGAAACCACATTTAAACATCCCCATTTAATCTTAAGTCACAAAACTAAAGAAGGGTCCAACTAAGCAAAATGAACTTCATTAGCCATACACACTCTAGTCTACTATATCTCAAAGCAAGGTCAGTAGACTACCTATGCATCTAAATTTTGTTAAAATGCAGGTTTCCGGTCATGTTCCACACATACATAACAAAAACTCGGAGTGTGAGCTCCTGCTGCACGGTAAACACTGAAAACCAGTGTTGCTTTTTTGAGAGTTGCTGAGGGCTCTCTTCTCCTCCTGCTCCAAACAAGCATCTACCATCTGACCATGAAGAACACTCACTTGCTGGGGCCACAGAAGAATAGAGCAATGAGGTTTAAATCTCTTACATGCTCTCTTGCATTTGTACTTGGCTTGCCCTCACTAGTCTGCTTTTCCTTTAGAAACGCTCTTTGGTTCTAATCTTGGCCTCTCTATTGTCCATGGTAGACGTGGTTTGATGAACTCGGTGCCTTGGCGCTTAGGAGGAAACAGGCTTTTTGCCCCCCAACAGGGAGCAGAGGTCAGGAGACAGGATTAAGCAACTCAGTATCCCCCCTGGTGTATCCCCAAGGGGCTCCTTGCTGCTTCTATGTGGTACCTTTAAGCTCCCACGGCCTCAAGCAGTATTTCTCAATTGTGAACCACAAATGACCTATATCCAGATCACTGAGCAGCTGGGTAAACATGCTGCTTCCTAAGTCTCGTGCAAAACCAACTGCGTAAGAATCTCCAGCAAGGGCTTGAAACGCTGCACTGTTAACAAGCTCCCCAGGCACTTCTTTGGCATAAAAAGTTTGAGAACCACTGAGCTCTAGGTTCAACAAAGAGAATACCCTCTCTAGAGCGCCTTCCATGAAATTCACAGGAACCAGGGGAAGCCACTGGCTCACATTTCCAGTCCTCACAGCCCCCTCCCTTCACTTCCATACTGGCGTAAGCAAATTCAGCACCAACCTATTTAAAACAACCACGTATTCCGTTGTACTAGAATTCAAATTAATCGGCTATTAGGACAAGAAGTGAAAAATGCGCAAACTCCAAAACTGTACACTAGCTGAGTCCTCAATACCGTAAAAAACACAGATGAGGGGTGCCTGGGGGGCTCAGTTGTTGGGCATCTGCTTCGGCTCAGGTCGTGATCTCAGGGTCCTGGGATCGAGCCCCGCATCAGGCTCCCTGCTCGGCGGGAAGCCTGCTTCTCCCTCTCCCACTCCCCCTGCTTGTGTTCCCTCTCTCGTTGTGTCTCTGTCAAATAAATAAATAAAATCTTTAAAAAAACCACACACACAGATGAGTTTCATTCGCAGAAAGCTTCCAATTATCTGTCCTACAACTTCCATCTGAAATTAATTTGCCAGCATAACCAGAGAACACCTCTCAGTGGAGTTCTGCGTTTCTCACAACCCTTTTGTGCTTTCGTACGCAGCTCATCAGTCGCCTCTCCGAAGCTGGAGGATACTGCTAACCAACATGTGGCATAGAAAGCTCTAAAACAGCAGGGCAATTTTATGCTTGACTCAGGTAATCATAGCTCTCTTGAGGGGTGTCTGCTCTTCAGGCTCACCTCTCCTGCGTTCCCGCCCTCCACAGTCCCCCCTGGAGGAACTGAAGGCTCTTATACACTCGATTACACTCTCCTGATTTAGTGCCACACAGCCATTCACATAAGGGCTCTCCATAAACATTACTGGATTATGCCAACTCAGGTGATTGATTCTGGACCTCTCGATGTGCCGCCGCTCTAAAGACGCGACTTACGTATCCAGTATGCTTTCAGCTCCTCAAGCTGGGTTCCCTATTCACACCTTGCACCCACTGTCTTTTGAAGAACCAACCAGCGGAGAAAATGAATTATAAAGCAGGGAAACAGGTGAAGCGTGACGGACGACTGAAGGTCCGGCACTCACACACGGTAAGGACAATCGGTGGGAAAGGGAGAGTAACTCTAACCCTTCTGTTGGCAGGAAATTTCCTTTTACCATCATCTAAACCAGAGCTTCTTAAAACGTTAAGGTGCCTACGGATTACCTGCAAAATCTAACTGGAATGCGGGTGCGGATACAGGTAGTGTGAGATGGAGTAGGAGACCCCACTCTCCAAGAGGCTCCCAGGTACTGCTGACGGCGAAGCGGAGCTCCACTACCCATAGTGTGGGGGAGAGAAGGGTCAGCATCACCTGGGAGCTTGTTACTCGAGAATCCTGAGCCCACCCTCAGCCTAAAGAAAGAGAATCTTGTGTTCAACAAGGTCCCAGGCGATTAGTATGCACATTAGGGCAGCTGACATTCCATCTTGTATCAGAATCACTTGGGATCTTTTAAGAAATACAAATGCCGGGCGCCTGGGTGGCTCAGTCGGTTAAGCGACTGCCTTCGGCTCAGGTCATGATCCTGGAGTCCTGGGATCAAGTCCGCATCGGGCTCCCTGCTCGGCAGGGAGTCTGCTTCTCCCTCTGACCCTCCCCCCTCTCATGTGCTCTCTCTCTCAAATAAATAAATAAAATCTAAAAAAAAAAGAAAAGAAATACAAATGCCGAGGCCTTACAGCAGAGATTCTGATGCAGTTGATCTGGGTTATTTGATTGTTCCTATGCTTGTTTTTAAGCACACCCAGGTGGTTCTAATAAGCAGCCAGTGTTGCGAACCATTGAATTAAAAATACCCCACTGGGAGGACGGAAATATGGAGTGACTGCTAATGGGTGAGGAATTCGGGGAGATGTGAAAATGTCCTAAAATTAATAATGGCAATGGCTGTGTAATTCTGTGAATATACAAAAACAAAAACAAAAACAAAAACCAAACACTGAGTTGTATACTTTAAATGGGTTGATCCTGTGGTATGTGAATATCTCGATAAAACTTACATAAAAATTTAAAACTTTAATGGCTTTCCTATTTTAAAATAACTCCCACTGAACAATAATAAAATGGAATTATTTTCTCTCTCTTTTCTTTAAGATTTTATTTATCTATTTTTAGAAAGAAAGAGTGAACAAGAGCAAGGGGAGGGGAAGAGTCTGGGGAGAGAATCTTAAGCAAACTCCATACTGAGCTGAGTTCCACGTGGAGCTCGATCTCAGGACTCTGAGATCATGACCTGAGCTGAAACGAAGAGTCAGACACTTAACCGACTTAGCCACCCAGGCGCCCCTGGAATTATCTTCTATCCTGGAATTCTGGCCCAAGAGTTTGAAATTCTTTAAAAAAAAAAAAAAAAAACATTTATATGACTCATCTAGAAATACTAAGATCTACTCATCTTCTTCTTAGGTTCAATTCTGGTTAAGGTAATGGATAAAAAAGAAACCTGAAATGAAAACCCTGTTAGGTCATAGAGCACCACAGTATGTAAGAAAAAAAAAAGAAATAAAAGCATATTTATCATTTTGGAAGAGTTTACACACCCCAGGTTTCCAGGGTATTTTCAAAAAAATAATTTTCCTTTTGCTTCTCAAATTTAAAAATAAATTAACTTATGAATTAATAAGTTAACAATGAATTAACTAATTCATTATCCTACATTCTTCCAAATTTTCTGTATGTTTGAAAATATTCAAAAAACCATGTTAAGAAAAAAAATACATAAAATGAAAATCTGCCCTTATTAAAAAATTGGCTTAAACTCTCAATAAAAAAGATCATAAATAGGGGCACCTGGGTGGCTCTGTCAGTTAAGCGTCTGCCTTCAGCTCAGGTCATGATCCCAGCGTCCTGGGATCAAGCCCCACACTGGGCTTCCTGCTTATGGGGGACTCTGCTTCTCCCTCTCCCTCTGCCCCTCCCACCCTCTCTCTGTCTCTCTCTCAAATAAATGAATAAAGATTTTATTTATTTATTTGAAAGAGAGAGAGAGACAGCGAGAACACACAAGCAGAGGGAACAGCAGAGGGAGAAGCAGACTCCCCACTGAGCAGGGAGCCCAATGAGGGACTCGATCCCAGGACTCTACAACATACACTAGTTACGTGGCATCTTCTGGGATGCTCTGCTCATGAATTAGGAGCCCCTCTCTTAAGAAATGGCTTTCTGGGACCTTCAAGGCAATGTTAGGGCCAACTTTACAAGTAAGTACGATGCCTTCCCTTGTCCAAACTCCTCAATAAAATCCAATGTATTTCACTATAATTGTTGCTATGTGTATTTTTTTTAACATAATTCTACCATGTTACATTATATAGATGACAAAGAAAAGGCAAATCAGTGCTCCTACCTACTAACCTTGCCCTGAGTATTAACCCTTAAAAAGCCTATTACTTTTTATAGTACCCTCCTACCTTACCTAAACCCCTCCTGCTTTCAGTACATCTGCTCAATCAACTTTTCAGTTTTCATAGTATTGGGAAGATGGTTATAAATATCCCAGAGCAGAAAGAATTTTGGGGAACAGATTCCAATTCCAAGGAAGCAACCGTGAAACCCACAATGGTGATATCAGCATGTTTTCAAATCTATCTCCATCTTCTATGTCTTTGAAATACTAACTTCCTGAGAGGTCTAAGACCCAACATCACTGTTGAATTAAATAATTCTTAATCGATTAGTGTATCTGTTCATAACTTAGTTAACAATTCACACACATACACAAATTTTTTAAAGGAGAAACGGCATACCTAATAGTATATAAATTCCGAATATTCTTCTCCCCACCTTGTCCTTCCTTAAGAGCTTGCATTTGTAATAATTTCATAATGGCTTTTATCAAGCCATGTGTATTCCTATAAAGAAATATAACAACATGTTAAATGCTATAGATATAAAGTGAATATCTAATCAGGTACTTAAATCAACCATTTTTAAATAATTGAACCCTTGCCACCCACACTGAACAGTAACCACCCACATGCACCCACCTCATTCTACAGGGCAGCCAAGAGGCCCAAAGGTAGATGGCTCTCATCCAACATATTTAAAAGAGAAGTCAGACAAAGAATCAAACCACCAACCTATCACCTCTCTACACATGCCTGGGGGGTATCAATGAGGAAAAAATAAACATTAGCCCACATAATTGCAGGCAGTGACCACATCAGTTACCCCATACTGAATAATTCTTTCATTTATAAATATTAGTAAACCATGAATAATAACCAGACATATGAAATGGATTAGCCACTCAAAAAAGTGGGCCAGGGGACCATTCAGAGCAAATAACCCCCAATAAAGGGGAGTGGGAATAAAACCTTAAATTTTTTCTTTATTCTCTGGAAGAGGTAGGAGGATAATATATCAAAAAAAAGGAAGGAAGGAAGGAAGACCCTGCCCTTTTTCTTTCATTATTAATTTTTTTTTTAATTGTGACATGGAATTTTTTTCCTGCTTTACTGAGGTAAAATTGACAAATACAATTGTAGTATATTTAAAGTATACAATGTGATATGTGCATACATTAACTTAATTATGGCAACCATTTTATAATTAACACATCCATCAACTCACATACTTTATTTTACCTTTTTTTTTCTTTTGGTGAGAATGCTAAAGATCTAGTCACAGGAATTTCAAGTATACAATACAGTATTGTTAACTCTAGTCACCATGCTATACATTAGATCATCAGAACTTGCTCATCTTCCAACTGGAAGTTTGGATGTATCCTCTGACCCACCTCTCCCCATTTCTTCCACCCAGCTGCTGGCAACCACCATTCTACCTTGTTTCTATGAGTTTGTTGTTTTTTTCTTTATTCCACATATAAGTGTTACCACTCATATTTGTCTTTCTCTGGGTTATTTCACTTAGCATAATGCCCTCCAGGTTCATCTATGTTGGCACAAACTAGCCTGCCCTTTTTAAATAAGGTTCTCCCTGGGAATGAAAAAGAAATCTTAGAAATAAAAAAATATTGCTTGTTAAATGGGAAAAAAAGTAATTGTTTTAAATCATGGTTGTTAATATTTATGGAGCATCCATTGTAAGCTAAGTACTCCCCTAAGTGCTTAACATGTATTGTCATTTACTATACAAAATATAGTAAGTTACAAATCACTTTATTTTTAGGCTAGGACAAGACTTGGACTTAATTCATTGGTATCATTTGGGGCAATTATGTGAGGTGTTATTTTAGTGTACTCTTCTACAACATTTAAAGTTTTCCAACTGACATAAGGTTTGCCCACACTGTCCACTACAGTAGCCAACAGCCACACGGCACCTGTAATGTGCACATGTAATGTGGCTAATCCAAACTGAGATGCGCTAGAAGTGTAAAATACCCACCGGATTTTAAAGACTTAGGACACAATAAAGAACATAAAATATTATATGTAATTTTTTATATTGACTGTATATGGAAATGTTATTTTCAATACATGGGGCATATAATATATATAATTAAAATTAACATCACCTGTTTAACTTTTTAATGTGGCTATGAGAAAATTTTGTATATATGTGGCTCACATTTGTGACTCACCTTTCCTTATCTAGTAATTTACTTTTCATATGATTAGAGTTTTAGAGAAGACAGATAACAGACCTATGGTTTTTTTATTGAAGTATAATGAACATACATGATTAGTTTCAGGTGTACAATATAATGATTCAACAATTCTATACACTTCTCCATGCTCATCAAGATAAATGTACTCTTAATCCCCTTTATCTATTTCACCCATCGCCCCCACCTCCTTTCCTCTGGCAACCATCAGTTTGTTCTCTGTATTTAAGATTCTGTTTTTTTGTTTATCTCTATTTTTCTTTGTTCATTTGTTTTGTTTCTTAAATTCCACATATGAGTGAAATCATATGGTATTTGTCCTTCTCTGACTTATTTCACTTAGCATTATATAGCCTCTAGGTCCATCCGTGGTGTTGCAAATGGCAAAATTTCAATCATTTTTATGGATAATATTCCATTGTACGTATATACCACACCTTCTTTATCCATTCATCTATCGATGGACAGTTGAGTTGCGTCCATATCGTGGCTATTGTAAATAATGCTGCAATAAACATAAGGGTGCATAAAAAAAAACTCAGGAGTGCATAGATCTTTTCTAATTAGTGTTTTCATTTTCTTTGAGTAAATACCCAGTAATGGAATTACTGGTCATATGGTAATTCTATATTTAATTTTTTGAGGAACCTCCATCCAGACTTACGATTTTTAACCAATTTGGATCACCTACCACTTTATAAAAGCAGTAGAATCCCAGAGAAAAACACATACATCATATTTGCATTTCATTCACAGAACTACTGAGGCTAATAAATGAACTCGTTTTCTTTTTTTTTTTAAGTTTATTTACTTTTAGTAATCTCTACACCTAAAGGGGGGTTTGAACTCACTACCCCAAGATCAAGAGCTGCATACTCTACCGTCTTAGCCAGCCAGGTGCCCCTGAACTCCAGTTTTCTAACCTTTAAATTTGGTCTTGTTTGGCCTTATTTGTGGATCCAGATCTTACTGTGTGAATAAGTCAGTGTACTATATTTTAAGTGAGTGTGTAGCATGAATAGATTTTAAGTTTTGAAAAATGATGGCATCAATCAAATCCATTCAAATAGCAGTTGAATTCAATTGAATAATTATTTAGATTATTTAAATATTTCAAGTGGGCTGAGAGGGATGGTTTCAGATTTTTTTTTTTAAAGATTTTATTATTTGACAGAGAGAGACACAGCAAGAGAGGGAACACAAGCAGGGGGAGTGTGAGAGGGAGAAGCAGGCTTCCCGCCGAGCAGGGAGCCCAATGCGGGGCTCGATCCCAGGATCCTGGGATCATGACCTGAGCCGAAGGCAAACGCCTAAAGACTGAACCACTCAGGTGCCCCTGGTTTCAGATTTTTATTTAAACCCCTGCTTTAATTCTAATTAGCTAGGGAATGTTGGGTCAGGCACTTAATACACAGAAGCCACAACATCCTCATCTATATAATCTAGAATCATGATAAGCCCACCTCTTGTGTTGTTAATAAAGAATAAATAAGAGTATGTCAGTAAAACACCTGGTTATTTTTTCAATAAATTGTAATAATCTAATGCATGTAACTGTACCATAAAGATTGTAATGTTTTTCCCTCTTTACAGATGAGGCTATGCAAACACAAGCTTAAATGTGAGTTCATAAATACTTAAAACTGGAATGTGTCTAAAACTACCTACATAATGGAGCACTGGGTGTTATACACAAATAATGAAACATGGAACACTACATCAAAAACTAATGATGTAATGTATGGTGATTAACATAATAAAAAAATAAAAATAAAACTACCTACAAACCCAAAACTACCCTAACTCCTAGTATTTTCCATCTCTCCTCGCAAAACCCTCTTTTTCTTGTTTTTAAGCCATTGTTACTCTGTATCTGAGATCGGCTCTTAAAAAAACTAAACTTCTACTGAATTCTGTATGATTGCAGAAAGAGGATATAATAACCGTTTGATTAGGGGCCCCTGGGTGGCTCAGTCAGTTAAGCGTCTGCCTTCAGCTCAGGTCACAATCCCAGGGTCCTGGGATCGAGCCTCTCATTAGGCTCCCTACTCAGTGGGGAGCCTGCTTCTCCCTCTGCCTGCTGCTCCCCCTGCTTGTACCCTCTCACACTTCTCTCTCTCTCTCAAATAAATAAAATCTTTAAAATTTTTTTTAAATAGGGCGCCTGGGTGGCTCAGTTGGTTAAGCGACTGCCTTCGGCTCAGGTCATGATCCTGGAGCCCTGGGATCGAGTCCCACATCGGGCTCCCTGCTCAGCAGGGGGTCTGCTTCTCCCTCTGCCCTCTTCTCTCTCGTGCTCTCTGTCTCTCATTCTCTCTCTCTCAAATAAATAAAATCTTTAAAAAACATTTTTTTTAATAAATACTAGTTTGATTAGTACAGAAAATCAAAATGGTTAAATAGAAGAAAATATAACCACTAGAGGAGCAAAAATCAAAGATAGAAAAATTCTTCATTGAATCTATGTCTTCAAATTAAAAAGGCTACCAAGTGCTAGGCAAGATTTGTGAAAAAATTGCTGACATTTCTCAAATCCAAAGATAAAAGGAAAATCCTATGACCTCTCAGATTTCATAAAATAAAATTTATAAAATAAAGACCATTTAAAAAATAATAACAAATAAAGACCATGAGACTGACATCATTTCTAATTTGGCATCAGAATTCTCATCTGCAACACTGAATGAAGAAATATATATGGAAATATAATGGAAATGGAAAGTTTTATATAACTTAATAAGTCTTAACCCCCCAACAAACTAAGAGTAATGTATGAAGACAAAAGAAATACTTTCAGACATAATACTATGAAATTCTTCTTAAATAAGTGCTCCAGTTAAAAGATAAATACATAATAATACATTATATGTTAATAAAAAAAGATAATACATGATAACTGCACAATTTTGTAAATATATCCCAAACCACTGAGTTATATACTTTCAAAGGATGATTTTCTACTATGAGAATTTTATCTCACTGAGGCTGTTATTTAAAAAAAGAAAGAAAGAAAAAGATAAAGCATAAGAATTGACAAAATAGAAAGAGATGGACTACAAAGAACTGGTCAGAATAAATACCAGAAGAATTTGTCATCAAGTCTTTAACATTTTTCAAATGTGACTACAAAGTTTAAAGCAATTGTTCAGAGAGGATTTGGAGGGCAGAAGGGGAGAGTGTGAAAAAGAAAAAGAGAAAAAGACAACCTATAACTAAAATTCCAGATAGTTTTAGCAAAGTTAGTGGGGAGGGTTTTCAGAGGAGAAAAAACCTTAAGACAAGAGACCATCTGAGATGAAATACTTAACAACATATACGACAGACAAAGTGTTAACATCCAAAAAACAAGAAAAGCAACAATAAGGCTAATCATATAATAGCAAGATGAGCAAGGAATATAGATATGCAAATCACAGAAAAATAAGGTTCAAAATATCCAGTGTTGATGAGTGAATGGGGAAATAAGCACTTTCAGGTTGAGCATACACTGGTTCAGTCTTTTTTTTTTTTTTTTTTTTTTTAAGTAATCTCTATACCCAACATGGGGCTTGAACTCACAACCCTAAAATTAAGAGTCTCATGTTCTCCCAGCTGAGCCAGCCACGTGCCCCCACTGGTTCGGTCTTTATGGAGAGTAAATTGGCAATATCCATAAATGTTTAAATCCATAAAAAAATTCTAAATGTATATGCCCTTTCTCCCATAAATTCCACTTCTAAGAACCCATCATATAGAAATACCCTTATATAGCCAAAAGAAGATCTTACACTGTATTTGTTACCTTAAAAAATGGAAGAAGAAAAACATGTTTGTCAATATAGAAATATTTAAAATATGATACATTCAGGCGCATGGGTGGCTCAGTTAAGCATCCAACTCTTGGTTTCAGCTCAGGTCATGAACCCAGAGTTGAGAGATTGAGCCCCAACTTGGGCTCCTCGCTCTGCAGGGAGTCTCCCTGTCCCCCTCTCCGCTTCTGCCCCCTGACTTGTATGCATGCACACGCCCTCCCTTGCCCTTTACAAATAAGTAAAATATTTAAAATAACAATAAAATAAAATATGATACATTCATAATAACGAATACTCTGCAGCTGTTAACAAAGATGCAAACGGATATACGGAAAGATATCCAATACCTATTGAGTGAAAAAATGCAAGTTTTAGAACAATATACATAGGAATGGATTACCCAATTTTAAAATACTTGGAGTGTATGTACTTATAAATACTTTCTTTATAGGTCTAGAAGTGGGGCTCCAACTTCAGTGGAATTAGCTGGTCCCTGATTCCACCCATGTGTCTGGTCCTGACTGCAGATCATCACCCTAGCTCCTTCTATATTCCAGAGGGAACGAAGTTAAGATTTGAAGGCACCTCTGAAACAGGCTAGGAGCCATGAGTCTTCTACTTTCCAGTTTTCACCAGGACCCAAAAAGAAACTGAATTTTTAAAAAAGAAGAGAGAGAAGATGACAAAAAGGAAAAGTTTTACCACTTAACTACTTTCACTACCTGCAAGTGCCACTGTTTGAGTTTTCAAAAAAGTATGCACACTTTTATTTTTTTATTTGTAAAAAAGGCGGGGGACGAGATTTATAATCTCACGGTGAAGGACTCGCTGATCACAAATAGGAGAGTAAATCTGATCTCCTAGATGAATAATATGAGCAGAAATTTAAGTAAACAATGAAACAACCATGGTATCTTTTATTTAGAACCTATCATTAGTCACAGTTTGGCACAGACACAAAAACATGTTAATATGAAAAAGTAGACTTCTGAGGAACATTCTCAGGAATTGGAATTAGCCCTCAGATGAGCAAGTTCTCTGTGTACATACCTACACAGAAGAGTACTTTAACGAATCAAAGTGAAGGCTTTAATCAGGACAGAAAAGATCTGGTTACATATTATGACTAACTTATCCACAGTATAACCTGTTACTAGATATTCCCACGTCAGTGTCGGAACCGTGCCTCAAATTCAACATGTCTAAATCCTAACTCTTGCTCTTCTTGCTTTTCTTTCAATGTTCCCTACCTACCAGTTGGCAAGTCAGAAATCAAGGAGTCACCTTTGACATATTCCTTTCAGTCATCCTCATATTTAATCCACCTCAAATGCTTCACCCCTTCTTTTTCCTTTTTTTTTTTTTTTAATTTATTTATGTGAGACGGAGAGAGCACGGGGTGGAGCAGCAGAGGGAGAGAGTCCTCCTAAGCAGACTCCACACCGAACGCGAAGCCCAACATGGAGTTCGATCAAATGACCCTGAGATCACGACCTAAGCTGAAACCAAGAGTCGGATGCTTACCTGACCCAGGTGGTCCAACTTCACCCCTTCTATATCTCAAAAATCCATCTATTTCCCTCCATCTCTGATGCAAGCAGGTATCTTCCTTCACCTGATCTACAGCAATAGCCACCTAAACTCATCTCCCTATATCCATTCTGTCCGCCTACCCAAAACCCAACACTTTTTTTTTTTTTTTTAAGATTTTATTTCCTTGACAGAGAGAGAGCGAGAAAGCACAAGCAGGGGAAGTGGCAGAGGGAGAGTGGCTCCCCACCGAGAAGGGAGCCCAATGCAGAGAGTTCGATCCTGGGAGTCTCGGATCAGGACCTGAGCCAAAGGCAGCAGACCCTTAACCTACTGAACCACCCAGGCACCCTCCAACACTTTTATATTATGTGCATACTGCAGCCAGAGTGGCACTTTTGAAACCCCTGATACCCACTAGATAAATACTTCAGTAGATTCCCTCAGCACTCAGGATTAAAGATGCAAATCCTCAAGATTAGCCATTGAGAACCGCATTATCTGGCCCCTACCTACCTTCCCAGCTTCATCTCAAACCACTCTCCCTCTGCTTTTGACACCTTTTTTTTTTTTTATAAAGATGTTATTCATTTGCGAGAAAGAGAGACAGTGCACACAGGAGCTGGGAAAGGGGCAGAGGAACAAGCAGACTCCATGCTGAGCATGGGGCTCAACCCCAGGTACATGCAGGGCTCAATCCCAGGACCCTGAGATCATGACCTGAGCCGAAGGCAGACACTTAATCAACTGAGCCGCCCAGATGTCCCAGCTTTTGACATTCTTTTAGACCTTCCTATGAGCCATCTTCCCTCCTACCACAGGGACCTGGCACATGCTATTTCCTGTAATGAGAAAGCCTAGCCACTCCTATTTGCCTAGATAAGTTCTATTCATTCCTCAGTCTCATCCTAGGTGTTACTTCATCAGGATGATACTAAAGGGACTCCTGGCACGGTGTACTTTCATTCAACTATGTGATTGTGGCAGTCCCTGCCTCTAAACCAAAGGCATCATAAGTACAATGACTATTTCTGCTTTCCTCACCATGATATCATAGCACCAAGCACAGGTATATAGGAGATAGTAAAAAAGAGTGGGTCTGGAACAAACTCAAAAACAGTGAAAAGATACTCAAGTCTCAAAAAAGGATTTTTAAAAAAGAGGGAAGAAAACTGAAATACATCAATTAAGTCTAAATCCATGAACACATTATAATTCTTTATAAAATAAAATCAAACTGGTCAACACTGAAGGATGCTATGAAAAAGCTGACTATTTTGAAGTTGACCAAATTTATTTGAGAAAAAATCCACTATATATCCTGCCTTTCCTGTACAAGCTGTACTACTGGGTTAACCAAATAATAGATGCGGGGAAGAGTCTCTTTATTGCAATATTTCAGGAAGCAAGCCAAGAAAAAATGATAGAATTTCAACCATGTTGAAGGTCCTAACGAATTAATGGATCTAACCATTCAGCATCAACAGCTAACATTTCCAAAAAAGAAAACAATCGGTTGGGCGTCTGCCTTCGGCTCGGGTCATGATCCCAGGGTCCTGGGGTCGAGTCCAGCATCGGGCTCCCTGCTCGCCGGGGAGCCTACCTCTCCCTCTGCCTGCTAGGCCTGCCACTTCCCCTGTTTGTGCACGTGGTGTCTCTCTCTCTGACAAATAAATAAATAAAATCTTTAAAAAAAAAAAAATCAGATATTATTTCCCTCCTGACTAGGGAACACATTACCATCTATGAGAAGTCTTCCCTCCCCTAACACCCCTCCCAATAAGAAAAAAAACTGAACATAAATCTCATCAAATTTCTAAAGCAAACTTCCATTTTACAGGAAATATAGAGAAATAAGTTAAAGTACACCATGGAGATGCATTCAGCAGAGTCCAAGAAAGAGAGACAGGGACACCTGAGTGGCTCAGTTAGTTAAGCATCTGCCTTCGGCTCAGGTCATGATCCCAGGGTCCTGGGATCGAGTCCCACATCGGACTCCTTGCTCAGCAAGGAGCCTTGCTTCTCCCTCTGCCTGCCTGTCTGTCTCTCTCTGATAAATAAAATCTTAAAAAATATATATTTAAAAAAAAAGAGAGACACAGAGACAGAGATGAGTAGATGTGAGGGGGGCGATCCCATCGATTAAAAAAGGTGTAAAAGATATAACAACAAATTCTTGGATGGTCATTCAGAAACAAATCAAAAAAAAAAGAATATGGGACAAATGGAAATCTGAACACTGACTATACATTTAAAAAAATTATAGATACACACATATATATCCAGGTATAATAATGACATTATTATTGTTTTCTAAAAGGAGATACACAGTTAAATATCTAAAGAAGAAATTATACGGTGTCTGGGATTTGCTTCCAAGCATGGACAGGGTGGGCTATGGAAGGAGCAGGTTTAGTGGCTGTAGGGATGCGTGAAAGGAACATGAGGGTTCATAACACTATTCTACCTACTTTTGAAATTCTCTATAAAAAGTTTTTAAAATCATAGGAGAAATTCCTCTTTTTAACACCAACTGTGCCCAAGATTTTCTTGGTAATTTTTTTGTGTCACACTATATGCTAGTTTCCTTCCCTCAGTCCCCCTGGCAACCAAGGCAGTGGTGGTTTCTACCATTGCTGCTGTTTGGAGAGGTAATACATAGTTTCAAAAGAACATTCCAGAGGACGATGACAATGGAAAACATGGCGGCATCTCGCCAACACAGGAACACGGTTATGTTACTACCTTTGACAGTGACTCTATCCACTCAATGTCTCCTCCCTCTAGTCCTCTCTGAGCAACACCGGTCTAACACCAGTCACTTAAGCACAATTATAGTTCAAAGCTACAGCTGAGCTGAGGGGCTAAAAGATACCTAAGTCATGGCTTTCCCTCCAAGTTCAATCCCAGTGAAGAAGACTCCTTGGAATCAGTGTTCCAGCCTCTTGTGTGGGGACTCGCCACTCCTTCCCCATTCGTGTGGTTACTGTGTAGGGAACCTAGCACACATATGCTCACACACTGCAGACACAGCCTCTAGAGGGTTAAATTGTGTCTCCCAGAAGGATACATCTAAGTCCTATCCTCTGGTACCCGTGAAGGTGACTTTGTTTGGAAATAGGGTCTCTGCAGATATAATTAAGGATCTCGAGATCAGATCATCCAGGGTGGGCCTTAGATTCAATGACTGGTGTGCTTCTGAGAGAAAGGGGAGGGAGAGCAGAGACAGACACACAGACAAGCAGGGCCTGAAAAGACAGAGTTATGCAGCCACAAGCCGAGGAACGCCAAAGGTTGCAACAGCCACCAGAAGCTAAGAGAGAGAAATGGAACGCGTGCTCCCAGCCTCCAGAAGGAACCAATCCTGTGGCCTTCTTGGTTTGGGACTTCTAGCCTCCAGAATTGTGAAATAATAAATTTCTGTTATTTTAAGCCACCAAGTTGTGGTCAATTTTGTTGCAACAGCCTTAGGAAACGAACACATAGCCCCTGGCAGACCTGACCAGTCCAGAGTCTCACACACACGGGTCCTTGGAAATCTGTAATTGTGGCCAACCTCAGTTGGGCTGTCTCTTATACAAAAGAGCTATTAACGCAGGAGCAGGTGGTGCCCTGGAGATTAGAGGCAGAGAGACTCAGTCTGCGGCAAGAGGGGGGAAACACACAGTCTGTATCCAATTCATTTCTGAGGCCCGGCTGCATCCCTGTTCTTGGGTCCTAGGGGACACCCATTTACCAAAAAATAAAAAGCACCCTTTTGTGCTCAAATTAGTTCAAGTGGGTTTCTGTAACTTGTAGCCCAAAGAGTCCTAACACACTCAGTAACCTGCTGCCAAAAGTCCTTCAGTGAAGATCAGCTGGAACAAGTTCTTCCTTGGGAAGGTGCCAGAAAAAGCTGAATTGATTCAAGAACCCTCTCAGTGACAGCAACAGAAACTTTAGGCCTGGGGTTCCTGGGTGGCTCAGACGTTAAGCGTCTGCCTTCAGCTCAGGTCATGATCCCAGGGTCCTAAGATCGAGCCCTGAATCAGGCTCCCTGCTTCTCCCTCTCCCTCTCCCCCTGCTTGTGTTCCCTCTCTCACTGTGTCTCTCTCTGTCAAATAAATAAATAAATCTTTAAAAAAAAAAAAAGAAACTTCAGGCCTGCCCTACCAGAATGGCAAGAGGCAATGCAAAAAGGAACCTCAATTTTCACTAAGCCTAAGAGCTGAGACCCAGATCTTATCATGAGAGGGAGTGCAGGTCAGGAATGACATTGAGTATTCCAAAGAAATAAATAAATAAGACAGAAAAGTAAACATTTTTGGTCAAGCTGTACAAACTACAGTAATTAAAACCACCCACAAAGATGGCTTTTCTCTAGGTAAATATAGCACAGTTACTATCGTGCATATGAATAGCATGCATCAGGTTTCCTTTGTTTGGGGTTGATTTGATTACAACATGAAACACTGCTCATGTATGCTCAGTCTCTTTTTGGAAAGACCTCAAATAATGCCTGGTTCTTTGCTTTTGAAATATTCCAAATATGAGGTACAAGGAAGTAGCCATACTAATTTTTGGACCAGGGATGAGAATTACGAATGCTCATTGTATGACACAAATTATCTCCGAATGGGGCATCCCTGGGTATGATGGGGACAATAGTACAAATGTGGCCCAGTCTCTTTTTTCACCAGAAAGGATAATTGGTCAGCTTTAAGCACAGTAAGTCACCAGCAAATAAGAGAATGTTAAACACTAGATTAATGATCAAATCATTTTCTAAATTTGTTATAAAATTATATGAGAAAAGAGAGAGAGAGAGACAAAGAAGACCAGGAAGAAAGGAAGGAAATCAAAAACAGTTCTGGGGAACCCAGGCTTGAATAAATGACAAAAAATAATGCTTTAAAAAAAATCTAAGAAATAGAATGCTGTTGACTTTTTGCTTGGGGAAGTTCTGCATACTCATTTGTCTTCTCAGTCCCAGAAAATAGCCTGATTTCTTCTGAAGCCTTTTCCCACTATAAAAGTAACATGTGTTTCAGTAGTTGCTTTTCCTAAATCACCCAGAAACATCTTAGCACAAACATCTTAGCACATGGCTCTTACAATGGAAGATTTTGAGACAAACAAAGCCTTCAACCAGATCAAGGAACATGAAAATAGGGCAGAATGTCCTAGACGAAAAAAGTGCCTGGAATCACTTTTCTGGTTACGAGCTGCAAGCTGAGAGAGGTTCTGGGATTTTAGGGAAAGAAAAAGGATTGGAGAAAAGAAAAGGAGAACATCTGGAAACAAGCTAAACAGCTTACAGGAATATTTAGAAGACAAGATGGGGAAACAGACATGGTCTAATGATTCTGTCACTCTCAGATAAGAGTGAAATAAGCAATGATACCCATGTAGATATAAACCTGAAACCATCTCAAATTCAAGAAAAATACTGACGCCCCAACTAGATGAAAGCATGCTATGACTAGACCCCTTAAATCTTGGGGGAACCTCATGAAG
Source organism: Leptonychotes weddellii (assembly GCF_054177405.1). Taxonomy (NCBI): domain Eukaryota; kingdom Metazoa; phylum Chordata; class Mammalia; order Carnivora; family Phocidae; genus Leptonychotes; species Leptonychotes weddellii. Next base: position 37,778,294 of record NC_138382.1, on the reverse strand, counting down.
TCATCCTTCCTTGATGCTTCTTCTCCTGCCAAATAAAATAAAAACGGAGAATCCAAATAATACAGAAAAGCTTCAATAATACAAGATATGAATACAGTGTCTCCTCAGTTGCTAGCCATTGCCTACAAGAGAACAGAACAATTAAGTTTCCCAAGGAACAGTCATCAATAAAAAAAAGAGCCTGAAACACAGAATTTTTCTCATTAAATTACCCTAAACATTAACTCCCAATAGTTCTTAGAATAATTTTTAAACAACTTGGACCTTCCATCAATCCACAATCAAAGACTCCCTGAATCCATCAGCTTTAGTCAGGACCACCATGGGCATCTTTAATAGTCTATGCAAGATTTCATTAAAAAGCAGGCTTTGCAAGGCACCTGGGTGGCTCAGTCAGCTAAGCGTCCGAATCTTGGATTGGGCTCAGGTCATGATCTCAAGGTCCTGGGATCAAGCCCCGCCCGCATCAGGATCTGCGCTCAGTGTGGAGTCGGCTTAGGATTCTCTCTCTCCCTCTCTCTCTGCCCTTCCCCTGCCTCCTGCCCTCTCTCTCTCAAATAATAAAAATCTTTAAAAAATAAAAATAAGTAAAAATAAAAAGTAGGCTTGCCTTTAGGAATCTCAGAAAACAGACTTTAATCTCTCACACCTTAACACACTTTATTTTCCCCAGACACATAAATTGCAGGTCTCTCCCTTATTTAAAAAGCACAAAAGGCACACAAATCAAGGGCTAGCCTAGTTTATCTAGCGCATAACCATCCTCCCAAACACATTTTTAAAAGAAGGGGTTGGGGAAGCAGTGGAACGGAAATTACAGGCTGTCATGACATCTCAATATCGAACACTGACTACCTGGTTCCACAGGAGAGTACAGTTTTTATGCACAATCCCGTTACTAAGCAACGGCAACAATGGCTGCCTGAGCTTTCTAGAAGCTAGTGCGGGAAAAGGGGGGCGGGCGAATCTAAGAACAGAAAAATGGAAAAACTTGCTTTGGGAATCGTTATCTCAGGATAAATTCAATGTAAAAACAAAAATAAACAAAATCTAAAACAATCTAAACTTAAAACAAGCAGTTCCTGAAGAGACAAGAAAAGTACATGCTACCATGTATCATTCACTTTAATTTCAGTTTGTTTAATTTCAAAATTCACATTTAACTGGTGATAATGATTTCCTTACTGTGTTTCCTTTGTGGTCCCCCTTCTTTCCTTCACCCTCCCTAGGGAATAATTTTTTTTTTCAAATTTCCTTACTGATTAAAAGAACATTTTAGACCTCTTAAATCCATTTCTTTGTTTACAGAAGCTATAAAAACTAGTTTACAATTGTTTCATGTTGCCTCGGCTTTGAACCCAGAACACTCTTAGACATCAAACTATTCCTTTGAAGGAACAGTCTCTCAAACAGAGCCAGACACTTTCCCAGCCACTCCCTGAAGTTTAGACAACCAGAGCTTTGCAAATGTCAAGTCTTTTACAAAGTTAGACTATACAATGTAGCAGGCTCTAGACCAACGTTTCTCAAATTGCAGGTTGAATGGCCAGGGGTGGGGGGAGGGCTCCCATACATGTTCCAAGAGAATTTATAGACTAGACTGACAAAGGGCCGAGAAGCAGGTTATAAAGCTAGGGGAGATGACCTCACAGACTTTTCCTTCCATCTCTCCTTGTGCCTTTCAACATTTCCTGCAATGCTGAGAAAGCTCCAGAAGCTACATTCTCTAAATCTCTCTTCTACGGAAGGCTGCTTCTCCCTATGGCTCACTCCCTCCCTCTCTCAATCTCTCTCTCAGTTCCTGAAGGATGCTACACTAGCAGGTAGGCAAAATAAAAGGATTACCCTTTAGAATTACTGTTCTACGTCAAAGCTGAGCAATTACTATGTGGCTCTGTTCCCAGGGTGCCTCTAGATTCTGATAAATCTCTCTCTGAAGAAGAGAAATCCAGAGACAAGTAGAAATTTAAATGCTGGAAATTGAAGATCCAAAATGTCTCAGGCAAGAAGCACAGGGAAATGACAAAGTCATTCCTGCTTTTATATCCCAAAGATAAAGATGGGGGGCGGGGTGTATGTTTGTTTGATTTTTATTTCTAGTTTTATACTGCTGTGGTCAGAAAACACGCAAGATAGGATTTCAATCTTTTTTAATTTATTGAGATTTGTTTTGTGGCCTAACATGTCATCTATTCAGGACAATGTTCCACGTGCACTTGAAAAGAAATGTGTATTCCACTATTTTTGGATGGAATGTTCTAGATATATCCTGTTAGGTCCATCTGGTCCAATGTGTCATTCAAAACCACTGTTTCCTTGTTGACTTTCTGTCCGGATGATCTGTCCATTGATGTAAGTGGGGTGTTGCAGTCTTCTATTACTGTTTTCTTCCTCTATGTCTATCAACAGTTGTTTTATGTATTTAGTGCTCCCATGCTGGGGCATAAATATTTAGAATTGTTATATCCTCCTGTTAGATTGTTCCTTTCTCATTATATAGTGTTCTTCTCTGTTTCTTGGTACAGTCTTTGTTTTAAAGGCTATTTTGTGCAATATAAATACTGGTGCCCCAGTTTTCTTTCTGCTTCCATCTCATGGTAAAAAGATGGTTTTCTGTGTCAGAAAATTCCCTGAACAGCATTTGAAGGAGAAGGCTGTTTGGGTCTCCTGTTTTTAATTAAATTAAATTTAATTTCTTAAATTTGATTCTTTTTTTTTAAAGACAAACAGTGCAAAGCATAGTCTTTGTAATCATTGCAAACCACAAAGCTCTGCTACTTGAAGTAAGACAAATGAAAAAATTATTCACACATAATTATTATCTCTACTGGCAACAATAAAGAAGACATAGCACTTATATAACACATTCCGTCATTGAATTGATTCAAAAATTAAACTGGTTAGCTTCAAGGTCTACCCTGTCTCTATCTCCCTGTGGCTTATAAGTTAGTCAAGAACATTCTCAGATAAGAAACTTAAAGATTTCCCCCCAGGAGCTTCCAATCGTTAAAATTCCTATATAGGTTTACTATAAAATACAATGCTTTCTTCTATGACTTGACCATGTTTCCGATGACCCTTGAAAACTAATGGTCATCTATATGTATCAGATTACTCATTGAAGCACTGACTATAATTGCAAAAAAAGGAAAAAAATGAAAATAGGGAATTGGTAAATTATGGCACATTCATACAATGGAATATTATACGACTCGAAAAAATTAGAAAGCACTTTATTTTTGTTAAAGAACAATCTCCAGTCTCCAAGATATATTTTTTCACTAAAGAATGAAAAATAAATACTGTGTGCAGTAGGATATTAGTTTTTTTTTCTTAAGGAAAAATATAAACACATAAATTGTCAGTTATATGTACATACAACATCTTTAAAAAGAAAATAAGACCTGGTAAGAGTTTTGCCTCTGAGGAGAAAAACTGAATTATAGGAGTAAGACAAGACAGACACCTGGCCTCATATACCCTGTAGGACTTTTTCCATGTGATTGTGTTGCTTATTAAAAAAAAAATTTTTTTTTTTTTTTAAATTTTTTAGGTGACGGGCAGAGAGAGAGAGAGAGAGAATCTTAAGCTGGGCACGGAGCCTGAAGCAGGGCTCAATCTCACAACACTGAGATCTTGACCTGAGCTAAAATCAGGAGTCAGACACTGAACTGACTGAGCCACCTAGGTGCCCCCAAAAAATACACTTTTAAATCTTAAAAAAAATTCTAAGGTCACTAACAAATTATAACATATACAGATGACATGTTGATTCACTATCAGCAAATCTTATGCTTTTCAGTTTACAATAGTAATGACAGACTTATAATGAGGTATGAAGGACATCCCACACAGCATAATTTTCTAACATAACCTTCTGGAATTAAAGGTATAATCTCGGGCACCTGGCTGACTCAGCTGGTAGAACATGCAACTCTTGATCTCGGAGCTGTAAGTTCAAGCCCCATGTTGGGTGTAGAAATTACTTAAAAACAGAATCTTAAAAAAAAAAAAGGTATAATCTAACCTGCTCTAATTATTCCTTACGTAGACAGAGACATTACCCTGGCTCCTTAGCTGCTGATACTTACTTTTGAATATAAATAGTACAAGTGCACAATGCAAATAGGTTTTATGTTTATGAATTTTAAGGCATTTGAAAAGATTTAGGGGGAAACAAATACCATTACCTGCATCTGAAAAAAGGGCATAAGGAAAAATCTACATGGCCTGCTTAAGATCAATCAGTAAGTTAGGGACGCCTGGGTGGCTCAATGGGTTAGGCGTCTGCCTTCCGCTCAGATCATGAACCCAGGGTCCTGGGATTGAGCCCCACATCAGGCTCTCTGCTCAGCGGGGAGCCTGCTTCTCCTTCTCCCTCTGCCTGCCACTTTGCCTTCTTGCGCTTTCTGTGTCAAATAAATAAATAAAATCTTAAAAAAAAAAAAAAATGGTGCCTCAGAAAGCCCTGAAGTCTTACGTACAGCAAATGACCACAAATTCCAAGACTATAGAGTCCAAATCAGCACATATAAAATACCAACTTCGTGACATCTTAAGGGAAAGAAAAACAACTGACAAGTAGAGTGAACGTTGACCTTTAATGGCAAATTAGTGACTTTATTTTTTTTTCTAAAAATGTGTTTTACTGATCAAACATGAAAGAAAGAATACCTGGTTGATGGAATCAGGTTGAGTATCCCATTGAGCACATAGCTGAACTCTGCGTGATCCTGAGCAACAAGGGCCACTAGACCCTCACAGCAGGCTGTTCGAACCACCACATTATCACTGCAACACTTCTCCCACAGCAAGTTCAAAGCCGGAGTCTGAAATCAAACCAGTGATTAAAAGACACGTCTGGGGATGCCTGGGTGGCTCAGTCAGTTAAGCATCTGCCTTCCTAAGGTCATGATCCCAGTGTCCTGGGATCGAGTCCCACATATCTGGCTCCTTGCTCAGCAGGGAGCCTGCTTCTCCCTCTGCCTGCCCCTCCCCCTGCTTGTGCTCGCTCTCTCTTTCTGACAAATAAATAAATAAAATCTTTAAAAAAAATAAAAAATAAAAGACACATCCGATGAGCAGCAAAGGCATGTACACCCCCAGCCATTCTTCAAATCGTAATTTGTTCACAGTGGGCTAGCTTTCCGATACAAAGATGACACTGTTGTCCCACCATTTGCAGAATAAACTAAAGTCAGTTTTCCGGGACAGATAATGGATGTGTTCTGATAAAAGCCACTCTTGCCCATCTGGTGTCCCGGCTGCAGAATAAGGCTGGCTGCAGACAGGGGTATGACTTATGTTTGGGCAAACCAAGGAAACTGACAGGGGATCAAAACTAAGACTCGGCTCTCGGACAGCGCTCCAACCAAGCCCTTTAACCAGACACCATCAATAACCGCACAGCAGTTACTCTAGGATGAACTCCAAATCATTCCTGTGGTTTAAGCCCTAAATGCAGTAACATTTTCAGAACGTGTTTCTGCTCTCCTACCAGCAATCTCTACCACCTACATGCACTCCACCACCCCCACACTGCCCCTGCCCCAATTTACTAAAGTCTAATGTGGGCCCAGAGGAAGGACAGTTAAGAGGGGGGAACAGCAAACTGGTATTTCCATGGCTTCCAACAAAAGCCTAGAAAACTGTTGTGGTCAAGAAAGAAACCGACTCGGGATGGCTGGGTGGCTCAGCTGGTTAAGCATCTGCCTTCAAATCAGGTCATGATCTCGGGGTCCTGGGATCGAGCCCCACATCCGGCTCCCTGCTCAGTGGGGAGCCTGCTTCTCCCTCTGCCCCTCCCCCTGCTCATGCTCCCTCCCTCTCTCTCTCAAGTAAATAAATAAAATCTTTAAAAAAAGAAAGAAAGAAACTGACTTTTTGCCCCCTCCGACCATTAATCTGTCATCTTTGATAGAAAAGCACCAGAAGGGCACATAAGTAAATGTAAGATCTTTATTTTGAAAAATCCTATAAATGCAGAGCTTCGAGCTTTCATAACTTCCTCAAGCATCCATGACCCACCCCACCAGAGGTTCATGACTAATGATAAACCCATATTTGAATGTACTGTGGGTTAAGTCCATTTAGATTTACATGCGGTTTGGGTTTTGTTTTGTTTTATTAAAGAACACATCATGAAGCTATTTTTCCCTCTTCCTGACATAAGTTATTAGAAAAATATATAATTTGAGAAAAAAGGATCCTCAGCTCCCACAGAATAACTAAAAGAGGGGCGCCTGGGTGGCTCAGTCAGTTAAGCGTCTGCCTTCAGCTCAGGTCATGATCCCAGGGTCCTGGGATCGAGCCCCGCATGGGGCTCCCTGCTCTGCGGAAAGTCTGCTTCTCCCTCTCCCACTCCCCCTGCTTGTGTTCCCTCTCTCACTGTGTCTCTCTCTGTCAAATAAATAAATAAAATCTAAAAAAAACAAAAGAATAACTAAAAGAATGAAAATCAACATATTGTGCCCACTTTCCCACTGTAGCTGGCTTTGAGAGCCTTTTCAATCTAAGGATCCCACTATAACAGAACAATACAGTTAACAGTCACTGCAGGAAAGAAATCTTTATATACCAGTTCTTTTATTCAGAAGGAAATTTTATTCACCTGTATGGCCAATATCAAAGGGTTCCAAATGTCAGTAGTCCATTTTAACCAGAAAAACGAAATAAATGAATAAAAAAAACTCCTGCCTCAGGTATTACTGTGCCCTTGTGGAAGTAAGCATTCATTTATTAATAGAAGAGAAAACAGTCACAGGGATTTGACAATTCAATAAATCCCGGCTGTTTAAGTAAAACCACTAGATCACCTCACAGTACATAATGTGATTATAGGCAGGATTAAGATCAGTGCTCTCAGAAAACCTAATTTATACAACTACATACAAATACCAGATAAATGCCAATTAGTGAAATTTGCCTCTACACTAATTTCAATATGGCAGCAGACGCTGGAGAGAGATGTAACTTGGAGTAGCTAATCAAAAGCAATGTGGTAAAAAAAAAAAAAAAAGCAACGTGAGAGAAAGAAAATCAATTATTTCTTCTGTGAAAAAAAAAAATCTTATTTCCATCATCTACATTCTCCAAAGAGTTTACCTGAGAGCACCACACAGTTTCCAACCAGCAAGTCAAAATCTACAACACTGGTTGACCAAAACCCAAGTGGTCTACATCTCAGGAAGCTGAGCACAGTTTCAATCTTAGCATTCACCTGCCCTATGCATGGATGTATGGACATTTTCCTTCAGCTCCAAGTACCAAAGCATGACCTTACGAACATAGAACTCATACTTGGGGCACCCTAAAGTAGGAAAAATCTCCTACATCCAAACAGAGCCGCTATGTTCACTTTCTCCATTAAACAGAAAGATTCCCTCAGAGGTAATCCTACCAACCTTCTCTAAGGTATGTCTATCCTCATTCCACCCATGCTATTTTTCACTAAGAGTCACAAGAATACTCCCCTTTACCATCCCTTCCATATCTCATTCCCGGAGTCTGTTGTAACCAATTTTAAAATTGTAAAGAATTTGGAAGAAGGGGGACGCCTGGGTGGCTCAGTCGGTTAAGCATCTGCCTTCAGCTCAGGTCATGATCCCAGGGTTCTGGGATCAAATCCCACATGAGGCTCCTTGCTCAGAGGGGAGCCTGCTTCTCCCTCTGCCTATTTCTCCCTGTGCTGCTCCCCCTGCTTGTGCTCATGCTCTCTCTCTCCCTCTCTCTGACAAATAAATACAATCTTTAAAAAATAATAATAATAATAGTAATAGTAATAATTTTGAAGGAGAACTTGGCAAACCAAAAAACAAACAAACAAAACCAGTTCAAAATCATTTCTACAGTGACCTGAAACAGAAGGAGTGCCTATATGCAGCTGGGAACAGTATCTGAATAGAACTCAAGTGCAAAGTTGAATACAGACCTGGTTTGTAGATTGATGGATCTTTTCTGAAAAACCATTTTCCTTCAGGACTGCAGCAATAAGATGACCCACCGCCTTAAAAAAAAAAAAAAAAAATCAATAAATACATGGCATCAGAAGTTCTCTCCAATTAGTGCATTTGAAGGTAACTCCTGTCAATACTAGTTGATATAAAAAAAAAAAAAAAACGAGGTGATAGGAGTATGAGTGTGCCAGCCAGTCAAGTCATAATAAAATTCCCACTCATCTGAGAGTGTGCTCTGTGGAAGGCACTGAATTAGGCATTCTACGTACATAATTTCTTAGCTTCCTAACAACTCTCAAGGTAAGCATTTTTATTCCAATAAGCAATCTACAGTTCATAGATATTAAGAAAATTGCCAGATTTTCAGTTCAAATCGCTGTCACTTAGTATTAGAAGATAATGTGAGATTGCTTCATCAATTAAACCGTGAGACAAATGAGAAACTCCACAGCTTTTAAAATCATTTTTGCATCTAAATGCAATCCATCATGCTTCATCATGTCCTTAATGAAGATGGAGAAAACTCATCCCCATCTTTATGACCACGGCCCATACAGAACTGAACCAATAGGTCTCCCCCTACCACAACCATTCTCTCTCGTTTAGGCTCTATGATTTAATTTCTTTATTATTTTCTCATAGGTTTTAGCCCTTGCATAAGCTTTTAGTCTCATAAATCTCTGAAACGTTCCCATATCCTGCTTTGGTCAAAAGGCCAAAAAGGTTAAATCTAAGACTCTATTTATAAAGGAGTGTTGATAACATAAATACATATGTATCGTTCTTTCCTACCACCTCAACTCCATTCTCCTGGTTCTGCACCACTCCCCAGCACTGCTCTGCTGTTTTAGAGCTGTAGGCTAGCAACAATGATAGCCATCCTGCGCAGGGGCTGGGAAAAACTCTCTAACTGCAGCAAGTGTTGATCCTGCACTTGGACCAACGTATGATACAACTGTGAATCCTGTCAGTCTTGTAGTCTCCAGAAAAGGTCACACAAAAACACAGCACCTCCTCCTTTGTTTTTGTATTTCACACACTGGAAATGATTTAAGACCTCAATGCTTGATGATCTCAGTTTTATAATATAAATCACGCATTTACATGAATATTAAGTTTCGATCAATTAACTGTCTCTTACCTCCTAGTTTAAGGGACAGTAACAAGAATTAAGACCAGTGAACAGTTTTGGTGCCTGTTTACAAAATATACCATATTTCATTGAATGCAACTGGCCATCAACTGCAAGATGCACCATTATTTTATTTCTACCTCTAAGGAAGAAAGGCTGCCCATTTATCTGTTACATAATGTGCCTTATAATTTCAAATTTTGATTTTATATTAGTGAAAGAGTTCCTTTAGAAAATCCCAGCCAAGTTCACATGCAGGCAATACCAGCTGTGTAAAAACTACTGCCACGAGTTACTAGATGCGACCCAATTTCAAAGATGCTAAAATGTGAAAAAGTGTGTGTGAATCAATGAAATATGGTGCTAACACTGAGCAATGGTTACAAAAGAACAATAAGAAGTATTCACAGAGAACAAGGGACAGTTGCAAGAACCAAATAAAACCAGTATGACACATAACAGGGACAAAAAAAAAAAAAAAAAGAAACAACAACTCCCGTTCATATTTAGAAAAAAAGACTAAAAGAAGATCAGCTTACTGACAAACATCCCCCCACCAGGTCCAACTTCTCCAGTTTGCCTTTCTATGTATCCTTCTAACAAATCAGAGAATAGAGGCTAAATTGATTTTAAAGTACAAAATCCAAGGATAAATGACCCTATATTGCTACTTAAGTTTTCCACAATAGTCGAAAGACACATCCTCCATGAAACAATACATGTACACTTCTCATTTAACAGTAAAACACATAGGCATTTCTCGGTTATCTACGCTAATGAAGGGACTCCAAGCACAGAAAAATAGAAACTGTGGACGGTATCCTCCAAGCCTTCATCTTCCTCTTCATGGTAAGGACCTGTGCTGCACAAGATAGGACTCCAACCCAGTCAGGTAGAAGGGAATCTTGCATAAGGAGTGTTCTACTCCTCATGGAAGGGTTCCCCACTACCCAGCTAAGTCAATTCCCACAGCAGGCATCTCCGGAGAAAACTGCTGAAAGCATCCAAGACGCTGTACGTCGTTCGGTCTTCGGGCCGGCTTCTGCTGGTCCCCTGGCTTCACTCTCACAAGAAAAGACAGTAAGCTATTAGGGTACCTTGACTAACTAGAATGCTTCCAGTTAGGGGAAGGCTAACCAGAAAACCACCTTTGTTTGAACCCTAATAACTGAAAAGCTCTCTAAAATAAATTATCACCAACCCCTGCCTGTGTTAGGATAGACATCAAATTTTTTAATCCAGGACATTTTACTTACTGAATGTTAGGTATTATGGTCAAAATCTCTTATTCTTAATAACTGTACAGGGGTAAAATATACCTTTTAAATGTCAATCTCTCATACTCCGTAGATGTACAGCCATTTACTTCTATTCCCAAAAATTCATTATAGACTTAAAAAAAAAAAAATACAGATCCAGGGTCCTCCTAGTTAATCAAGGTTTTATTACGTCTAAGAAAAGTATGATATAAATCGAAACTGAGATTGGGGGGCACCTGGGTGGCTCAGTTGGTTAAGCATCTGCCTTCGGCTCAGGTCATAATCTCAGGGTCCTTTACTGAGCCCCACGTCGGGCACTCTGCTCAGCAGGGAGTCTGCTTCTCTCTCTATGCTCTCCCTCTCCCTCTTTCTCTCGCTCTTAAATAAATAAAATCTTAAAAAAAAAAAAAAGCTGAGATTGGTCAATTTCAAATATTCACCTTCCTATGTCACATATAAATTTTCAGGGTTTTTTAATTTAATTTTTTAAAAATAATCTCTACAAGATATGAGGGCACTTGGGTGGCTCAGTCGGTTAAGCACCCAACTCTTGGTTCCCGCTCAGGTCATGATCTCACGGTTATGGGACCAAGTCCCATGTCGGGCTCTGTGCTCAGTGCAGAGTCTGCTTCAGATTCTCTGTCCCTCTCCCTCTTCCTCACTCTCTCTCAAATAAATAAAATCTTTAAAAAATAATAAAATAAAAATAAAGTAGGGCGCCTGGGTGGCTCAGTTGGTTAAGCGACTGCCTTCAGCTCGGGTCATGATCCTGGAGTCCCGGGATCGAGTCCCGCATCAGGCTCCCTGCTCGGCGGAGAGTCTGCTTCTCCCTCTGACCCTCCTCCCTCTCATGCTCTCTGTCTCTCATTCTCTCTGTCTCAAATAAATAAATAAAATCTTTAAAAAAAAATAAATAAATAAAAATAAATAAATAAATAAAAATAAAGTAATAGCTACACCCAGCGTGGGGCAGGAACTCACAACCTTAAGATCAAGATTAGCATGCTCCACTGACAGAGCCAGCCAGGTGCCCCTCAAATATAAATTTTCAAATTAACTTATATAAAAGTTAATAAAGCAATATATATGTAGAATCCTATATATAGAATAAAACATTTAATGTTGAAAATGTAAAGTTCTACTAACAATCCACCAAAGCGGTTCATTTGTTACCATGAAGCAAAAATAATTAAATAAAAATTACCTGTGATTGGATAAGAGAATTTGGAAATTCAAACCTTTTCCTGATATCATCTGACATTTTTGCTTCTCTTACATGTATATATGCAGACTCTGTAATCAAAACAAGAGAGTATTTGTTAGTCCGAAAAAGGATTTCAAACCAATTATTCCTCAAATAACATAAAAGTAATTCATTCCAAAGACAACAATGGAAATAAAGCATAGGGCTCTGCAGCGTAATTGCTGGAATATGCTCACCAACCACTTCGGCCCACAAATGCCGTGATTGATAAATAAACTAAAATGCTCAACCACTCTTGGTTTTTCCCATTAGAGCAAATCCTGGAACAGATTAATTCACACTATCGAAACCCAAAAAAATCCAAAAGCTCAAGCCGAAATAACAGGATTTTAAAAGTTCAACCACATGTTTGAAGTAGAAATTCTTTCAAAGATCAAAACTTCTAAGAGAGAAAGAATCAAATTTTCACAAAATTGTTTAAACTCTACCACAGTTTGAATACAAGCTTTCATTTAATCACTCATCTAACTGCTGGTGACAAGTGTAAAGCCTAGGTGAGCTTTTTTCAGGGGGTACAGAAATGACCTAGAAACTCACACACTGAAACAGATTGCTTGTCTGCTAAAAGAGCAAGCAATTAACACCAACTTTTTTTTTTTTTTTTAAAGATTTTATTTATTTATTTGACAGAGAGAGAGATAGAGAGTGCAGGAACACAAGCAGGGGGAGTGGGAGAGGGAGAAGCGGGCTTCCCGCTGAGCAGGGAGCCCGATGCAGGGCTCGATCCCAGGACCCTGGGATCATGACCTGAGCCGAAGGCAGACGACTGAGCCACCCAGGCGCCCCAATTAACACCAACTTTTAATATTTACATCACACCTCTCATTCCTACTGGGCTCTCACAAAAAAAAAAAAAAAAAAACCCGGAAAGGAGAGGAGGAGGAGAGGAAGGGAGGGGGAGGGGAGGAGACTGGAGGAGATTGGAGGAGAGGAGAGGAGAGGAGAGGAGAGGAGAGGAAGGAAGGAAGAAAAGTGCTCGCTTAGGCAGCACATATACTAAAATGGAAAGGAAAAGGAAAGGAAAAAAATTTTTTCAAGCATGCAAAAAGGATGGAGGAGGGCAAAGTGGTCAAGAGAAGGCTTTGAAATACTGAGAGGATTTCCTAAGGATCTCAATTTATCCAGCCCATGCAGCACTGAACCCACCAAATTACACTACTTAGAAAAATAAGATGCTTTAGGGGCGCCTGGGTGGTTCAGTGGGTTAAGCATCCCACTCCTGATCTCCTGATCTCTTGATCTCGGGGTCGTGAGTTCAATCCCCGTGTTGGGCTTCATGCTGGGCATGGAGCTTACTTAAAAATATATACATACATATTTAAAAAAAAAATTCCAGGGGCGCCTGGGTGGCTCAGTCATTGAGCGTCCACCTTCGGCTCAGGTCATGATCCCAGGGTCCTGGGATCGAGCCCCGCATCGGGCTCCCTGCTCAGCGGGAAGCCTGCTTCTCCCTCTCCCACACCCCCTGCTTGTGTTCCCTGTCTCGCTGTCTCTCTGTCAAATAAATAAATAAAATCTTAAAAAAAAAAAAAAAAATCCAGGTAATCCAGGTTACCTTATAAAAATAACAAGCAGCAAAACCAAGCTCTCCTGCTCTCACAAATGGAGGTGCCCTGTGCTGAATGCATGGCTCTCGTACTTTCCTCCCCTTCCTCCAACTAAAGTCTCTGAATGGATCATTTATCCCAACCTTCTTCAACATCTAGAGCCAACTTTAGTCCCCTGAATTTGACATTTTGCAGCACTGAAACAGCTTGTTCCAAGATTGCAAATTATGTCTCCTATCAAAATCTACTCATTAGTTTACGCAAGTCAAAACTTCAACTCTCCAGATGTGTCCATACCCTCTTTCTTGGAATTTTCTGCTCCTTGGAATTCTGTAAGCTATCATAACACCATTTCCCAAAATGTGTCCTTGGGAAACCTAGGATGAAGAGATCTCCACGAGGGTAAAAGGTTTTGGAGGGAATATATATTGGCACCTTGAATTTTCATTCACTCATTCACTCAAATACTTATTAGCTGCCTATTAAGTGTCTAAGGCACTGCTCTGGGTGCTTAGGCAACCTCAGGGAACAAAAAAGACAAAAATCCCTACACTCATGGAGCTTAAAGTATTACAGAAACACATTCTATTTTAAATATGGCAACCAGGGTCAGTCTCTTCTAAAGAGGATGACATCTGGTGAGTTAGCCATATAGATATCTGGGCAAAGATGTCACAGGTACAGTAAACAGTTAGTGCAAAAGCCCAAAGCTCATCAAGTGCTTAAAGCCAGGGCTAGAAGAGAGCAAAGAAAGAAGCCAAGAGTGAATGAAAGGGGTGCCTGGGTGGCTCAGTCGTTAAATGTCTGCCTTTGGCTCAGGTGGTGATCCCAGAGTCCTGGGATGGAGCCCCATGTGGGGCTCCCTGCTCTGCAGGAAGCCTGCTTCTCTCTCACCTGCTGCCCCTCTCCCTCTACTCATGTTCTCTCTCTCTCTCAAATAAGTAAAATCTTTAAAAAAAAAAAAAAAAGTGAATGAAGGAGGAAGAGAATGGGAAATCAGAAAGTCAGTAAGAAATCAGATCACAGGGACGCCTGGGTGGCTCAGTCTGTTAAGTGCCTTCAGCTCAGGTCATGATCCCAGGGTCCCGGGATTGAGCCCCGCATGGGGCTCCCTGCTCAGCGGGGAGCCTGCATCTCCCTCTCCCTCTGCCTGCCGCTCTGCCTACTTGTGCTCTCTCTCTCTCTCTGGCATATAAATAAATAAAATCTTAAAAAAAAAAAAAGTCAGATCATAAAAGGCCATGCAGGTTACCAGAAGGACTGATGGATCTATCCCCAGTGAAATGGTAAGCTACTACTGAAAAAGAGTGGTAAGATTTTAATAGGATCACTTGAGATGAGGAGTGCTCAGATTCTAGATATATTTGAAGGTAGAGCCAATGTGGTTCCTGATGATTGGTTGAGAGTATAGAAGAAAGAGTCAGAGATGACTCCAAAGTTTTTGATCTGAGCACCTCTAATTTTAATCTCAATTCCTTTGGGCATTTTATACATTAAACAGAACGATTCATACATCATTTACCATGGCATTTTTTACTAAGAGAAAAAGATGAGGTTGCCATCAACTGAGATAGGGAAACCAGTTTTGTGGGGAAAGACTGGGAATTTCATTTGGAACTGGTAAGTTTCAGATGTCTAATAGATATCCAAATGGAGATGTCAGGTTGAAATGATTCATGAACACATGAATCTATAACTGAAGAGACAGATCTTAGTTGAAGATATAAATGATGATGCACATTAATTATAGAATCTGAGAGGTATTAAAACAAGACGTCTCACTGACTTTGCTTAACCCAGAGTTTACCAAATTTATCTGATCATGGCACCCTTTTTTTCTACAAATATCTGTTAACAGTCTAGACAACCAGCCTTTCCTGGGAAACACACTGGGCAACTGCTCTACTGACTCCAGTTCCTCTGTCCGTTCCATTTCCTGTACCCCATCTTCCTTCCCGCTGCCGAGTTCCTTGCCTGTGCTCTCTTCCTTCATGGAAACTCTCCCAGAGCCCGTCCATGTCTCCAAACACTTCCCTACTCTCTCTTATAAAGCCAGCAATAGGAGATGTCAAAAAGAAAGCACATACTGGGGCACCTGGCTGGCTCCGTTGGAAGAGCACGCGACTCCTGATCTCAGAGTTCAAGCCCCATGTTAGATGCAGAGAGTGCTTAAAAAAAAAAAAAAACGCTTTCATGAAAAAATGCTCAACATCACTCATCATCAGGGAAATCCAAATCAAAATCACAATGAGATACCACCTCACACCAGTCAGAATGGCTAAAATTAACAAGTCAGGAAACGACAGATGTTGGCGAGGATGAGGAGAAAGGGGAACCCTCCTACACTGTTGATAGGAATGCAAGCTGGTGCAGCCACTCAGGAAAACAGTATGGAGGTTCCTCAAGAAGTTAAAAATATAGACCCAGCAACTGCACTACTAGGTATTCACCCAAAGGATACAAACACTGTGATCTGAAGGGGCACTTGCACCCCAATGTTCATAGCAGCAATGTCCACAATAGGCAAACTATGGAAAGAGCCCAGATGCCCATCAACAGATGAATGGATAAAGATGTGGTGTACATGTACAATGGAATATTAGCCATCAAAAAGAATGAAATCTTACCACTTACATCAATGTGGATAGAACTAGAGGGTATTATGCTAAGTGAAAAAGTTAATCAGAGAAAGACAATTATCATATGGTTTCATTCATATGTGGAATTTAAGAAACAAAACAGAGGATCATAGGGGAAGGGAGGGAAAAATAAGACAAAATCAGAGAGGGAGACAAAGACTCTTAATTATAGGGAACAAACTGAGGGTTTCTGGAGGGGGATTGATGGGGTAAGTGGGTGATGGGCATTAAGGAGGGCACGTGATGTAATGAGCACTGGGTATTATTTGAGACTGATGAATCAGTGACCCCAACCTTTGAAAGTAATGATACACTACATGTTAACTAATTGAATTTAAATAAGTAAAGACAAAAACTTTAAAGTGAAAGAAACAAAGAAAGAGAGAAAGGGAGGGAGGGTGGGAAAGAGAGAAAGAACCTATTTTCTCTCACAAACACGTTTACCATTTTGGTTCCACTTTTCCCAGTTCTCTCAAGAGTTCCTTGCTACCATCCTCTGCATCCACTCAATCACAAAGTCGCTTTTATCCTTCCCGGCACCTCAGAGCCTACCTCTCAGCCCCATTTTACCCTCCTCTTATCAGTTCCTCCTGCTTGGCTTACTTCAGTAACTGCTTAGTCCTGGGGATCTCCACGCATGAGCACATCCCATACACTGCTGTCAGATGAATTGTCCTAAAACGCGATTTCCATCACATCACTTCCCTGCGAAGAATTCAGAGCAGGGTTTCACAAGACTGTCAGATTAAATGCAAATTCTGATTCCTCGCTTTTAAGTCCTCCATCAGGCATCTCCCAGTCGGTTTCATTGTCACTGCTGTCTAATTCCAATCTGGCTACAACAGTTTTCAAATTAGTCCCATGTTGCTCAAAATGTGCTCATTCCTAAGGAATTTTACTTATGCTGTTCTCGCCCCCATAAAATGCCCTTCTCTGTATGTTCCACTATTTAAAGATGAAATTTCTTTCATAGCCCATCTTTTCTGCTAAGTCTTTCCCAAGTAGCCCATTTTCTAGAAGTCACCCTGTTTTATATTCTTCCAGTGTTTTGGCTGGCGCATACCATCATGTGGCTATTTGCAGTAGGATTGGAAATATTTTTTTTCTAAAGGGTCGGATAGCAAATACTCCAGTCTGCCACAGTAGCATGGAAGCAGCCATAGACAATACATGAACAATCGCCCATGGCTATGCTCCGATAGAACTTTATTTACAAGCACAGGGGGAGGGTGGGCCATAGTTTGCTGACTCCTGGTTTAATTAATGACTATTTTTTAAATTAATTTATAAAATGTGTTCACACAATTGCTAACATTAACATTCAAATTTGGCTCTGTGTTCCCAAGCACAAGTAAATATATATAAGGTAAATAACACATCTTTTATTATCTAAAAGATGGGGGGGGGTGCGGGGAGAAGTACCTTTTATCAAAGAAAACAAGCTTTTTCATGCCCCTGAACTCTGAGGGAAATTTCTCAGGTTAGCCTTTATATATGGAATATAGAGTGATATAATAAGCAATATTCTCAGTAACATAAGCTAAAGGGAATTTTATATTACTTCTTTTTTAAACAAACCCTGGATAAAGCCATGGGTATAACATACCATGTAATTCAGCAAAAGAGCCTCAGCGAATACAGTGCAAGTACAGTTTTCTGATGATCTAATCTAACTCAGTAAAAAGGAGATTTCAGACTCTCCAGAGTAGCAGATGCTTATAAACATATCACAGAGGAGACTCACCCAAATGTCAACAGTGACAGAGCGAAATAGAAGAAAATGCGCGGTTATACTCTCTGATCCAGGCCCAGAATGGTGGAATTCCAAAACGCTTTGGGGACAGTTAGAGCAGCTGGTTAGGCTAATAGCTTATTATGCAGTGAAAAAGCCAAACCATACAGAAAGAACGACTTTGTCTCCAGGAGGTAGGCCAACAGAGTAAGAAAGCACCGTTTTCACCAAAATGACCTAAGTACAGGCGACAAACACCTAAGTTTACAAAAGACAGCCCCAAGATCTGTGTGACACTTTAGAGAATGAATACATTTTTTAAAGTACAACCACTTGACCTTTCCTAATACACAGCCACTAAACATTCTAAAAACCACTCCCCAAGCTGCATTATGGTGTGATATCACCCTTTACTTGCTATCCTTGGGCTACAAACTGCAACTGTCTTTCATCTACTAGAGACTTAAACTTCAAGGTTAATCACAACCATTTGGCCTTTCAAGGTATCAGAACATCATATTCTCGGAATTTCAAAAAAAAAAAAAAAGAGTACATAATGCTCGCTTTAGCATTGGCAGTCTAGCTTGTGTCCTACTTTATTTCTAATCTCAACTTCCCTTGGGCATTTCATGCATTAAAGAAAACAATTTACACATTACTTCTTCCCATGACATTCTTTACAAAAGGGAAACCACTCACAATATGCTCCATAAACCACTTGTTACAAAAAAGCGTTTGATTTTTAAAGATTTATCTCCAACCTGTCACGGTGCCTTTTTTGGCTTGTCTAAATCTAAATCAGAAAGAGAATTTTTAATGAGGTCTTTAAGTTCCAAGGGAATCAAAGCATTTGTTTAACTTAAGCAATTATCACCTTATCTGCCAAGGTGTTCCAGCATATTTCCAAGAAAATAAATCTATCACCTGCATTCTAGAAGTAATAAAGGAGCAGCAGATAGAGCACTTCTGGTTTTCAACTTTCTCTGGGATATGGAAATACACAACTATACATCACACAAAAGTGTTTAGTGTCAAACTTCAATGAAGTGCACAATCTGGAAAACAAGAGATCTATGTAATTACATTCACACTTGCTATGGGAACCCAGCAAGGGATTATATGGGGTAGTTGGGGATGGGATGTTGGGGGGAGTGTCTAATGATCACAGAGAAAGAGGACTTTGAGCACCCTTGACCATCAAATTCCTTTATAGGAAGGACTCAGGGAAGCAATGTAGGTCAAGCCAGAGCTATAGAGAGTATGGTTTTGTTTTTTTTTTTTTTAGAGAGTATGTTCTTAAAGCCAGTATACATTAACAGACTGACAAAAATACATACTTCATTCACTAATGGGGCCCTCTGTTTCAGGGACACAAAATCTAGTAGGACTTTTTTTCCTTCTAAAACTTACAACTACTGCAATTATCAGTTATGTATTCATTTCATTTCTTCCTCCCACAAATTAAGCTATGGAACCATCAGCCTGAGGATTTTAAACATATATTTGACAACTTTTCATTACTTTTATCTTTTTTTTTTAAAGATCTTATTTATTTATTTGAGACAGAGAGAATGAGAGAGAGAGAGAGAGCACATGAGAGGGGGGAGGGTCAGAGGGCCACCCAGGCGCCCCTCATTACTTTTATCTTAATAGCTTATACAAAAGCTGATAGCACCATCAAAAAATTTGAGCTGATCTTCCAAGTTTATCAAGACTGTGGCACAGGGGTATATTCTTGTCTCTCCTAGTTGCTTTGCCCAGCTTCTTAAAGAAGGGAAAACAACCTGTCCATCCTTTTCAACCACCTACCCGGCTCTGCTATTCAGTATTTATGTGTTCCTTGTTCTTCTGCCTGCATAGCTTCTCACCCACCACTTCTTGGTCCCTAATTGCTTCTCCACATGCTCTTTAGAACCTGGCAGCTGGATTCTATTTCATTCACCCTGTATGAAATCCTGATACCTGCTAGAAACTCAAGCTTAGCCTCAGCTCTTGCTTCAAAAGCTCTGAAATCCAACTGCCACTTGCACTCTCAAATTAATAGGACAAGACAATTAGGGCCCTCCTCACTACATGATCCATAAAAATGAAACAATCATGGGGAAATCACAATGAAAGTTTTTAATACTACAGAGCAAGTATAAGAAAAATAGACCTGGGTGGCTCAGTCGGTTAAGTGCCTGCCTTCGGCTCAGGTCATGATCCCAGGGTCCTGGGTTCGAACCCCACATAGGGCTCCTTGCTCAGCAGGAGCCTGCTTCTCCCTCTGCAAGCCACTCTCTCAGCTTGTGCACACTCCTCTCTCTCTCTGACAAATAAAATCTTTAAAAAAAGAAAGGAAGAAAGAAAGAAAGAAAGAAAAAACTAGTGACCACTAAGTCATCATTAAGCTGAGAATATTAAATACTTTCATATTAATGAGTAATTTCAAACTCAAGTCAAGGTAGAGGGGGCCACTAAGTGGTGTGACGAACACATGTGGTCAACACTATAATCAGAGAAAGCAGGAACTGCAGAGATGTGGCGGAGACTGCTAACCATCCTACACTCTGTGTTCTCCTTCTTCTGTATTAATAAAACAGTAGCCTGACCAGCTCCATCACATTTCCTAGTCTTAAGTACGCTTAGGTATGACCATGTGTGTGATTATCTGTCCAGTGAGTTTTAGTAAATGTGATGTGCCCCTTCCAGGCTACCGACTGCTTCCTCCACTCTCTGCATGAAGACAATGCCTCTAGCTCACTGTTGAGGAAACAAGATGGAAGGAACCCGGATCCCTAGATAATAGCATGAAGCAGAACTCCATACCTGGAACTCCAACTATTACATGAGAAACAATCTTCTACTTTGTATGAACTATTGCATTCTGGGATTTCTTTTAGGACTTCCTTAATAATACAGTAGACCTGAGACTATCTCCCTTCCATACTTTTTTTTTCACTAGAGAAATGAAGAAATTGAATGTGAAAGAGGTTAAGCAACTTGCCAAAAAGGCTAATCAGCCTGGCAGTTCAGGTGAAAACGGAGGTTTCTTCACTTCCGACCCAGAGTATCCCTGGACCATCATTAGTAACATGAGGCATGACCAGCACATTCCATTACTGCACTGTGCCCCAGGAATCTTAGGATCTAGAATTCAAGTGCTGACCAAATTTAGGTGACTATGAGTTCTGATGATCTCACCGGTTGCAATTTATTGAAATATATCTAATTGCAATCAAATTCCTGCCTTTATAGTTTAGTTCTTTCTGAGTTTATGTCACATGCTACTTACTCACAGATTTTGAAATGGGAGTCTAAAATAAGACCAAAGGCAGGAAATTCCAAGTTAGAACTGATTGCTGTCCAGGAGAACCAGGCATTAAAGTAAAAAAAAACAAAACCACCTCCTTGTATAATGCCTAATTTTTTACATTTTCTCCAATTATTCTCAAATAATCTTTTTGAAGTGTCATATATGTGTATGTATTTGTGGGTTAGATATATAAGGGAATATAGATGAAAAGTTATTTTTAAAAATCTAAAGATTTACTTATCTAGAATTTTTACAATATGCAATCTGTCTTCAAAAGTCTTAAAATTAGCTCCTTTATGAGATGATTTTTTTCTATTACAATTTTTAAATATTTCTCCACCAAAAGAATACTCAAATTGCTCTCTACATTTTTAAAAGAAATGTTTTATGTTGATATAAAATAATCAAAATAATCTTTACAGTATATTTATAGTAAAACTGATACGTCATTTTAAAGATCTTACTGACCAATAAATGTCAAATCTGAATAGCTAAAATCTCCATATTCATAATCTTACTTCAAATACCATTCAGTTAACTAGAATTTATTAAAGCACCACAGAATATATCTTATAGGTATTTTACTTGTATTTCCTCCCCTCAAAAATGACTCTAATTTTGTGCACTGGTTCTCTAAAATAATTTACTTCTTAACAAATATTAACATGGTACAAAGTGAAGTATTTAGGGGGTAATGATATGACATTAAGGATTTTCTATAAAATACTCCACTTACCCTCAAAGGGGTGGGGGAGGGGGATGACAGATAAAACAAGAATGTCTAAATGTTGATAATAGATATGTACATTCAAGTTCATAATACTATTCTATTTTTATGTATGTTTGAAAATTTCTGTAAATTTTTTAGCCTTCCACCCTATAAGGACACAGAGAGAAGTCACTGCCTATGAACTAAGGAAGAGGGTCCTCATCCAACCATGCTAGCACCCTAATCTCAGACTGTTAGCCTCCAGAACTGTGAGAATTAAATGTCTGGGGTTTTTTTTAAGATATATTTATGAGAGCGAGAGCACAAATGGGAGGAGCAGAGCGAGAGGGAGAGAGAATCTTCTGCAGACTCCAAGCTAAGTGCAGAGCCCCAAGCGGGGCTCGGTCCCATGACCCCAGCTGAAACCAAGTCAGACCCTCCACCAACTGCACCACCTGGGTGCCCCTGTTATTTTTTTTTTTTTAAGGTTTTAAAACCTCATATATTTGTTCTTACTAGAGGCCAGGCAATATTCTAAGCACTTTCCCTATATTAACTCATTTAACCCTCCAGTAACTCTATGAGCTAGGTACTCATTTTGCAGATGAAGAAACTGAGGCACAGGAAAGTTAAATAGATCATAAAGTAAGCTAAAATCCAAATCCAGATTTTCTGGGTACACAAGGACATGGAAAAGCCTGGAAAATACACATTACGGGTGATCTTTATTTTTGCTTGTTTCTATTTTCTAATTCTTTCACAAGAATGTGTGTTTTTATTATTTTGAATAGTTACCAAAATGTTTATTCAGATGCTAACATGATCTTTAGAAACAAAGGATATGACTTTCTGAAACCAAATTACTGCAAGCATAGAAATCCATTACTAACAAGTGTCATACAGTGAGCAACAAACTAGGAAAATTTTAGAAATGATAAAAGATTACTTTTGTTAGCCTTTTTACCAATACTTTATGGAAAGAGTAATACTAAAAAAAGTCAATGTAATTTAGATAGATACAATTAACTTTAGACCACTTAAAAACTTCCTCCATTTTTAAGGAGAAACAACCATTTTAATTTTCCCAATTAGACTCGTGGGAAATTTTACACCAAAATAAAAGCTCTTACTCTTGAAAAGAATTACGTGGACTGATGACAAGTAAATGCCAATATTTTTCTTAATTGCTACAAACTGACCATTCAACCTCATTTCTTATTTTTCATGAAAACTACATTATTAAAAACGTGTAGAATATGAGAGTTACAGTTTACTTATTTTAACTTGCATTCTTAGTACTAATGAAAGCTGAAGACCAATGAGCAAAGGAATCTTTTTACAGGAAGATAGTAAATTTCCCTGCTGTTACCTAAGTCAACATAGCCCAAGATGGACATGGAGACTATCTCTATATTCCAGTCCTGAACGGCTACAATCACAAAAACATAATCACTCTGACAGAATCATTCTGAAAGAAAATAAAGGGTAAACTGTGAAGCAATGTCATCTCTTTTTTGCAACCCCTAAGACTGTCCATAATGAAGACAAGCAAACATCTCTAATCCGATTATGCTTACAGCCTCATATACTTCCATCATCATCATGACAGAGCCACCAGACACAGAGACCAAAGTACATGGGGCTCGGGGTGGGGTGCAGGGGAACAAGGAACAAACCTGGATGCAAATCCTGGCTCCAGCACTAGTCATTAACATTTAGGTTAATCACTTACCTTGGAGCCCGTTTCCTCATTGGTTAAATATAGGGGACACCTGCTTCACAAGTGGTTTGAGGAACAATATGAAGTGTGCCTGAAAGCCAAGAAGGTCTTGACATAGTCAATACTCTACAAATGTGTCTCCTCCCTCCCTTGATACCATGTGGGATAGTCAAGGGAGGTGAATGATGGAAGAGAACTTGAGTTTTAGCGATAAGTAGGTTGTCTCTGATCAAAGACCAGAGTGGGATCTTGTATGTAAGTCACCAGCCCCAAAGTCGGAAAACATACGAGATTTCCACTCAAAATATAGTTGAATTTTAACTTAATTGCTGAAAACCTTTCAATAGCTTCCCACTACACTTTGTAATACAAAACTTCTTAGCATGGCCAAAAGGTCCTACATGATTTGGTCTCACACGTCTCCCTCACTTAGGGAACTTCGGCCACAATGACTTCCAGTTCACTCTGTGAACCCCCACCAAGCTCTTTCCAAGTCCAGGTCTGGAACTCTCAGGACCCTCAGCCTCCAGCGTTCTCGCCTTCTTGTTCCAACAGCCAACTCTTCCCACCCTCCACATCTTCCCTTGAGCCTCTCCTATCTCCTCGCCTCCAATTGCTCCCCACCGCTACCCCCAGTGACCTTCAGTGTACCCTTCATAGCTTTATCACAATCTCAAACGACCATCATTTACTTATTTCTGCTGCTCCTCTCTATCTCCCAGTGAAAGGCAAACTTGTTGCATGCAGGGACCTGTTCTCTCTTTTTGACCACTGTAACCTCAGCATTTAACAAGTACCCGTTCAATAAAGATGCACTGAATAACCAAAATCAGACCTAGGATTTAGAATGCCAAGGTGGATGAAACAGTTCCTAGGTGTCAAGCACTCCACAAAACACTTTAAATAACTAATCGCGTTGGATCTTCACAGTAACTCTAAGGTAGGTATTATTAACTCCCACTTCCCACATGAGAAAATAGGAGCTCGGAGAGGAAGCCATTTGCCTGAGGTTATACAGTGGTATTAATAGCCAGGATTTATTGAGTTTTACCATGTGCCAGGCAGGCACTGTCGAAGCTCTTTACATGTCTTCTCTCATCCGATATTCAAAACAACCACATGCCATGAGTACTATTATTATCCTCATTTTCATATGAAAAACCAAGGGAGGCAAAGAGAGGTCAAAATTAATTGCCTAATTATGTAAGAAGCAGAGCACGAGCATGAACCATGCAATCTGCCTCCAAAGCTCACATTCTTAACCACTACTCTCTAAAGTAGAGTTGACACAGAGTTTTTGTAAAATTAAGTAGCCCATTAAAGTGCTTTACTCATAACCAGGCACATAACACTTTTAAAATGTTAGCCATTATTTTTTTGTGGGGGGGGGGGGCGGGGAAGAGGGAGAAGCAGGCTTCCCGCCCAGCAGGTTCTGAGTCTGAATCCAATGCCTTGCTTTTTTTCTATTACATCTTGCTGCATCCCAGGAAATTAATGACCTCTTTAAAAAAAAAAAAAAAAAAAACAACCTCGGTATGGATCTACAGTGCTAAATAGGGTTCCCAAAGCAGCTCATCAGCATACACAAACAGCTCTGTTTCTTTGTATATACTGCAATCCTAAAAACATGTAAGCGAGTCTAATGTGCAAAAGTTACATATTAAAGGGGTGTCCCGGGGCGCCTGGCTGGCTCAGTCCGTGGAGCATGCAACTCTTGATCTCAGGGTTGTGGGTTCGAGCCCCACGCTGGGTGTGGAGATTGCTTAAAAATTAAATCTTTTTAAAAAGGGGGGTCCCATGCCGACCACAAAACACAAAAATGATCCATCTAAACCTACCCTCATCCTATGGCACCATCACCTGCAGTACATCTCCCACATTTGTGTATGTTCTTGATTTTATATTTTCATTTCATCACAGACCATTCAGTTTAAGTCCAATGGGCATCTAACGAAGAATAAAGATTGGCTACTTTTGTCACAGCAATTAGTGTGTATCTTTAGTTCAGTCCATGCTTCTTGCCACTGATAACAACACTTCCATATTTACATTCCCCCCCTTTTTTTAGCACGCACAAAGCAGTTTGTTAAAAAAACATTTTCCATTTCTTAAAAATAAGTAAATATTCATTGAAATAGATGAACGCAATTATTTGCCCAAACAACTGCTCAAACACTACCACACAGACACAGATGGCTACACTTCCGAAAAATGAATGCTTGGCTGGCAGGTCGCCCCACCATGTGACAGGTCGAAACACAGCTCCACGAGACACGGAAATTTCTGTGTGGATGAGTTCACTTGTAAAAACACAGAGTTTGAAATAAAGGTGGAATGTTCTGGAAAGATCAGACGGAAGCCACTGCGTGTTCCTTCTCAGTTCCCAGAGCTGTCTCATAAAACAGGGCTTGAACTACAACTTGGCATCATCTTCCAGGCAAGAAGAAGAGGATCAGGTGCAGAGGGGGCCACATGGCAGACAATTTCTATTCGCTTCCAGCCCTGAGAAGATCATCAGCAGTCCTCAAGATGTAGATCTCGTTATTAAGGGGCTAGCTTCCATCCAGACAGCAGCTGTACCTGCTCAGACACTAGTGAAGAAGTACGCCAAGCAAGAAGGGTTCCTCACTGACGGGAGCCTGCTGCGTTTTTCCCCCGGACTTTTGAGTTTCTTGAGGGAAACAGCTGGGTCTTGTTCACCACTGCTGGGCCTGGGACGCAATAAGCAGTCATAATATTTTTTTGAGTTGCTGTGTTTAGCGCAGTAGCTAATACACAACAGATTCAAAAAATGTTAGAATCAGAATTCGGCTGTTTCTTTTGCTTTCAGATCAACTTTCCGAAACAGAAACTGAGAAACAGAGAAGCATCTGCAATCTTTCTCACTAATTAAGAGTCATGGAACAAAGACCCTAAATAAATTAATAAGAACCAGAAGTAGAAAAATAAATACGTAAACAACTTTATTTTCAAATTAACACAGTAACCTGAATTCACTTACCAACACATTCAGGGTTTGAAAATAAATCATTCTTTTTAGACACACCCCTTCCTCCCGGCTGGCTGGCTGGCTTGCTTGCTTGCTTGCTTTTTTTTTCTTTTAACCTGAGCAAATAACTTTCGCATAGGTAGTATAAAGATGTACCAGGTCCAGGGGCGCCTGGGTGGCTCAGTCATGGAGCGTCTGCCTTTGGCTCGGGTCATGATCCCTGGGTCCTGGGATCGAGTCCCGCATCCGGCTCCCTGCTCAGCGGGAAGCCTGCTTCTCCCTCTCCCAAACCCCCTGCTTGTGTTCCCTCTCTCGCTGTGTCGGTCTCTGTCAAATAAATAAATAAAATCTTTAAAAAAAAAAAAAAAGATGTACCAGATCCAAATCCTAAATCAGCAGAATCCAGATTAGTGAGATTTTATTACACTGTTATTCATTTTGGTACACTTTCTTAAAAAAAGAAAAAGAGGTCAAAGACCACTTGCAAAAGCTCACAAGACTGGTTCCTCACTGTTTCCAGCTGAATCTAATAGAGATGGAAAATGGGTCTTTGTTACTTGAATACATCATAAGTTTTACATGAATGCTTCAGTTGACAGCTCTTATTTATCATAGCTATGCTCTTAATCTGTTATGTATTACAACCCTTTAGAAACCCACAGTATCACCTCTGCATATTTCCCACTGGGGTAAAAGGCATTTTAAGCATGTAATTACCCCAAAGAAGTAACATTTACTAATTTTCTATTACACAGCCAGCATTACTCATGGCTGTTTTTATTTGTAGGGTGCTTAATAATCAGAGACTAGTTAACCTTCACAACCGTCCTGGGCAGAAGCCCATTAGTAAATCATTTCACAATAGCACAGAGACACCAAGCAGCATATGCAAGAATTAGAAGAGGCTCCTGGAAAATGCTGATATCCAGTTGACAGAGTACAGTGTGTAGAATGTCTTTCAGATAGTTTTTTAAGATCATATTTAAGCAAGAGGAAGAGGAGCTGAGGAGGAGGAGGAGAGGAATACGTAGCTCCTCGTGAGAATTTTTTTTTATTTCATAAGTTTTCAAACCAATACATACAATTTTTTATGTACAGTTTCAATGGAACTTTCCAACACCATGCTGGACATAAATGACCAACTAGATGAATAGCTGAAGCCACTCTACAGACCAGCAGCTCACAAGAAAGCCAATGTTCAAAGGGCTTCATTTCAGCCTCTAAGACTACTTCTGCCTCTCAGCCCAAATGCAAACACTATGAAATTGCTCCCAACCTGGCTTACCTCTAAAGTGATGCCAAAGTCCTCAAAGCCACAGAGATAAGGTAGAACCAGCATGGCGCCCAGGACCGCAAGAGCCTCCCCAAGTCCCACCCACCAAACTCAATTCCATAGGGAACTTAGCACAATAAAGCTGAAAGTCTGAGGTGGGTCAAAACTAACCCACTTGGTATGGAAGTCGGTAGCCAACGTACTACTTGCTGAGCATTTGATCTTATATTTGGCATTTCTTGACTATAGCCCAAAGTGCGGCACAGAGTCTTCAAGTCCTATTCACTTCCCATTTCAAAAGTATGAGAATGCAAAAGGCTTAAAAGCAACCACCTTTTGTGTAAAATTATTCATTGACTGATCAAAAAGGTAAGCTAAGGAACATACAGATAAAATATTGATTAGTTATGTAAAATACATTTACAAAGAGTTTTAATAGTATAAGGAAACGCTTATTGTAGAGTAAAAAAAAGAAGTTATTACACACAATCATGAACACAACCAAGTTTAAACCATATACATATAAAGACATAGGATTAAGAAAAAAAAGCGAGGGGCGCCTGGGTGGCTCAGTTGGTTAAGCGACTGCCTTCGGCTCAGGTCATGATCCTGGAGTCCCGGGATCGAGTCCCACATCGGGCTCCCTGCTCAGCAGGGCGTCTGCTTCTCCCTCTGACCCTCCTCCCTCTCATGCTGTCTCTCATTGTCTCTCTCGCAAATAAATAAAATCTTAAAAAAAAAAATTAATTAAAAAAAAAAAAGTGAATATGCAAAGAATATTAACAAGTTCCTGTCTGGAGAATAAGACGACAGGAGATCACAACCTATCATATTCCTCCTTATATTTGCTACATTTAATTCCACCCCCCTGAAATGGGCATTCATTACCTTTTTTACACTAAGTAAAAATTATTATTTTCAAATAAAACCATACAGTCAGTTTTGGGGTCTCAATAAAAAAATTAGTAATCTTATTTATTCACTTGCAACCAGGGTCTTTTATCACCATCTGAAGAGGCAGTTTCGCCGCAGCACACACCAAGATAAAAGTCTCACTTGATCCAATTACACTGCTTATTAAGAGCTATTTAATGAGGAAGTCACACCTTCAAGTTATTAGAAGCTATAATGGTCCTGCAGAGTTCCAAACAAGTAAGCTAACAGAATTACCTTTGATTCTAAATTGTTTGCCAGCAAATTAATCCATCTGTTCCTGAAAAAAATTAAGTGTTCCTCCAGTGTGTTCAACTTTCTCCAATCTCATTTTAATCAAATACGTTAGCCTCAGTGTAGGTATTTTTTTAACAGAGTTATTTTATAGTAATAGATATACAAAGAAAGGTACGTTTAAAGTGTACAATGTGATGAGTTTGGACAAAAATAAACACCTCTGTGACACCATCAGCAAAATCAAGGCAATACGCACGCAACGCCTTCCAGAGTTTTCTTGCATCCTTTGGTTTTTGTTTTGTGATAAGAAAACTTTACATGAGATCTACTCTATTAAATTTTGAAGTGCACAATACCATACTGTTGTACAGATCTCTAGAACTTACCCATTCTAGCATAACTGAAAGTTTATAAAAGCTAGGTATTTTCAATTGCTTAAATTACAGTACAAAGAGCTTATTTTCTTTTCATTTTCCTATACAACCTTATACCTACAAAAAAAATGACATCAATAGATAAATTTTAGGGCAGTCTTATGTTTTGGCATCTGTCAAAGAATAATGAAAGGCTTTTTGAAAGAGTGACATTTGGACAGAGACCGGAAGGAAAAGACCACTCCAGACAGAAGGAACACTAAGGGCAACAACATTGAGGTGAAAGCAGGCTTGGCAAGTTCAGGGAAGACCAAGGACACCAGCATGGTTGGTGCATGTGAGCAAGCTGGGCTGGGGGAGAGAGGACAGACTGACCAGGGGCCCAGATCACATAAGTCCCTGCAGGACACTGTGAGCCCCTGGGGTTCTTGAGTGAGACCGGAAGTCCTAGAGGGTTTGGGACAGGGAGATGGCAGACTTGACTGTCATTTTTTTTTTTTTAAAGATTTTATTTATTTATTTGAGAGAGAGAATGAGAGAGAGAGCATGAGAGGGGTGAGGGTCACAGGGAGAAGCAGACTCCCTGCTAAGCAGGGAGCCCGATGCGGGACTCGATCCCTGGACTCCAGGATCATGACCTGAGCCGAAGGCAGTCGCTTAACCAACTGAGCCACCCAGCCGCCCTTGACTGTCATTTTTAAAAGATCATTCTGGCTTCTCTGAAGAACAGACCATGAACAGGCAAGGATGGACAAAGAGAGACCCGTGAGGGGGTTACAGCAATAATCTGGGAGAGAAACCATGTTGCCTTGGAGAAGGAGAACAGTGGCAGAAATGGTGAGACTAGATCAGACAAAATTTGCTAATGCACAGAATGTGGAAGGTAAGAAGAGCAAAGGATGACACCAAGGTTTTTAGTTCAGACAACCAAAAGAAAGCAGCAGTCATTCTGAGATGCACAAGACTAAAGGAGTCACCCATTTGTTTTAAACACAATATAGCAGGGGCACCTGGGTACCTCAGTTCTTAAGCGTCTGCTTAATTCCTTTACTTGATGAACTATTATACCAACAGTTTAGCTTACTTATCACATGTACATACGTGCATGTGCACACAGATACGCTAAATTGACCCCTTGGTTTGAATCTCTCATCCACCATGCCCTTAATCATTTAATAAAAATTTATTAAGGGGCGCCTGGGTGGCTCAGTCGTTAAGCGTCTGCCTTCAGCTCAGGTCATGATCCCAGCGTCCTGGGATCGAGCCCCGCATCGGGCTCCCGGCTCAGCAGGAAGCCTGCTTCTCCCTCTCCTTTTGCCCCTCCCCCTGCTCGTGTCTCTCATGTGTTCTCTCTCAAATAAATAAAATATTTAAAAATATATAAATAAATAAAACAATGCAGCAATGCACAAGTCTCCTACGTCCTGTGGGTACAATTTTTGTCCATGCCAGCAAGGCTAAATGATAAAGGGTGCAAAATACGGAATACAAGTTTTGTATAATCCTTAATTTTATTTGAGGCCAATTCTTGATTACACACAATAAATGTTAAAATGTGTACACTTAGGTCCAGCCTGCATTTATACTCAGCTCATATCCAAAACCAATGCTGCAATCCAAACTGCCCCAGTCCTACCCACTCTCTAATCCCAATTAGGCCTCTTTGGCCCAGTAGGCCCTAAGCAGAGAGGGAAGACAGGTAAATTAGGTGGGTAGATAATTCTTACTTCCCCATTTCCCCAGCCTTCATTGTCCATTCTAGTTTATATCTCCTTCCAAGCTTTATGTTAAATGTCCAAAACATTCTAAAACCATGGCAAGTGGGAATAAATTTAGAACTGGGGGAGTGGGGAGGGAAAAATTGGTTGTGAAGTGATATTGTGAACAGAAATGTAAAGAAAATTTAAATGTATTCATTTCTTTAAAAAAACCTTTAAAGATAAGAAGTCACTTTAATATATAATTGATTTGTGAATGAAGCATCAATTGTTGCTGAAACTATTAGGTTAAAGGATGATGGGAACTTCCTTTTTTTTTTTTTAAGATTTTATTTATTTGACAGAGAGAGACACAGTGAGAGAGGGAACATAAGCAGGGGGAGTGGGAGAGGGAGAAGCAGGCTTCCCGCTGAGAGGGAGGCCGACGCGGGGCTCGATCCCAGGACCCTGGAATCATGACCTGAGCTGAAGGCAGATGCTTAACGACTAAACCACCCAGGTGCCCCAGTGGGAACTTCATTATTAAAGGGATCAGGATGACCCCACCTGAACCCACTCATTCCATCTTAGCATCACTACAAGTAAGAAAACCAGACACTGTGTCCTCATGTTGTGATGGAATAAGAAGACATACACGGAACCCTCTAAGAATATTCTCGCCTAAAGCATTTCAAAATCGATCTATGCAGCTTTCCATATTTAACCACCAATTTATAGAAAACTCAAGAGATAGAGGAACAAGGTAAACAAAAACCACGTATAGAGCAATAAGCTCAGAATTTGGGACATTTTATTGGACAAGTGACTGATTCTCCAACAAACTCAATGACATAGGAAAAAGAAGGGCTGGAGGGACTGTTACAGTTAACTGTAGTGGGCGCCTGGGTGGCTCAGTTGGTTGAGCAACTGCCTTCAGCTCAGGTCATGATCCTGGAGTCCCGGGATCGAGTCCCGCATCAGGCTCCCTGCTCAGCAGGGAGTCTGCTTCTCCCTCTGACCCTCTCCCCTCTCATGTGCTCTCTCACTCTCTCTCTCAAATAAATAAATAAAATCTTTAAAAAAAAATTATCATTTTCATTCATAATCACTAATTTCAAAGGTTATGCTCATGCTTCATGGGTCAGAATGATTTAAGACTATGCTACAAATTAGAATTTAACATAACTCTGTTTTGACTGAAAAAATATCTCTTACCTGAAGTTATCAATAAGAAAACGGTCCAAGAGTTAAGAAGAGGTTTGGAAATTTTCTGTCTCAGACTATTCCTTTCACATTCACTTTGAACAAAACCGTTATGATTTACAACTCAAAGTGAAGAAGCTGCTAGGTATTCTATGTAGCTTATTTGAGAAAAGGACACTCTTCGTCCAAAGAATAAAGAGCCAGGATGTGGAAAAACACTTTGGCTAGCAGACCTCTAAAAAAAAACAGAGGATCACAAAAGTACTTGCCAAAAAAAAAAAAAAGTAGTTACAAGAAGAGGCCACAGATTTCCACGGGTAATAGCCAGAATCTGTTCCAAGAGCTTTTCCATAAAACATGGAAGAGATACCCAGATACCTGAAAAAGTTCGGTACCAAAAACCTACCTTTCGTTCATTTGACAAATATTTATTAGATGCAACCTTGTGTCAAACGCTGTACTAAGCACTGGAGATACAAAAGTCTCTGCCTTGGGACACCTGGGTGGCTCAGTCGGTTAAGCATCTGCCTTCGGCTCAGGTCATGATCCCAGGGTCCCGAGATCGGGCCCCACATTGGGCTCCCTGCTCAGCAGGAAGCCTGCCTCTCTCCCCCCGCCACCCATGCATGCTCTCTCTGTCTCTCACTCTCTCAAATAAATAAATAAAATCTTTAAAAAAACAAAACAAACAAAAGTCCCTGCCTTTACAAGGGATTACATTCCTAGTAGAGGAAAAACAAAAATAAGCAAAGTAGTAAATGATGTAGCGTTTTATAAGGTAAGGACTATATACAAAAGTAAAGCAGAGAAAGGTTCCAATTTTAAAAAGAATGGTCAATGAGAAGCTCACAAAGGTGACACATAAGCAAAGACTTAACTCAAGTGAAGGAGTCCACAGTCTCTAAGAAGAGATTCCAGGCAGAAGGAAGAGCAATACAAAAACCATGGTGGGAGCATGTCTCCTTTAGGTCTGATAGAGCAGGTTTAGTGAGTGAGGGCAGAATAGCTGGAAATGAAGTTAAAGAAGCAACGAAGGGGTCAGATCACTGCAGGCTTCATAGACCACTGCAAAGATTTTGCCTTTTACTTTGGGTAGCAATGGGAAGCCATTAGAGGGTTCTGGAAGAGTGATGAGAGGAGAAATCTTTCTTTTTTTTTTTTTTAATTTATTTGTCAGAGAGAGAGCGTGAGAACAAGCAGGGGGAGCAGCAGAGGGAGAAGGAGAAGCAGGCTCCCCACAGAGCAAGGAGCCTGATGCATCTCGATCCCAGGACCCTGGGATCATGACCCGATCCGAAGGCAGACGCTTAACCGACTGAGCTACCCAGGCACCCCTGCCCCCTGAAATATTGTCAGCAGAACAGCCAGTGATTATTTTTTTTTTTTTTAAGATTTTATTTATTTATTTGAGAGAGAATGAGAGACAGAGAGCACGAGAGGGAAGAGGGCAGAGGGAGAAGCAGACCCCCCGCTGAGCAGGGAGCCTGATGCAGGACTCGATCCCGGGACTCCAGGATCATGACCTGAGCCGAAGGCAGTCGCTTAACCAACTGAGCCACCCAGGCGCCCAGCCAGTGATTTTTTTTTTTTTTTTTTTTTTTTAAAGATTTTATTTATTTATTTGCGAGAGAGAGAATGAGAGACAGAGAGCATGAGAGGG
>NC_138382.1:37693301-37744576 GCF_054177405.1 Leptonychotes weddellii | reverse complement strand
ATCATGACCTGAGCCGAAGGCAGTCGCTTAACCGACTGAGCCACCCAGGCGCCCAGCCAGTGATTATTTTTAAAGCACGTTAGATTTCTCCTCTCGGGATGCCTGGGTGGATCAGTCGGTTAAGCGTCTGCCTTCAGCTCAGGTCATGATCCTGGGATCCTGGGATCAAGCCCCGCATCAGGCTCCCTGCTCTGCGGGGAGTCTGCTTCTCCCTCTCCCTCTGCCCGCCGCTCCCCCTGCTTGTGCTCTCTCTCTGTCAAATAAATAAAATCTTTAAAGATATATATATTTCAGGGGGCAAAGAGAATAGAGCAATTAGAAGACTATGGTAGATTGCACAAACTGCCCCAAATTCTTCCCAATTCCTGTATGCACATTTCTTTACAAAGTGACTTCACTGCTCCCCTCATAATCAGGTAATCTACTTCTCCATCCCCTTAAATCTGGGCTGCTTTTTGACTGTTTTAATTAGCAGCAGAGGAAGTGACATTGTGGGCTTTCTTAGTCCCAATGCCATGCTGCTTCCTCTTGCTTCCGTTAGACCACCATGTTAAGAAGCATGGGACAGATTGCTGGAACCCATGTAGCAGACACACACCATCCCAGACGAAGCCTCCAAACCTAGTCCCCATTTGCTAGATGAGCGAGCCCAAGCAAGACTAGCAAAAGAACTGCCCCCTCTCCCCCTCCTCAAACCCAACCCAAACTGCCAACCACTGAATCATAAGCTAAAAAATGATTGTGGCTTTACCCCACTACATTCTGGAGGTGGGTTGTAACAGCTAACCAATATAGAGGCTATTACATCACACACATAGACAATAGGGCTTAGACTAGATTGAGAGCAGTACGTAAGAAGTACAAATTCTAGACATATTCTGAAGGTACAGCCAACAGGCTTTCCTAATAGTTTATGTGTGGACTGTGAAAGAGAAGAGAAGAGTCATGGAAATGAAGGAGTTTCCATGGACTGAGATAAGGAAGACCACAGATGAAGCAGGTATAGGGAGAAATCAGGAACCGAGTTTGAGATTTGTACTGGTCATCCAAATAGAAATGCTGAGTAGGTATCTGGATACACGGAGTCTAGATTTCAAAGGATGAGGTCCAGGCTAAAAATATAATTTGAGCAGCTAACAGAGTATTACCAGTATTTTAAGACTGATATGATTGAGGGACTATGAGGTCTAATGACTGAGCCCAGCAGCACTCTAATGTTAAGAGGTCAAAGAGATAAGAAAGAACCCGTAAGGGAGTTGAAAGGGGGCAGTCAGGTAAAAGACAGACTAGGAATTGTGGCATCTTTGATAATTACGGGAAGAATGTGTTTCAAGAAACAACGTGATCAACTGTTTCAAAAAATGCTGACAGGAAATGGTAACTATATGACAGGCTG
This sequence comes from Leptonychotes weddellii, assembly GCF_054177405.1. Classification (NCBI taxonomy): domain Eukaryota; kingdom Metazoa; phylum Chordata; class Mammalia; order Carnivora; family Phocidae; genus Leptonychotes; species Leptonychotes weddellii. The sequence goes on along the minus strand of NC_138382.1, from coordinate 37,743,180 downwards.
GAGGTGGCAGCTAATAATGGTGGTAATCATTTTGGTGGTAATCATCTTGCAATGTATCAAATCAAAAGGTTGTATACCTTAAACTTTCACAATGTCATGTGTCAATTACATCTCAAGAGAGTTGGGGTGGAAATGCTGATTAGCCACCTAAGAGATGAGGATTAAAAAACAGACCTCTGGATTTAGTAAGATTTAGCAAGTGACTCATTAGTCACTTTGAGAAGAGCAAATTTTTTCAGAGTGGTGAGGGAAGCTGGATTAGAGTGGGTCTGAGGAAGAATGAGAAGAAAATTATTGGACACATAAGATTTGCCATAAAGAGGAAAAAGGAAATTGTGCGGCGGCATAAGGGGGAAATGGGGTCAAACAGGTAATTTTGTTTTTAAAGATTTTATTTTTTTAAAGTTTTTATTTAAGTAATCTCTACACCCAACATGGGGCTCAAATTTATAACCCCAAGATCAAGAGCTGTATGCTCTACCTTCTGAGCCAGCAAGGGGCTTCAAAAGGTAATTATTATTATTTTCTTGGGGTTTTTTTGTAGGCTCCACACCCAGCATGGAGCCATGGGACTTGAACTCATGGCCCTGAGACCAAGACCTGAGCTGAGATCAAGACTCGGACACTTAACTGACTGAGCCACTCAGGCACCTCCATCAAAAGGTAATTATTTTAAGATAGGAGAAATAATAGCATGTTAACATACTGAAGGGAATAATCTAGTAATGAGGGAAAATGGAATCTTGCAGGAGAGAGAGATGCTGGAGCCAAATCTTTTGTATAGGTGAAAGGAATATGATCTTATTATGGTAAGGAGCTGTCCCTAAAACACAGAGACTGCTCAACATGACTCTAGGTCTTAAACAGGAGGGAAGTCAGAGGAAAATGCAGGTATGCCCACCTCTCACATCCATAGCAACCATCATCAGTATCAAGGCATTTTTCACACCTCTGAGCCCAGAAGGAACCTAAAGATGGTCAACATAACCTTCCACCATAGATGAGAGCTAGCACATGTGATGAAAAGTATTTTCCAAGTCCAAAGTTCAAAAAGAAGTACAAAAAGCAAAAAGGCCATTACCTGTCCTTCTTGACAAATAACAAATATTCACTGGTGACAGGTTATTCTTAAATTTAGAAAGAGTACTCTATCTGCTATCCTACTATAAACAGAAACTAGTATGATTTGATGGGTCAAAACTGACAAGAAGCCTCATCCAAACTTGACATGAAAACTGCTATTTGTAACTCCAAAGCTAGCCATATGCTCCAGCCTTACTCACACCCAAGTCTAAGCTCTTCCTAATCTGCCTTCCTCTTCAGTAAACACTAAACAGTCCTCACCTTTTGGACTCTGATACCATGGTCAACAAACTTTCTTATTAGATGCTCAGCGTCTGCATCAGGTATTTCTCCTACTTCCTAGGCCTAATGAAAACTATATTCTCCTTCTTTGGTGGCCACTGCAGTGAAAGCTAATCATCCTTCCAAGCTCCAAGGCCCAGAAGAACATTTTCTTACCATTTACCCCCATACCTCTGAGGGCATGCCATCCAAGTATCTTCATCTCCCATAGATACTGATTACTACTATAGGCGATCTAAAACCTCAGAAACCATCATCTATCTCTCCACTCTGGGTACCATGATCTTCTGAGGTCCATGTCCGAGGTGAGTGATTCATCCAACACACCAGTCTCATTGCTCCTGAATATCTCCATGTCACCTCCATTTTAGCCATCTATATCCATGGCCAAACCCTACATTCTATTAGCACCTTAAAATCTTAAAACTCCAATATTCTTCTCTAAGTCCAGAGTACTTCTATCAGCTATCTCCCTTATACCTATATACACTTATATATTTACCTTGCCCAGACTTCTAATCGCTTGAACCAATTATTTTTTTCAGTTTATTTATCTTTTTAGTAATCTCTACACCCAATGTGGAGCTTGAACTCATGACCCTGAGATCAAGAGTCACATGCTCTTCGGACTGAGCCAGCCAAGCACCCCAGAACCAATTATTTTCTTTCAATCTTTCAGCCTCCTCCTGCTCGGTCACCACCTCCACACAGTCCAAATCTCACATTCCATCACTTCAACAACTATCTTGCTAATACTTTGAGCTCCAATGCATTCCTACCATATGTACATAACAAAATCCAAATACTGGATCATTCCAACTATTCAAAATCCTTGGTTCTACTGACTTTTGCTGCACACAGTCATGCAATTTTATGAACTAGTAAAATTGCAAACTAATGACAATTTTTTTTTTTAATTTGTTTGAGACAGAGCGGGGGGGGAGGGGGTGGGGGGAGGGCAGAAGGAGAGAATCCTCAAACAGACTCCCTGCTGAGCGCAGAACCCAACAGGGGCTCTATCCCAGGACCCTGAGATCATGACCTGCATGGAAATCAATAGTCAGATGCTTAACCAACTGAGCCACCCAGACACCCCTAAACTAATGATTCTTGCCTACCTGGTAGACCTTCCTAAAATCTCCAGTGAGCTCTCTCTCCCGTTCTCTATGGTGTTTATCAGTTGACCATACTCTTCCTGAAATCTTCTACCTCTTTGTCTTCTAGAGCTCCGACATCCGTTAGGCTGTTCCCTCTCATTCTTTTTCACTGGACCATGTTCCTTATATGATGGTACTTCCCAGTGTTTCTCTTGTTTTATTCTTTTTTCAAAAAGTTTTATTTAATTAATTAATTTATTTATTTTATTTGACACAGAGAGAGGCAGGCAGAGGGAGAGGGAGAAGCAGGCTCCCCACTGAGCAGAAAGCCTGATGTGGGGCTCGATCCCAGGACCCTGGGATCATGACCTGAGCCGAAGGCAGACGCTCAACAACTGAGCCACCCAGACTCCCCCAATTTCATCATCTTAACATATCTTGGATCCATCCTGTTCTCTCAAGCCCCACTGCTGACTTGGAGCTCATTCATATTGTGCTTTCACAAACGGGCCTTGCTTCCCTATAACTCGTTCCTCACCTTGCCACATGAAACTGATCTTAACTTGCTTCAACTTAAAATCTCTTACCCATGGATAACCACAGCCTCAAGGATAAAGTTCAAACTCTTTAACACGATAGGAAAGAGGGCCTTTCATTACGGGCCCTTTGTTTATATATTCAACCTCATCTCTCTGTCCTCCTCTTAATACATCAAGAATCTGTTTTGTCTCTCATCTGTCGGTTTGGCCTCTCTTCTTTCTTTTTTTTTTTTTTTTTTTTAAGATTTTATTTATTTACTTGAGAGAGAGAATGAGAGACAGAGAGCACGAGAGGGAAGAGGGTCAGAGGGAGAAGCAGACCCCCCGCCGAGCGGGGAGCCGGATGCAGGACTCGATCCCGGGACTCCAGGATCATGATCTGAGCCGAAGGCAGTCGCTCAACCAACTGAGCCACCCAGGCGCCCGGCCTCTCTTCTTTCTTGTGCCTAGAATGCCTTATCCTCCATCCTTACCAACTAATTTCTACTTGCTTTCAAAATTGAGTTCAAGCAAACATTCCTCCAAAAAGCCTTCTCTGAAACCCCTGAAATCTGACACACACACACAGTTATCCTCTGTCCCCCAAAGTACTCTATGCATGCATCTAACTATAATGATTTATTTCTTTGTATTTTGGCCTTCTCTGTGGCTTCCACGCAATACTATAAGTTCCTCGAAGGAAATTTAGGGACTTGAGACCAAAGCAGACACTCTTTATTGAATGAAAAAAATAAATACAGTATTTTTATTATCTATGACTCTCAGAATTCCATTTACTTACAGGTTTCAACAATTTAAAACTTGAATACAAAGTTTCTTCCACTCCCTCCATGTGTCCTAATATCATATACTAAAACCTGAAAGTTTGATTTCATAAACCAACCTGTTCAATGATTGTTAAATAGAATAAAACTTAGAGTAAATTCTAAATGCAGGGGCGCCTGGGTGGGTCAGTCAGTTAAGCGTCTGCCTTCAGCTCAGGTCATGATCCCAGGGTCCTGGGATCGAGCCCCACGTTGGGCTCCCTGCTCAGTGGGGAGTCTGCTTCTCCCTCTCCCTCTGCTCCTCCCCCCTTCCTGTGTGTGCTTGCGCTCTCTCTCTCAAATAAATAAAATCTTTTAAAAAAAACTCTGAGGGTGCCTGGGTGGCTCAGATGGTTAAGCGTCTGCCTTCGGCTCAGGTCATGATTCCAGGGTCCTGGGATCGAGTCCCGCATCGGGCTCCCTGCTCAGTGGGGAGCCTGCCTCTCTCTCTCTGTCTCTTATGAATAAAAATACTAAAAAAAAAAAAAAATTCTGAGAGCAGCTAAGCTAAAGGAAAAGGTTTTTAAAGAGACAAGAGAAAAGTACACCCTGGCAGCCAGAAAACTTAACAAAACTATAGTTACAACATTCACAATTGTAACATTTGTTCAACATGCTTATCAGCCAAATTAGCAAGCAAAATGAGGTCTGAAGATACAGTTTAATGCACTGAAAAGAACCGAAATCTTCAGTTTAGAAGCTTGGGTGGACTGCTTCATTGGTCCCCAGGCAAATGAAAAGATAAATCTCTAAATAAATAATAATAACAGCTGACTATCTATGCAGCTTGGATTTTCAAACTCCTTGGGCCTAAAGAAATGTTTTCCCATAATGAACAATGGAAAACTATATGGTATTTAATATCAAAGCTTTTGAACATCTTCACAATATAAAAACTAAAGTAACTCAGTCTAAATGAATGAAAGCAAATATAAATTTAACAAAATTTCAAAATCATAAATGCAATGTTATTACTTCCAATGTGACTTGAAATAGGGTAAAAAATTATGAAGCCAGTAGTACCTTGGGGACTCAATTTATAAAAACAACAATGCTGAATCTGTTGTTTGAAAATAGATGGGATCTTCCACGTTGCTTGAAAGTTTCAAATAATTTAAATGGGAGAAAAACTGATAAACATCCTTTGTCCTATAAGCTTAGCACATCTTGTTTCCTATCATGTAGAGATAGTACACACTGGTGCGCCCGGGCGGCTCAGCTGGTTAAGCGTCTGGCTTGGGTCGTGATCCTAGGGTCTTGGGATCGAGCCCCGTGTTGGGCTCCCTGTTCAGTGGGGAGCCTGCTTCTCCCCCTCCCTGCCACTCCCCCGGCTTATGCTCACTCGCTCTCTCTGCTCTCTCTCAAATAAATAAAATCTTAAAAAAAAATAGTACACACTACCTCGATCCAATTTATCATGAATTATGAATCACAGACTTATACTGACGTAAGTATACCATATTTTATTATACTACTTATCTCTAGACCTGTAGCACTTTTTAAAAAAATATACAATACAGGGGTGCCTGGCCGGCTCAGTCGGAGACGCATGTGACTTTTTTTTTTTTTTTTAAAGATTTGACTGAGCCATCCAGGGGCCCCGAAGCATGCAACTCTTGATCTCAGGGTCATGAGTTCCCGCCCCACACTGGATATAGAGATTACTTAAATAAAATTTAAAAAAATATACATGTACACACATGATACAGATTTCACATCTCCTAAAAAAAAAAAAAGTATTTACCCACATGTAATGTGATCAAAGTTTAAATTATCACACTGGGTTTCTTTTTTAAGAACCATTAATAGATGTCCATTGACAGATGAATGGATAAAGAGGATGTGGTGTATTTTATTTACACACACACACACACACACACACACACACACAGAGGAATACTACTCAGCCATAAAAAAAAGAATGAAATCTTGCCATTTGCGACATGGATGTACCTGGAGGGTATTGTGCTAAGTGAAACAAACAAAACAGAAACAAAGTCATAGATACAGTAAACAAACTGTTGGTTACCAGAGGGGGTAGTATTTGGGAGGCACACAAAATAGCTGAAGGGGATTAGGAGGTACAAACTTCCAGACATAAAATCAGTAAGTCATGGGGATGTAATATACAGCCTAGGGAATATAGTGACTAAGATTGTAAGAATTTTGCATGGTGACAGATGGTAACTAGACTTACGGGGATTTCATAATGTATAAAAATATCAAATCACTATGATATACACCTGAAACTAATAGGGATATTATATGCCAATTATACTACAATTAAAAAAATCAAGTTGAGGGGGCACCTGTGTGGCTCAGTTGTTAAGCATCTGCCTTCGGCTCAGGTCATGAATCCAGGGTCCTGGGATCGAGCCCCACATCGGGCTCCCCTCTCGGCGGGAAACCTGCTTCTCCCTCTCCCACTCCCCCTGCTTGTGTTCCCTCTCTTGCGCTCTCTCTCTGTCAAATAAATAAATAAATTCTTTAAAAAAAAAAATCAAGTTGTTCTACAGACCTACCAATAATCCTGACACTATTATTTCCTTACTTTTCTTCTAAATATAGTTATAATTGTACTTTTCATTGTGTTTTTTCTCAAATTTTGAACTAGAAAAGCCTCCTCTTGGATTTTTTCCCCTCAGTTCTTGCATTTCTCTTCAATCTTCCCATCTCCATCTGGCCATTTCTAGAACTAGAAAGGTATAGCAAAAGCAAAATTTTGAAAAGCTGTATTTCCTTAAACTTTCCAAATCCCTAATAGTAACATAAACAATTTAATTCACATAATGGTTTGTGGACAACATCCAAAAAGTATCACAAGTCTATGACTTTAATGCCTCAGAAATATTTTAGAAATCATTTTACACCTGCAGGAAGGCCAAATGATTTATTTTTAAGTCCCATCAACCAAACGGCAAATGAAAAACTATTGTTATGGGGAGCCTGGGTGGCTCAGCTGGTTAAACATCTGACTTCAGCTCAGGTCCTGATCTCAGGCTTTTGGGATTGAGCCCATGCTCAGCAGCTAGTCTGCTTCTCGCTCTCTCATTGCCCCTCCCCCGCTCCTGCTGACTCTCTCTCTCACATAAATAAAATCCTAAAAAAAAAAAAAAGAAAAGAAAAGAAAAGCTATTGTTATATCTCTATGGGCATTTTCATTCTCAAGCTATTGATTTATTTATGGTTATCAATTCTCAAGTGGAAGAGCCACTTATTATTTATGGTTATCAATTCTCAAGTGGAAGTAGCAATCAATTGAAATCCAGTAACTTTTAGCTTGATAAAATAAATGCTAACATATACATGATATTGATAGGTATTAGCCAGGTGATGATAACTACCTAACATTTAACCAAGTAAGCAAGATAACCAAAGCAGAGGTTTTAGCTACCACTAATCTACCACTGCAACTGAAATTACTTTGAAAATTGCATCTTATACAATTTTTTAAAGATTTATTTATTTTAGAGAGAGTGAGAGAGCACAAGCACACATGGGGGGGAGGGGCAGAGAGGGGGAGAGAATCTCAAGCAGACTCCCCGTGGAGCACAGTGACCTGAGCCTGAGCCAAATCCTGGGTGGGACACTTAACCAACTGAGCCACCCAAGCACCCCTAATTGTTTTTATATCATACCTTTAAACATAACATTAAAAAGCTTCTGATTATTACATTTCCAAATTTAGATGAGTCATAGTGCTTTGTATGCAGGAACTGAATGTGAATCAAAATTGTAAATATGCACTTGCTTGCCAGTCAAAAAGTAATGTGGACAGATTCAGAAAGATTAAAGCATATAATCATAATATACATTGTGTTTTTAAAATGGTCACTTCTCAACTGTTAACACAGTTCAGTTAACTGTTAACACATGCCAATTGCCCCTCCTCTCCTTGAATATCTAAAAATTACGGAATACTGGGCGCCTGGGTGGCTCAGATGGTTAAGCGTCTGCCTTCAGCTCAGGTCATGATCTCAGGGTCCTGGGATCGAGTCCCGCATCGGGCTTCCTGCTCCTTGGGAGCCTGCTTCTCCCTCTGCCTCTCTCTCTCTCTCTCTCTGTCTCTCATGAATAAATAAAATCTTTAAAAAAAAATAAAATAAAAATAAAAAATAAATTAAAAAAAATAAAAATTACGGAATACTTCTAATCCTATCCCCTCACTTTACAGATAGGCACCTGAGACCTAGGGTCTTCCATAGTACAGTTAGCAGGATTAAACATCATGGTCTGAAGTTTACTGGAGGAGAAAGTAAGAAAAACCGCATGAGGTCTCAGAATAGCTCTATATAAGCTTCTGTACCTAAATCTGGAACCTGAAATTGAACCATCAAAAACAATAACAAAATTACATCTCAAATCTAGACAATAAAACTGGCAGATAAAATGAGAGAAAAGGCAGGGAATGCCCATTTTAGTTTCTGACATAAGACCCTGACCATCAAGGAATTCAACCAAAAAGTTTGTTGAATGGATGAATGAATGACTGCATGATACTTGATAGGATGACTTCATTGATTTTAGAAGCTCCAATTTGAGGAGCTGAACTGAGGATCATGACGATGCCACAGATGAAATTAAAACTCATGGTGCAACACACAACTCCTATGTGTAACACAACAGCCAAGTCTCTGCAAATCTCCGCATAGCTGTTGCAGGCATTTCAAAACATACATCCACACATATATGCTATTTTTTCAGGTAATTCCCGCAAGGTTGGACAGAGCCAGAGAATCAAGAAGTCTGAAAACAGGCCCTGCTCACCCATAAGCCTTTGCATTGAAGTGGACAGGATCTGAATGAGTCACTGGTAATAATAAGACCGTCCCCCCAGCCAACCAGGAACCGGCCCGGAATCCCCTGCACTGCCTTTAACTAGGGAACCGGTCAGGGAAGAGTGGAGGAACTGCAACCTGCTGCAGGTAAGTCTGCAAGGATCGCGCTGATGTTTCCGAGTCAAGATCCCGCTGAGCCCCACCGCAGGCACCGGGGCCGGCCCCGCCCAGGCATCGCGGAGCTCTCCTACGCAGCAGGCCTTGTCCTCCTGGAGTTCTGAGCCCAGACAGGACGAGGGCAAAGAGCAAGACCTGTCCCTTACGGGCCACCCACGCCCCGGCGCGGCCCTGCCGCCACATGCTCCCCTTCCCCATTTCCCAGCACAGCCCCAGGCCCGCAGGGCCTCAGCCGCCCTCCACGCCAAGCTGAGGCAGGCCACAGTGGAGGGCGAGGCCGCGGCCTCTGAGCAGGGGGCAGCAGCCCGCAGCTCGCCGCCCGCCAACCCGCATCGCTTACCTCCCTTCTGCTACGAGCGGAGCCCCGCGCCGGCTGCCTGACGTGGCCCGCCCCACCGTCTCGAACGCTTGGGGGCGGGGACTACGGGGAGAGAACCAATGGACTGCAGACTGTGAGTCTATGCCCCGCCTCCCCCGGCTTCGGCTCGCCCCTCTACGCTTTCGCGCACGCACCGCCAACGCCAAGGCCGCGCACTGCGGCTGGAGGGTGGCGTGCACGGCTGAAGGGTGGCGTGCACGGCTGAGTGCGTCTCTGCAGGGGCCTAGGGCAGGAAGGGCGGCGCGCGCAGGTGGGGGTTGTCCAGTTGCACCGCAGTGGGGATTAGCCCAGGAGACAGCAGATTAAAGGGACTTGCTTGGAGATGCCACTGCAGCGTGCTTGGGTAGTCCTGTTGGCAGCCTGCCCTTATGCAGCTTTTGGCGATGCAAAGCAGCTTCTTGGTGTTTGGAGATTTTGTTTCCCAGAAAAAATAGTCCCGATAACATTAAGGATTCAGAAAATCAGACAGCCGACCTGTCACTTCGTTCTTCCCTTGTAGCTGCTGCTTCGTATTTTTACTTCCTTGGCCAACACAGAACACTGCAGCTCTCAATGCTACACTGTTACATCCACCTGTTGGGTAGTCCTACAGGACGTTACAGCCTGGTATGTCTGCTCAGTTAATCTGGGGAGAGCAGGCACACGTCATTGTTATTATTATTTTGTCTAATACTTACTGCGTGTCCACCTATGCATGAACGCTCATTTTCATAGGAAGGTTGTAAAGTACCAGGCACAGTAGAACAGAAGCTAAAGGAGACAGCAGAAGGGGGGCGGGGGGGGGGGAAGAATGAGAAAATAATGAAGGAATGGAATTCTAGTCGTGGAAAAATTATATACAAGAGTTAAGACAAGTTGCTCTAAAGAACCTGACTTACCCAGCCGTTTCCAAACTCTGGTATATCTTTAGAAGTAGGTATATATAGAAGTGGGGAGCTTTTTAAAAAATACCAGTACCTGGGCCCCATCTCTAGAGATTCTCAATTTAGTAGCTCTGCTTTGAGTCCTTGGCATTGGTACTCTTAAGTTTCCAAAGTCATTTTAATGTGCTGACAAGAGTTCTACTTCTCATTTGTAGGAAGGATTTGGTTCCCTATATTCCACTTTAGAAAAGTAATTATATGCCATAGGCCATTTCAGTTCTCTCAATAACCTATTATGCATTCATTCATTAATTTTAATTTTAATTCAAAATTAATTTCATTAATTTTGAACCTATTTATATATTCAATCTCTGTTATCCTTTGAGAGAAAGTAGTTTTATAAGGTTTATAATTGCCTTCTTGATTTTATGGAATTTGATGTGTTAACCTTAAAAATAAACTGCCAGTTATTTTACCAGCAAAAAATAGGTTTAAACAGGAATAGCAGAGAATGGTAATCCAGGACAAGCAAGCTACAGCAAAACCATAGGCAAGTCCAACAAACAAAAAAGAGGAATATTTTTTTATGGAGAAGAATGAAGTTGGGAGAGGTTGTTTTGAATGAAAATCCATTGGAGAAAAGCAAGAGTGCTGGGTGATGTTGGTTTCTCCTTGGCTGAGTTTCAGAGATAGTCAATTTCTTGTAGGAGATGTAAGAGACATCTTCCTCTATTGGGGTCTGTAACTGATGATTCTTTCCTGTTGAAGATTCTTCTGTTGGGTCTGTAATTGACATTGAGGGGTATGGCTTTTCCTACCAGCCTCCCCTTTCAAGTACCCCAAGTCAACTATAGTGAGGCTTTCCTTAATTAATTTTCACAGATGATAGTCCCCTTCGGTGTTAATAATTCTAAATGCATCAGCACTTCTTTTAGGATCATTTTAATTCTTTTTTTTTCCTTAAAGATTTTATTTATTTGTCAGAGACAGAGACTGAGCAAGCATGAGAGTGGTAGGCAGAGGGAGAAGCCGGCTCCCCACTGAGCAGGGAGCCTGATGTGGGATTCGATCCCAGGACTCTGGGATCATGACCTGAACTGAAGGCAGATGCTTAACCGACTTAGCCGCCAGGCGTCCCCATTTTAATCCTTTAAAAAAAAAAAAAAAAAAAATTCTTCTATTCCCCTGGGGGCACCTGGCTGGCTCCATAGGAAGAGGCTGCAACTCTTGATCTCAGGGTCATGAGTTCAACCCCAATATTGGGTGTAGAGATTACTTAAAAAAACCTTAAAGGGCACCTGTGTAGCTCAGTGGGTTAAATGCCTGAATTGCTCAGGTCATGATCTCAGGGTTCTGGGATTGAGCACCAAGTCGGGCTCCACACTAGCGGGGAGTCTGCTTCTCCTTCTCCCTTCCCCTCTGCCCCTTCCCCCACTCATGCACGCGCACTCTCTCTCATAAATAAAAATCTTTCAAAATAAATAAAACTAAAAAGTTCTTCTATTTCCATGTTTCTTGAGACACATTAGTCAAAATTATAATTGAACACTTAACTGTGAATAGCACTGTTCTAAGTATATCAACTCATTTAATCCACAGAACAACTTATGAAGTTGACAGTTTTTACCCACATTTTATAAATAAGGAATCTTAGGCACAGAATGGGGGCATCTTGACCAAGCACATGCACCTAGTTAGTGGCAAAACCAAAATTTGAATCCAGGCACGCTGGCTCTCAAATAAATTTACTGCCTCTGTTATGGAAAGGGTGGCCTTTAGGAGTACATGGGGAAATGCCCTTTTAAAGAGTGATGGTTAGTCTGATTTTTCATCTTTTTTTTTTTTTTAAATAAGCTCTATGCCCAACATGCGGCTTAAACTCACAAACCCAAGATGAAGAGTTGCATACTCTACCAACTGAGCCAGCCAGGTGCCCTTTGATTTTTCACTTTTGAAAATTCAGATTTGGGGCACCTGGGTGGCTCAGTCAGTTAAGTGCCTTTGGCTCAGGTCATGATCTCAGGGTCCTGGGATTGAGGCCCACGTCGGGCTCCCTACTCAGCGGGGAGTCTGCCACTCCCCCTCCTTGTGCTGTCTCTCTCTCTCTCTCTCTTTCAAATGGATAAATAAAATCTTTAAAAAAAAAAAAGAAAGAAAAATTCAGATTCAAATTTGGGGCAGGAATGAAAGACTTAGGTTGTAAATCCTAGAGCCTAGGACTAACCTGACTGCTTGCTACAAATCTTAGACGAGGCTGGAAGTACACTTCACCTCCTTCTGGGATATACTGTAGCCTACTTCTAGGATATACTCCTTTCATAAGGAGTATATATCCATGACTATAGTTCAGCAGGGATCATTTCAAACTTTAAATTATTTCATCTATCCCAGGCATTGTGCTAGATATGAGAGATATGAAGATATCCAGAAGCCAACTCATCCTGGAGGCCAAGTCAGATTTGGACAAGACTAGAGGTATTATTTTAGAGGTATAGATTTTTAGAACTAGAAAAGGTCTCAAAAGCAGCTAGTCTATGACAAAGTTTTCACTGACAAGTGCTGAAATGAAAAACAGATAAATAAGGACGTGTATTGAATTTTTATAAAAATAAATGTATTCAATTTAAAGAATTGTCCTTTTGGGGGGTGGGGGGATGGGTTGGCCTGGTGATGGGTTTTAAGGAGGGCACATATTGAATGGAGCACTGGGTGTTATACACAAACAATGAATCATGGAACACTACATCAAAAACTAACGATGTAATGTATGGTGATTAAAATACCATAATAAAAAAAGAAAAAAGAAGAAGAAAAGAATTGTCCTTTTTCTGAAATTATGCTTTGGTGGTGGTGGTAACGTTAAAAATGTTCTCTCTTGTATGAAATAATGAATAGATGATAATCGTTGGGGGTTTGGGGGCTTTTTAATGATCTTAAAGCCCTATGTTGGTTCTCAAAATTTTTTGATGTTTTACTGATTTAGTTTAACCCTGTTAATTTACAGAGAGGGAAACTAAGATTCCAGAGGAACAAAGTCCAGTCCTCTTTCTCCTGGGTACCCACAGAAACAGCCCATTTTGTGTTCAGGGCTAGAATTTTTTTTAAGTGATAATAACAAACTTAAAAAGAAAGAAAAAAAAAAGAAATCAGGGTCAAGGTTAGACAACAAAGATTAGCACTGGTTCCGATAGGCAACCAGCTATGTTGTTAGCCAGGAGGAAAAGGCTCCTGCCTGCTTAATTAATCAGATTAGCTAAGTAGATTGGTTGCCTTCTGAGCTGAAAGCAAAAAATGGGGCCTGAGGGAATACAGCTACTGCATGCAGTTACATTTTGATTGAGGTAAGACCTAAGAAGGTCTGCTTGATTGAGTAGGGCACATCCACATCTGATAGGAATTTTTGGAGCCCTATGCAAGTATTTCACAGAGAGTCAGGCTGGGGAGATTTTTTTGAGAAAGGGCAGAGAGAGGGAGGACCCTCATGGGAGCAAAGGGAGAAGAATCAACTTCATTCACCACGTACCCACAGAGGTTGATCTAGATTTAATACCGAAACACCCAGGACAGATGGAATTTTCAATTGAAGGATTAAGACAGGCTTTAAATCTGTATATTATTTTCTGGAAAGGCTTAAGATGTAAATGCAAATGAACTCTTTGCCTTTTCAGTATTCCAGGCAAACCACTGTCTTTAAGAGGTAAGCAGGCAGACAGCATTTCTCTGTTAAGCTTCGTGTATTTTTGCCCCTATAGCAGTTAGGCAGTTAGTTTTCTATTGTACCAGACCCTTTAGATAAGTACACTTTTTGAAGTCAGTATAGAAGGGCCTATTGACTTTAACAACAACAAAAGAAAGAGAGTAAGAAAAATGTGCCCACTCCCAAATCATTAACTGAACTGAAAAGAATATGCTAACAAAGAGAGACACGGTAGTTCGAATCCTGTACTGTAAGGGAAGGTCACGTCACCCACAGCATCAGGAGAAACACAAAGCCTTGAACTCAGGCCCCAGCATGCTGGGCTAGCTTAACACACCCACGCATTCATCAGCAGGCGCGAGATGGGAGGAGGAATTCAGAACAGCTCCGCTGTCGACACATTAACAGAAAGTAATCTTATTGGATTTAATTAGATGTGAGTATATGGCTCTAATAGCTTCCCATTTCTTTCAGAACAGAAGCCAAAGTCCTTACAAAGGCCAACAAGCCCCTACATGATTTGCCTCTCCTGCACCATGTCCTTCCATACGCACGCGCAAAACCAGTTCGGTCTTTGACCTTGCCCTCCACATTCCTCAACAGCTCGTTTTACTCCAATTACCCTGCCCCTTTGCTGCTGAGAATGGCGGCGCTTCTACATACCTTCCTGACTCATTCCCTTGGGTCGCTCAAGTCGGCCAAGATGTTACCTTCTGGGTAAGGCCCACTCTATCAAAGCGGGTCCTTGGAAGAGACTTCAATAAGGGCCTATAAACAAAGGTGTGGTCAGGAAATAAAGGGATGACAAGGGAGACTCAGTAATATGGGGGCCCCCCAAAACCACCCCTGTACCTCAAAGGGCAAGGGGAGGAGGAGTTACCAAACATGGAGAAGGCTGTGTACATAGAGACTTCCTGACAGGAACTGGGACCATTGGTCAAGGAACACAGCTGGTCCACAGTGACCCAACAGGGAGAGAGCCCAGGAATTTATACCATAACCTCTATCATTCTCATTCCTCCTTCTGAAGCAAGGGAAGCTCATGCAGCTCATACAGGTCAGTCTTCTGGGGAACAATGAAGAGGCAAAAAGAAGATACCCCACACATTTACCTCGATCACCCATAACAGTCAGCTTCTGCTGTGTAACAAACCACCCCAGAACTTAGGGGCTTAAAAATCACAGGCATCTATTTCTTCTCAGAATTGTGTAGGTTGCCAAGGCAGTTTTGATATAGGCTGGCTTTGCTGGTCCCTTCTGAAACTGCTTATATGTCTGCAGTCAGCTGGCAGCTTGGCTGGTCTAGGATGGCCTCATTCACATGCCTGGGGGTTTGCTCCATGTCGGCTGGGACGATAGGGATAATGTGACTGTGTATCTCCACTGACTGTCACCAATCACTTTTCTTCCTCATCAGACACTATTGTTAGAGTAGGCTGTTAGTAAGGTTCTATCAGGATATCTGGAGGCCCACAAAGAGGAAGTCATGGCCAGCTATTGAAAAAGTCAGAGGAAGCCAGATCAAACTCAACAGGCCCAAGATGGCTGACAAAGTAGGCCAGAAACCCAACCAACCAAAGAGGAAAAGGCACAAAACCCTGCTTCCAAGAATCGCCACCCCCCAGGTAATTAATATTCCACCCCCATGTTAACAACTATCAGTAAAAGATAGAAACCCAAACTCCAGGGCACAGCACAAGCTCACCTGCACTCAGGCTCTGTGCACACGCACTCCCTCATGTATTCTCGCTCCCCTCCCCTTCTCTTTCTCCCACCCACCCGGTTTCCCATCTTCAGAGTATACTTTCACTTTAATAAACTTTCTTGCTTGTGTCGCTTGTCCACTGTGTTGTGTGTCCTTCAATTCTTTCTTGTGATGAGACCCAGAACCTTTGGCAACATCTTTGGGACAGGCTGGGTTGAGGCCTCCGGGCCCAGGGTCTCCCCAATTCACCTTGTAACACTATCAAATCCTTGCTAATATCAAGACATTATTTCAATGGAATTCCCATGTTAAAACAATCCCAATTTTTATTTGATTCAGTAATGTTTCCAGTCCCAGAGGATGGAACATGATTGACCTACAGCAGAGGTCAACAGATTTCTTCCGTAATGAGCCAGAAAGTAAATATTTTAGGTTTGGGAGGCAAGAGGCAAAATTGAGGACACTATTTAGAAACTTGAATAACAAGAAAGAAAACAAATTTCCACAAAATTTTTATCGATGAAATCCAAAATATAATAATTGAATGCAATCATTTCTGATACAGGTCTACTAATGATAAGAATAGAATTCTTTGCTCGGGGATAATAGTTCATTAAATTGGAGTTCAAAGTTAGTACTCTATCACCAAAATCAGTTGCAAATGTTCATCTATTAAAGCTGATCTATGAGATTTTATGCATTTCATCTTTGAGAGTATCTTTTCACAGATAGATATGGCCAAATACTTACATCAACCTATGAGAATATGATTTTAATTGAGCATATTTATCACTTGGAAGTAATTTACAAAAATCCTATTAGATTCTTCTCTTGATACTTGCCAATTACCATATCATTATATTGCAAATTAATCACTTCCAATTGAAGATCCTCAATTGCAAAGTTAAATGGATTTTGAAATATGGAGAATTCCTTTCCACTTACCCTGAGATCCAAAAATGCTATTGGAACTGCAGTTTGAGCTTAGAAAGTATATCCTCTGCAAATTTTTGTGGGAACGGGGATTTGCCTTTTTTTAAAAAATTTTGACAGCATAGGAAATATATTAAACAGCTTGACATCACTTTTTTTTTTTTTTAGATTTTTATTTATTTATTTGACAGAGAGACACACAGTGAGAGCAGGAACACAAGCAGGGGGAGTGGGAGAGGGAGAAGGAGGCTTTCCGCCGAGCAGGGAGCCCGATGCAGGGCTTGATCCCAGGACCCTGGGATCAAGCTTAACTGACTGTCACCCAGGCGCCCCTCACTTGCGTTTCAAGCAACATTAATTGTTGTTAAAATGACTTACCAGAGTATAACGTTTACAAATAAGTACTCTTTGCCTTGTAATTTTATATTGGGAAAGAGGATCAAGTCCGCAGCTAAAGCTAATTTCCAAAGCCATTCGGTGTTTAATAAAAGTGATTGAAGGAAGTTCTCATTCCAAAAAATTTCAGGCCGAACCCTGAGTTCAAAAACTGCAATCGAACTTTACCACCGCTAAGCCATCAAACCGCTGTGGGTTCAGGCAAGTCAGGCTATTCAGCTTCTATCTTTGACAAAAGTTCACAGAACTGATGGTCCTTAAGTCCACCAGAGTACATGAAGTTCACCGGGGAGACTACTAGCTCAAAAGTAGTACAAATTCAAACACTTTCTGCAGATTACCCACGGAGGAACAGCACAATGATAAATTACAGGCTTTAAATACCTACATTTTCACAAGCTCTATAAATGTGTTCAACTAAGCCTTCTCTGCTCCACACATATTTTTATCACGACCAGCTGTAAAGCATCTTAGCAGATTCCACTTCAGGTTGTACTGAATGAAGATTTTCTCAGTTTCTTTGAAAATCTACTCACCTATAGTTGTTTCATGCAAAACATTCATAGACGTTGCTTCTTCAGTCCCTTGAAACTCAGTACTAACTCCTTGAATAAACAACAACTGATCAGTCCTGAGAACATCTGTCAACTCATCAAGAGCTAAGGAAAACCACTCAAAATCATTTACTTCGTTTTTTAATTAACTATTGGTGGTGGTCCCAGTGTCCTCAACTCTTTAAGCAGCTGTTCTCGCTGAAAGGCTAATGGTCTTGAACAAGCGTGTTTTCTGCAGAAACATTTCTTTCGCGGCTGCAATCAAACATGATTTAATTAACTCACCGTCAGTAAACAGCTTTCCTTGCCTGACAAACAAATGAATTCCTCCAAAACTTACTTTGGCTGCAGCTTTTTCATTTTTATTTTTGTAAAAAAATTCTGCTGTGATGAGATACTGCATCTTAAATCATCTTTCTTATCATTGCTTTCCTATGAGTTTGGAATAGTGTGATGAGTCTGGGAATGTTAACGTATATTATAATCTTTTAGCACTCCACCTGTGCTAAAAGATTATGCAAAGTATACATAACCATAAATGCATACTTCACCATCTACTTGGATAACAAAGTAATCCACACTCCATTGCATCTTAAAAGCATGACGTGAAAGGGGAGTGATGTCACCAAAATGTCAGGGTGGACGACCCCAACTTCTGCTCCCTGACAAAAATCAACAATTAGCTATCCATTAACAAAAACAGTTCCGGGAAAGCTCTGGAGTCCACTCAAGAAACGTGAGCAACACAGAGCAAAAAACCCAACAATAACTGTTCAAGAAAAGAGGGAGGACAGCTCCACTTTGCCTGCATCAACCCATCCCCCAAGTTGGCATTGCTCAGTGCCGAGAGGCCATCTCCCAATTAGGCAGTGTTCCCCCCACCAGGAAAGGAAGAGCAGGGTGAGCAACCAGCTATCTCGGCCTTTTGGGACAGGGCATAAATGTTCCATCTCATTTTCACTCAACCCAGACCAGCAAAGCAGAGACACCCAGAGATGGCCAGGGACAAAGAAGAAAAGCAGGGGCTCCCACTAGCAGCCACGCAGCTGGATCCATTGCAGTTCGAAGTGACCTACTTTGCAGACAAACTCAGCAGATTCCAACACTGAAGAAACCAACAGCCCGCACAGCCTTGGCAGAGCCCTGCAGATTTCCCCGTGATTTCACCCCGCAGGTTTTCATGGTCATGGACGCCAGTCACCTGGGCCCCTCCCCGCGCTCCCTTCCTCACCGCCACGCCCCCCTCCCCTCCGAGCCAGAGAACCGCACTGCTGGCGGTCACCAGATTCCACTCAAGGGCACACACAGAGCAGGGGAAGACTGCGCATGTGTGGAGAGCACACCCGTGGCCAGGATCCACGCAGCTGCTTGTGGGACCAGATCGGGCCCTGTCTTTGGTCACTGACCTGCACCACTGTGTTCACCCGCAACTAGTCCCTCATCTAAGTACATGCGTGCCCCAGCCCAGCCCCCAGCAGCAGACTCCACTGCCGTGGGTCTATGGCACCCCCCCAGCAGCCACACGCTGCGCCCAGCAGTGCAGTTCACGCCGACAGGTGGGGTCCCCACAGCTGCCAGGGATTCAACGCTTGGCCCAGGCCCTTGCTGCCTCTCTGGCCCCCGCCACGACGTCTGTGGTTGCATTTGAAACTGCCCTTTGCCACCGCACCGGCACCTACAGCTGACCCTCAAGGTCAAGTGTGTGCAAACCACTGGCTCCGGCCACCACCACTGCCTGTCCTAGTCACTAGAAATACAACACGCCAGAAGTTAGGGGATACAGCAAAAGCATTTCCAAGAGGGAAGTTTCTAGTAAAGGTCTACATTAAGAAAAAATAAAGGGGGCGCCTGGCTGACTCAGTTGGTAGAACATGTGACTCTTGATCACAGGGCTGCAAGTTCAAAGCCCACCTTGGGTGTAGAGATTACTTAAAAATGAAATCTTTAAAAAAAAAAGGGGGGGGGCGCCTGGGTGGCTCAGTCGGTTAAGCGTCTGTCTTCAGCTCGGGTCATGATCCCGGGGTCCTAGGATCCAGTCGCACATCAGGCTCTCTGCTCCGCGGGGAGCCTGCTTCTCCCTCTGCCTCTGTCTCTCATGAATAAATAAATGAAATCTTTAAAAGAAAAAAAAAAAGGTACCAAATAAATAACCTAACTTTATACCTCAAGGAACTAGAAAAAAATAAACTAAGCCCGAAATTAGCAGAAGAAAATAACAAAGAGCAGAGCAGAAATTTAAAAAAGAAGAAAAACAATACAAAAGATTAGTGAAGTTAAGAACTGATTTTTAAAAAGATAAACAAAACTGACAAATCTTTAGCTAGACTAGGAAAAATAGAAGACTCAAACAAAATCAGAAATAAAAGAGAAGACATTACAATCAATACCACAGAAATGCAAAAGATTGTTAGAGAATACTAACAACAATTATACACCGACAAATAGAATAACATAAGGAGGGCGCCTGGGTGGCTCAGTTGGTTAAGTGACTGCCTTCGGCTCAGGTCATGATCCTGGAGTCCCGGGATCGAGTCCCGCATCGGGCTCCCTGCTCGGCGGGGAGTCTGCTTCTCCCTCTGACCCTCCCCCCTCTCATGCTCTCTCTCTCTCATTCTCTCTCTCAAATAAATAAATAAAATCTTTAAAAAAAAAAAAAAAGAATAACATAAGGAAATGGAAAAATTCCTAAAAAATTCCTACTACCTACAAGAATGAATCATGAAGAAATATAAAATCTGAATAGACCAGTAATAATGAGTAAGGAGGTTGAATCAATTATCAAAAACATCCCCAAAAAAGAAAAGCCCAGGACCAATGGTTTCACTGATGAATTCTACCAAACATTTAAACTAAAATTAATGCCAATTTTTCTCAAACTCTTTCCAAAATTTAAAAAAGGAGGAACACTAACAAATTCATTTTATGAGGCCAGCATTACCCTATAACAAAGCCAAATAGAGACATTATAAGACAACTGCAGACCACTATCCCTGATGAATATAAATGCAAAAATTCTCAACAAAATATTATCAAACTGAATTCGACAGCACATTAAAAGTATTTTACACCTTGACCAAGCAGGATTTATCCTTGAGATACAAGGATGGTTCAACATATGCAAATCACTCAATGTGACACATCACATTAGTAGAACGAAAGATGAAAATCATACAATCACCCCAATGGATACAGAAAAAACATTTGACAAAGTGCAATAACCTTTCATGATAAAAATGCTCAACAATATGAACTTAGAAGGAACATGGCTCGACCTAATAAAAGCCATATATGACAAGCTTGGAGCTAACATCATGTTCATTAATAAAATGCTGGAAGCTTTGCCTGTAAGACGGAGAAGTAAGACAAGGGTGCCCACTCTTACTCCTATTCAACACAGTACTGGAAATCCTACTCAGAGCAATCAGGCACGGAAAAGAAAGGCATCCAAATTTGAATGGAAAAAGTAAAATCAGGGTGCCTGGGTGGTTCAGCTGGTTAAGTGTCTGACTCTTGATCTCAGCTCAGGTCTTGATCTGAGTCCTGAGTTCAAACTCCACATTAGGCTACACACTGGGCATGGAGCCTACTTAAAAAATAAAAAGAAGAAAAAGAAGTAGATTCATCGTTGAGGATGATATGGTCTTTCTTTTTAAATAAATAAATAAAATCTTTATTTTACTTTTATTTTCTTAATTTAAATTTAAATTCAATTAATTGACATATAATGTATTATTATATGGTAGAGGTCAGTGATTCATCAGTCTTATATAATACCCAGTGCTCATTACATCACGTGCCCTCCTTAATGTCCATCACCCAGTTACCCCATCCCTCCACCCGTCTCCCCTCCAGAACCCCTCAGTTTGTTTCCTATGATTAAGAGTCTCTGGTGCTTCTGGGTGGCTCAGTTGGTTCAAGATCTGCCTTCAACTCGGGTCATGATCGCAGGGCCTGGGATAAAGCCCCTCATCAGGCTCGGTGCTCAGCTCCCTGCTTCTCTCTTCCCCTCTGCCCCTCCCCACCACTCGTGCATGCTCTCTCTCTATCTCAAATAAATAAATAAAATCTTTAAAAAAATAAAAAATAGGGATGCTGGGGGCGCCTGGGTGGCTTAGTCGTTAAGTGCCTTCGGCTCAGGTCATGATCCCAGGGTCCTGGGATTGAGTCCCACATCGGGCTCCCTGCTCTGCGGGAAGCCTGCTTCTCCCTCTCTCACTCCCTCTGCTTGTGTTCCTGCTCTCGCTATCTCTCTCTCTGTCAAATAAATAAATAAAATCTTTAAAAAAAAAAAAATAGGGACGCTGGGTGGCTCAGTCAGTTAAGCATCTGCCTTTGGCTCAGGTCATGATCCCAGGGTCCTGGGAGTCCTGAATCAGGCTCTCTGCTCAGCAGGGAGGCTGCTTCTCTCTCTGCCTGCCGCTCCCCCTGCTTGTGCTCTCTCTTTCTCAAATAAATAAATAAAATCTTTAAAAAATTACAAAAAGAGTCTCTTATGGTTTGTCTCCCTCTCTGATTTTGTCTTGTTTTATTTTTCCCTCTTCCCCTATGATCCTCTGTTTTGTTTCTTTTTTTTTTTTAAGATTTTATTTATTTATTTATTTGACAGAAAGAGATACATTGAGAGAGGGAACACAAGCAGGGGGAGTGGGGAGGAAGAAGCAGGCTTCCTGCGGAGCAGGGAGCCCGATGTGGGGCTCGATCCACCACCTCTTCTTTATCCATTCATCTGTCGATGGATATCTAGGCTCTTTCTATAGTTTGGCTATTGTGGACATTGCTGCTGTTTGAAGGTGCCTCTTCAAATCCCCATGTTTGTATCCCTTGCACTACTGTGAAAGAATGGTGCTTCTCTTATGAGGATGGCCAACAGGTGGTAAACTGAGCAGTCACCATACCCACGAATTCAAAGATTTGCTCTCCTGCTGTGCACATGGAGATGCTCAGAGATTGTTGCATCTACCTAAGAGGAGGCTTGTCCTGCTGCTTCGAGATTTGGAGCCATTCCTATAGCCTGTGGATTTTAGAAGACTGGTACTGGAGTATAAGGTCTTCCATAAAATGATGGGACAAGATTTGCTTTCACCAATATTAAAGTGTATTTCATTCTTAAGGGCTTTTTCCTCTTTATTTTAAGACTTCTACTCCTTGAAATTTATCACCAAAAATTGGGATGTGTGGCTTTTTGTATCTATGTAATTTATCTTCATGTGTATTTCAAGGTAAGACTAGAGTTCTGTTTGTTGGTTTTTTTTTAAGATTTTATTTATTTATTTGAGAGAGAGAGTGCACACAGCAGAGGGAGCAGCAGAGGGAGAGGGAGAAGCAGACTCCCCACTGAGCAGGGAGCCCGACACAGGGCTTGATCCCAGGACCCCGGGATCATGACCTGAGCTGAGGGCAGACGCTTTAACCGACTGAGCCGCCCAGGTGCCGCAAGACTAGAGTTCTAATTGGCCTAACATACTTGTAAGATTGTAAGTATCCATGATACAGTGTAACATATATAATATATTCATGACATAATAATTTCATTGCTCTCTGACGGAAGATCAGAAGGCTAATGAAAAATAAGTTTGAAAATATATCTACCTGAGCATGCCCTGTGTTTAATCAGAGTCCCTTGTATAATTAGTATATACTAGTTGGAATTTCTAAGGTTTTGAATAATAATTATGATTTTCTGGTATCAAGTTAATAAAGTTGCTAGAGTTATGACTTTATCAATACCAAAGATAATCCCAAACCAATCAGTCATTCCAAAGTGCCTACTATGGGCACAGTAGTTAAGAGCTCAGACTTTGAAATCAGAGAAATATTGGTGCCAATCCCAGAGGTTAACCAACTCTGTGACCTTGGGCAAATCGCTCTAACTCCCTCAGTGTCATTTCCTTGTCTGTAAAATGGGGATAATAATATTATCTTTTAAGAGTTGCTTGAGGATTAAGTGAGATCATCCATAAAAGACCCTTATCTAGGGGCACTCGGGTGGCTCAGTCAGTTAAACGTCCAACTCTTGATTTCAGCTCAGGTTATGATCTCAAGATTGTGAGATCGAGCCCCTTACCAGGCTCTGCATTCAGCACAGAGTCTGCTTGTCCTTCTCCCTCTGCCTTCCCGGAGGCTAACAGTGCGCATACACATGCTCTTTCTCTCTCTCTAAAAATAAATAAATAAATAAATAGAAATCATAAAAAAAAAAACCCTTAGCTAATTTCTAAATTGTATGTATCCACCCATTCCACCAAGAAGTATAAATACTATGTACCAGGCCTTGGGTCCATCATAAGAGCTCGATAAATATTGGTTATTAGTGTTGCTGTTAAGTTCTCATTACGTGTTTAATAAACACCATAGGCTAAAAAGGTGCATAAGAAGCCCATGATGCTATCATAGGGCTTGTGAGATTTTCAGATGACTTTTAACTTTATTTTCTAACATTTTTCCAATCCTCCACAATTCCTTAAAGATCGACCATTTCATTTGCAGATAGCTCAGACCTGCAGAGTCACAGAGGGCCTCAGTCTCAGGAAGTACTTGTATTTGGTTTAATGCTTTGCTATTGCTTTCTTGAAATACTCAATAATTTCTCAAGAAAGGCTCTGCATTTGGTTTTTGGTTTTTGTATCCTGCCCTCCCCGCACTGGGCCTTATAAATTATGTAACCAGTGCTGCCCATGATACAATGTTTCTGGTCCCTACAATCCAGAATTCATTTAGAACAGCTAGGTATTATTCTCCAGCTACTTCTCAGGCTCCCGTTCCCTTTGCTATTTTGGTCTATGTTGCTTTGATTGTAAGGGAACAGAATCGTCTCAAACCAGCTCAGTTAAAGGAAGGGTTAATGTAAGGAATTGTTCATCAAAATTTAAGGAGGTCCTTGCACTCAGGCGCTAACTCTGCCCTTGTACAAACCTGAGAGTGAGTGCCTCCCTAAATTTTGTACCTCAAAGGCCTCACTTGTCTTACTCTAATTTGGCCCTGCTGTGGTCCTTGATGGAGCGCAAGACCCAAGAAGGAAGATACCAGGGAATTCATAAGTATCCAAGAGTAGGGAATTAAAAATTCTATCTCTTTCATCTTCTAGTCGCCAATAGGACATCCCATTGGCTGAGTCCAAATGGAAATCAGAAAGCAAAGAACCCCTTCTGATGCACCCCATAGAGGTCAACCCAGCCCAACCGGGAAGCTAAGAGGCAAACAGAGACGACCCAGCACAAGCTGGGTACAGGACAGGCAGACAATAAGGTTTATCTAGTGATTACCGCTACATACGCTGCGTGCTATGACTAAAGTCCAGTCCAGAAACACTAAATTACTTTTGAGCCTGTTCCTTCATTCCTATAACAAAAAACAAAACAAAACTTTTTTTTTAAGGTTTGTCCAGATGAGTCAGGATTCAACCTCCTCACAAGGCAACTACTCAGCATAGGCCAACTCGTATGTGGAAGGTGACCTCCGCAGAGACAGGCATTTAACTGGCTCCTGACAGCTTCAATTATGACTAATGGATCTATTCAATGGCCATCATGCCCTGTAATCACACCAGTTAGGATTTTTACAACCTTTATAGCCTACCCTAATATCTCTCCTTTTCCTCCCCCTGTATTTTTGTTCTATAGATGTTGCTTTATATCAGAACATAAAAAATATAAATATGAAAACAATAGTTACCTGTTGGTAATTACTTATCACCAAGAGAATTTTCTTGCACAGCATAATTTATAAAATGTTTCCTTTTGATTCACATTTCCATCTGAATAGGTTGAGAGGATGTCCTTCATCTTGCTTCTCTTTTTGTATGTAGTTGTTAAAAAGAAGTCATTAAAGATCAGATAATTCTGGGATCATTTTTTCCCCTTATGATTAAATGTTCTAAGTGTTCAGTAATGAACTCCCAAGTGGAAGAAAACAAAGGGAACTTTGTCATTACAATTTACTGTTTAATTCTAAAAAATACTAGAAAGAGACACAAATAAAAATTGATTTCTTCTCTACTATGTTGAATAAGGAAATGTATTTATTTATAGAAAATACACAATTAAATTATATTTCACTCAGAAATTATTAGGGAGACTTGGCTCTCCCAGGAAGAGTTACAGAAGAAAAAGTTACACTTCCTTTTCCCTGTCTAAACACACTTAAACCTTTTTACTGGCATTTATAAGCAACTGAAAAATATTAACAATTTAGCCCTACTACTGCTGTCTCCATCAGAATGATCATTTAGATAAATGCAATTAAGAAAGAATTACTTTTTTATTAGGAAGATGGGTAGTCCAGTTTTTATTCTTGTTTGATTGTTATTTTTGTTTGGAGGGTTTTTTGATTTATTTATTCTTTGGAAGTCCAAGGTTTTCCACATGCACATTTTCCTCAGCCCAACCCTGAAGCAGTACTTTCTATCACAACAGTGACCATGTGCAAAAGGTCTTCAGCTGTCCGTTGTAAAGCACCTAAAACATACTCAGCATTTCTGTAGTGGTTTCCTAGGTGATTCCTTTTTGTCCTCTCAGGGATGTTCCTGGACCCCAGGCTAACATTGTGGAATTAGAATGAAAGACTCCATTGTCAGGGAAGTGGCCAAAAGGGTGGGATTAATTTTGATGGGGTTAAAACTCAGGAGATGAGCATTTATTGGGTACTTTTTCTTTTACAATTTAAATTCTCAATTATAAAATCACATAGCACACACTTAGTTTCTCCCTTCTGGGTTAATAAATATGTAGACCTTTTTTTTTTTTTTTAAGATTTTATTTATTTATTCATGAGAGAGAGAGAGAGAGAGAGAGAAGCAGAGGGAGAAGCAGGCTCCCAAGGAGCAGGGAGCCCGATGCGGGACTCGATCCCAGGACCCTGGGATCATGACCTGAGGCGAAGGCAGACGCTTAACCGTCTGAGCCACCCAGGCACCCTGTAGACCTTTCTTTAACCTTAAGTGCCTATCAGAGAGAATTACGTAAGACAATTTCAATCTCAAATGAACAAGTGAATGATTTTTAGACAGGCACATGTCCATTTCACATAAACATGTTTTCGGTGACTGTATAGGATGGACAAAGAAAGAGAAACTAATTAGTTGTAGATTAAGTTGATTTATTTATTTATTTTTAAAGATTTTATTTATTTATTTGACAGAGACACAGTGAGAGGGGGAACACAAGCAGGGAGAGTGGGAGAGGGAGAAGCAGGCTTCCTGCTGAGCAGGGAGCCCGATGCGGGGCTCGATCCCAGGACCCTGGGACCATGACCTGAGCAGAAGGCAGACGCTTAACGACTGAGCCACCCAGATGCCCCATGTTAAGTTGATTTAAATGGAATTATTAGTAGCTGCAGAGAACCATGGAGGAAACACTACCAAATTTGCCTAAATAAAAGTGACCTCACATTTAAATCAAACCCCTATGTTCCTAATGAGAAGATACAAAAGTAGTGGTGTAGCTGGGGCACAGGAGAGCAAGAGCACCTGGCTCCAGTGGGGGGGGGGGGTCCCAAACAGACCAGGTTCTGCCACTTACCACCGACAAAATCCAAGGGCAGAGAAGAGTGGTGGGGAAACAAGAAAAGAATTTATTTCAGTGATGCTAACACTGGGAAGACAGTGGACTAGCATCTCAAAGACTGTCTCCAAAGTGTTGAAAATACCTCCAGGTTTGGGGTGGCTGGGCGGCTCAGTCAGTTAAGTGTCTGCCTTTGGCTCAGGTCATGATCTCAGGGTCCTAGGATCGAAGCCCCTGTCGGGCTCCCTGCTCAGCTGGGAGCCTGCTTCCCCTCCCCCCATTCCGAATGCTTGTGCTCTCTCACTCTGTTAAATAAATAAATAAAATAAAATAAAATACCTCCAGGTTTATATAAAGAAAATGTGGTACAAAGATCAGTGGGTACATGCAGGTGGGCAGTAAAAGTCGGGTTGATCATTGTCTTGGAGTTAACCACAGATGGGGTCTTGCTGGCTCAGGGCAGTCCTTACTGCTTGAGGGGGTAATTTTGGTTTCCATCAAGGGATGCTTTGCCCTCAGGGTCTTTTGCCTGAGTTCAGAGATAAACTGGAAAGAAGACTTAATCAGTTAGAAGGTCAAAATGGAGGTACTTGAAGTCCTCTATCAGTGGAATGTATATATATATTTGTTTGTTTGTTTTAACAAGTAGAATACATATTATTTTAGGAACATTGAAGAAATAGTCAAAAAACTTAATTTTTTACATTATACATATTTATAAATGTTGTCCAATAGTATTTTATATGTTTGCTATTCATATATATTCATTACAATTTTATTCAAACTCTTCATGTGTATCTGCAACATCGATTTTTTTTTAAGATTTTGTTAATTTTTTTTAGAGAAAGAGAGAGAGCACGCATGTGAGCAGGCGGAGGGGCAGAGGGAAAGAGAGAATCTTAAGCAGGCTCCGTGCTGAGTACAAAGCCCCACGTGGGGCGCCATCTCATGACCCTGTGATCATGACCTGGGCTGAAATCAAGAGTTGGAGGCTTACCTGACTAAGCCACCAGGCACCCCTATTTATTTTTTCAAAGTAATCTCTACCTAGTATGGGGCTCAAACTCACAACCCTGAGACCAAGAGAAGCATGCTCTACCAACTGAGCCAGCCAGGCACCTCTCCAACATCAGTATTTTTGTCACCACAGAACCACATTTTAAATCATAATAATTTTCTAGCACACCATCTTTACTCTCATCTAGGTTGCTTAAGACTAAGTATTTACTGAATCTGTATATGAGCTCTAACAGGAAATTTTATTCTAAGCCATAAGTACTTAAGTAAGATTAAGTCAGTTATTTTTATTCATACTATATGTAATATTCATGATCTCCACCAAATAATCACTTAATAGCTTAATAATACAGGTAAATAATTAAAACACAAAGTAAATAGTATAGGATTTTTAACAACAAAAAGAGCAGTCTTATGACCTAACCCACCTTAGTTCTGATTCCAGATCTCTACTGGCCACCATGTTCAAGTCTGTTAGGTTTTTTCTCCTACTGTTTACCTTCCAAATGCTAAATAGGTTATACCAATATTTCTTGATTTTTTTGAAAAAAAAAGTTTTAGATAATCTGTGGACTTCCTACTTTGAAAGACAAGGACTAATCTCTCTTATATATGTCTCCTCCTGCAAACTTTCTCTCTCTTGTCTCCAACTTTACAATGTAGTTGTATCCCAATTTGGGGTTAACTCAATATTCAGTGTTTATATTTATCCGATTTTACTAACATTATTCACAGCTGAATCTATATATAATATACTTTGTGCCCTATAACAATATTTTCATTATTGTGCCATTTAAAATTTTTTCCTGGCACTAATGATTGCCTCATTTCTTTTCATTTGCTCACTTGTCTGTGTATCTATTACTAATTCAACCTCAAACTCTCAAAGAAAACTGTAAATCTTTTCATAGAAAATTGTAAATCCTTATTCAGTATATCCAAACACATCAGGTAATTATATGTTTCTTTTTTCTTTTTTTTTTTTAAGATTTTATTTTATTTGACAGAGAGAGATAGCGAGAGCCGGAACACAAGCAGGGGGAGTGGGAGAGGGAGAAGCAGGCTTCCCGCGGAGCAGGGAGCCCGATGCGGGGCTCGATCCCAGGACCCTGGGATCATGACCTGAGCCCAATGCAGATGCTTAACGACTGAGCCACCCAGGCGCCCCTATATGTTTCATTTTTTTTTTTTAAGATTTTATTTATTTACTTGAGAGAGAGAATGAGACAGAGAGAGAGAGCACGAGATGGGGGAGGGTCAGAGGGAGAAGCAGGCTCCCCGCCAAGCAGGGAGCCTGATGTGGGACTCAATCCCGGGACTCCAGGATCATGACCTGAGCCGAAGGCAGTCGCTTAACCAACTGAGCCACCCAGGTGCCCCTATATGTTTCATTTTTATGGGGACAAATCCCTTCTGAATCTCTTTATCTTCCTGATTTCTCTCTATACCAGCTGTACAGTGTCATCCTGGGATCTGCTGACATCCTGAATAATTAGCATCATCATCACCATCAAAAGCTCTTCACTTCTTTCCTCCTGTGGATCTTCTTTTCTCTTGCTCCCCCATGTTCTTTCTCAGTTTACATTCTCACTAGCTTCCTAAGAAAGAAAGGTTGGGAGGTAAATTCTTTACAACCTTGCATTCTGAAAATATTACATATTATTTTCTTATACTGACTGATAGTTTAGCTAGGTATGAACTTTGGGGGCCTACAGATAGGCCTATCAATTTCTGCTTCTGTATTTTCACTTTTTAAGAGTCTTTTTTATTCTTTCAATATTTTTATAATACCTTGTTTGTATTTTATGAATACAACATTTTATCTCTCTGAAATGTTTCTTTTTGCATAATTGTTTTTATCATTCTCCCTGAATTGTCTGTGTTTTCTCAGTTATTTTTTGTTTTGTTTTGTTTCTGTTTGTTCCAATGTACAACTGCCTCCAACTTCTGAATAACTCTGGAGCTTTCTGTCTTTGGGGTGGTTTGCTTCTTTTTTCTTTTTTGGCTTATCCACTTACGTGTTGGCATTCTCAGTTCGGTTCTGTTATATCAAATACTATTCACCCATTTTTCAGCTCTCAAAATGTTATTGCTATCTCTAATCTGTTGTCTTCACCTCTCCTGTTTTTTGCCCTTGTGGTTTTATATACCATTTTATTCCTTTACTGCCATCTCCATTGGTGTTTTCTGGAAGTGTCATAGAGAAATTCATGTCTTTGCTCCCTCAAATTTAATTGGAAACCTGTATTTCTTTTTAAGGGGATCTTATGAAAAAAGTCTGTTTTAAATGACAAACAGTTTGAGGTCATACCCTCCCACACCAGGAATAATGACTATGGTAAATCTGGCTAAGTTTCTTGATGTCCTTTTTTTTTTCTTTTAAGCTTATTCCAAGCTTATTCCAGTACTACTTTAAGTATCCCAAAATAGCATTTATTTAAGTAACTTCAAGCCAATGGCTCTTCAAAAAATGTGTTTGTGGCACACTTGGATGGCTCAGTTGGTTGAGTGTCTGACTCCTGGTTTTGGCTCAGGTCATGATCTCATGGTTCATGAGACTGAGCCATATGTTGGGCTCTGCGCTTAGCAGGAAGTCTGCTTAAAGATTCTCTCCCTCTGCTCCTCCCCCCACTTGCGAGCACATACTCTCTCTCTTTCAAATAAATAAATCTGTCTTAAAAAAAAAAAACATGCATTGTGGAGCCCCTGGTTGTGAAGTCGGTTAAATGCTGACTTCTGATTTCAGCTCAGGTCATGATCTCGGGGTCTTGAGATTGAGCCCAGGTCAGGCTCCATGCTCCGTGGGGAGTCTGCTTGAGATTCCCTCTCTCTGCCCCTCTTGCTTGTGCTTTCTCTCTCAAATAAATAAATAAATCTTTAAAAAAAGTGCTTTGTAATTCAAGTAACATGATTGAGAAATTATTTACATAACACAAGAAACTATAAAAACTTAAATATAGAGCAATTCTTTCTAATCCAAAAGAGAATTTGTGGGAAAGAATTTCATCTTATTGATGGCATATATTTTATTTTAAAATAATATATTTCATGGATGCCTGGGTGGCTCAATCGGTTAAGCATCTGCTTTTGGCTCAGGTCATGATGCCAGGGTCCTGCAATCAAGTCCCAGACTGGGCTCCCTGCTCCACAGGAAGCCTGCTTCTCCCTCTGCCTGCTGCTTCCCCTGCTTGTGTGCTCTCTCTCTCTCTGACAAATAAACAATAAAATCTTTAAAAATAAATAAATAAAATAAAATAATGTATTTCAATTATATTCTAGATAATGGCAGATTAAGACCTGGGAAAAGGAAATGTAATAGGGATTTCTTTTCTTCAAAAATAACTTTTTAGGGCGCCTGGGTGGCTCAGTTGGTTAAGCGACTGCCTTCGGCTCAGGTCATGATCCTGGAGTCCCGGGATCGAGTCCCGCATCGGGCTCCCTGCTCGGCGGGGAGCCTGCTTCTCCCTCTGACCCTCCTCCCTCTCATGCTCTCTGTCTCTCATTCTCTCTGTCTCAAATAAATAAATAAAATCTAAAAAAAAAAAATAAATAACTTTTTATTCCTTTCTCCTGCTTCAGCTTGTATTTTCGCACTTTTTACCAGCATACTTATTTATTTTCTTTCTTTTACTCTCATATTTGTGGAATTAGACAATTGTATACACATAGAATACTTACTTGATCTTCTCCTGGCACAACATAAACCACAATTCTGAGGAAGTATCTTAACTGTACTACAACTCTTATATTCTCCAATTAGGTAAAGAGATAACTTAGTTGATTCTACATTAACAAAAGATAAAGAATTCGGCTTTAAAGACTTGAGCCAATGTAAGTCAGTGCAATATTAACCATAACTTCCCAGGAAAAAAAATGTAAAAGTTTGGTGTTTATATTTTTTTGCTACTATATTCTATCGTCACTACCATAGTCTTTTACTGGGAGGAGAACCGTGCAATTATCCTAGGCCCTTGGACCTCTTAGGAATCATTCTCAGTCTCAATAAAACTACAAGTAAGGTTTTTCTTTTTTCTTTAACAGTCTCTAAGCCAGTAGTAACTCAAGGTCTACTGAACCTTTAGCAATCAATATGCCTACCTAATCTAGTAGAATACCTCATATCGGGATACTCTTCCAGGCTTTATCACTTTCCTTTTGTAATTTAGTCAACTAACATTGTCACCAGTTCATACTGCATAAAGCAGAATATCAGTTTATCATTGCTCTGTTTTTTTTTTTTAAGATTTTATTTATTTATTTGACATAGAGAGAGATAGTGAGAGCAGGAACACAAGCACGGGGAGTGGGAGAGGGAGAAGCAGGCTTCCTGCTGAGCAGGGAACCCGATGCGGGGCTCGATCCCAGGACCCTGGGACCATGACCTGAGTTGAAGGCAGCCGCTTAACTGACTGAGCCACCCAGGTGCCCCAGGGATAAATTTGACATACAATAAACAGTATATACTTAAAGTGTACAATTCAATAAGCTTTGACATATGTACACACTCCTGAAACAATTAAGATATTATCACACAGGGCGCCTGGGTGGCTCAGTTGGTTAAGCAACTGCCTTCGGCTCAGGTCATGATCCCAGGGTCCTGGGATCGAATCCCACATCGGGCTCCCGGCTCAGCAGGAAGCCTGCTTCTCCCTCTCCCACTCCTCCTGCTTGTGTTCCTGCTCTCGCTGTCTCTGTCTCTGTCAAATAAATAAATAAAATCTTTAAAAAAAAAAAAAGATATTATCACACATATCATATTAATTGGCATCACAATTAAGATATTATCTTGGCATTTGAAGCTCTGTACTATCTGATCTTATCTTTATGGGATTTGTCTCAGTGCTTATTTGCCTTATTCTTCTTGAATATATTATAAACTCTTTTTTTAAAGATTTTATTTATTTATTTGAGAGAGAAAGAGAGAGACTGAGAGAGCGAGAGTGGGGTGAGGGGCAGAAGGAGAAGCAGACTCCCCACCAAACAGGGAGCCTGACATGGGCCTTGATCCAGAGACTCTGAGGTCATGACCTGAGCCGAAGGCTGACACTTAACCAACTGAGCCACCCAAGTGCCCCTATTATAAACTCTTTAGAAAGAGAGAGTCTTACTTGTCATTGGAATGATCAAAGTACTTGATAAACAATACATACTCAAAAAGAATAACTGTTTTTATTGAGGCCTGATCTTCTGAATGTTTAAATAGAATCAGTACTAATTGAACTATTGTTATTTTTAACCTCCTTTAATAAAGTAAATATTTGGGGTGCCTGGGTGGCTCAGTCCTTAAGCGCCTGCCTTCAGCTCAGGTCATGATCCCAGAGTCCTGGGATCGAGCCCCACGTCGGGTTCCCTGCTCAGCGGGAAGCCTGCTTCTCCCTCTCCCACTCCCCCTGCTTGTGTTCCCTCTCTCGCTGTCTCTCTCTCTGTCAAATAAATAAATAAAATCTTCAAAAAAATAATAAAAAAAATAAAGTAGATATATCTATGGTCATCGTAGATGTCAGATCACTTGGTCAATATCATATCACAAATAGATATGAATTTACTATGATAAAATAAATAAAATTTCTTTAAGTACTTCTAGGCCTATACATAAATAAAAAAGAATTTATTTTATTTTATTAAGTAATCTCTTACACCCAAAATGGGGCTCAAACTCATGACCCACAGATCAAGAGTTACTTGCTCTCCCGACTGAGCTATCCAGGTGCCCCTAAAAGAACTTTTAGGAAAGAAAGCATCCTTATGCGGAATTTAAATTACATTTTCTGTAGAATCTTGAGGGGGAAAAACAAGGTTTAATATCTTATTGCATTAATAATTAATAATAGAAACAATGATAATATTTTTACTTTACTGTTTGAGAAGTACTTTTTTTTTGAGAAGTACTTTGAAATTTATTGTCTCATCTGATCTCATTAAGATAAAATAACAACACAAATAGGTAACTACGAAATTTTTTTAAAAACATCATCCACAACTGATTTACTTTATGACATTAATGAAAATTAGAAAGATACATAATTCCTGTATGTTTATTTTCTAGTATGAAGATTGGGGGAAAATATACAAAATGTATTTTGTAAGAATCCTTGAGATGATTTTTAACATAAAATGTGTTTTAGGAAAATGGAAAATACAGAAACCTGAATGAAAAATTTTTCAGAAAATGCTGATAACTAAGGGATTCTTCAGGTTTGAGGTTACCCATTACTCTCCTCAAACCACAATTTTATGTAGTCTTTTTTTTTTTTTTTAA
Organism: Leptonychotes weddellii; assembly: GCF_054177405.1. NCBI lineage: Eukaryota > Metazoa > Chordata > Mammalia > Carnivora > Phocidae > Leptonychotes > Leptonychotes weddellii. The sequence continues at coordinate 37,709,121 of NC_138382.1, read as the reverse complement.
AGTAGCATCTAAGCCCAGCAGGAAGCCCAACATGGGGCTTGAACTCACCACTCCTGAGATCAAGACCTGAGCTGAGATCAAGAGTTGGAATCCTAACCAACTGAGATGTCACCAAACCACAATTTTATTATTTTTTATTATTTTTTTAAGATTTTATTTATTTATTTGACAGAGACACAGCGAGAGAGGGAACACAAGCAGGGGGAGTGGGAGAAGGAGAAGCAGGCTTCCCGCGGAGCAGGGAGCCCGATGCGGGGCTCGATCCCAGGACCCTGGGATCATGACCTGAGCTGAAGGCAGACGCTTAACAACTGAGCCACCCAGGCGCCCCTTAATAAATTTTTATTAAATGATTAAGGGCATGGTGGATGAGAGATTCAAACCAAGGGGTCAATTTAGCGTATCTGTGTGTACATGCACGTATGTACATGTGATAAGTAAGCTAAACTGTTGGTATAATAGTTCATCAAGTAAAGGAATTCCTTTTAATTTACTTCCATTTGTAAGCAGCCATTGTTCCAACAACACAACAATAACAAAAAAACCCTTTTGTTACATGGTTATTTTGTTTGCTGAGAACAAGATACAGTATAAGGGCTGCTATTAGAATTGTTACAATAAAGGGTTATGTTGAGGATGTTGCGGATGTGACGTACAGGATGGTGACTACAGTGTGTTATTGCATATTTGGAAGTTGCAAAGTCCTGATCACAAGGAAAAAAAATTCTGTAACTATGCATGGGGGCAGATGTTAACTAGACTTATTGTGCTAATCATTTTGCAATAGATATAAATATCGAATCATGTTGTATACCTGAAGCTAATATTAAGTAAAATTGAAGGGGAGGAGAGGGGAGGTGGTTATGTTGAAATACAACGGATTACAAAGAATTTTCTATGATGCTATTTTAATTATTCCTTTAAGTGGAAACTTCTTGGGTTTGCTATTATGTACAATTCCCACTGGAAATACAATCTTTAGAATGTTACCAATCTTTAGAAGCAATCTTTAGAATGCTTCACAGATTAGGATCTCCAAGAGCTGACTCTGAAAGGATATCTGTTCAGGGTGCAAGAGGTTTATAAAGGATAAACCCCTGTCAAAAGTCAGGGCAGGAAGCTGAATTGAACAGAGGAAAGAGTTGAACCCAAAGCTAGCCGGACAAAACCTCCTGTCAACCTGTCTGGGAGCTCAGGAGCCAAAACTGCCCTTCAGAGTTATTCCTCGTAGGGCTCTGGTCGTCTCTGATTTACTCTCCTCTACATCACATTTATTGGATAACTACCTGCCTACCTGTCAGAGAAGACCATGAGCATCAGGCTTTACTCCACCAATGTCCAGCTGCATTGGCTGGCTCTCTAGCTGTGCTCTGAATGTGCCCTGGTCCCTCACCATTCCCACTCTTGATCTCAGCTCAGGTCTTGATCTCAGGGGTGGTGAGTTCAAGCCCCATGTTGGGCTTCGTGCTGGGCTTAGATGCTACTTTAAAAAAAAAAAAAAAGACTACATAAAATTGTGGTTTGAGGAGAGTAATGGGTAGAGACTCTCTAGTCTCTTCAAACACATCCCTGCTATGGAATTGTCCCCTGTCTTAAATTGTCCCCTTCCCCCTTCTGCTGATTCATCTCCCAAGGTCTATGAACATGTTCAACCACTGCATTCTTTTTTTTTTTTTTTTAAGATTTTATTTATTTGACAGAGAGAGAGACAGCGAGAGCAGGAACACAAGCAGGGGGAGTGGGAGAGGGAGAAGCAGGCTTCCCTTGGATCAGGGAGCCCAATGTGGGGCTCGATCCCAGGACCCTGGTATCATGACCTGAGCCGAAGGCAGATGCTTAACGACTAAACCCCCCGGGCGCCCCTAACCACTTCAATCTTTATGCAGCCTTTCTTGTCACGTTTCTCTAGTCTGTGCTAAACTCTTTCATAGTCGTCCCAGCCACGATTTTTCAACTCTTCGCTCTGCATGCTCTTTTTCTGGCTTACTTCTCAAATCACTGACTTCTGATCACTCTCCCCCAAAACTCCACTGAAAGGACCTTTGCTGGGGCTGGCGAGTACCTCCTGCTTTTCACATGCAGAAGACACTTTTCTGTCTCTGTTACTTGACATCTCCATAGCATCGACACTATTGACCACATGGTCTTACCCTGGTCTTCCTACTCCCATTCTGAACAAATTGTTGCTTTCTGCTTTGGATCTTCTTTTTCTGCTAACGCCCTACGTGTTAGTGTTTTATCAGAGTTTATCCTTACCTCCTCGCTTCTAACTCTATAGAGTCCTTCTCCACAAGGGATCTCAATGTTCTTCCCTAATTTTAACTACTGACTATATGAAAAGGCAATTAATCCAGTTGTCAAGATACACACTCTAAAACCAGACTGCGTAGGTTCATAGTCTGGCTCTACCACTTCCCAGCTGAGAATAACCCCGGACAATCTCTCTGTTCCCCCACCTTTAAGATGAGCTCATGCTCATCTAGGGCATAGGTCATTGTAAGGGTATGTGGGTTAATATATCCAAAGTGTTTGGAACATTGCTTGGCCCAGGCAGGAGAACCCCATCCATGCTTTCAAAATGTATGGCTTTTAGCTGATCACACCTTCATTTTTCAAATATGGTGTTTGCAGGTGAATTCGAACCAGTGCATTACAATCCAGTTGTCTCACTCAGCTTTAGATTCAAGGCCTACTGTTTCAACTCATTTAGGGAACGGTCTGATGCCTAAAGAAAGAAAACCTTACTAGAAAACACACTGGTTTCCTATGTACCTAAGTCCACAAAGGGATTTGTGGGACCTCTGCAGTCCTGAAAAATCTACTTCTTACTTACCAGCATCCTTAGTAACCAGAAACCCACAAGTAAGACACAATTTTACCCCAGTATGAGCAAGTGCCCAATTTGATTCAGACACAATAATCTTCAAGGTTTTCATTTGTTGTAAATGTAGCTGTGCTTGATTGCCTTGTGATTACTAGGAGATCTCACCAGGATGAACGTTCAAAACATTTATTTTGTTACCAGTATGAGTTACTCTTACACTGCTGTATAATTCTCAGGTACAGGTCATGTCATATTCCTTTATTTTTCTAAATCAAAGTAAATTAAGGATGGTCACAATCATCTTCTGAGGCATCTCCCCACCCTAATCTCTCAGCCCAGGGTCTCTGAGTGGTGAGTTCTTCCCCTGTAATGTGAAGCTGTTGAACACCCTGGTCCCTCACCATTGGAAGGGGCAGCCAGGGGATGCTTGCTCCGGGGAGGTGCACCCCAGACTGCAGACCCAGTAAGGGACCTTCACAGAGGAGCCCCAGGCCATGCCTACAGTCGCAGGGCCGGTTCCCATAATACAGGCCCTAATCCTAGATCCTTTTGTGACATCCAGAAAACTCTCGGAGACCTGAATATTAGTCGCTTGCTCAGTTTCCAAGGAGACTGGTTCTGAGGGCCAGTTCCAGTCTTTTCCTAGAAGTGTAAAATCCATAGGTCTAACAGAGAGGAGACAATTACTTTTCCTTTACCCCCCCCTTTTTTTTTTTTGCTAATGAGACTGGATCTGGAAAAAGAGACAAGATTTAAAGCATACCTCTGTTGTTCTTTCTGAAGTTGAGTTCACAGTTGGTTTACCATTAGGAGGTATAATTTTTTAAGCGACCAAACTTTTTCTTTCAAGAAAGATACCCCATTCTGACTTGATTTTTTAGAAGGTTTTATTTATTTATTTATTTGAGAGAGGAGAGAGAGAGAGAGATCACAAGCTGGGGGGAAGGGTAGAGGGAGAAGGAGACTCCCCACTGAGCAAGGAGCCCAATGCAGGACTCGATCCCAGGACCCTGGGATCATGACCAGAGCCGAAGGCAGACACTTAACCGACTGAGCCACCCAGGCGCCCCTGACTTGATTTTAACATAACTTTGTTTTGTAAACCTTCTGACCACCACCACACTCCCTATACCTAAAGAGGTTACTTGCTCATTCCCTTTTATTATTTGTGTACCTTTCATTGAGTCCTTTTCCAGACTGCAAGCTCCCTAATAACTGAAAGCTAGTTTGTTTCCTGCCCTACCATAGCCCCAATGCCTAGCATGGTATTTAGTGATAGCCCCATACTCTTTTTTTTTTTTAAGATTTTATTTATTTATTTGACAGAGAGAGAGCACAAGTAGGCAGAGCGGCAGGCAGAGGGAGAGGGAGAAGCAGGCTCCCCGGTGAGCAGAGAGCCTGACGCGGGGCTCGATCCCAGGACCCTGGGATCATGACCCGAGCTGAAGGCAGCCGCTTAACCGACTGAGCCATCCAGGTGCCCCAATAGCCCATACTCTTAATAAATTTTGATCAAAATGCATTAAATATTGAAATCAAGCTCAGATATTCTGGTCAAATGATGAAGGAAGGAGAAAAGCAAGTAATCAGCCAAAAAGGTAAACCATCAGAATAAAAAATAAAATTTTAGAGATTTCCCAAAGTTCCTATATTGAAAGTAATAGCGAATGCAAAATAATACTAATTCTCGTCTCCGTAGACTGTTGTATCTCGGCTACAAGTTCTATGTAACCAGAGCACCACAAATTTAAAAGATTTTCTTTAAGAGCAGAATTTCACTGCTAATAGAGCCAGTTCTAGAACCTGGCCTCAGCTAATTTAGCCCATTGGTGCATACCTCATCATTATCACTATAATAATTTATTAAATGTTATCACTAATAAATGGATTAATGAATGTCCTTGTTAGAACATAAGAAATACGTAATGCCTATTTTACTTCACCGATAGAAATAATAATATACTGGATATAAAATAGTGAGAGGGATGTCAAACAGGATAACTAATATATGTAAAATGGTAGTGGGGAGTACCTGGGTGGATTTTTCATATATTCTCAGAGCCTAGAACTGAAAACAAATGACATGTTAAGTCAAAGAATTGCTAGCTATAGGACGAGCTATGTCCACACATCCCAGGAAAGTTTTAGGAGAGAAACAGAACGGGGGTGCAATGACCATGCCTTCTCCCTTCCGCATCCTTGCCTTGGTGGAGATGGGATAGATGTTCCAGGTTGATGTTGCTGAAATTAGAAGAAAAGTGTCGGGGGGGGGGGGAGGTGCACAGCTGAGAGCAGGAGTGTCAGAAGGGCTGCCTGCTTTCTCACCATTTGAAAACTCATTACCTAAATAATATTTATATATTTGTAATATTTATATATGTAATAATAAATCTCTCTCAAATAAATGGATAAAATCTTAAAAAAAAGAGGGGGCAGGTTTTTTTTTAAAGATATATTTATTTATTTGACACAGAGAGAGAGAGAGAGAGAGAGAGATCACAAGCAGGGGGAGCGGCAGGCAGAGGGAGAGGGAGAAGCAGACTCCCCGCTGAGCAGGGAGCCCGATGTGGGGCTCGATCCCAGGACCCTGAGATCATGACCTGAGCTGAAGGCAGACGCTTAACATCCTGAGAAGGCAGTTTTATGTGGACTGATGGGCTTCAAGGCATAGTAAGTGAGGGGGAAAACAACATATAGAACGATGTATGTAATATGCTATCATTTCCATAAAAAATTAAATATATTTACATACATATATGCTTGCCTACACATAGAGCATATCTGGAAGGATATTTAAAACGGGAACCTTAGGGGAAATGGACGACTCAGGGCTTCTAGGTGATGCCACACAGGTTATAGACCTGGGGCATCAATCACATAAGGCCTTGCTATTCAAAGTGTGGTTTACAGACCAGCAGCATCAGCATCACCTGGGAACCTGTTGGAAATGCAGAATCTCAGTTCCTACCCCAGACTTACTGAATCGTAATCTTTGTCTAAGGAAGACCTCCAGGTGTTTCTTATAGCATTAAATCCTGAGAAATACTGATCTAAATGACAGAGACTGGAGACCACTAGAATTGTGTAGTATATAACCTGCGTAACCAAGAGCGAAGGAAGGCCCCGTGTGTAAGGGCTGGAAAGATGTCTCTACTACAGACCCTTTACGCACCTTGTACATTTTGAGTCATGTGGTACAAAAAGATTTCTAGATACTGAAAAATAAATAAAGTGAGCGAGACTTTACGTCTTCAAGGGGCTGGTTTTAGTAATTGAAAGTGACTGAAAATGATGTTTATGAAATCCAGTATTGTTGAGGAAATTCGCTGTCCGTAACAAAGAACAGCTCAACTTATCACAGTGGCGGCAGATGTTGGAAAATAGAACTGTATCATGTTTATATTTCAGAGATGTGACATCAGTCACGCCAGGCATTAGTTTAGTTTAATACCTTTTTTTTTTTTTTTCCAAGTAAGCTCCACACCCAGCGTGGCGCCCAATGCGGGGCTTGAACTTATGACCTGAGCGGAGATCTAGAGTCAGGAATGCTCAACCAATTGAGCTACTTAGGCACCCCAGTTTAACAGCTTTTGAAGATAAACTAATATTTGGAGCAACCAGGTAATGTGTTAGACCTCGCAAATGGGAGACTAATGTCTAAAGCCTGTTCTACCTTCCAGTTGCCCCATCTCCTGCTCTCTTGGACTTTTCACCTCACTGCCACCTGAGAGTTAGCACAAGGTTCAAATTTTGCTTCAGAAGAGAATCATAATTGAGCCTTGGAATTATTTTGTCAGTTCAACAGCAAGCAAAGACTACTGTATAAGTAAGAAATGGGGAAGAACATTTTAAAATCTAATTGTGTTTACACTTTAGAATTGGTAATATATTCACATGACACAGAAAGTATGAAGGGGTACACAGGAGAAAGCTGTTCTCTGCATCTATTTCCCAGCTATGTTGTTTCCTTTTCTAGAGGCATGCTGTACAAAGAGCATTTGGGTATCTTTCTGGAGATCATTCCTACATGAAAAGACAATTTACATTTATTTTTTCCTCGTTTTTACACAAAGGATAGCAACCTATGCACGCCATAGCTTGATTTTTCTGAACAACACTAGGTCATGGGGCCCAGTCCATATTATATAAAGAACATCTTCATAGCTGCTATATCCCAATATAGAGATGTGTCATCATGTACACCCTCTACTGATTTTGTCTTTTGGTATTGCAAACAATGCTATAATGAGTAATCTATTTCATACATCATTTCATACATGAGTGGGTAAAGTCTGGGATAAATTCCCAGAGGAAGACCTGTTGGGCTGCACTGTTAATTCAATGAGATAGTGCCAAATTGCCAATTTATACTCAACTCGAAATATACGAGAGCAAATTGTCTAAAGTAACCTTTAGATCTTTGCTAATATGATAATTTAGAAATGATATTCCAGTGTTGTTTTCATTTGGATTTCTGTTATTGTGAATATGATGGAGCGAGCATCATTTCATACGTTTATGGGTCATTTGCCTAGGATCCTTCTATCTGGAACAAGTGGGCAAAAACATCCTCTTTTCTTTTGGATAATGGAACTTGGTGAGGTCAAAATACACAAATATGTAGAGATGAGAGACAAGCAATGGAGAGAGAGAGAGAGCCTGAAAGACACATCGGTGTTTCAGCCTATGGATCCCATCATCCCTGATATCAGCCCTGTCTCCTTTTCCAGAAACTCTCTTCTCTTAATTCTATGAGTTTCCTCAATGTCCTTCCAATGATTTCTACTGCTTCCCCCTTTTTTTAGTAACAAAAGAATTAAGATTAATGGTAGAAGTCAGATTGTAATTGGTTTAAAAATGAATGATATAAAACACCTCAGAATAACCATAATAAGAAATGGACAGGAACGATATAAATAAAACTACAAAATTTTACTGAAGAACATAAAAGAAGACTTGAATAAATGGGAAGTCCTACCATGTTCCTAGGTAACAATGACTATTACAAAGATGTCAGTTCTTTTCAAATTAATTTATAAGTTTAATGCAACTCCAATCAAAATCCAAATAGGAATATCTTTTGGAGCTTGAAACGGTGATTCTAAAGTTGATTAGCTAGAAAAAATAGAGAAGAGCCAATAAATTTTTTAAAAAAGAAAAATTGATGACGGGAACAATGAGTACCTACTGGGTGCTCTCCCCAGCTCAAAGGATTTAATAAAGGTGCCTTGGTATCTGTCTCTCCTGTTCAAAGTAATCCTGACCTCTGAGCACAGTTGATTGGTCCATGCATAGTCTCTCTTTTGCTTTAAGTAACTTTAATACATTTTTGTTAGTTGTAACCAGAAGTCTCCTAATGCAAGGATTTGCACCACAATGTATCAAAAGATACTAAAACAACACATGAAGAGTGCCTGGGTGACTCAGTCAGTAAAGCATCTGCCTTACGCTCAGGTCATGATCTGGGAGCCCTGGGATGGAGCCCTGTGTAGAGCTCCCTGCTCAGCGGGGAGCCTAATTCTCCCTTTCCCCGCACCCCCCTCGTGCTCTCTCTCCCTCTCTCTCTCTCTCAAATAAATAAATAAAATCCTTTAAAAATAAATAAACAAATAAATAAATAAATAAGTAAAAAAAACCCCATGAAATAGAAGGCTATTTGTATAAACTTTTATAAGCATATCTTTGGGACAGAATGATCATAAATAAATACTATTATTTATAAAAATGATACAAATAATAAAGTTGGTATCACATTGTAATATGTAAAAGAAAAATTATTCAATACATTGGCTGGCTTTGATAAGTTAAATTGTCAACTTAACACATATACTAAAATAAATTCCAGACTTATTGTGATTTAAATGTGAAAGGTGTTCAACGTAAGATAAACAAATATTTAAAACATGTGCCTGAAATATAACCAATGTTTGCCAGAGTCCTAGTTAAAAAGCTAAAAGAGCATTTAGGAAACTATTTACTTGTTCTTGAGTTGAGAGAAAAATTGTTTAAGCTTAAAATAAATTGGTAAGCACAAAAGAATCAAAAATCAAAGACTTGACTACATGAGATATTTAAAAGAAACCATCAGAAATTGAAAAGTAAATTACAAAGGAAAAACATCTGACAAAAAGCAAGTAGTAGTTTAAATTAATAATGAAAACTCTGAAACTTTAATGGGAAAACGTGCAATGACAATGTATAGACAAATCTCAGAAGCACAGATATAAAGTGAAACAATTCACCGTTAATAGTTATAAAATAAGGCATCAAGGACATATCATTGTATTCTATCAAAAAATGAAGACTGTAAAATTTATAAAATTTGAGGCTGATGAAGTTGTTTCAAAAATAAGCCAAATCATACACTCCTATTGAGAGTCTAAATTGGTATATATATTTTTGGAACATAATTGGTAACATCTGTCAAGAAGTTGATAAAAGGTCCATACTCTTTATCCCAAATTCCCTTTCTAGGGATCTAGCCTACTATTATTATTTTTCTTTAGCCTACTATGATTACTAAAAGCACAAAATGTAAAAAAAAAAAACAAAAACACACAAAATAAAAATAAAAGCACAAAATGTAGCTCTTGCCTTCAAAAATGTAAATATGTATGTAAGCATAAAACTGACAGCCAGAGGGGATGGGGGAGGGAGGAAAAGAAAGGAGTGGCATTGAGCCCTTGGTTCCAGATGAGACACCTAGAACAGCTCTGTTTTCTTTAGAAACTGTGAACTATTTCAGGACCCTCCCTTCCTTTGAATTCTTCCCTGACCCATCTCCATGCGCCCCCCCCCCCACCACCTTAGTTTCTGTTCCTTGCATAAGAAGACTATTGACTAACTTAACTACTTTGGCAGAAAAGGATGTAGCTTCTTTCTGCTAGATTAACATACCATATAATTTTTGGTAAGAGTACTGATTGCTTTGAGTCATGGTAGTTGGTTCTGGTCCAAGCTTAATTAGTTTGAAATTAAAATGGATCCAATATTGGCACTTTCCAGAGTGTCTACCTAAACACAATATTAGATTGACAAAATCCTTCATGGATGAGAAGTGTTGGTGGGATTTTTAACAAAGACAAAGCAATGTTTACTAGACCAAGTAGAACAGAAGCAAAAATTAGAAGAAATTTACTGGATTTAGCTCCAATTAGAGAGATGAGACGGTTCATGGGGATGCTGTGGGTAAGTGATTACGTTAACACTTATCAAAACACAATGAAATTGAGCATCCCAAAGGGATGCTCTTGAATCCATTCCTTGCTTGATGGATCAAAGCCTTTGACACAGTTGACCACCCCTTTCTTGTCTTTTTCCTCAGTCTTCACAATTCCACTCTCTCCTGGCACTTCTCATTTTTTGCCTTCTCCCTTGGGCTTAAATAATAGCTGGGTTAGTTCAAATAAAGGCTAGAGTCTTGTAACAGGAGACGAAAATTACTTAAACAAGATAATTATTTCTCATGTAATATTTTGCATATGTGCTCCAGGAATAATATGGTGATCTGGTGGTTAGAGAACCCAGTATCCTTTTAACTTATGACATCTATTTGGATATGGCCCTCATCCATGGGGTCTCAGTTACTTTACTACCATATTGATATTCAAGTTCATGGAAATGGGGGACGTGCCTCTTTCCTATAAAGAGCATGGCTAGAAGTTGCAAACGTCATTTCTGCTAAATGTCAGAAAACGAACCCAGTCACATGGCCACAATTAACTCTAAAGGAGGCTGAGACATAGAGTCTCTATTTGGGGAGCCATGTATCCAGCTAAACCTGTATTATATAGAAAGATAGCACTCTCTAACACACCTTCTATATACATTGATGTTTACTAAATATTTCTTTAGCCCAGGTTTGTCTTCTGAAATTCAGAACTGATGAGTAAATAGTTGAATAAATATTATATATACATATATATAACGTATATATCTTTTATTTTTAAATTTTTTTTAAAGACTTCATTTATTTCAGAGGGAGAGAGAGAGAGAGAGAGAAAGCACAGGAGCAGGGGGAGGGGCAGAGGGAGAAGCAGACTCCCTGCCCAGCAAGGAGCCTGATGTGGGACTCGATCCCAGGACGCTGGGATCATGACCTGAGCCAAAGGCAGACACTTAACCGACTGAGCCACCTGGCACCCCACATATATCTTTTAAATTGAGGCATAACATATATTCAGATAAGTATGTAAAGCGCACTAATATACATGTTAAACCTTAATGAATTTTACATATGTACCAACCTATTTAACCACCATCTAGATTAAGATATCCTTCAAAGTTCTCTGTGTCTTTTCCCAGTCAAGCATTATTTCTTCTGCTTAGATATTTATATCAGCCTTCTCAAGGGTTGCATGTGTTGCAATAAATTCACTGATGATTTTTCAGTTTCTTTCTATGTATGTATATATACACATATATATGTATGTATGTATACATATATATACACACCATATATATTTTTTTGTCTTGCCTCTGGGACTTCACCTCACCCTTTTTTCCTTTGCTAATCCTGCTGTAATTCTGATCTAAGTTTAGACATCACTTTTTATCAAGAAACCTTATTAGTTGCTGTTATGGGGATTTGCCTAAAAATTTTTTTTAAAGATTATTTATTTATTTATTTGACAGAGACAGAGAGAGCAGGAACACAAGCAGGGGGAGTAGGAGAGGGAGAAGCAGACCTCCTGCCGAGCAAAGAGCCTGATGCAGGGCTCGATATCAGGACCCTGGGATCATGACCTGAGCCGAAGGCAGACGCTTAATGACTGAGCCACCCAGGCACCCCACTGCCTAAAAATTTTTGTTATGGTTATCTTGGCTTGGGAAAAGGAGAAAGAAAATTCATGTCCAATATGTTTTTATTTGGAATATATTGTTTTGGGTAAATGAATTAGAGATAGTATTTTACTGGTCAATGAGACCTGGTCACAAAAATATTTTAATTCCTAATATTAGTTTAAACAGTGCTACTGTAAGTTAGTTCTAGTAGCAAATCAAAAATATTGAAGTCTTAGCTCCTCTGAGTAGTTCTTAGGAGTAAATAAACAATTGCAAGGTAAGCTTATATTTATTTTTAACCATTTTGAAATAAATAACATAAATAGACATATCTTAGTAAAGTGTACAGTTTGATGAGTTTTGACAACTGAATACACCTGGGTAACTAATACCCCAGTTGAAATGCAGAAGTTTTCCATTACCCCAGACAGTTTCTTTATGTCTCTAGTCAGTCTCCCCATGAGGCAGCCACTGTTGTGATTTTTATCACAATCCATTCATTTACATGTTCTTAAATGTCATATAATTATAATCATATAGCATATATTTGTACATGTTTGGCTTCTTTTGCTCAATCTATGTTTTTGAGATTCATCCATGTTGTTGCATATGAGTCACTTTTTTTTTCCTTTTCTTTTGCCAAATAGTATTCCCATGTAGTATATACATATTGCAACTTGTTTATCCATTTTTTTTTTTTAAGATTTTATTTATTTATTTGACAGAGAGAGAGACAGCGAGAGAGGGAACACAAGCAGGGGGAGTGGGAGAGGGAGAAGCAGGCTTCCCGCTGAGCAGGGAGCCCGATGCGGGCTCGATCCCAGGACCCTGGGATCATGACCTGAGCCCAAGGCAGATGCTTAACGACTGAGCCACCCAGGCGCCCCTTGTTTATCCATTTTATCAATTTTTGTGTTGATGAACTTATGGATTATTTCCTGTATATGGCTATTTTGAACATTCCTACATAAGTCTTTCTATAAATGTATATTTTCATATTTTAAATTTAATAAAAACCTAAATTTAATAAAATCCAATTGAATAGCTGGATCATAGAATAGGTGTATTTTTATTTTTGTGGTAAACTGCTAACCAGTTTTCAAAAGTGTTGGTAACCACTTTACACACCAACTAGAAATGTATGTATGTTCTGGTTGTTCCACATTCACACCCAAATCTGGCATTTGTCAGTCTTTTTAATGTTCCATCATTTTATTTTATTTTTTAAAAGATTTCTCAGAGAGAGAGAGAGAGTGCGAGCGCATGAGCAGGGGGGAGGCGCAGTGGGAGAGGGAGAAGCAGACTCCCCACTGTGTAGGGAGCCCGATGTGGGACTCGATTCAGGACCCTGGGAACATGACCTGAGCTGAAGGCAGATGCTTAACCGACTGAGCCACCCAGGCGCCCCAGATGTTTGTCATTTTAGAAGTGTGGAATGGTATCTCAGTGTAGTTTCAATTTGCGTTACCTAAAAATGTTGAACAGCGTTTCTGGTTTCCTATTCTGGAATCCCTAGGGTGTAGCGCTAATTCTCATTGTTACAAAATGGCTGCTGGAACTCTAGCTGTCACCCTGAATTGTAGGCAGAAGGAAGAGCAGAAGATCCAGCATCCTGAAGTCGTGCATCTCTTGAGCATTTCTCAGAAGCCTCATCCCGTGGCTTACAACTTAGTGGAGAGAATTATGCCACGTGGCCACTTTAATCTACATAGGAGGCTGGGAAATGTAGTTTTTAAAGTTGGTGCTCTGGGTATCCATTGCTGTGTAACAAACCAACGTGAAACCTAGCAGCTTAAAATAAAAACATGTTGTTGTTGCTGTTGTTTTTTTTCTTCACAAATATGCCATTTGGGCAAAGCTCAGCAGAAACAGGCTGTCTGTGCTGTACTTGACTTCAGTGCAGAAGCAGTTGATGCTGGCTGCCTGCCAAGAAGACTCACACGGTTGTAACTGTGGTTAGAACACCTTCACATGACCTTTTCATGTGGCTGCTTGGCTTCCCACACCATGGTGGCTGAGTCCCAAGGGTGAGGGTCCCAAGAGAGACCCAGGAGGAAACCTCATTACCTTTTATGACCAAGGCCGAGAAGTCCTACAACATCACTTTTGCTGTGTGGGCAAACACAAGGACACACCCAGGTTAAAAGGAAGGGGAAAAAGATTTTACTTCTCGATGTGGGGGTGACAAGGTTTGGGAAGAACATGTAGGATCAAGATATTGGTGTAGCTGTTTGGGGGAAATATAATCTCCTACAACTGGGCATGCTTCCTGCCCCCAACAAAAGTAGGGTTCTCTAAGCAGGAAAGATGTGGTAAAAAGATATTGGGTAGGCAAAGTGAGTTTCTGCCACGTTCTTTGTACATATCACATTCCTTTTTAAAGATTTTATTTATTTATTTGACAAAGAGATAGAGAGAGCACAAGTAGGCAGGCAGGCAGGCAGCGGCAGAGGGAGAAGCAGACTGGACTCGATCCCAGGACCCTGGGATCATGACCTGAGCTGAAGGCAGACGCTGAACCGACTGAGCCACCCAGGTGCCCCACATTATAATTTTTTTTTTTTTGGCTTTGCCACTAGACAGCAGTTATTTCCACGAGGGCAGTAGCCAGATTTGTCTGCCTTGTCAATTATTGATTCCTCATGGAAAAAAGCCATTTAAAAAATATTTGTCGGGGCGCCTGGGTGGCTCAGTTGTTAAGCATCTGCCTTGGGCTCAGGTCATGATCCCAGGGTCCTGGGATCGAGTCCCGCATCGGACTCCCTGCTCAGCAGGGAGTCTGCCTCTCCCTCTACTCCTCCCCCCTGCTCATGATCTCTCACTCTCTCTCAAATAAATAAATAAAATAAAAAATAAAAAATATTTGTCAATGAGTGAATTTTTTTTTTTTTTAAGTAGACTACATACCCAACGTGGGGCTTGAACTCATGATCCTGAGATCAAGAGTTGCATGCTCCACTGAGGTAGCCAGGCGCCCCTGTCAATGAATGATTATTAAACCAAATAAAACTATATAGAAAATATCAGTCACGGGGCACCTGGGTGGCTCAGTTGGTTAAGCGACTGCCTTCAGCTCAGGTCATGATCCCGGGGTCCTGGGATCGAGTCCTGCATCGGGCTCCCTGCTCTGGGGGGAGCCTGCTTCTCCCTCTCCCACTCCCCCTGCTTGTGTTCCCTCTCTCGCTGTGTCTCTCTCTGTCAAATAAATAAATAAAATCTTTAAAAAAAAAAAAAAGAAAATATCAGTCACGTCAACAAAAAAGAAAAAAAAAAAGAAGAGGGGAGTGACTCCTGGCTGGCTCAGTCAGTAGAGCATACAACTCTTGATCTTGGAGTTGAGTTTGAGCCCCACATTAGGTGTAGAACGCACTACAAAAAGAAAAGGAAAGAAAAGAAATGAAAAAAGAAAAGATCAAAAGAAACTGTTGGGGGCACCTGGCTGGCTCAGTTGGTGGAGCATGTGACTCTTGATTTCGGGGTTGTGAGTTCAAGCCCCACTTTGGGTGGAGAAATCACTTAAAAATAAAATCTAGAAAAGAAAAAGAAACCATGATATAAGCATTAGGAAAGAATGAAAAGATTGAAACTTAAAAGTCAATAACCTATGAAAAGTCTAATAAAAGATATACTAAGGATTAAAACAAATTACCTCCCTCCACGTTTTAAAATTGAAAAACAAAAACAAAACAAAATACTACGTCCTCTATTAGAAATCTATGTACACAGGGGGCGCCTGGGTGGCTCAGGCAGTTAAGCAGCCGACTCTTGGTTTTGGCTCAGGTCATGGTCTCAGGGTTGTGAGATTGAGTCCCACTTCGAGCCCCCTGCACAGAGCCTGCTTGGGATTCTTTCTCCCTCTGCCCCTCCCTCTCATGCTCTCTCTCTAAAATAAATAAATAAATCTTAAAAAAAAAAAAAAGAAAGAAATCTATGTACACAAAGAAACCTATATGCAAATAAATGGCTGTGTGATTATTATGTGGAAAGAAAGATCTCTTAAAAAGGATAAACCAGGGGGGCGGAGCAAGATGGCGGAGGAGTAGGAGACCTGGATTTCGTCTCCTCTCAGGAATTCAGCTGGATAGGGATCAAACCATTCTGAACACCTACAAACTCAACAGGAGATCGAAGAATAGCAACAACTCTCTCATCAGAAAAGCGACCACTTTCTGGAAGGTAGGACGTGCGGAGAAGTGAATCCGAGGTGATATT
>NC_138382.1:37675758-37692801 GCF_054177405.1 Leptonychotes weddellii | reverse complement strand
TGGGTATTGAGGAGGGCACATTCTGCATGGAGCACTGGGTGTTATGCACAAACAATGAATCATGGAACACTTCATCTAAAACTAATGATGTAATGTATGGGGATTAACATAAGAATTAAAAAAAAAAGGATAAACCATGCTTTAGTGAGGTACTCAGAGGCTACTAGCCAGTTCTCATGATTTTCGTACGTATTATAAAAAACTGGTTTATAATACCCAACCATTGACCATTATTTGCTATTTCTGGGGACCGCTTAGAAACTGCAACTTCCCTAATCTTTCCTGGATCAGGAATGAGGTCAAGAACTTCTTTACTAGGTAAGCTTTCTCGTCTTCATCTTTAAATACAGTGTTGGTCTAGGGTGCCTGGGTGGCTCAGTCGGTTAAGCGTCTGCCTTCGGCTCAGGTCATGATCCCTAGGTCCGGGGATTGAGTCCACGCATCAGGTTCTTGCTCAGTGGGGAGCCTGCTTCTCCTTCTGCCTGCCACTCCCCCTGCTTGTGCTCTCTCTCTCTGTCTCTGACAAATAAATAAAATCTTAAAAAAAAAATACAGTGTTGGTTCAAGTGGCTTCAAATCTTTCTGACTTATTTTCTTTAAGTTTAAATCTTTTTATTGTTTTCATTAGTTTTATAATCTTCAACTGTTTTTCTTCTTCTGGTCCATTTAATAAGTAGTTTACCATTAATCTTGTCTTCTCATGGCACATTCCTTAAGACTATGGGACAAACATTCTCCTCCTGCAATCCTTTTAACATGCAAATCTGATCTCGCTACTCCTCAGCTCACAGTTTCAGTGGCTCTCAGAGGAAGGGAAACTTCTTAGTTGGATACACACTGCCCTTCTGGACCTGGCTCCTCATCTCTTTTCACTCTTCTTTCCTCAGGCTACTGAGCTGTCTCAGGTCCCCGTACCTCCCGCCCCACCCTGCCTTGTGTCTTTCCTGACAGGGGGAAGACTTCTCTGTTAAGTCTTTCCTCCCAGTCCCTCCTCCTTGTCCCTGTGACAAACTCTTAGTCATCCTTCAGTCTCATCTCCAGTTCACCCCTTCCCTGATACAGATTGAGTTTACTTCCTGTGTCTTGGGTTTGAATATCTAAATCTGGATTAAGGCTATTTTTTCCTAAACTTTTCTTCAGAGCACGCAGTTTTATATACAATCTTGTTGGAAGAAACCAAACACAATAGTTTTGGGGTTTTTTTAAAGATTTTTAAAATTTATTTGACAGAGAGACACAGCGAGAGAGGGAACACGAGCAGGGGGAGTGAGAGAGGGAGAAGCAGGCTTCCTGCCGAACAGGGAGCCCAATGCGGGGCTTGATCCCAGGACCCTGGGATCATGACCTGAGTCGAAGGCAGATGCTGAACGACTGAGTCACCGAGGCGTCCCAAACACAATAGTTTTTTAAGTTGCATTTATGATGTCTTCCTCTTCCCGTATCTTTGTGTAGAAGTACAGGGATGCCAGGAGAGCGAAAGGCATCCTATTCCTTTTTTGGCTCCTTCTGTACTTGGTTTTGGCCAAAGAAGGAGCAGACAAGAGAGGGGACACTCCTCTTGGAATGCCAGAGTGGAAGAGGCCACTCCTTCTTGGAATGTCTTCTGAAAGAAGAAAAGAATCCCACTCAGCAGAGTGTGGGATTGATTGGGAAGCTGAAGTTTGGACTCATGCTCTGCTGATGGCACTTCCTATTTTCCACCTGCATCCTTCACCAGGTGAGGAGTTTTGGGGGTATCTTTCCCCATCTGCTCGCAGGACAACCCACTTATCTTCTCTGTCCTCTGGTCCCCCTGCCTTGACAGAGGTTCTTTTTTAGTGTGGTGCTTTCACAATAAGACTGTTAGGATGATTGAAAGGAAAAGGCCAACAGATGCAGACAAAAGAAAGTCTCCTTAATGGCCGTGGATACAGAAACTTACGAAAACAGTCAGACAAAGTGGGAAACAATACAGGGTGCTCCCAGTTGGATTTACAGACTTTTCAAGGTCTCCATCATGGCCATTTGCAAAGCACAAGACTTCTCCTTTGCCATTTCCGCAGGGAATTTCCCAATCTTCCCTCTGCCTGATTTTCTAGAGACTCTGCAATTGCCATATCTGCTCTCCAGTTTCAAGGAACTGATGCGAACAACCCTAGCACACTCTGGAGTGTTAACTGGGCGAGTAGGTGAAGTGAAGGCGAAATTTCCATGAAGAGCATCTTGGAGCAGGCCCAGATTTCAGGGTTGCTTTTGTTTGGTCTACTTCTACACATGGTCCTTCCGTGTGCCTAACATTCGTACCCTTCCACCACAAATTGCAGGCCTGTGAGTGTCAGACTCCCACCCATGAGATGTGCCTTCTCCACTATAGGGCAACAAGAGGTGGTCATTCCCATATTCTATGGAAATGAAAGGAGGATTGGATTATAGATTTTTCTCCCCACCTATAGCCTTTTGACCAAAAACTCCCCTCCTTGAAAATATTTGTTAAAGTTTTGAAGCTTTCACCCTTCAAGTTCAAATCTAGAATAGTGCTCTTGGCAAAGAGTGCATGCACTCTTAAATATTTAAGAATAACAGGATCTTGGGGCGCCTGGGTGGCTCAGTCAGTTAAGTGTCTGACTCTTGATTTTGGCTCAAGTTGGGGTTGTGAGATTGAGCCCCGCGACGGGCTCCACACTCAAGGGAAGTCTGCTTGAGATTCTCTCTCTCTGCTTGTACCCCCTCAAATAAATAAATAAATCTTTTTAAAAAAATGTGGCTATTAGAACATTTAAAATTACATACATGGCTCACATTACCTTTTTATTGGATAGTACAAATGGAAAATAGTTGGGAGAATGGCAGGCGGGGGCAAGGAACCCCTTGTCCTAAGAGTAAACTACACTTATAAGATCCCATCCAGTTCTAGGCTTTACAGAAAAGAAGGGAATGGCCATGGGCATCCTAACCCAGGCCCAGGGGACCAGCTTAACAATCAGTGGGATATTTAAACAAAGAGCTTGATCTGGTGGCCTGTGGCTGGTGGGCATGCCTTAGGGCCATGGCAGCCACTGCCCTCTTGATCCCAGAGGCTGGGAAACACCACCCTGGAAGGAGCCCTCCCCCCCTTTCCCACAGGAATGACTACCTGATAGGTAGATGAGTGCATGGACAAAAACCTGATTGGGTGACAGACTTGTGGAGGGTTAATCAGATTAAACAGCCCAGCCAGGGGACAATCTCATAAAAACCCCTAGACTTAGAAACTCCCACAGCCATCTACCTCTTCAGGAGCTTCGTGCTATCACTCAGTAGACCTTGCTTTGCTGCCCACCACTCTTCGCCTGGTCTACCTCTTCATTCCTTGGAGTGGTGTGACCAAGATCCGTGGACACGAAAGGAAAAGCAGTCCTGAAACAGTACTGTTCCAGATCAGGGGTCAGCAACTTTTTCTGTAAAGGGCCAGATGGAAAATATTTTAGGCTTCCTGAATCGTATGAGCTCTGTTTACAGTGGCCCCATTCTGCCCTTGTAGCACAGAAGCAAAACTAATGAGCTCTGCCGTGTTCCAATATAACTTTATAGGCATGGAAGCTTGAATTTCAAACAATTTTCGCATGTCATGAAATATCCTTTTTATTTAGCTATTTTTAAAAAGTACAAGTTTTTGTTTGCTTGTTTGTTTTTTAAGCTTAAAGGGCTTCTTTCTTTCTTTCTTTTTTTTATTAAAGATTTTATTTATTTATTTGAGAGAGAGAGAGACTGAGAGAGCACATGAGAGGGGGGAGGGTTGGGAGGGTTAGAGGGAGAAGCAGACTCCCTGCCGAGCAGGGAGCCCGATGCAGGACTCGATCCAGGGACTCCAGGATCATGACCTGAGCCGAAGGCAGTCGCTTAACCAACTGAGCCACCCAGGCATCCGCTTAAAGGGCTTCTTAAAGTCTGATTTGGCCTGCTGACCATGGTTTGCCCAGCATAGGTTACCCACATCTCTTCCATATTAACAATAGGATCCTAGGGATCAGATTATCTGCTCTACCCTGAATATGGTTTCAAGGTCTAGACTGGTCAAGCGAATGAGCAGAACTATAGGTAATTGGACAATGATTACCTAGTCTAATGGAGCAGCCTGGATTCAGTGTCAGCTGAGTTGGCACTCAGGTATGTGAGCGTTGTGTGCCCAGATCTTCTTTTTTTTTTTTAACCAAAGAAGCAGGGAGTTCATATTTTCATTAAAAAATTTCCAATTACTGGGGCACCTGGGTGGCTCAGTCGTTAAGCGCCTGCCTTTGGCTCGGGTCATGATCCCAGCATCCTGGGATAGAGCCCAACATCGGGCTCCCTGCTCGGGGGGGAAGCCTGCTTCTCCCTCTCCCACTCCCCCTGCTTGTGTTCCCTCTCTTGCTGTGTCTCTCTCTGTCAAAATAATTAATAAAATCTTTAAAAAAAATAAAAAAATAAAAATTTCCAATTACTGGGGCGCCTGGGTGGCACAGTCAGTTGAGTGTCTGACTCTTAGTTTCGGCTTGGGTCGTGATCTCAGGGTCGTGAGATAGAGCTCCGAAAGGGCTCCTCACTTGGTGTGGAGTCTGCTTGAGATTCCCTTTCCCTCTGCACCTCTCGCTCGTGCTCAAGTGCTCTCTCTCTCTCAAATAAATAAATCTTTAAAAAAAATTTCTAATTACTAATTCTTTTTTCCCCACTTCTTATATCATTCTGCCATTTTTTGTGGTTTTGTTCTTTGTGAAAAAGTATTCTTTCCTGAAAATGGCTTTTAAGTAATCGGTAGATGAGAACTATCTTAATTTAACAAGGCCAGACTTTTATTTAATTTTACTGTGATTTTTTTCAGGGAGAATGAGTACTTGGAAAACTACCTGTATTCACTGGAAAAAAAAATGTGAACCGATTTGGGGGTTTTAAAAATACTTCTTTCACCTTTGGTTTAACAGTTACTTTTGGGCCATCTTTATTCCTAATTTAAATATATTTTATACTATTAGCTTAATGAAAGATTATTTTTTTCTCTTGCTACAATAGAATAAGATGTCTCAAATTTGTTATTTTGGGAAAGTCTGCTGTTCCTGAACTCTGCCAGTTGGAGACAACTTCTTGATGTCAAAGAACTTCCTTTTTGAGAAATGTGCTTGGCTCAGAATTTCTTATGCTCCCCAGTTTTGCCAAGTGGGCTTGCTTATACCCAAGAGTTAAATCATTTTATCTTTGACATTAAGGAGTAGTTTAGCCAATTTACATGTAGGTCAACACTTTTAAAAGGAAAAAAGAGTGCTAAGATTGATTTAATACTGCTTTGTAGCATTTCTCATATATATTCCTATGAGTTCAATGAACTCTTGACTCCAAACATGTAAAATTAAATAATGAAGCCTCAGCAATTACCTTCAGACCTAATTTTTCAGGGTTTTTGCCCATGAAACACAAAGTAGCTTTCAAAATGACCAATATGATCAACTACTAGAGTAGGGGGAAGAAATGAAGTTAAAGACAGTGGCTATAATAAAACCAGGGCCAGGAATGTTCTAATCTGTTCTTCCAACTGGAAGAATGAAGTTGATGTACCTTAACCCTGATAGTATTTCTTCATAAGGGCAAAATTGTGAGCAATGATAAATGCCCTAGTTTCTCCATTTCCAAGTTGTTATGAAATCCTAACTATGCCCATATTATTCATATTGTTTCTTGTTATTTAACAAATAGACTGAAAAAAAAGTAGACTTATTCTAGGAAATATATTATCCCAAGGAACTTTAAAGTTTCCAACATTGCCTTTTTGCAGATTTTCTTATTTCTCTACATAATTCCAAGTATTTCTTTTTTTTTTTATTCCAAGTATTTCTTTCTGTGCCTTCTCTTTCTTATATTTATTCCTCTCCCCTTTAACCAACATCACTCCAGCCAAATTGTCTTTCCATTGAATTCTATCTAAAGTTGCAAAATGTAATTCTGTGTGTGCTTTAATATATAATAAGTGTACAATAAATATTTGTTAAGTAAGTCTATAATGTTAGGGAAACTGGTTATTTTCTGTTTCATATTCTTTAAATGTATTCCATTAATAGTTTTACAGATGGGTGAATGTAGGAGCAGAAGCAATTTCATATACTACTATGGTAATTGCCAGTTTTAGTTTTAATTAGGATTAGAGGAATCACGACTGCTTCCTATTCTTCCTAAAATAAAAACAACGAAAATCAAAGCCTTGAGTGTCTAGCTAAAAAATCTGTACCAAGTTGGTGAATCAAGGAAGACAAAAATGGTTTGGGATATTTTATGTTGTGACCTGGAAACGCTCTTTACATCTTTTTCCTGCCATTTGCAAATGATCACCTCCTTAAGTTTAATTTAGGTTTTCACTTACAGTAAGACCATTGCCATTAGCTCTCTGATCGAAAGATTGGGCATATAGTGGGACCAATACAGAGTTTCAAATATAGGTTTGTATAAGAGAATGAAAGGTCTTGACTGAAGGAAAGGTTAAGAGATCTGACATCTCCAAAAGACACTTTTGAGGCCGTTTGTTTACAGAGTAAGCACAGTTTGGGTAAGAGCTACAGTATAACAAGTCATTAATTAAGAAATGACATGGACTGGGCGCCTGGGTGGCTCAGTTGGTTAAGCGACTGCCTTCGGCTCAGGTCATGATCCTGGAGTCCTGGGATCGAGTCCCGCATCGGGCTCCCTGCTCAGCAGGGAGTCTGCTTCTCCCTCTGACCCTCCCCCCTCTCATGCTCTCTCTCTCTATCTCATTCTCTCTCAAATAAATAAATAAAATCTTTAAAAAAAAAAAAAGAAATTACATGGACTGTATTATATGCAATTATGGCTATCACATCGGTGTTGCTGAATAAAATCCAAAACCTGCCTCTAAAATCTCTGCCTTTTCAGCAAAAGACTTTTTCCACAGTATAGATAATATATTTATAATTCCCATACATTTTATTTTGTGCTCTAGTTTAGATATTTTTGTTCTCCGAGTGGTTTGAATTTACCTTATTTGTTCTTTATTTTTGGGCCTGATTTTTTTTTTCTCCACTTATTTTACTCACTGACCTTCTCTACCCCAACCAACATTTTAAGGAATGAGTGGTGCTTTTGTGCATTCTCTTTCAAGTTTGGAAAGGAAACACAGAGCCCTCTACCTTATTCCTATTTTGTCTACTCTTAGACATTCCTCTCTTTGGCATGGTTGGCAAAAAAAAAAAAATCCCCATAAAGATTCCGGCCCTAAAATGAGAACCTGAAAAACAATCTGTTAATCTGTTATTCGAGGCTGCTAGCCCATCTTTAGATTATGCATTGGCCATACTTGATCAAGAGAAGGTCCTATTCCTGATTCTGAAAGGTGCTAACCTGACAGGTGTCAGATGTAGGTGACCTTTTAAAAAAATATTAACCGAGAACAAAAGCATTGGATGGTTTCTAAATGAGCCAAGGTTACTCATCCAGCTGTCCTTGAGCAATAAAAAAGGGAAGTCAGTGCATTATACACAGGGTCAGTGATAAAAGCCATGAAAAAAAAAATCTTTCTAAGTTAGACAATGCTGATATTGGCAGTCCTTGAATGCTATTAACACACACACACACACACACACATTTCTTTTTTGAGAAATGCTTAATGGGGCACAATTAAGCGGTCTGTAGAATTGAATGACCTTTACATTGCTGTAATCTCATGAGGGAAACCTTTCACACACATCATCTACTTCTGAAAGAACATTCACATGAAAATATTGTCACTAATTCAGCAGACTATGCCAAACCCATGTCCTGTGTCTTGCTCCCTTTTGGAGTCCTTCATTGCCAGAGAAAAGCTAAGATCACCAAAGATGCTGACCTCAAACATGTCAGTCAACCAAAGCTATCAAACTATTATAATTCAGAAGCAAATTTGGTGGTAAGCAGAAAAGAGAAAATATAAAGCCTCAAATGGCCAAAGATTCTAACCCTCTATCTTTTCTTTCAAATAAAATCCTTTAAATTATAACATTTTCTCTTCCCATTTTCCTTACTTTTATCCTTGTTAAGCATTTTTTTTTGAAACAAAAAGAAATACTATTGAAGAAACATATGAACTATGACTTCAGAATTTAGTTCTGAATCTTGAGGATCACTTTTCCCCTAAAATTTATATTTTGAAAATCAAACAAACAAACTACAGAAAAGGCAGTATGATGATCACCTCAATTCATTTGCTTTCTGTTTTTCTCTACCTCAATTTATATTTCTATATAATTTTATGTATTAATTATTTCAACCAGTCTACTTAAGAATAAGTTATAGAGATCATGACACTTTCCTGAACATCTCAGCATGTATTTTCTAAGAATTAGGATAGTCTGCTATATAACCACAGTACCATTAGCACATCTACTGAATTTAACTTTGATACTATAGTACCATCAATAGACAGTACATATTCAAATTTCCCCAGTTGTTGCAGGAATATCCTTAGGCTGTTTTTCGTTTATATTTGTTTTTGGATCTAGAATTCAGGGGTGCCTGGCTGGCTTGGTCGGTAGAGCACACAACTCTTGATCTAGGGGTTGTAAATTTGAGCCCCATGTTGGGTGTAGAGATTACTTAAAAATAGAATCCAGTTAACTATTAAGAATTGTATTTAGTTGTCATGTTTCTTTAGTTGTCTTTAATCTAGAACATTTCCTCACTTTTTGGTGGTGGTGAGGGGTCTCTTAAGATATTGATTTTTTTCAGGAATCCAGGCCAATGGGGTGCCTGCCCTGGTTCAGTTGATAGAACATGTGACTCTTGAGCTGAGGGTCAAGAGTTTAAGCCCCACGTTGGGCCTAGGGCTTACTTTAAAAAAAAAAATTCGTATGCTCATGTAAATGAATGAGTGAATTATTTGGGGTGGCTGGCTCAGACATTAGAGCATGCAACTCGATCTCAGGGTCCTGAGTTCAAGCCCCACATGGGTCATAGAGATTACTAAACCACCACCACCACCACCAAAAACCAAAGAAAAACCACAAAACAACCCAGGCCAGTTATGTTGTAAGACGTCCCACACAATCTTGATGTGTCTGATTTCTTCCTCACAGATTCAAACACTTTTGGCAGAAATAATACATCCATGATGTTAGATATTACATGCTTTTTATCATACCACATCAAAAAGGCACATGATGTCAGCTCTTCTCATTATTGGTGATGTCAAGTTTGGTCACTTCATTAAGTGGTGTCCCCCAGATTTCTTCACTGTAAAGATCCTTTTCTGCCTTTGTGAATAGTATGTGATCTGTGGACATTATATCATTGTGAATAATATGTGATCTGTGGACAAT
Source organism: Leptonychotes weddellii (assembly GCF_054177405.1). NCBI lineage: Eukaryota > Metazoa > Chordata > Mammalia > Carnivora > Phocidae > Leptonychotes > Leptonychotes weddellii. Next base: position 37,683,514 of record NC_138382.1, on the reverse strand, counting down.
ATATCATTGTGATATAATGAAAAACTTTCACTCCAAACTTTCAGCATATATTGATGAACCTTGACTAAATCTATTACAGCTTTGGTGCCTGCAAAATGATGATTTTTCTAATTCTAACATTCCTCTTACATATATTAATTAGCTAGTATCTTTCTGTATAGAGAAGCTTTCGTTTTTTCCTGCTTATTATTTTTTTTTAATTATCATTATGAACTCAGATTCTTTTTTGAGACTCAAATTGTCCCAAATTTGACCAATTGGAGCCCTTGAAAATGAAATTTTGATTTGGAAGTACTCTTAGTACTTGTTTGTGACCTTAGTAAATACTTTCAATCATGTTTTTTTCCTCAAAGATTTATTTATTTATTTAAGGGGGAGGGGCAGAGGGGAACGGAGAGAGAGAATCTTAAGATTCTCCCAACATAGGGCTCGTCCCATGACCCTGAGATCATGACCTGAGCCAAAATCAAGAGTCGGATGCTTAACCGACTGAGCCATCCAGGTGCCCCTCAATCATGTTTTTTTTTAAGTAAAAATTACTGCCAATGTTATGACTAAATCTTTTTCCTTTTAAATCTTTTTTTCTTAAATAGAGATACAAGTAAATAACAAGAGTTTATTGTTATGTGCTCAATAACATCTTTATTTGTGGGGTGCATGGATGGCACAGTTGTTCAGGCGACTGATTCTTGGTTTCGGCTCAGGTTGTGATCTCTGAGTGGAGAGATGGAACCCTGAGTGCGCATCTGAGCTCAGTGTGGAGTCTGCTTAAGACTTCTCCCTGGGACGCTTGCGTGGCTCAGTCGGTTTGGCATCTGCCTTTGGCTCAGGTCATGATCCCAGGATCCTGGAATCTAGTCATGCATCGGGCTCCTTGCTCAGTAGGGAGCCTGCTTCTCCCTCTCCCCTGCTCATGCTCTCTCTCTTGCTCTATCTCTCTCAAATGGATAACTAAAATGTTAAAAAAAAAAAAAAAAAAGACTCCCTCTGTTCCTCCCTCCTGTACTTTCTCTCTTAAATAAATAAATCTTTTTTTTTTTTTAAAGATTTTATTTATTTATTTGAGAGAGAGAATGAGATAGAGAGAGCATGAGAGGGGGGAGGGTCAGAGGGAGAAGCAGACTCCCTGCTGAGCAGGGAGCCCGATGCGGGACTCAATCCCGGGACTCCAGGATCATGACCTGAGCCGAAGGCAGTTGCTTAACCAACTGAGCCACTCAGGCGCCCTTAAATAAATAAATCTTAAAAAAAAAAATTAACATCTTTATTTGTTGTAACAACCTATCAACTCTAAGGCAATTATGAAAGGCCTTGACATAAATGAGAATGTTAGAGGCATCCTGTACCTGTGTCCTGATTTCAGAGGACCAAGTACAGGGGCTGACCTTCAGTGGACAGCCAATAAAAGTTAATAGAATACATTGAATTAATAATAAAACCAAAAGGTCAAAGTCATGAAACATAAGGCAAACGATTGAAATAATATATATTGAAGTTCTAATTATATAGAAATAAGTGAACTTCTTTTGCTATTCATAAGTGATTTTTAACTTCCTGTTACATCTTGAAATTTCCCAATTGCTACCACTACACTTGAGAAGATAATCCTTCACTAACTTCCTCATCTGGTTTCACAGAGGATACATAATAGAACTATAATTAGCAATAGCCTCTAGGAGTTATTTTGATTCAGCACACTGCTAAATGAATATTCCTTCTTTCCTATCAATTTGTATTCCTTCCTAGATCAATAGTTGTTTGCAAAGCATTCTATCCCTGGGATGACAAATTGCTTAATAACAGTCAGAAAATGGGGTCTAAAAGAGATAGAATGGACTAGTATCCACGCTCTCCTGTGAGAAAAATAGTATGAATCGAAACTGGCAATTAGAAAGAAAAAAAAAAAAGAAACTGGCAATTAGATACAGTCATGTGCATTTTGTTCAGTTAAAAAAAAACAGACTCTAACATAAATTAACATAAAAAAAACCCTACACATAAATTGTGTCATTGTAGATTAGCTACAAAGTGGATGATATAATCATGGATTATTCAGAGCTGACTGTAAATAGTTTAACCCAACTGGGATACTTGATCCTACCAGAAGGTGGTAAATCACTCACTTCTTAGAGGCTCAGTACTATTTTCAAACCACTGTCAGACCGTTTAATACACGGAAGGGAGTAGTTTCTTCTTCCTAAATTTCTTTTGCAGTTTTGTAATTCTTTTTTTTTTTTTAAGATTTTATTCATTTAGGGCGCCTGGGTGGCTCAGTTGGTTAAGTGACTGCCTTCGGCTCAGGTCATGATCCTGGAGTCCCGGGATCGGGTCCCACATCGGGCTCCCTGCTCAGCAGGGAGTCTGCTTCTCCCTCTGACCCTCCCCCCTCCCATGCTCTCTCTCTCTCATTCTCGCTCTCAAATAAATGAATAAAATCTTAAAAAAAAGATTTTATTCATTTATTTGAGAGAGAGAGAGAGAGAGAGAGAGAGAGAGCAGGAGTGGGGGGAGGGGCAGAGGGACAAACAGACTCCCCACTGAGCACAGAGCCCTGGAGCCTGGGGCAGGGCTCCATCCCAGGACCTTGAGATCATGACCTGAGCCAAAGTCAGAGGCCTAACCGACTGACCCACCCAGGTGCCCCTCTTTTGCAGTTTTAATTGAAGTTTGATTTGTTTTGAATGTATTAGTTCATAAACCTGATATGTTATTTTCCCATTTTTAATCAAATAAGACAAAGTATAGTTTATGATTTTTGGACAAAGTGATTATTTTAACCTCCATTCATAATATGTGAATGGGAAAAGTGGAATCATATATGAAAACCGAATTTCCACTGAAAATCAAGGAGGCCAAATCATTAAAGAAAGTTAGGAAGTTATGCTGTAGCTTTTGAAGAGATGCCAGAAATACATAAAGATAATCTACTTTTAAGATAGGTTGTTTTACAGCAAGTAGTTTCAATTTAAGATGTATTTTACCTATAAATATTCCACTGGGGTTCTTGTATATATTAGGAAGACATTTTCAATCATACTATATCAACTGACCTCCAATATTTATCTTGTTTCATATTGTTGGTCTTACATAACATCCTTGATTAATTTTCAGGCCTTGGGGTGCTATACTTTGAATTAGGAATACAGCCCACTAAATTAATAAATTATTACTGTGCAGGCACTCTTGTCTTCTGAATGTATAAGTGCATTGCTTAAATTACTCTCAGGGAATAATTTACACATGAAGAGGCTCTGGTGGTTAAAAAAGCTTTGTGTATTTCTTATCACTGGAAATAGTCCTAGACTAGGTGCTTAAATGGATATCAAAGCAATTGTTTTTTCAAAGCAGTAATGATTTGTACTATTCTGGGGTTCCCAATACACTATCCTAGAATCATGAATTAAATATAATGTTAAAAATGTAACATTTTGAACCAAAAATTTCTATAAGAAACAGGGAGAGTGTCTCAACTGAGAAAATATGCTCATGATCTTGAAAAGGCTTAGTAAGCTTTCTTTCATTGTGAATTTGTTTCTTAAAAGAGCTGCAATAAGGTGAACATAGAAAACACTTCAGATCAAGGAAAAGGAAATTAGGACTTGGCTGTTGTAAAAAAGATATCAACACCCCTCCCACCTTATCTGAGCTTTAACCGGTGGAATTGAAGGCAATGAGTAAAAGGTGAAAGATTTATGTGATCTGAAGTATTGAAGACAATGAGTCCCGGCTTTTAATCTTGTGCTACTGTTTTTCTTGTCCTTGGGATGTTCATGACAAATCTGTATGCTGCTTGCTTATGTGTGACACAGATCTCTATCCCAAATTTAGGTAATAAGAAATTATATATATATAAAAAAAAGCATTTGGTGAAACTTCTCCCCTGGGTCATAAACTATTACAACAGGAACCCTCTCATTCTTACTTTCTTACAGCCTAACTCTGTGCCTGGCACATGGAAGGAGCAAAATATGGTTTTGTTGAATGAACACATGAATAAAGTACACAGAAAAAAGTGCAATATTATAAAAAAAAAATCCTTAATTATTCCGAGTCTAATATTTGTCAGATGTCTGGTTAGTGTCTGTCCCATTATCTGGTTTCTTTTTCATACATCTTTTTCCCTTTCCCCCCAAATCCATACAGAAAAGGATGAACAATGGTTAATTTTTATTGATTTGATTACTTGAGCTTATGCATGAATAATCTATCACAACAAATAACTAGATAAAATCCTACTAAGAAGCAACAACTGCTCCTTAACACCCTAATTACTCTTTAAAGGACTTCTTTATGTTGTGCCAGAAACATCCAAACTGGCCTCAAACTCCACACTAAACAAAACTACTGTAAATAAAAGCGCTCAAGCCAAAATAATGGTTGAAGAGCTACGTTGATGGGGGTGGTGCTGATCAGGAATTAAGATCTGTCCCAGACACTCTCCTTTTTTATTCTTCGTCACGCATTTTATCTGAAATGATGATGTCAATTGCTTTTCTTTTCTGCTCCTCAAAACTAACCCCATAGTGTTTCATATTGTGCTATATACTACAGTATGAACTTCAGTAAAATAGTTGCTTTTTGGAAGGTTTTATCCCTAAGCATTTCCATTAAAAAAAAAATTTTTTTTTTTTTGGAATATTTAGTACTGAAGAAGCTTGCCTTAAAATTTATTTGCAAAATATTTTCTATAATTGTACTGTTAAGTATTCAAAAGCTTTCTCACAATTTGTACCTCACTTAAAGTGCAAAGATCTCCAGGTATAATGGACAAAATTAATCTTCTGTTATTCCTGTTCTGCTTTTAATTAATAGCCAGCTTGTTAGAATAGGTTATAAACAATACATTGAAAGACTGGCATAAATTCCTTTGCCCAAAAGTTGAATCTGGAATATTCAGGGTTGTGTTTTCTTTCTTTTTCTCCTCCTCCTGGTCTTTTTGTTGTAAAGAGGTCACGTAAGGACGTTGGTGGAAGGGCTCCATGCGCCATCTACTGACCAAATCTATGTTTTCAGTGCCTAGAGAATGACATTTACCCCTACATTGGGTTTTTAAAGGAGTCTTTGAGAAAGGAGGGGTAATGGGAAAAGACCCTCTCTGACGCTAAGGCTTATTGGTGACTCCTGGAATAAACTTTAATCCAACAAACACATAATTCAAAAAAGAGATATCAGTCCCTCAGCGCAGGGACAGGTTACAGAGAGAATTGGAAGAAGTTAGCCCAACTCTACAGTCAACTCAAAACTTTATAATCAGATTGTTGTTTTTCACCTGTGTGTTGAGCAGCACTCACTGCCCAATGGTTGCTGCCTTATAGGAAATGGCTTTATCCTAACGGCACATCCAGATAACCATCAGTTCCCTATCTTATTATTTTGAAGGAGTTCTAATTATTTTATCAAAAATTGAATAATGCATAGCAAGGAGGTCCACCCTTCACATGGATCCCAACACACAGCTTGTCTATGTCTATGTAAACTTAGTCCTGATAGACACACACACACACCTACTTGTACAGATATGCAAGATGATACGCATCTATGTACGTGTAGGTCAGTTGAGAAATCTAAGCCCTTGGATTTGGATTAAAATGTTTCTCCCCTCAGTGGTTCCCTTCACTCTTATGCTACTAAATCCAACAGAAGGGTGGGAGGAATTGGGGTCCTCAAGCCAAAGAAGTTTTCCAGGTTGTAACTGGGGAGAGGTCGGAGTGTCAGTTTTAGTAGTTCAAACCACTCGAGTTGGAGGGATGGATTGGAAATTAAAGTTGGCCCAAAGTGCTCTGATTTGATTCGGGTTCTCTTTCTGTGAGCAGCTGGGAGAACTGAAAACCAGCCAGGACTCCGGATGCCCCAGGTAACCTCCTTTCCCCATATTGCTCTCTTTAATCCAAGAGCTGAGACAACTTGCTTTCGTGGTTTTAAGAAAGAAAAGAAGAAGAAAGCCAGAAAGTTGAGCCAGAAAGAGGAGAAGAGGCAAATAAAGAGGGAAGGCAGGGAGAAGAGAATGAAGCCGAAGGAAAATTCAGAAAGAAGTTGGGAGGCGAGGGAAAAAGGGGAGGAAAGAAAACATAGACGGGCAAAAAAGGAATGAGGGCTAGGAAGATGCAAGGATCTTTCTTTAACGAACTGGAGTTACACCCATCTTTCACTTTCAAATCAATCGTCTAGATCTTATCCGTTTCCTTTGTGAAGGTTGTCCGCGTTGCTAAAGGAAGCTAGTCAGTACTCCTCCCCCTCGCCCCACGCGTGCCTGCGCTGCTGTACCCCGGGCCACTGAGACCCAATACATCCCGAGTGGGAACCTTTGCAGGAGCGCGACTCTGGGAACACTCTTGCGGCCGGTTGTCACCTGGGAGCCTAACCGGATTAATACCCAGAGTTGGATTACGCTGGCTGTCACCAATACGCCTAAAGATTATAATCCAATTTATGCACATTACAGCCAGTATTAACTTTATCTGCTATTTTAAGACTCCCAGTTGCCCCGCGTGTCCTCAGAGGACAATCCTTCACGTTCTGATGCAACCCACCAGGCTGTCAGGAAGGGAAGCCTCCCGAAGAAAACAACTCCAAGCCGGGTCCCTGAGGGTCTGCACCCGGTACTCGCAGGTGTCCCACCTTCACCTGGGCACCGCTTTGTGTTGCCTCCCAGCCGGGGATTACCAAAGCGGGAGGAGTTCCCTTGGAAGGAAATAGCACTTTTGTTCATTTCATTTTTGAATTTTCGGTGGCGGTGGCAGAAAGGCGGGGAGTGGGGCCGGTGGGCGGGTGCCTTTGAGTAGATGGGAAAGGGGGCCAAGGGGATTGTTGCCGGTTATAACAGTCTCAGCGAGTGCTTTTTGATGTTTGTTTGTAGAGCGGCACTGCTCTCGTTCTGTCCCTAAATAAGTTTGTTTGGGCATTGAGTTCTTTCCTTTTCAGCACAAAACCACAAAAAGACGGGGTGGGAAGTAAAAGAAAGCCCCCTCTCCCCCCTCCTCCCCCGAGCGTGCTAACGCCGAAGACTTGATTTAACACCCCTTCTCCGGCTGCTGGGGGCTCTAGGCAGTGGCTACATTCCAGCAGTTTTAATCCGTTTTTTATTGTAGGGCGAGAGGAGTTTACACAGGGGCCGGGATGGCTCCCCAGCTGGCCGCTCTCCCCACTCTAGCGCCCCTTCCCCGCCCTCTGCTCCACCTCCCCCCTCCTCCCCAGTAGGAACCTGTTACTTTAAGCAGGGCGTTCCAGTGTGGCGGTGCGGGCCGCCGGGGTTTCGGGAGGTGGCCGGTGATTGGCTCCTTCGAGCTCCCCCTGGCTTGCTCGCTCGGCCTCCCCGCGCGCTCCGCCCCGCCCGCGCGCCCTCCCTCCGCCCCGTAAGGCTCGGAGCCCCGGTGTCAGGCGCCACGGCGCATGCTCCGGAATCTCATCCTCTGGCCCTGGAGCTGCTGCTGCTGCTGCTGCTGCTTTTGCTTTTGGGGCTGAGTTTAATAAGCGAGCGAGCGAGCGAGCAAGCGAACGCGGGGGGAAAAAGGCAGAGAATGTCCGCCATCTACCCTCCGCTCCTGGGCGCGCTCTCATTCATAGCAGCCTCTTCATGAATTACAGCTGAGGGGGGCGGGGGAGGGGGGTACCACACAACACCCCAGCAAACCTCCGGGCCCCCAGGCATGGCTAGCTCGGTAAGTACATGCAAAAATAATAATAAAAGACCCCCCCCCCCCCCGCCTTTCCTCCCTCGCCCTGCGCTGCCGCCGCCGCCGCCGCCGCAGCCCAGACA
>NC_138382.1:37652473-37675658 GCF_054177405.1 Leptonychotes weddellii | reverse complement strand
CGCCGCCGGGAGCCGCGGGCACAGTCCGGGGACGCGGCGAGCAGCTTCGGCGGCCGCTACGATGGTGCGTTCTCCGCGGCGCGCGTGTGTGAGCCGGAGTGTGCGGGCTGACAGCGGCGGGGCCGCACGCAACTTTGCCCCCGCGGCGGGCTGAGCGCAGTCGAGCCTCGGCGGCTGTCCGCCCGCCGCCCTGCCTTTCTGATTTTTATTTTTGGGGGGAGGTGGGAGCTACTTTGGGGCCACTTTGGCTCTTGGAAGTGTGTTTCGGGGGCTCTGCGAGGCTGGCCTCGCCGATCGCGTGGGGCTTTTCGCTGGGGGTGCGGGGTGCCTTAAGTTATGGATGCCTCGGCGTGTTTTCCTGCGGGCGTGTGTGTGTGTGTGACGACGTCTCATTTTTGTTGTGCACGAACCCAGTGCTAAGAGCACGGGAGTTTGTGCCCATCAGCAGAGGCTGCCTGTAGTTTCATTCCGCCTGGCACAGCGCTCCACACGTACGCACACACACACGTACACAAAGACTTCCTCGGCGTGTGCCTGTCGCCGCGGTACTTTCAGGGAGGGGGCTCACCAGAATCCCCCCTCGGGGTCCCGGCTACCTCCCTTCCCACGCCGGGAAACCGCCCCGGCATCGCCTCCTAATTGTCTTCTAATTTGTTTCCGATGCATTTGTTGTCGGGCTTGTAGTGGCTGAGTGTGCTCTCCCACTTCCCCCCCACCCCCCGACCCCCGGACCCCCTTCCCGACTGGGGGCAACATTCCGTTACAATCCCCGCCGGTGTGGATGCGGGGCGCCGGGAGCCGGGCGGGCCGGGTGGGATGTGTTTGGGGGTGTGGGGTGTGCGCGCCCACGCGCGTGAAACGTGGATGCAGAGGGCACCGCCGTTTCCTTTTATGTGCGTTTCAAGAAGGAGGAAAAAAAATGTCAGGCGCAATGTTCAGTGTCGAACGGTCGCCTTCCTGTTGTTCACGGCTGTCTCTCCTCCCCCTGCCCGCAGTGTGCCGTGCAGGTGAAGCTGGAGCTGGGGCACCGCGCCCAGGTGAGGAAAAAACCCACCGTGGAGGGCTTCACCCACGACTGGATGGTGTTCGTGCGCGGCCCGGAGCACAGTAACATACAGCACTTTGTGGAGAAAGTCGTCTTCCACTTGCACGAAAGCTTTCCTAGGCCAAAAAGAGGTAGGGCTCGAATACAAAAGGAGCTTGATAAAAAATGTCTTTGCTCGCGGAGGAAACAATCGCTTGTCCCGGGCGGTCCCCCTGCCCCTCTCCCCGCCCCCCGCGTCGCGCTCGCCGGCGTCGCCTCGGGACCAGGGTGCGCGGCGCCGCGCTGGCCAGGTCCGGGCTCCCGCCCGCGCGCGCGCCACTTCGGCTTCGGGAAAGTCACCGCCGAGAAAGGACCGTCAGGTGTCGAGTGTTTATTCATCCCAAGCCAGCCCTCACCGGTCCTCTGGGGTTAGCCGCGGGTTCTGTGGGGAAGGTGCAATTAGTTGTTGGATTTGGAGGTGTCGGGGGGGTGGGGGGTGGGGCTGGAGGGAATAAACAGCTTGCGCCCTTTTTTTTTTTCCTAGAGAAATTGAGATTTACCTGTGTTTTAGCAAGGAATGCATGGGATGTAGTTATTGTTTCGTCTTGAGAAGTCGCCTCTCTTTAGGGTCTTCTCTGCCTTCCACTGGGTGCCGGTTGTCACAGATTTTCCTTTCTGTGGGTTAGCCACCCCTACCCGGCACCATCAGCATTTTCTGCTTAGTCGGGGCGAGGCGGGGGGGGGGGGGGGGGCGCGGCTTACTCGTCCCTAGCCCCCGATGGCACTTGATTGCTCCTTCGATTTTTGAGCAGCGTTCCGAAGTCTCTGCCCCATGGGATCTGCCGGGAAGAGGGTCCCTGCAAAGGTCGAAGCTAAGTTTCAGAGGAACGATGTGGTCCTGCCTTCTGCTTCAGTCCTTCCCCACCTTGGTTTTTAGCCTGGCACTCTGGTTTGCATAATCCAGCTCAGCCCCTCTGCTCCCAAACATTTTCCATAAAGGGCAGGACAGTTTTGAAAAAAAGAAACGGGGTGTTATTTTGGAAGAAATTTAAAGAGGGTTTGAGAAATCCGATTTCTATTCCCTTCAGCCTCCTGAAAGCTACTGTCTGGTTGTTTTAGTTGGATTAGTGGAGGTAACAGTACAAATACAATAAGGTGCTTTGTTTGTGGCAGGTTTATTTATCTAACTCGACACAATGGTTAGTAGTTATCTTCCATTTGATCCGTAATCTTTATTGGCATCTAGAACTCCTGCAGTTTCTTAGAGTAACATCATAATAAATCCATTCTGCTTAGAGCTACTGGAAATTATTGAGCATTGAGGAGCTGAATAAAGAAAGGAGAAATGCTGTGTGCCTTCGAGGTGGCAGAGGTTTGTGTTGATGCTTAGTTTTGTTTCCAGAGCTCATGTAATGGGTTGTAAGATTGTATGTTTTGCCTTTAGTGGTTTGTTGTATAGCTCTTCTTGAAAACTTGAACAGTTGAATTTGATGGGCTTTGCTGGATGGTTAATAAATGAATCCAGCCTCTAATAGAGGGGTAGGAATATGCATGGCCTCTAGGAAATAACATTTCGATTTTGTTAGCCTTTTAGATCAGAATATAGCCAGAGATCTTTTACTTCATATGTCCTCACCACTGTAATTAGGATGAGGATTGTCAAGTTTCTGTCACTGTGTGAGGGTGGGTGTGATGCTTTTTCCTCTCCCTCTCCTCACCGCAGAGGAGTTTAAACAAAAGAAACCACCTTCTAAGATCCTTGGTATCCACTGTTAGGACTACTTGGCTGCTACTCACTTCGAAATGAAATACATGGAACAAAAAAAGCAATATTTATTGTATTAGGAAAACTAAGTCAGTTGGCAGAAGATGTAGCTCTTAAGATAACTTTGTTTAGGCGCCTTAACAATCAAGCAATTGGCATTATGAAATTAAAGATGACCAACCTCCCCAGATTTCACCACTGTTTCTGTGCTTCAGTGTGTCTGTGGAGATGTTCCCCTGCATTTCCCCTACTTAATGATTTTCTGTCCAGCCCGAGGGAACATGAGGGTGCTGCCCGGCAAAGCCCACACCTGGGAGTTGTTGCTAGGCGTGGTAAGCTGCTTGATAACAACTGATGTCTTAGGCCTCTCTACTGAGAGATGCCTGCTTGCTGGTTGGGCTCTTCAATTTTTTATTTTCAACTGTGGAGTTTCTTTATGTAGTCTATAAGCCATTGTTTTAAAATGTTTATTTTTGGATTTTTATTTGTATGTGTGCTTCCCACGATGTGACAAGTCCTGGGAAAAATGCCAGTTTACATAGCCCAGGAGAGACCTTGTCATACTGTAATTACACATGATTCAGATTGCAAGAGAAGGTTTCTCTGTTCATTGGGAATAGTTAGTTGTAAATTCAAGTAACACCAAACATGCCACTTAATCCTGGGACTTATTTTTGGGCTTATAACATCTTTCAAAATGATAAGAATAAATACAGAATAAGGATGCCAGGCATTGCAGAGTCTACTTCTGTACCTTTTAAGGTGCTGTATTTGCCATTTTATAGATCTGTAAGTGAGAAATTGGAAAATGGGAGAAACTGCAAGAATGGCTTTGTGAAAAACCTGAGTTACAAGATACTTAAAAGAAATGCACATATGCCAAGCTGTAAGTGGCTATTGATAATGACAGGTTAAATCACTTTCACTATATACAGTAGCTGATAAACAGAAGTGGACCTTCGCACTGAGGGTGAACTGCTCAGCCACGAAGATGGATGAGTCCTTAGTTTTGTAAATCTTTGGTTTGGAAAAGCAAATTGATTTTCAGGTGGATTTCCTTTATTTCACAGTAATATCATGAGAACTTGTAGAGGAAGAAATTCCAGTATTTTCAACTTGTTGCCTAATGAGAATTACATGCACCATTTCAGAATTGAGCTAATTGGACTTGAATTAATGAGGGCTTACTCTGTCCCGAAGATGGGTTGGAGATTTTCAACTTAAAATTACTAGCACAGAGTCCTAGAAGAGAGATTTTGATGAGATAGTGAAGCCTGGAATATCCATTAGCCGGTACAGAATAGGCAGGTCAGAGTATAATGCATTTTAAAACTATCTACTGCAAAAAAAGACCATATCTTATTTACTAGTACCAAAGATTATAATAGTCTGATATGACTGAAATGGTCACATTCAAAACATTTCATTTAAAATATTAATGTTTTCATTTTCAGTATGATGTGAATTTGAGTGAACTTTCTTTCCAATTACAGCCATTCTTAACTATTGCAGTCTGTTCCACTGACATTTATAATATGAAATCTGTTGCTTATTATTTTATGTAAGCTTATTTGGCCACTGGTATGATTTGATAGCTTCTTATTTGTAGCCATAGTCCTTTGAGTGGGCAGATAAAGCATAATAAATCCACACTTAGAACTTTCCTTTGATTTAAATGGTTGAGCTCAGCGTTACTGCGTAGTTCTGATTTGTGTTAAGGAGTCTTCTGAAATAATTTGGGTAACTTTTTATCAGGGTACCTAAAATTGGAGACCAAAGTAGTTGAAGATACTGCGTGCACCTGGTGTGTTTTCTCTTCTGAGGTATTTAAAAGGTTTCAGGAAAAAATAAAGATGGGTAACTATTCTGATACATTCAGTGAGTGTTAGAAGATTTGTGTAGAATTCTGTATGGAATTAAGATGACCACTGACAGCAGTTCTACTACGTGGCATTTTGAAGCGACATACGGCATAATTTTCCAAGGCACTTAAAAGCTGAATTATTGAAGGAAATCTCCTATGCTGTTAGTGGGAATGTAAATCGGGCACGGACATTTTGGAGGGCATTTGGCAACATCTATTAAGATTTTAAATGTTTACACCCTTTGACCCAGCAATTTTACTTCCAGGGATTTTCCAACAGATATAGCTTTACAACTACACAAAGTTACAGCATATTTCTTGTGACTTTTTTAAACAGCAGAAATTTGGAAGCAAGCCATATAGGGGACCCCAGCTGGGTACAGTTAAATGATAGTGATCTATTAAAAGGGGGTAAATCAGGGGCGCCTGGGTGGCTCAGTCGTTAAGCGTCTGCCTTCGGCTCAGGTCATGATCCCAGCGTCCTGGGATCGAGCCCCACGTTGGGCTCCCTGCTCCGCAGGAAGCCTGCTTCTCCCTCTCCCACTCCCCCTGCTTGTGTTCCCTCTCTCGCTGTGTCTCTGTCAAATAAATAAATAAAATCTTCAAAAAAAAAAAGGGGGTAAATCTATTCGTAGATGCAGGATGATCTGCAGGAGATACTAAGTGAAATAAGGCAAGTCGCTAAATCAGTGTGATCCCATTGAAAAAAATATGCCTGTACAGATAAAAAATGTATGTGTGTATGTGTATAAGTAAATGAATTTTGGATGAGTGGGAACCCAGCTCCTACCAGTAGTTTTCTCTAGTGGGTGCTTATGGTGTTGGCAGTGATAGGAGGTTGTTTTGTAGTGTCTGATTTTTTTTTTTAAAGTTAATTATATATATTTAAAACATTCCAGTGAGCACTTATTACTTCTTAAGACTAAAAGACAAAGACTAAAGACCCAATATAGAACTATCTTGGGTAGATATTGTTGCTCAGTGGTGAGGAGTTAGGGTTAGGAATTACAGACTTATATTCAAAAGCTGGCTTGAGAGACTCCTTCTGTGATCTTTTTCTTAAGATTTTATTATTTGAGAGAAAGAGTGTGAAAGAGAGCAGGAGCAGGAGGAGGGAGAAGCAGGCTCTCCGCCAAGCAGGGAGCCTGATGGGGGACTCAATCCCAGAACCCTGAGATCATGACCTGAGCTGAAGGCAGATGCTTAACCAACTGAGCCACCCAGGTGCCCTACTGCTTGTGTGATCTTGAGCAAGTCCTTTCTGTGTCTGTTTTCTCACTTGTGTTCTCACCTGTGTTCCTGGAATGATGGAAGAATAGGACCATTACCTCATAAATTGAGGATTAAATATGAATCAGCTGTTCTCAAATTTATTGTTCTGAAGACTGCTTTACACTGTTAAAAACTGCGCCCCCTGCTTGTGCTTGCTCTCTGTCAAATAAATTAAAAAAAAAAAAAAAAGGAAGAAAAGAAAAATTGACTCCAAAGAGCTTTTTTTATAGAAGTTATATCTATCAATATTTACGATATTAGAAATTAGGCCTGAAACATTTAAAAGTTATTTATTAATTTGCTTAAAGATAACAATAATCAACCCATTAAAGGTAGCATGTGAATAGTATCTTAATGAAAAATGAGTATTTTCAAGAAAAAGGAGAGATGTGGTATTTTACTTTTTTGTGTACAAATCTTTTTGATATTTTGAAATAACTGGATCAGCTTATGTGCTTCTGCATTCAGTCTGTTGGGTTATCACACATCATGTAGCCTCTCTCATGAGAGAATGAGTGAAGGAGGCAAATAATGTCTTAGAGTTGTTATAAAAATAGGCAATCCCTGGGAAAGGTTTTGGGGATCTTGGGGTCCCCGAATACACTCAGAGAACGTCTGATATAAAATATTCACAGAACCTGGCACAGATCAACTGCCCTATTAATATGTGGAAGCTGATTTTTTAAAAGCCGTTATTATCATTGCTAATAAAAACATTTAATGGAAAGAGGAAAGAAGTCTTCCAAGGTATTTGCATGGTTAAATTCCATTATAACAATTATCTAACAATTTTTTTCAGAAAAGGAAAATCCAGACTTGGGTTTTAGTGGATATATTTTATAGTTAATATCAGTGTCCAGTTTATGGCATATTATTTGTATAAGCAGAAGCCTTTTACATTTGTTATTTTAGGTGACTCTCTGTAGAACTACCTCTGTGAGGTAGACAGGGCAGGGGTATCAACTGGTTTCATAATTTTACCTTAAAGATTCTTTGTTCTTTCTCTTGGTTCTTTCAAGTTTCCTTCCAGTGGTCTTCTACAGGCCAATTCTTAGCCCTTAAGTTGTTTTTCTGGTTAACTATTACAGATGACCCCTTCTACTTAACATAGCTTTTACAGTTCTAAGATGCAGAAAATTTTTTTTTCTTTTTTTTTTTTTTTTAACTCTCAGTGACTTACGTCTGCAAAAGATAACTTGGAAAGCTTAGATACTTGGGAGGGGAGGAAATGTGAAACACAATTGTCCCACTTACATAATTAAGCAAAGACTTGGTGTATTACTGAACTTTAGACTCTAATATTTATTGGACAGATTTTAGAATAATTTTGATCTCTGATCTCAGGGTTTCTCACTGTCCCCATGGAAGTAATACTGAATTCTATAATTTTTTCCCTTGGCTTTTAAACTTGCTTGATTTTATGTTTTACTCCTCAAACAAGAAGCTGCCTTGTAGAAAGAGAAATTCTCTTGTTTCAGTGATACATATTAATATTCTTTTGAAACATTTTGCTTTGTGTGTGTGGCCAGAGTCTCTAGTTCATCCTCTTCCTTGTAACATACATTTTCATACTTTAATCTTTTATTCTCTTGTATTTTGTGGGTCTCCTTATTCCTGTTGTGCTGTATTCATTTTTGAGACTATAATTTGTCTGGAAAGAGTCCATTGATATTATAGGTAATTCATTAGTTTTCTTAAACTTACAGATATAGAACTTGTACAGTGTACAGTCTGGCTTTTATGAGGAACCCATATATTTTTTACATGCAATTGAAAATAGTGTTATTTTCTTAACTTGCAGGTGTGTTCATTATGAAAAATCAAACCATAGAAATATAAAGAAAAGTTACCTGAAAATTCTTTATAAGAGAACCATAAGAAATATTTTAGTAGATATCTATATCTATATATACAAACACACACATGTTAACTATAAGTTAACCTGAATTCATTCAACAGGTAATTTTTGGAGTTCCTGTATGGCTAGAACACTTTTAGGAGCTGGGGTTACAGCATAAGTGAACATTCCTACCCTCCTGGTATATGGGGAAATACCATCTTTTCAGAGCTGGATTTTATGGTATTACATCGAAAATACATTTATTACAACTTCACATGGACATTTAGATTGTTCTTAGTTTTAATTTGTTATGAATAATGCTATGATGAACATCTGAGACATTGATTTTTATGGTTTTTCTTGTAATTTCCTTGTGTTAAATTTCCCAGAAGGGAGATAGTTGAGACAAGGTGTATAGATTTTAAATTTTGATAAATACATTACCAAACTTTCCTCCAAAAAGGTTGTACCAGTTTATACTTCCCCAGGGGTTGGGAGAATTCCCTTTTCCCCACATGGTTGCCAATACTGGGAATTAACAGTTTGTTTGTTGTTGTTGTTGTAAATCTTTGTCAATTTGCTGGATGAAGCAAAACTTCATTTTTATTTGCATTTATATCACAGTGCTGCATATCTTTAGGTATGTGTATATTTACTATTTGTTGTTTATGATATGCCTGTTTTGTGCCGTTGTTGTATTTCTCAGGAAAAAACACGCAAAAAAACCCAGGAAAATACAAAGGAAAGAATGATATAACAAACATTCACATCCCCACTACCAAGGTTGAATAAATGTTTACATTTTATCATATTTGATTCTTTGTTTTGATTTTAGAGAATTAGGTATTATAGATACAGCTAAAGTTTTTAGATGCTTCCCAATCCTTTCTTTCAACTCTTCAGACTTTCTTCCATTCTGTTTATGTACATTCGCACATTTATACTGCTGCAAGTAATAGTATATTATGTTATAAAATCTCCATGAAGAGTATCATACTGGATGAATCCTTTTTTAAAATTGAGATATAATTTGCATACTATAAAATTTACCCCTTTAAAGTGTAACATTCAGTGGCTTTTAGTATATTCACAAAGTTGTGTGACAGTTGCCACTGTTGAATTCCAGAACATTTTCATGAGTGAATAATTTTGTATCTTGCTATTTCCCCCCACTCTGTGTTTGAACCTTTTCACACACCCTTCATCTGTAGAGAGTCAATTCATTTCCTTTAATTTCTTCTCTTCAGTATTTCATGGTAGGAAGAGGTTCTAACTGCTTAATTTTCTGTTCCCCTATTGAAGAATATAGAGGTCATTTTCTGTTCTGTGCAGTGAACATCTTTGAACGTGTTATCTTGTGCAAATGAACAAGATTTTGGATATAGGCCTGGAATTTGAGTTGTGTGTACGTTTTCATTTGTATTAGACATTGTCAGATTGCTCTACAAAGTAGTCGTGACAGTTTAGACTCTGTCAGGGAATGAGTACATTTTCTGTACAGCTTTGCTAACGTTGGATATTTTCAGATTTCTTATTTTTATATTTAGTTGAAATAGGGTATCTTTTCATTTGCATTTCCCTGGTTTCTAGTGGGGTTAAGCATTTTCTCTATGTTTACTGACGATTTGGATTTCCTCTTTATTGACTTTTAAAAATATCCTTTGTCTTTTTTTAAAAAGAAACTATTGGGATCTTTGTGTCTTTTTCTTATCTGTAGGATGTTAATCCTTTGTTATTTGCATTGAAAATATATTCTCATTTTCGTTTCTTTTTCTTGTAGCCTAACATATGGTATCTCTGTCATACACAAGTTTTTAATTTTGCCAAATTGATCTATTTTGTTTTGTTTTCCTGTGTGGTTTTGGGGTTTTGTTTAAGAATATAATTTGTGGGCTTGGTAATGTGCTTAACCAACAGACTTTATATGTGCAGGATACAGGGAATGGACTGGGGGAGAAGTAAGAGAAAGAGGAGGTCCCTGCCTTCAACGTGCTTGTGTCTTGTAGAGCTGGAAAGGACATTTGAGATTCTTCATCTTTGTTTATCCTCTCTTTTTACTTTGAATCGGAAGCCTAGAAATGTGAAGTGATCTTGCATGTAGACACAATGAGTCACAAGTGTGCTGGTGCAAAAAGATAGCTAGTAATAAATGGTGGTAAATGTTTACTTTTAAAATGTTGAATATTCACTTATATTAGACAAATGTTCAGCAATAACTGCTTTTGTAGACATGATCTAGGATTTAATTAAGTGGTGGTAACCATGGTAGATGCTGTTTAAGAGGGAAAAGGTCTACAGCTACTTTCAGGCAAAATCAGATTTATTGTGTGGATTAATTTAAGGTTTCCTTTGCAATTAAATCATTAGGAAAAATTGTTACTGAGTGGTAGGTATCTCCTGATATTTTGCCTCCCCACCATGGTAGGATTGTAATTCCATAAAGGATCCAGAACATTGTTTTAAGAAATAATGTTGTATCGGGGCGCCTGGCTGGCTCAGTCGTTAAGCGTCTGCCTTCGGCTCAGGTCATGATCCCAGGGTCCTGGGATCGAGCCCCACATTGGGCTCCCTGCTCGGCGGGAAGCCTGCTTCTCTCTCTCTCCCACTCTCCCTACTTGTGTTCCCTCTCTTGCTGTGTCTCTCTCTGTCAAATAAATAAAATCTTAAAAAAAAAAAAAAAGTTGTATGATGTAATCCTTTTAACTTAAGTGTGATAAGTTTGCAGTGATTAAGGCCTGAAGAAGGCTATTATCATTGAATTTCTAAACAGATAAGGCTAGTATTTGGGTGTGATTTAGTTGGTATGTAGTAGTTAACAATTAACTTTTTGGATAAAATCAATGCATCATTTTTTTTTTAAAGAAAATTATGGCTTATCTTGAACTTAATTCTGACGTCCATTTATTTAAAATAATGTTAATAAGTGATTACAAAGATGATAGTTGAATTTAGAGTTATTATCCATGTCAGAAGATTGATATTCTCTGAGCCAAATAAATTTTAAAATATTTAATTTTGCCAAAAGTAGATTTTTTTTGTTTCTTTTCAGCTGAAATTATTAGTTATTTTCCCATCAATACCAGGCCAAATCCTGTGTGTATGTATTGATTTTAAAAAGCAAAATATACGTTAACAATTTCCTAAAATATTAATAATAGCAGTGACCTACAGAGTAGGGAGAGTTAATGTATCTTAATGTATCTGGATATAAATTTAGTCTACATGATGCCTTTAATCATTGCAGGTAGGTTTTATGTCCTTCTTCTTCCCCGTCCCTCCCAGGGTGGTGTTGGGGGAGATTATTATCAGATTATTCTAGGTACCTATTTATTTTGATATACATTTGTAACATTTTGGATGTCCAAAAGCAAGGTTCTTTAGACTTCCTGTTATCCATACCTTTTACCCCAAATACTTCATAAATGTGAGTTGCTGTGTAATGGAAGGTTTCTTTGTATTGAAGAAATACTTTATCTTATAAAATTTTTTCCTTTGTTTAATTTTCTTTCCCTGTTCCTGTATTACAAGCAACTGTTTTGTAATGATTAAGTGAAAAATAGAGTTTAGACTGTTGGGATTTGGTTGCTTTTAGTGGGGTAGTTTATTCAAAATGTTGATGTAGCTCCAAATTGTCTTATCGGAGATGCTTGTATGACTTCCTACCTATGCACAGAAATAGTAAGGAGCAGTGGGAAGCTACTTTCTCATCATATAAACACTGAGCAATAGCACGTGTTCCATGCTCCATCAGTCCCGCAATGGCCTCTCCTTGTATATGTGTCCATTGTTCTTCCTATGTTGCATTAGTTACACATCCCATGAGATGGGACCTGTATTATCATTGTGGATAGTACTCATACCGTCCATCAATGTAGTCTGGACATTGGAAGTTTTTGGCAACAATATAAAGGCAGATATTGCAAGTCAGTAAGAGTTTTAGAATCCCCTAGGTGGTAAATTATTACTCTGTGTTCTGAAACTGATTTCTTCTGTATCTCTAATAATTGACTTTGTGTAAACAGAACCACCACTTGAATTTAGCAGGAAGCATTGTGTTGGCTGAGAATCACATTTTCTAGAATGGGTTTTAGCCTATGTTATAGGCAAAAATGAATTTTTCTCCTTTTCTGTCTCTTCTTCCTTAGTCTTTTTTTCACATACTTTGGATGCTTTTTAAAAAAGCTAGTCACAAATTTGAGAGCCTTGGCCAGGTCTATCACTTTTTTTTTTTTAACTACTTAATCCATGAAATACAACTAACTAGCCTTTTAGCTTTAAAAATAGGAGTCAGATGTATTCCAGAAACTTGTAGAGCAGTATTTAGCAATGCAGTAGGAAAGGCCCTGGGCTGGGAGGCAGAAGGGGTATGTTTGGACTGAATAAGCTCTGTGGGCTTTTCCAGCTTTGAAATATTATTTTTCCTTAGTTTTTTTTTTTAAAGGGTAAGTTCTGAGCATATATTTGATCTAGTGTTTTCCTATGAAATAACTACCATTTATTAGATATCAACTGTGTATTGGTCATCACATGGATAGACACGTGTTGTTGTGTTTAATTTCTTACATTTCATAATGTGCTGGTTTGGAGAATAATTTGAAAAAAGAAAATGTTGATATGAACTTCAGTATATTGGGATTTTACCTTTTTTAATGGTGAGTGAACAGTGAACTGGGTGAAAAGACTCACCTGCAGTAACAGGGAAGTAGGGTAATTAACCACATAGGTGATTACGTTTTTGTTATGAAAAGTTACTTTCTGGTAATATTGGTGCTATTTATGCCAGCCATCAACACTACTTGTAGGTTGGAACATTCCAAGAACTCAAGATACCCTATGTTTATTTGAAACTTCTGCTTCAAATATGGCTCTTGACCAGGTCATTAGACCATTGGGTTTTTCATGAAAGTTAACTGATTTTTTTTTTTTCTGTTTCATACAATGTAGTCCAGACCTTGAGATTTTTGTCACTCAGTTTGTTTTTCTGAAGCATCATGTTTCAGATAACTACTTGTGTTTCTATTATCAACGAAATAATTGGGGACTTGGACTTATCATGTAAACAGGTTAAAATAAAGTACAGTATATCAAATATTTGATCACTCATCATACCTTCAGGGTTTTCTATTTAATAATTCAGATGCTTAATTGAAGTTGTCTTGAAAAGCAATTACCCTTCCACTTTTCACTTATGACTTGCTGCCTAACTTAAAAAAAAAAAATTCTAGCTATCATTCCAACCTGTTAAAGAGAATTGTGAATGATGCTAGAGCCAAGGATTTAATTATATGAATATACAAAAATACACAAATGCAGACAATTTGAAGAGAGCAGCAAATAAATGAGAATTATATTGTAAAGGCTACTCAGTAGCTTGAAGTTAGTGCTACTTGACATAGTATCTTTCTGCAGAGGCTCTTTTTTTTTTTTTTTAAGATTTTTTATTTATTTTTTAGAGAGCGAGCGAGAGAGAAACAGCAGGAGAGGGGAGAGGGTCAGAGGGAAAGGGAGAGGCAGGCTCCCCGCCGAGCCGGGAGCCCGATGTGGGACTCGATCCCAGGATCCTGGGATCACGACCTGAGCCGAAGGCAGACGCCCAACCATCTGAGCCACCCAGGCGCCCCTCTGCAGAGGCTCTTTTTTTGGTTTATTTTCATCATTGATTTTAGTACTTGATTCAGGCCATTATCTTTATATGAGAATGGCCAGAATTGTTCATTACTCACATTTTGAGAATTGTGCGAGAGATAATACATTTGTGAAAAGATGGGAAGAAAATGCTATAGCAAAATGTTAATAGAAGTTATCTCTGGGAGGTGGGATATCAAGAAATATATCAAATTGGCTTTATTCCAAGATTCAGCACCCCCATCTAGCAAATAGAAAGGAGCTTTCAGGAAATGCTTATAAAATTTACTGGATTTTTCGAGCTTTCTTGAATAAGACATATTATTTATGTGAAGGTAAAACTAGATATTTATTTATTTATTTATTTAAAGATTTTATTTATTTGTATGACAGAGACAGCGAGAACAGGAACACAAGCAGGGGGAGTGGGAGAGGGAGAAGCAGGCTTCCCGCTGAGCAGGGAGAGCCTGATGTGGGACTCGATCCCAGGACCCTGGGATCATGACCTGAGCCGAAGGCAGACGCTTAACGACTGAGCCACCCAGGCGCCCAAAACTAGATATTTAAATGTACATATGGACATGTTTACAATACGCTTTTTAGTTTTTTTTTTTTTAAGTTTAGTCTCATTTAGAACAAAAAAATGTCTTTCCCAAGGAACACTTTCATATTTTGTTATTTGAGATTTTAATCACCTTGTCGTTCTGAGTGTCCTTTTAATAGTACTATAATATATGCACAAATGGGACGCCTGGGTGGCTCAGTCGTTAAGCGTCTGCCTTCGACTCAGGTCATGATCCCAGGGTCCTGGGATCGAGTCCCACATTGGGCTCCCTGCTTGGTGGGAAGCCTGCTTCTCCCACTTCCCCTGCTTGTGTTCTCTCTCTCTCTGTCCAAAAAAAAAAAAAAAAAAATCTAAAAAAAAAATGCACAAATGTTTCAAAAGTTGATTGTAAACTTTAAAGAAAACATGTAAATCATATTCTTACCTTTCTTAACAAAGTTGCTGTGTTGAAGTTGTAAAATGAATCAGATTAACCTGATTTATGAGTACATGATTCATGTAAGATGTTCTTTGTAACAGAAAGACAACCATGTTTAATATTTCAGTACAGTGTACATTTTTGAAATACTTAGGAATGTTTTGAAAAGTTTTGATCTTTTTTTTCCTGTGGAGTTTTGATAAGTTTATTAATTAGTGTGTTTATCTTGATGTGTGTAGTATTAGAAAAATTTCCAGAGCCTAAATCTGACTTTAAAAATTGACAGCAAATGAAAGGGCATACTCATGCTTAGATGTATAGTAATAGTGGCAGGAGTAAATGGGATCCGTAATTGCAAATAAAGACCCATTTCCAGTTTGTGTCTTTGTGTATAATTTGGAAGTTAAATGTTAAATTATGAGAAATAAAAAGTACCCAAACAACTACTAAAAAGCAAGACAAAAATAATGTTTGGGGCAGGGAAAGAAGAGGTGGTTCTTTTTGGATGGATGCATACTTGTGTAAACACAATATTTTAGTATTAAAACAGTTTAAATAATATTTCATATATAAACTACAAAAATAACCAGAAGTTTTAAAAATAAAAATTAAAATGTAATTTCATGTTTTATATACAGTAGATAGATTAATATGAACATTCCTTAAACACAACTAAAAGAAATGATTTCTGCAAAATGACGGAGTTAATTTTAGTTGTCTTGAAGGTCTCTTTGCAATCCAAAATTCATCCAGTTAAGTCCATGATATTATGATGTGGGATGTTAATATCTTTACCTTTTTAAAATTAAAATAACCATTGAAAGTAGTATGCGCAAATGCATATCAAAACTGTACATCAAATAAGAATAAGTCTGTTTTCCCTTTGGTTTTAGCTGCTTTTACAAAATTCATAAATGACAGATTAACTCCACCTCAGGATGTGAAATACAAAAATTGATGTTTGTGATCAGAGCATTTCTTTATTAGCTGCTTGAATAAAATTGCCATTTTAAAAACTTTAAGTTCCATTTACTAGCATTTGGAGTAACATTTTCCATGGGCTTCATTTAGTTCTGCTGATAAATTTTTATTTAACTATTTCTATTCCTTTGGAGAGAATTCTAAATGGGATTCATAATGGCCTGGATTCTTTTCTTCAGGATTAAGATGTGTATGAAAATGAGGAAAATAGACTCTTTGACCCCATGATTACAGCTCCCCATATTTCCTTACTACTTTTATTAATTTATGTAGGTGGCTTAACTGCAAATACAGAAATTCAAGTAATTGTTTTAAAACCTATTCTAACTGAATCCTCAGGGGGGACCACACGAAAGCCTTGAGAGTTTGAGTAATACGAAGACTTGGTTTGAGTATTGCAGATTGTTAGAAATTCCAAATTTGGTACTAAATTAAATATACTCATAGAATTTTATTATAGTACAGACAAAGCTATGGTAGAGCAAGATAATGTATAAATGGCCCTTATTTGGAGCATATAGAGTGGGAGCATATTTTGCAGTGAAAGGGGAACTAAAGGAAAAGGTGTTCTCTACTTGTAGACTTGTAAAGGCCTCAGAGTTTTCTTTATGTTATTGTAGAAAGACATTATTTTTGCTTTGGCGTGCTTAAAACTAAAGGGCAAATGATCCAAAAGAATAATCTTGAAATTCAATAGCAAGAAAACTACTTGACATTGTGGGCTAGAGGCCAGCAAACGTGTTGCTTTCATTGAATGCGTGGGAAATGGGGCAGGCCTGGAATTTAAAGAGACAGGGTGCAGTATGCTAGAAAAGAAAAGCCCTCCTGTATGATTTGCCTACTGGGAGAAAAAAAAAAATAGACTTACAGTTTTCTCTAAGGGATCTTTATTGGATCAACCATTTAAGACACTGAGTGAATTTTTCCTAACTCTGCCTCCCATCTCCCTTAGCCATCTTCTCTTGTCTGAAATTGGTGCCTGGTAAATTTGTTTATAACAGAGGAGAAGCAGCTTTTCAAATAAAAGTACTTTGTAGCCTGTTCAAATGGAGTATAATGTAATTCTCCCTGAAATTGAGCACTTATTACTTTGTTTATGTAGCTGTTTAAAAAGGGGGGGAGGGTGCGATGAGGAGTGGGAGGGGGGACTCCTGGAACCTTTGCTTTAGAAATTTCTCTTTTTTTCTGTCTGAGTTTCCTCCCCCATCCACTCATGAATCCCCCTTGGCCCCCTCCCCCACTTCCCACAATCCTTCAATAAAATAGTATTTAAAAGACTTGAATAACCAGTCCTATGTACCAGCTTCTTGCTCGAGGCAATAATGTTGTACTATTTTCAATGGGTGGTCTTGAATCTCCATGGGAGATTTCACAGGCAGTGGGCTCCAAGACCCACTAAGTGTATTATTTTGAACATAACCAGTTAAATTCCCGAGCCATAGACAATATACAGAGATAATTTTACATGATTGAAGTCCCATAGTTAATTACTTACAAATCCATTTATTTAGTTTTATTTGAAGAATTTATGGCTTAAATCCCTAAAAGTGACACATATTATTAACCCAGGATTTGAGGTTTCCTTTTTAAAACAAGTAAGCCATTCATACATGTCAATTCCGGAGTACCCATTTGTGTGTATATTTTAATTCATAGGTGTTTTTTGTTTTAATTTTTTTCCTTTAGGAAACCAACAACTAGTAGTCATTTCCAAATGTTAAGTTGTTGAAGTCCTATTTCTCCTACTGGAGAGGTACTGTAAGATGATAGGATCTATTATAATAAAAAATAGATCAGATAGGTTTATAATCAGTATCTTTTGCTTGTGGCATGGAGCCGAAATGTATAGTAACCTGAAATTTCACTCAGATTGGTTTGGGTTAAACCTCCGTGGAAGCAAACAGGATTGGAATTACAAATTAAATACTGGATTGAGATTGCCCTTTGGGGAAAAAAAAATGTTTCTTTAGGCGACCTTACTTTAAATAAAATAATATATTTACTTATATGTTGTAAATATTGAAATGGGGACTGCTGCTGTCATGCCCATTCCTGCATAACTTAGTTGAAAGTAATTTTGGGAGTTTCTTCCCAGTGTGAACCAGTGGTTATTCACCATTGTGATAGCATAACTTTGTTGGGTCACTGATTTGATGACTTTTTTCCCTTTATTTACATTCTTGAGAAAATTAATTTCTGAAGAATGTCGGATTTCTGTTTCGAGTACACATCTCTTAAGTCCTGAAATACCTGTTTTCCATCGGCTAAGTGGAGAAACGTTTAGGAGCAGGTATCCCAGATGTGTTGGTAAAGCCAGATGATCTATGATGAGAGATCATTTTTGTTTATTTTAAACAATGTAAGTAATTGTAGGTGGAAAATTGCAGGCTTGGAGGAGCTGAGTGTGTTTCTTGTATAAAAATTATTATACACTTGTTTTAGGTCATATGTAAAATGATGTGACTTACGCAGTTTTCTTCACTGCAAAATTCACATCATTTTAAAATGTGTCTCATCAGTTTATGGCACTGACTAAATGTTTGCCTTTTCTTTTTTAGCTCAGGACTAGTCCTTGAATAGCTAAAAAGTTTTCCAGTAGTTTTTATAAGTAAGTTTAAAGCAGTGATAGCCATCTGAAGTTTATCTTGTGTAGCCAGCATTTAAGAGTTATTAAGATTGTCTCCACACAAAAAAGAAACTGCTCTTAGGTCCATACATGCGAATAAAAGTTAAAGGTTGGTAAAAATGAGCTTGTCAAGTAAACTTTCTGACTGAGGAATAATTTTGTTTTCATTATCCGTTCCCTTGGCTGAAAATGAAATAGAAACGATCTGGTTACTAAAGACTGGCGCTGTATTGGATCACTTCCTTGAGCTTTTGCTATGATCGTGGAAGGCAAAGTTAGACAGCTGCTGTAGATTTTGCCAGTGTCCTCACAAAAGAAGTTGTTTAACCCTGTTAGTTTCAGACACTATCATTTCTACTTTGCAGATACCCTTGCTGTGTTCAGTATGAACAATGTCCTCGCTGTGTTAGATAGGAGTGTCTGTGATTGCGATTTGAACTTGTGATTTATAGGAAGGTGGTGTAGCAGAAAATGAGTAATTTTAGTACTCCATTACAACACAGTTTCATGTCTTGGAGTATGACAAATCTCAACAGGTTTGCTTATATTGAGGCAGATTTAAAAACTTAAGACTCTTCTATTAGACTTGGCTTTTTGTACCTGAAGATTGTTAGGGAATTGGGAAAATTGTGGAAAGGTGTGAAAATGGAGTTTGACCTACAATCCATGACAGTTGGGTATTTAAATGTCCTTTTTGGGGCTTGAAGTCCAGAGGAAATACTAAGTCATTGGCTTTAAAATCTCATTTTGGGTAAGTGTCGAATTAAAACAGTACCACGTACTCTCACAATTGATGTCATAGTGTTAAAAATCCCAACGATATTGGGTTCTTTTTGCATAATGTATTTGCATCTTTGTCATAGGTTTAAAGGGCAGGGAAATACTTCGTTGTTAAGGCTGAAGACGGCAAGATTTTGAAACCTACTGCTATGTGATTAAATCAGTGTGTTTGCCCTGAGGCTTCAGCCACTCAATCTGAATTCATAGTCTAAAATTTTGGATTCCTGCTCTGTTTGAAAATAATACTTCTTAAAAATCTTAAGACTCCCTTTGCCTACTCAGATGAAAACTACTGAGGCAAATGACCAGGGTTAAGATTTTCATGCAATCAAGACGGAAGATAATTTCAGTATTTTAAAGAGAAAGTTCACAGCCATTTTACGTAAAATTTTACTGGGCTTTTCGTTAATCTAAAATAACTGGTCTATAAGTACTTTATCAGTGAAAACTGCTCAGCATGTAAAACGAGGGGTAGAAGGAGCACAAAGGCTTCCTGCAAATTAAGGGCACAATGAGCACTAACGGACTTGCCAGCCATCTCCAGCTGTGAGATTATTATCGTTTTTGCAAACCCTTTTCTCTCAAAACTAAATCAAGAATGGTAGAGTCCTGATAAAAAGAAGTGTAGAAAAGCCTAACTAATCCTTAGATGAGTTACTTCAAACGTGCCAAAATAGAATAAAATCAGTTAATAGCATGGATTAAAGGTTACTTTTAATGCATTTTTATCACTCACGTTGAGAATTTTGTTGTATGTTAATGCGTTTGGCCTTGGTTAAAGAAAAAAAAAAAAAACAAAAAAACAACCGGAGAGAAAATATAGTTAAATTTGAGAGATTCCATAATCCACTTGTTATGAGGAAATTTAGTACTAACGTTAGGTGCCAAAATTGACCTAAGAGATAAAAGCTGTGTACTTGAGATCAGAGCTGTAAACAGGTGGCTCCAATTTAAAGCGGTAAATTTTCGGGTTATAATGAGAGGGCTCATCTGTGTACTTCAAGGGTTGATATATTGTATAGATTTTAAAAAACAATATGGCTCTGTGTCCTTGGATAAATATGTACAAGTTGTTCCTTGGATAAGATCACAGAAGAGTGCTAAAATCAGGTCTGGATCAGTGTTTTAGAATTGCTTGATTCTTACAGGTGGTAGAGGAGGAGGAAAAGTAAGAGGCAGGTTTTTGGGTGCAAAGGTAGTCTTCCCCCTGTATGCACATATCTGGGATCTTTCATATCCTGAGGAGACTGTGTCGTCTGTACTTTTAATTCAGAATCACGTGTTTGCCAACTACTTACTTTGTGAAATACTTTTTTCATTTCACTGGCATATTATGATAGAGCTGCCAAAAGTATTGGGTTGAGGAAAAACTGATTTGGCATTCTGTCGTTGGTAAGAAGAATTTTAAAAAGTAACACGTCTTCCTCTTTTTAGGTGCAGGGTGTGTATGTATCAACCTTAATAAAACTTTATTATAAGAACCTGGGCACTGGGAGATTTTATAATCATGTCACATTTGCCACGCCCCTTAGATGCCAAACTGTAAGTTTCTCTAATGGGAATTAGCATTTATTTTCTTGTAATGGGTGTCTTGCTTTTGCTGTGGTTTAATTGGAAATAGCTTGACTGGTACCCTCAGCACGTGTGTGTGCTGTGTATGTCAGGTCCTTTCATGCGTGTGCCATCCCACATAGAGTGATTTTTTCATAAGCCATGTGAGCATTAAGGTCTATTAGTTTACTCAAAACGTACAGTTGCCCATACATAAATTTCTTCTGTTTGATATGCTGACCAAATTTAACCTTATACAAAGCTTCTAGCTTGAATGAGTTTTGCAACATTGAATAAATACTGTACTGTATAGTTACTTATGTGCTCAAGAAGCTGAACTTTCGTTCCATCCCATTAAGTTCCCATGGGATAGTTATTTCTCTGAAAGCAGAGTAATTCTTAATTTTTGGAGGCTTGAAAATGGGGAAAATAGCCATATGCATGAGGGGGAAGAAATTCTAGTTGATCCACATCTAAAAAACAATTCAAAGTACTTGGACGTCTTAAATTCTCTTGGGGGGGAAGAAACCCCCACCACAATGCTGCCGAATTGTTTTATTTCTGTAGTTATGTCTTTGTGTGTTTATAGGAGTGGGAACATTTTATCTTCTGTGTTTCTGTTGAGGTTGTTTTTCAGCAGTGTCCCAAGAAAAGTCCTGGAGGCTAGCTTTGAAGCCCTGTGGACAAGCTGGATATCAAAGAGCCAGAGGAATTCGGCAGTAATTGTTTTATGGCTGGCCAGAAATCAGACCTATTTGTATAGGTAGCACACAAAATAGCTGTGATTTGACAATTTGGTGCTATTTATACCTACCATAAAAAGAGAAAAGAAAAAGTTAAAGGGGTATTTTGGAAACAGGAACTAAGCTGTAAATGCAAATTGCTTCACCATTTTCTCAAAGGAACAAAAAAAGGAAAGGGTTAGGAAGTTTTTATTGAAGCTCTGTTATTGAGGATCTGTCTGCTTTCAAGACATTTAATATTTACTCACACTGAGACTACACTTCTTTCTGTTTTGCAGTTTTTTTTTTTTTTCACTATTCCCATCTGAATAAAGTTATTTTTGTGGAGCAAAAGGAATTCTCTGGAGAGGGACAGTGCAAATCACAAAGTTTCCAGCTCTATCTTAATAGACCTTTAACATTTCATCTTACTGTTTTTATTTAGCTTTGGATAAGAACCATCTGCTGTTGCTAGAGCGAAGTTTTTTCTTTACACATAAGTTATATTTTCAACAAGTAGTCATAGGTTGTTTACTGAGGTGGTGGGTGAGGATTCATGGTATTTCAGAAGTATACAGAAGGAAATTTTCACAACTATTCTTGTGTCTGCTAGAGAGGTCTTTTTGAATACAAAGTGCCTAAGCTGTTACTCTCACCTAGAGTATATTCCAAGCTCAAGGTGGGCGGTGTATCATGGTTTGTACGTCCATGAGCAGCCCAAAGTGAAGTTTGACTGTTTCCAGAATGTCATTCAGACCTTTTGAGGTTGTCAAATGCTTCATTGTTTTGTCTTGAAACCCCCAGCCCCAGAGCAGTCTGAGTCTGGGGCATTGGGGCAGAGAAAAAGCAAACACGTCTATGATTGACTACATTTTTTTTTTCTTTTTAAAGAAACCCTAGAAAATGCCTGGGGACCCCTGGGGGTTTGTCACAATTTAAAACCATTTTACCATTGAAGGCGTTCCAGTGCTTTCGAATTGGGGCTGTATTAATTTGCTTTGGTTTTAATTTTTTTCATTGGATTCTGATCAGTAGTAAGTAGAGTGGCCTTTGGCATGTGTACCTTAATTTTTGGGCGAAGGTGCTAAAGTTTTGATTGGATAAAGAGAATTCATTGAGAGTAGGAGGAGAGAAGGGGAAACTGGTAGACATAAGTCTGGTTTGGGGGACAATCAGTTTTGTCTTTTTTTTTTTTCTCAAATAGACTGTGAAGAGTCAGAAGCGGCTGAATCAAGATTTAAAACATACCTGAAACTAATAAGATACTGCATGTCAATTAAACTTCAATAAAAAAAGGTTGAAGAGAAAAAGAAGCATGTTCTCAAAAAATGGAAAAAAAGGGGGGGGAGGGGAATCTCCTAAAAGCTGGAAACCTAATTGGATTTCAAGATGGATTCCCCTTAGGGAAATAGGTGAAGGGACTTTATAGAGAAGAATCATCCTGGATCGCTGTTACTCATCACCGAGTATGAAAACTCAGGTTGGAGGAAGGTTAAGGACATAGCTTAGTTACAGACCATCCATGGGGGTGGAGAATATATAGCAGGGTTAGGGCTGACTAATGAAGGGTTGTATTTCTAAAGTAGTGATCATTTATTCAACCAACACTGAGCACTTACTGTGTGCCAGGAATTGCTCTAAACATTGAGGATAACAGCAGGAATAGAGGTAATTTTTGTTGTATAGGAGTGCATCAGACTTGTCAAAAAACAAATCACAAGATGAGTGCTTTTATGAAGCTATGAAAACAAAGCTGTGGAAACAAAGTTCTGAGTGACTAGTTGTGCCCAGGTTTCAAACTTGAACTAAGGTGGTGGTGGTGTTGTTTTAATTGCAAGAGAAAAGTCTAATAAAAAAGAGAATGTGTGGATTAAAAAAAAATCCTGACTCTCTTTTAATTTAATAAATTAAAAAAAAAAAAGAAAAAGAAAAATTTTGGGGGAAAAAAAACCAAACTAGGGGCTCCTGGGTGGCTCAGTACGTTAAGCGCCTGCCTTCAGTTCAGGTCATGATCTCAGGGTCCTGAGATCGAGTCCCATGTCAGGAGCCTGCTTCTCCCTCTCCCTCTGCCCCTCCCCCTGCTTGTGTGCGTGCTCTCTCTCTCTCTCTCTCTCTCTCAAATAAAAGCCATTTTTAAGAACTTGTAGGTTAG
>NC_138382.1:37629952-37651973 GCF_054177405.1 Leptonychotes weddellii | reverse complement strand
GGGGGGGGGAGAGGGGAGATAGACTTAGAAACATACATTTCAGTACAACTTAAGAATTATAGTTGATGTAAGAGTGGAGTTTTATAGAAGCATAATGGGGCAAGTGAAGATTGGAGATGAGCACAGTTATGTGTGCGTTTATGTAGCAAATGTTTGAACCTGAATCTCTTTTCGTATTTTGTACCATTTTTGTTTTATACAGCATTTTATGTTGTTTAGCTTTCTTTTTTTCCCCCTCCAGAGACTATTTATGACCATACTTGAACAATGCAGTGAAATTCTTCCTTAGCTCAAGCTGTTGTGAAGCCAAAAATAGATCTGGGCTGAGATTGGACTTTGTGGTACAAATTGTGGTTTGTAGGTTGTGACTGTTATTGTTCTAACAGATAACTGGAATTTTAAAATTATTTAGAAGTACGACAAATGTTGCTGAGACAAAAGGGGACCTGGCTGATTTTTAAATGGTGTGTTAGAACAATAAGCAGATGTCTTAGTTCCAGGAACTGTTTGGAATGAAATTGTTTTTGTTAAAGAATATTAGTAAACTTCTACGGAATAGTAGGATTGGAGCCTGCAGTCTTGCAGGAACCTTACTTGTTGTATCCCCCCTCCCCTGGGTCCCCATGTCTTTTTTTGTGTCCTTTCTCTGGAAACTGAAAAGCATGAAATAGGTTTCAGAGAAAGAAAAACCAAAGATAGTAATAACAAGACTCTCAAACTTTCCAGTCACTTTGGTCAAGTGCAGTGCAGGAGCATTGCTCTGCAACAGTATTTGTGTTCAGAAGAAGTGTGGAAGAGTCTAGTAATAAACATGGAAAAAGTAAGGAGGGCTGAACCTCATTTGCATGGCTCAAAAGTAGATAGCTTTCTGAGAGTCTTATTTTTATTTTATCGAGACTCTTAAAGAATGTATGAAGGCAAATCTGTTGCAAAAGAAAGCTTATTAAATTTTTTTTATCTGATATCTATACAAATCACTTAAGAGACAAGTAGAATCTATTTCTGCTCTAAGACTGCTTGTTCCTTCTGGACAGGATTTTTTTTTTTTTTTTTCCTTTAATCCCTGTATCACACTTTTAAACATAAGAGGTGTTGAATAAACATAGATACCTTAGTAAAGCTCTTGATATATAAAAATACATAAGGTATATAAAAACACCCACTATGTGCCAGAGTACTGAGTACTATACAAGAATTACGTAATTAGTCTAATGGTCACTCTGTGAATTGGAGTACTACCAGTACTACTCTCTCTTTTTTTAAAAAAGATTTTATTTATTTATTTGACAGAGAGAGAGAGACAGAGAGAGAGGGAACACAAGCAGGGGGAGTGGGAGAGGGAGAAGCAGGCTTCCCACGGAGCAGGGAGCCCGATGCGGGGCTCGATCCCAGGACCCTGGGATCATGACCTGAGCCGAAGGCAGATGCTTAACAACTGAGCCACCCAGGTGCCCCAGTACTACTCTCATAATAAATAAGTTCATCAAGGTTGCAGGATAAAAGGTCAATATACAAAAATCAGTAGTATTCTGTATACTTGAACAATCTGAGAATGAAATTAAGAAAACAATTCCATTTATAATAGCATCAAAAGAATAAAATACTTAGGAATACATTTAACAGAAGAAGTAAAACTTATGCTCTGAAACTAGAAAACATTGAAAGAAATTAAAGAATATCTAAATAAATGGAAAAATATCCCATGTTCGTCAATCAGAAGGCTTAATATTGTTAAGATGGCAATACTCCCCAAATTGATCTACAGGTTCAGTCCAGTCCCTGTCAGTATCCTATCTGGTGTCTTTGTACATATCGACAAGCTGGTTTAAAATTCATGTGGAATTGCAGTGGACCCAGGATAGCCAAAACATTTGAAAAAGAGCAAAAAATTTGGACTCACACTTCCCAATTTCAAAACTTATTACAAAACAATGTTAATCAAGGCAATGTGGTACAGACATAAGGTTAGATGTGTAGGTCAGTGGTATAGAATTGAGAATCCAGAAATAAACCCATGTGTCTTTGGTCAACAAGAATGCCAAGACCATTTACTAAGGAAAGAATAGTCTTTTCAATAAATGGTACTGAGAGAACTGGATATCCAC
Source organism: Leptonychotes weddellii (assembly GCF_054177405.1). NCBI lineage: Eukaryota > Metazoa > Chordata > Mammalia > Carnivora > Phocidae > Leptonychotes > Leptonychotes weddellii. Next base: position 37,649,868 of record NC_138382.1, on the reverse strand, counting down.
ATGCAAAAGAATGAAATTGGACCCCTACCTGACAGCATTTGTAAAATTTAACTCAAAATTGGTCAAAGACCTAAGAGCTGTAACCATAAAACCCTTAGAAGGAAGCATAGGGATTAATCTTCATGACCTTAGATTTGGCAGGAAATGGATTCTCAGATATAAGACCAATAACATGAGCAACAACAACAAAAAATAGATAAATTGGATTTTATAAAAATAAAAAACTTTTGTGCTTCAAATGACATTATCAAGAAAAGAAAACCCAGAGAATGGGACAACATATTTTTAAATCACATATCTGATAAGGGCTTGTATCTGTAATACCTACACACATAACTCAAGAATATGAAAAATAACTCAGTTAAAAATGGGCAAAGGATATGAATAGACATTTCTTCAAAGAAGAAAGGCACATGGCCAATAAGTATGTGAAAAGATGTCTAACATGATTAGTTATTAGGGAAATGCAAATCAAAACCACAGTGAGATACCATATTATATCCATTAGGATGACTATAATAAAAAATACTGGGGAGGATGTGGAGAAATCAGAACCCTCACACACTGCTGGAGGGACGATAAAATGGTGCATCCATTTTAGAAAATAGTTTGGCAGTTCCTCAGTTACCATATACCCCAGCAATTCTACTCCTTGGTATCTGCTTAAGAGAAATGAAAACATGTCCACACAGAAGCTTGCATATGAATGTTTATAGCAGCATTATTCATAGTAGCCAAAGGGTGGAAACATCCCATATGTCTATCAAATAATGCATGGATAAACAAAATGTGGTATATTCATATAATGGGTTATTATTTGGCCATAAAAAGAAATGAAATACTGATACATGCTATAATATGGATGGACCTTGAAAACACTGTGCTAAGTGACACAAAGCTATTCACAGAACACATATTATATGATTTTATTTATATTAAATGTCCAGAATAGGGATATCTATAAAGAGAGAATTTAGATTAGTGGTTGCTTGGGGCTGGGGAGTTTTGGGGGAAAGAAAAGGTGATAGCTAAAGGGTACAGGGTTTCTTTCTTTCTTGGTTTCTTTCTTTCCTTTTTTGAGATGATGAAAGTGTTCCAAACTTGACTATGGTGATGGTTGCACATGTCTGAATATACTGAAAACCATTAAATTGCACATTTTAAATAGATGAATATATGGTATATGAATTATCTCAGTAAAGCTGTTATTTAAAAAAAGTTTGCCTAATGTTCATTAACAAAAATGTTGACACAAAACATTATCTTCATGTTTATTATACATTTGGGAACTAAATTAAACCTTGATGGCATGCCTTTCTTCTGAAAGGAGGCACATGTCAACATTCCAGGGTTTTTCATGGCCCCAATATGATTTATTAAAGGAGCATTGTTTCCTAGGTTGAGCAGGACCTAATTAAAAAAGTGTATCTAGTTGTTTTAGTAACTTTATTCCAGTTTGGTGTATATATTTATTTTGTTTCCATCCATCAAAAATATAGCTCTTAGTTATGGGAAGTAATAACAATGTTCATTGAATGCTTAGCATGGATATGTCCTGATTTTATTTATTTCTTTATTTGTCAGAGAGAGAGAGCTAGCGAGACAGAGAGAGAGAGAGAGTACAAGCAGGGGGAGCAGCAAGCAGATAGAGAAGCTATCGATGCGGGGCTCGATCCCAGGGCCCCGGAATCATGACCTGAGCCGAAGGCAGACGCTTAACCGACTGAGCCACCCAGGCATCCCCTATTATAAGGGATTTTAATGTGTTAGTAAATCTCACAATAATTCTGTAAAGTAAATATAGTAACCCTAAGTTTAAAGATGGGGAAATTGAGGCACAGGGTTTAAGTAATGTAGTCAAAATGAAATAGTAGGTAAGTGACAGAATATGATAGTAGGTAGCAGCCATGTTTTGTAGTGTTCTGGGCCAGGCATATCTTACCTTGAACAATAGATGTTTCTGGTAGTATGTGTTTAAATAACTTTTTGTAAGTGAAACCATATTTTTAATGTTCTAAAGGAGCTTATTATTTTAAATGAAAACTGCAAATAAGTCAGTTCCTTTTTATCATCTTGACAATTGTGACATCTTAAATCAGGACACTCTTGTACGTTTGATTGAATGTAGTAATTTCCCTGGTAATTCTATTGATTGGGTAGTTTTAAAGCTGTACAAGTTTCATTTTGCAAACTTTTATTGAAGACTTATTTTTTGAAGTAAAGAGAAAGTGCTCTAAGAAAGTCCATAGGAGGCAATTCCTGATCTAGAATTAGCTGGTGATAAAAGCTTATAAAACAGTTTTCCCTGAAGCCTGTCCTTAATTTAAGCTTGTAAATTATGTTGCCTTTCATGTCTTAAGTTTTGTATATACCCTACCAGCTGCCTTGCCCAAAACAGTAGCCACTAGACACATGTGGCTATTGACATTTAAATATAAATTAATCAAGATAAAATAAAATAAAATTCAATTCCTCAGTCATTAACCATATTTCAAGTGCTTAATAGTTGTGTGTAGCTAGTGTCTGCCATAGTTAGACAGAGCTGGACTAGAGAAATGGTAACATATCCCCAGGACTTCTTTTTACAGTGGAATTAAGATGGTATATGTAATTTTATGGGGAATCGAAAGTAGAGGAAAAGGATCTAATGGGACTTTTAATATAAAATTATATGTTACCTTTTAAAAAACTTAAAAAAAATATATTTTATTTGAGAGAGAGCACGAGCTCTGGGTGGGGGAGGAGCAGAGGGAGAAGCAGACTCCCCACTGAGGGAGTACATCCAGGGGCTCCATCCCAGGTCCCTGGGATCATGACCTGAGCCACCCAGGTGCCCTAAATTTTTTGTTTGTTTGTTTAAAGTTTTTTTATTGATTTTTTCTTTTTAAGTAAGTTTTTCCCCCAATGTGGGGCTCTAACTCACAACCCAGAGAGGAGTCGCACAGTCGTCTAAGCCAGCCAGGTGTCCCTGTTACTTAAAAGAAAAACAACAAACAAAAAACGCCAAAAAACAGGATGAAAAATACACAGATAAGTTTTATCTGACATAGGAGCTTTCGTAAGGAAAGGACCCAAAGAAATAGTTAGACCTGTGTATTTCTATGCTAGGTTTGATGAAGAGTGGGTGATTGTGGAGGAATATGACAGATTAAGGAGTATGAGGTAATTGTAGTAAAATGGAAGAAATTTAGCAAGTCCTGTTTGTTGGGATTCTTCTGGCGTCCCTTTGTCTTCAGAGATAAGGATGCTTCTTTACTCCAGGTATTGGGAGGGTACCTCTCACAGGAGGATTTATGACCTCTTGGGGGTACCTTCTCTCACATTTTCATTAGGTACCTTATTGCCAGTTCCATTTTTTAGTAACATTTCTTTTTTTTCCCCCACAGAGTTGTTAATCAAGTGCATCTAGGCTGCCATGTAGATTACCAGTTTATTATAAAGGATATAACTCGGGAATAGTCGGATTAAAGAAAGGCATGGGGCAAGGTATGGGGAAAGAGTATGGAGCTTCCATGCCCTCTCTGAGTACACCACTCTCCCGGAATCTCCACGTGTTCATCAGTGTGGAAAGTTCCCTGTGTCATATTTTTCAAAACCCTGGAGGATCTTCACAAGTTCCTCCACAAACTAAAAAATATGGGAAACTGTGATGTTGATAAAGAATATTAATTATACTGCATGTTAAATGCAATTACATGCTGTAAAATAAAGTCTCCTCCCATATGCTCATAAGAAGTTAGTGATAATAAATTCATTAAATGCAAAAGGAAATACGAAGGCTTTGGTGTAGTATACTGTTAACTAACATTTAATTTTGACAAAAACTATAAATGTATGTTGAGAGAATAATGCAGCAAATGTTCATATGCCACAATTCATTAACATATGGCCATATTTGGTTGTGTTGTGGATCATTTAAAAATGACTTGCAGTCACAGTACTTGACCTTTAATACTTACAGCATGCATCTCCTAAGAATCAGGATGTTATCCTTTATAGTAATATTACAATTAGCACACAGGAAAGAAGTGATCAGTTTGTCCATAATATCATATAATGTCAGGGGTATATAAAAATCCACTTGTCTTCCAAATATCTCTTGGTTCTTTCTCCCCAAGCCAGGATCCCGTCACGTTTTATGCAATTCTTTTAGTCTTAAGCAGTCTCCACTCCTTCTATTTTTGATTTTCATGAAATGGCAACCCCTTCAACTTTTCTTTTGAAGAATTTCCAATTTACAGTAAAGTTGAAAAAAAAATAGTACAGGGAATTCTTAGCGTCATCAATTATTAATACTTTGCTTCAAGTGCTTTATCTCTTTGCTTATTTTTATACCTCCCAATCACTTGAAAGTAAGTTGCACATATCATGGCCTCTCACCCCTAAAGACTTGGCAGTGTATCTCCTAAGAACAGTGATATTCTACAAAACACAAAACTATTGATCACATCTAAAATTTAAAATAGCTTTAAGGTGTCATGTCTCTGTGGTATCCTATGGTCTAGGACATTACCCTATTGCCACCTCTTTTTCCCCGTCTGATCTTCACATTGACATCTTTTAAGAGGCTAGGCTAGTTGTGTTAGAGAACCTCCAACAATTTGGACTTGTCTATTTTCTTGGGGAGCCATTTAACTTGAATTCTCCATCCCCTGTATTTCTTGTGAGTTGAAGTTAGATCTATAAGCTTTGTTCAGTTTAGGGTAGGTGTTTTTAGTGAGAAACTTTCAAGGTACTTCTTGTTGTACTTCACATCAGGAGGCACCTAGTGCTGATTTCCCCAATACTAGAGATACTGAGTTTTATCACATGATGGAAGTGGCAGAATCTGTTGTAATTTTCCCCCTTGTAATTACAAAGTGACCAGTGTGATGATACTTTGTATCTTTCAAATGTCATGTTCCGTAAATGGTCTTTCGTGTAATGTTTTTAGTTATCTATTGACCATCCTTATAGATGAACCTGAATCAGCTATTTCACTGGGATTGCATACTGGTGATTTTCTTAGTTCAGTAGCACTTGAGTTTAAAAGGATAGACATAGCATCTATTCCATTCCTCCCTCCCTCCATTTTTATCCATTAATAATACAGTTTTTGAAACCGTTTGTTTCATGGCAGATGCTTTCTGTCTGATTTTATGGTTAATTTAGTGAAAATGTGATATATAAATTTCTGTATGTAATTTCTCCAGTAATTTTTAAACATTGAGATCTGATGGGGAAGGTGGGTTCTAGAGGGAGGAGACTGATTTTAGTCAAATGTTTAGGTCTGTTTTAATTTCCATTGCCTGTGCTTCTTGGTTTTAAATATGCTTATGGCTTCTGAAGAGTCATGCTGTTTCAAAAGAAATTTCTATTTCTATAGATTTAGCTACAGTTCAGGAAAATTTTGTGAGTTTTTATTAAGTTCTGGGCATGGACATCAAGAATGCCATCATACACTTAACAGCTTTGGAAGCAAGTGTTGGAATGTAACTGTATAAACTTTTTTTCCCCCCCTTTGCCTTCTCTTTCATTGCTTCTTTGGTTTTATCATTGGGGATGGGTGTGAAAGCAACTTGTCTGAAATTTTGTTGCCCTTAGGGAGAGAGTGAAAATTCCCAGGATAGTTTTAGAGCTGATTCTTGATTTTGGAAGTATGGAACAGACCTTCTAGTAATCCTCTGGCTGCAGTGAACATGGGTTCTAGGAGGGGTATAGCTAGTCCTGTGAGTAGTGGGTGTTTTTTTTCTCTTTCTCGATTTCTCTTGTGCTTATGAGTCTTTATTAAAGAATTTTTCAAACTTTTTGAAGTAATAGTACTTTATTTTTTAATCCCCCCTCCCCATTCTTTGTTGAAGTCCTAACCTCCAGTACCTCAGAATTAACTGTATTTGAAGATAGTCTATAAAGAGGTAATTAAAGTTAAATGAGGTGATTGGGGTGAGCCCTAATCCAGTATGACTGTCCTAATAAGAAGGAGAGATTAGGATATAGGTATAAGGTATAAGACCACGTGGAGGCATGAAAAGAGGCCTCGGAAGAAATCAGCCCTGCTGACACTTTGATCTTGGGTTTCTAGCCTCTAGAACTGGGAGAAAGTAAGTCTCTGTTGTTTGAGGTACCCAGTCTGTGGTATTTTGTTGTGGCAGCCTGAGCAGACTAATATACCATATGATCCAGCAATCATGCCTAAGTATTTATACACATAGTTAAGTAAATTAGTCTGGGTTGTATCTAAAGCCACATATAAGGCAGGGAAAGGGCAGTGTGGATCAGGAATAACCACATGCTAGGGTTAAGTTAGGATAGATTGTGAGCTTAAAAATCCAATTTCCCACCTTTCATTTTATGTTGTTTAGGTAAGTGATGGGAATAGGTAAAATGTCCACCTAGGAGCTTGCCCTGTTTTCTCTCTTGTGTAGGTTTTATTGGTTTTACTTGGGAATGAAAGGATGTTAATATGATTGGTGGTTAACCAGTACCTCTTCATTCTGTTTCTGTAGCATTTCTTAAAAAACACTCTTCCTTTCTTTCATTTGGGAACTCATTTTCTTACTTTTAGTTTAATCTTCCTTTGAAAGCACCCTTCATATTTAATACACAGCCAATCATTGCTGTGAATCTTCTCTCCTTAAACATATTTGTCTTAAAATCCCTTTTAGTGTGAGTCCACAGTTTGGACATAGATTAATTTTCAGATGATTCTTTGTTTCATTGTTTCCCAAACATTTCACAGTTTGGTGCCATATTGTAAAGGTGTCCCCCCTCAGTCTGGAATGTCTTCGGTGCCTTACCCATAGCCAGTTCCCTTTTTATGGTCTTTAGCACTCACAGGTTGTTTTTATTCATTTATATTTTTAAGATTTATTTTAGAGAGAAAACGAGTGGGAGGGGCAGAGGGAGAGAGAGAATCTCAAGCGGACTCCGTGCTGAGCGGGGAGTCCTAAGTGTGGGATCCCACAACCCTGAGATCACGACCTGAGCTGAAACCAAAAGTCAGATGCTCAACAGACTGTGCCACCTAGGCGCCCCCACAAGTTGTTTTTAAATGTTTATATGTTTGTCTTGTGGGCCAGCGTGAGCCCTCCTGTGGTAGCGTTTGCAGGACACACCTGTTGGATCACCACCTACAATGGAATCATGTTAAAAAGGCTGCTTTCTGAACACTATCTTCCAGTCCTATTGGCTCAGAACCTTTTGAGAGTGAAATCTGGGTACCTGCGTATTATTTATTTTTATTTTTTAAAAATTTTTTTAAGTAATCTCTACACCCAACGTGGGGCTTGAACCCTCGACTACAAAAGAGTCGCATGTTCTTCCAACTCAGCCAGCCAGGTGCCCGAGGAACCTGCATTTTAACAAGCTCCCTGGTGATTCTAAGTTGGAGTGCCTCTACTGTAGAGTAGGGGCAGCAGCTTAACTCATCTTCCCCAGTGTCCCAGGCCATAGTAAGTTAGGGAGAACAATAAACTAGATTAAAAAAAGAGGTCTGGTAAGTTCAAAATGCCACTAAATTTACTTAAATGCCACCATTATTTGAAAGTAATACAGATTTGAAAACCAAGGTTTTATAAACTTCCTGAAATCCAAGGCTTTAAAATGTTGATATTATTTATTACTCAGGAGTAGATATACTTTTGGGAGGTTAGGATGGCAAAAAGTGTAGGGGCTCTTTCTATTTAGTACTTAGGTAAAAGGGGACTCTTATTTATTTATTATTCTATTTTTTAAAAAGATTTTATTATCTGAGAGAGACAGTGGGGGGGGGATGGGGGAAGCAGAGGGCAGAGGGAGAGGGAGAAACAGACTCCTGCTGAGTAGGGAGCCCGATGTGGGGCTCGATCCCAGGACCCTGAGATCATGACCTGGCCGAAGGCAGACACTTAACCAACTGAGCCACCCAGGCACCCCAAAAGGGGACTCTTATTTCCTAGGAAAGCATGACTGCCATTTTCATCCATCCTGGCTTCCTGGATGTCTAGAAGCTTGAAGGGTCATACCCATTGAAATGGTATAACCGTAGCTAAGTTAGAATGCTTGGTGGAACTCCCCCCTACTTGCTAGATGGGATGCTGCCCAATTTATGAATCCATGAATCGCTTAATAAAGTCAGATAAAAAAAAAAAAGTTAGGCACGCCTGGTGGCTCAGTCGGTTAAGTGTCGGACTCTTGATTTGGGCTCAGGTCATGATCTCAGGGTTCTGAGATTGAGCCCAGTTTTGGACTCCGTGCTCAGGGCAAAGTCTCCTTAAGATTCTCTTTCTCCCGGGGTGCCTGGGTGGCTCAGTCGTTAAGCGTCTGCCTTCGGCTCAGGTCATGATCCCAGGGTCCTGGGATCGAGCCCCATATGGGGCTCCCTGCTCCGCGGGAAGCCTGCTTCTCCCTCTCCCACTCCCCCTGCTTGTGTTCCCTCTCTCGCTGTGTCTCTCTCTGTCAAAAAAAAAAAAAAAAAAAAGATTCTCTTTCTCCCTTTTCCTCTGCCCCCCCCCCCATGCATGCTCTCTTTCTCTTTCTCAAATAAATAAATAAATCTTTAAAAAAGAAGTTAGAATGCTTGGTGAAGGGAAAGGTATAAAAAGGTTTCCCAACTTCTGACAACTGGCATAGATGACTTTTGTAAATGGGCCATTCATTACCCACAGAGTATTTTGTCCTGGTAGGTACTTTGTATCTTTAAGGGCTGCCTAGAAATCATCAGTTGACAGGGTGGTCTGGAATACTAGTATGAAGGAACTCGAGAGATAAAAACTTAGGAATGCTCAATCCTCAAATTCTTTTTTTCCGAAGAGGATTTCCCAGTGCACTCTAAAACCACATTATGGATTTTTTTCTTTTGATGGCTAAAATGGGGATCTTTCTTTGTGTCTTATAATTTAAGCATTATTGTATTATTGCACAGTGGAAAGCATAGAGGATTCCTTTGTCCTGGAGAGTAGAGTTCTGAATTTGAATTTGGCTCTGCTGTGTGTAGTGGAAAAGTTTCCCTAACCTTCAAGAGATTGCTTTCTTATCTGTAAAATGAGGATAGACAGATTAGCTTTCCCCAACTTCACTCAGAATAGTGATAATAGGATTGAGTAAAAAAGAGATTATGTATGAGAATGTGTTGTAAATAAGATAATAAATCAGTGATTTAAAAAAATTTATTACTATTTGCCATTACCAAAAGAATTAAGTTTTGGGTAAATAGTCTGATTTATAGTTGATTTTAACCATGAGAGAAAATCATTTTTATCTGTTTTGTGGCTTACTGCTTTTTAAAAAAGTTCTGTTTGCCGAGATGAATCTATTAGAAATCATTTTCTCCACTTGCTTATCTGTTGGAAATATTCAATAATTAAAATATAAACTTTTGTTTAAAAAACTAAGGGAAACTAGCATTATCTTTAAGTTGCAGAATCCTGCCTTTTATTTTGTTCTTGATGTTTGATAAGATAAAGGTAAAGATAAAGGCTTGGCTGGTTATTACTTAGTAAGTTTGAAGAAATTTAATTCATCAGATGTACTGCTGAGGAAAGAATCACGCTTTTGGTTTAAAAACAGATTCTAGGTTTCATTTCAAACTTAAAAAGATCAAAATAAGGGATGTAGAGGATAGATAAGGAAGAAGTATTATACCACAAGTAGTTCTTTCCTATTCCCTTTTATTTTTTGTTTTTTCTTTTCCCCACCCCGACCCCCTTTGAGGAATGGGTAACTATTCCCCTCCCCCAGGCCTAACCAGCAAGTCCCACTGCTTCACTACCTTCTGTCCCTTCCTTCCTCTCCTTTCTTGGAAAGCAAGAAGTAAAAAAAAAAAGAAAGAAAGAAAGAAAAAAAAATCTCCTGGAGGCTTATTAGGGCCTTTAAATTTGAGTTTGATTTGTGACCTGTCATAGTTTGAATAATTCGCTTCCATGGTATTTTGCTTATCTCAGCTTCCCAGCTGTATGCACAACTTCTGCCTCTTCTGTTTCTTGGCAGGTTAGATTATTTTTAAGGAGTAGAACCAGTTGTCTCCCCATCTCTCACCCCCAGTGATTTCCAGGGAGATTGGGGTCAGACATCTCAATTCCTAATCTCTTTTTCCCATCACCGACTAGCCGTGACTTCCTGAACATGGCAGTACCTGTTCATACTATTTTCATTCTTAAAAAAAAAAAAAAAAAAGACTTTGAGATTTACAAGTCAGCAGCCAGTGAGGAAAAGATAATGGATGCAGGTCTCTAACCAATCAATCTTGTAAAAGCCAGGATGACCATTGGTGATTCTCAGTGTTCTTCCCTTCTTCAGTTGTGTATTTGTCCATTTAATGTTTCTCAGTCTTGAGTGTACTAGAAAAATCTAATGCATTAGTACTGGCTGGGGCCCAGTCTTCTGCATTTCTAATAGGCAGTCAGGTGATCCTATTTATGGGTGGCCATCAGACTACGCTTTGGTAAACATACTTTTAGAATAGTGAAAAGAGTATTTTGCAGATAGCTCATCATGGAAAATAGATGGCAAATAAGCATATGAAAAGATGCTCAGTATCATGTCATTAGGGAATTGCAAATTAAAACAAAACGAGATACTACTACATACCTATTAAAAGGGTTAAGATCTAAAATATTGACAACACCAAATGCTGGCAAGGATGTGGAGCAACAGGAACTCTCATTCATTGCTGGTGCAAAATGATACAGTCACTTTGGAAGGGTTTGGCAATTTTTTGCAAAGATAAATATGTTCTTACATATGTTATGGACTGAATGTATACTCTTCAAATTCCTGTGTTGGACGGCCAAACCTCAATGTGATTGTATTTGGAGATAAGAGTCTTTATGGAGGTAAGTCAGTTTAAATGAGGTCTTAAAAGTGGGGCCCTGATCTGATAGTATTAGTGTCATTAAAAGAAAAGAATCACGCAGGAGAGAGATCAGTCTTCTCTCCCTCAGCCATGTTGAGGACCTACTTAGAAGGTCATGCTCTAACAACTAGGAAGAGAACTCTGACCAGAAACCAAATCAGCGGGCATGTTGATCTCGGACTTCTCAGTCTCCACAGGTGGGAGAAATAATTTCTGTTGTTCAAGCCACCCATTCTATAGTATTTTGTTATGGCAGACTAATACACCATCTGATCCAGCAATTGTGCTCCTTAAGTATTTACCCATATTAGTTGAAAACTTATTCCCACACAAAATCTGCACATGAATGTTCAATAACTGTTATTCGTACTTGGCAAAAATTGGAAGCAACCGAGATGTCCTTCAGTAAGTGAATGGATAAACTGTGGTACATCCATACAGTGGAATTTTATTCAGCAATAAAGAGAAATGAGCTATCAAACCATAAAAAGATATGGAAGAGCCTTAAATGCATATTGCTAAGTGAAAGAAGCCATTCTGAGAAGCCTACATATTATGTAATTCCAGCTCTATGACATTCTGTAAAAGGCAAAACTGTGGAGGCAGTAAAGATCGGTTGCCACAGATTTTGTGGAGAAGGACAGAAGAAAGGATGAATAGGTGGAATGTGGGATTTTTAGGGCAGTAAAACTATTCTGTATGATCCTGTGATGGTGTATACAAGACCTTATGAATTGTCAAAACCCATAGAATTATACAGCACAAAAAGGGGATCCTAAACTATGGACTTCAGTTAATAATAATGTATCGACATTGGTGCATCAGTTGTAACAAATGTACAACACCAACCTAAGATGTTATTTATAGGGAAACAGCAGGGAAAGGGTGAAGTGAGGGGGAGTGAGGGAAATGTATGGGAATTCTGTACTTTCTGCTACTTTTTCTGTAGACCTAAAACTGCTTAAAAGTAGTTTATTAATTTTAAATAGGTATTTTGCATTCACCCTTGTTTTATAGGGGAATCAACTTGAAATTAAAATAATAAAAAAATTCAGAAAAAAATTTTCATTGCAGTTGGATTTGAGCACCAGATACAGACTTCGTTCATCTTATTTTTTTAAAAAAGATTTTATTTATTTATTTGAGAGAGAGCAAGTGTGTGCGCATGAGTGGGGGGAAGGGCAGGAGAGGTAGAGGGAGAAGAGGACTCCCTGCTGATAAGCAGCGAGCCCATTGAGGGCTTGATCCCAGGACCCTGGGATCATGACCTGAGCTGAAGGCAGATGCTTAACCGACTGAGCCACCCAGGTGCCCCAAGACTTTGTTTCATTTTAAAAATAAGAAAAAAAAAAACGGGCGCCTGGGTGGCTCAGTTGGTTAAGTGTCCAATTCCTGATTACGGTTTAGGTCATCTCTGGGTCATGGGGTTGAGCCCTGCATTGGGCTCCTCCCTGGGCGTGGAGCCTGCTTAAGATTTCTTCTCCTTCCCTCTCCTCTTCCCCCCAGCACTTACCATTCCACCCACACTCACTCTCTCAAAAAAAAAAAAGAGAGAGAGAGAGAAACCAGATATCTTCAAACTGGAGGGAGGGCTACTCTGCTTAAGAAATGATGGAGACCCTCAGATGCCTTTTTGTTGTTTATTATTTAGAGAAACAGGCAAAGGTGATAATACTTCTCTTATCAAATTGAAGGGTTAAATCTGTGAAGAAGGGTTGAGTGTGGAATGTTTTCTTGGTACCTGATAGAATTACATAATGTTTCCTGGTCATTGAGTATCTGGGAAATTAGTTTAAGGTGCTTCGTTGACCGAGCATGGAGTAATCTTCCTAACTTTCATTGGCTGCCAGGGGCCTTAACAGCCTGAGCATTTTAATCAGCTGCTCCCTGGTTTGAGACCCACCTGTTGGGGTGGCTGGCCGGTTGTGTTCAGAATGGGAGTCAACCACCTCAAGAGTTAAAGGCGAATTGCATAGCCTCTTTTAGTACAAAAAAAAAAAAATTCCAAATGAATTTCTAGTATGAGTTAGGGAAGACTTATTTAGGTTGCCCTTGTAATCATTAAAGTGGTCTCTTAGAACTCCTAAGTTAATGAAAAGATAAAAAAAATTTTTTTTAAAGATTTTATTTACTTATTTGACAGAGAGATAGAGAGCACAAGTAGGCAGAGAGGCAGGCAAAGGGGGAGGGAGAAGCAGGCTCTCCGCCGAGCAGGGAGCCCGATGTGGGACTCGATCCCAGGACCCTGGGATCATGACCTGAGCCAAAGGCAGACGCTTAACCGACTGAGCCACCCAGGTGCCCCAAAGATAAAAATGTTTTGTAATTAGCAGATCAAAGCGTAACTGTAGCTGCTGTTTACATTGTCAGTATGTAAATGGAACTTCTGAAGGGAGTGAAATGAATTTGTTTAACACCTCTTTAATTTTGTTTATGTACTAACTTTGCTTAAAAGTCTCCCTCCCCCCACTTCCAGCTTCATGTTGATGATGCTAAGGTAAACATTAACTTACTCCTCTCACTTTAGTATCAAAGAAGGGAGTAATAGCAGTGTCCCAATTGTTGAGGCTTATTATTGAGTTCATCCATGCTTTAAAACAAAACATGATCTCGAAAGGTTCATTCATCAACCCTAAATCATATATGAATCCACTGATAATTTGAATTTAAAGAGGCACCAAAAAGCAATGGATATATCCATGGTAATCTTGATTTAGAATTTGGCATTATCGGGGTGCCTGGCTGGCCCAGTCAGCAGAGCATGCTACTTTTGGTCTCGGGGTTGGAGGTTTGAGTCCCAAATTGGGTGTAGAGATTACTTAAAAGTAAAATCTTTTTTTTTTTTTTTTTTAAAGATTTTTATTTATTTATTTGAGAGAGAGAGAATGAGAGACAGAGAGCATGAGAGGGAGGAGAGTCATAGGAAGAAGCAGACTCCCTGCTGAGCAGGGAGCCCGATGCGGGACTTGATCCTGGGACTCCAGGATCATGACCTGAGCCGAAGGCAGTCGCTTAACCAACTGAGCCACCCAGGCGCCCCTTAAAAGTAAAATCTTAAAAAAAAAAAAAAAAAGGAATTCGGCATTCATTATCTTTCTGTATGAATTAATGAACACTATGTAGCTTAGTTTGCACTGCTTGTTTGGAATATACTGTATACGTAAAAATAAACTCTGTTGACAGAAGCTTTTCTGTTTAGGTGGTTAGGCAGGTTAGCCTTGCGTTAAGTGTTGCAGGTCCAGTCCAGTCCCTCGAACTCGTGGGTGGGGTACTCTTTCTCCTTAAGGCAGTGCTCTTGACTGCCTGATTTCAAGGCTCTATCTACCTCGGCATGTTTGTGGGGAGGGCGCATAATGGAAACATTGGTTAGCCTTGCCTATCTGGAAGGAAAACTGCTTTATATTTCAAGTCATTCCATCCCTGATTGCTTTTTGGTTCACAGCTTTGATCTTCTCTAGGACTAGCCATTACACACAGTGTGCATTCTGGATAAAATGGCTCAAAGCAAATGGATTAAAAAGCTGTCCGAGAGAGCCTAAGAACTTATTTTATGAAAGCTCTCAGCTTTGCAGTGGTGGATCGCAATTGGGATTTATTCAGGACTAACAAGAGTGGGAACGTGTCTCTGGAAGGGTATTTCTTAAGAAGTTTGTTCTAAGTTACAAGCTGAGCTTCAAGAAAACTTGAGCTGTTACACCTCCACTGTCTGCTTACAGCAGCAAATTTGGCTTTAGTTAATTTCCATACATGGAGAGAAGGGGTTTGACCTTTTTGTTTGTTTGGTTTAAGGGGTTATTAAATTCTCCCAGGGAAGAAGGAGAGCTAAGAAGGGGGTAGTAGCTTTTGTCTTTATGACCATTAGCAAGACTGTAGTTGTTTGCACATTCCTGATTAGGATGGGTAGACGTTTGATACTGCGGGACAGTGGTAACGAAGCCAGAGCTCTTGGGTCTTGCTAAGGTGACAACAAGGAAGGGCTTTCTTTATTCAGGCCTCATTAGTATGACTGGGATATTGCTCCCTATTTACCCCACACAAATCTGACGAGACTTAATTAGTTGTACTTACAAAAAGCTACCTGGGGCCTTCATGTAAAGTCTGAATTCACCTAGTGCCTGCACCTCCCCTGAAAAAAAACAGAACCACCAGCTCGTCCTTCTCCCTCCCGAGGCATGCCACTCTGACCTCTCTGGGTCACCAGGCTGGAGGCCTGACTCCTCACATTTATGCTGGTACTGTGTCCTGTCTAGTCTTTCCTGCGTGTCCCTAACCTGGTTTGGGACTTAGTAGTGAATAAAAAGGGTAGGGTTAGAAGAAAGAGCTCTTTCCCTCTAACCACAAGACTACATTTCCTCATACCTTTCATACTTGGCTGTTTCATAGAAAATTAACTTTGTGTACACCTTTGATGACTCTCATCAGCTTGCTGCTGAGCTTTTTTTTTTTTTATGAAAGATTTATTTATATTCATTCGTAGGTCAGGATTATTGTGAGTAAATTATTTGGGTGCTTAGAAGTCTTATTTGGAGAGACGCTTTTTAGGTTTCCTCATGGCTCTTTATAGAAGCATATATCCCCTTATTTCTCCATGCTGCTAATTTACTTATCCTATTCTTACCTCTGCTTTCAAAAACTGCTATATGTTTTATATCCTTTAAGGTAGAACTGTCCAATAGAAATATAAAGCAAACCAGAGTTGTAATTTTAAGTTTTCTAATAGCTATATTTAAAAAAATAAACAGGTAAAGTATAATTTGTTCAACCTAATATATCTAAAATATTATCTTGCACGGTTTCTTACACTGATTATAGTGTGTAATGAGTATAAACAATTACTAAACTGTTTTTCTTTGTACCGAGTCTTTGAAATCTGGTGTATTTAGATTTTATAAGATACACAGTTAAAAAAGTAGATTCATATACTCACATTGTTCCAAATATATTTAAGTTTGCACTGGCCACACCTCAGATGCTCAGTGGCCACATGTCGTGGTGGCTACTTTATGGGACAGTGTAGTGTTCTTTATCATTCTTTCTTTTTTTTTTTAAGATTTATTTCAGAGAAAGAGAGAGAGAACATGAGCGGGGGGAGGGGCAGAGGGAGAAGGAGAAGCAGGTTCCCTACTGAGCAGGGAGCCCAATGTGGGACTCAATCCCAGGACCCCGAGATCGTGAACCAAGCCGAAGGCAGACACTTAACCGACTGAGCCACCCAGGCGCCCCTGTCATTCTTTATTTAATAGATTTCCCACTTTCAGATGAATAATCCAAGGCCCAAATTATTAATCACCCTTTTTTATTATGCTTCTGTAATATTTAGAACAAACCTTAATTCAGAAAGATTCAAAAATTTTGAAAACCTTTTTTGTGCCTGATATGACCAGGGGAGGGATGATTTATCTAGATTTATTTTTAATTCATCCAGCAGTTCTTAAATTCCTATGTAGTGAAGGTCAGTGGAAAGAGTCTGGAGTAGAATCCAGATCTTCCCAGTTGTTGCCTGTCTCTTCTGTTATGCTAGATTCTTTTTTTTTTTTTTTTTAAAGATTTTATTTATTTATTTGACAGAGACAGCGAGAGAGGGATCACAAGCAGGGGGAGCGGGAGAGGGAGCAGCAGGCTTCCTGCTGAGCAAGGAGCCTGATGCTGGGCTCAGTCCCAGGACCCTGAGATCACGATCTGTGCCCAAGGCAGACGCTTAATGACTGAGCCACCCAGGCGCCCCTGTTACGCTAGATTCTAATACTTCCCTATGCTATAGATGATTTCCTTTCACTAGTAATAAATTAAAAGGAATCCTTTTCCCCCCCCCCCAAGATTTTATTTACTTATTTATTTGAGAGAGAGAGAGAGAGAAAGAAACAGCATGAAAGGGGAGAGGGTCAGAGGGAGAAGCAGGCTCCCCGCTGATCCGGGAGCCTGATGTGGGACTCGATCCCAGGACTCCCCTGATTATGACCTGAGCCGAAGGCAGTCGCTTAACCAACTGAGCCACTCGGCGCCCCAAAAAGAATCCTTTTCTTTTTTAGTAGTATGTAGGTGTGGATTCACCTGTTGAAAATAGACCACTCTAGCCAGTTTTAGCAGAGAGGGATTTAATGAGGGAATTAAGTCCTTAATGTATCTTGGAGGCGTGGGAAGAGCAGGCTCTGCGTCGTATTTCTAGGAATGATTCCCAGAATAACATTACAGAACTGGCTGGCCAAGGAAAATGGTACCTCTCTTGTAATCAGGATGCTGAGCAGTCAAGCAGCCTCCCATTATTACAGCAGTCAGGTCAGGACCCCATAGCCTGGTTGGCAGCACGATGTGGGTGTTGGGTGTTGACTCTTCGCTTTTCAAACTGGGGACTGAGTGCCAGGACTTCAGCCTCTGAAGCACAGCCCCGTCTTACAGATGTGTTCTGGCTGCATCTGGCAGGAGCTATGGCAGGGGAGCCCTTCTCTTGATGTCACCTGTTGTGCGATAAGGGGGCTAGACTATATTTCCAAGTCTGCAGTAGTTGCCCGAGTGGTTAGCCAGCCTACGGATGTGGAAGTCAGAGATGGGCCATGGTGAATCTCAGTTGAACCCGGGGCTATTGATCTAGCTGAGGTGAAGTCACAGAGATGTTGAGAAAGGTACATGAGCCAAGAGGATAGGTGTTATGAAAGTTGTGTTTTCTTCTCTTTGTGTGTGTGTGTTTTCTTCTCTTGAGGGCATTTCTCCAGGTCGGTATCTTCTGGAAAGATAAGAACAAATGGTAATATTCCTGGATCAAACTTGAGTATTCCACATTTTGAAAGATCTGAGGGTTCAGTTCTTCATGAATATTATCAGTATTACTTAAATATTTAGATTAGTGTTCTAGCCTACTTTATGACGTTTTTGTGTGTCTGAACATTTAGGACCTTGAAAATATGGGGGAGGGGAGATTACATGGAAAATTTTGCCCTACTGTTGTTTTAACTGGGGTTATTAAATATATCAAATGTGGGGATAAATCACTACAAATAGCGGTAAGTAATTTTGGATGAGAGAGGTAGAAAGAGTTGTTTCTTTGGGCCTGTTGTGGGTCAAGATATAGACATTGGGCAGTGCTGCAGAATTAATCCTGGTAAAAAATATACTACTTTATACCACAGTGACTTTTCACAGAACTGTTGTTCTTCAAAAGGTTTGTAAATCAAATAATTTGAAAATTCAGACACTGGAATTATGTCCCATCGAACACAATGCATCATTCTTTCATCATATCTCTAAATGTTTGTTGTGTTTCATTATAATTTGTGTAAAGCAGTGACTCTAAATATGGTCCCCAGAGCAGTCTCATCACCTGGGAACTTGTTAGAAATGCAGATTCTCGGACCCAGCAGGGAACCTGTTGAATCAGAGACCCTGGGGTGGGGGTGCTCAACACCCCACAACCTGCATTTTAACAAATCCCTCAGGTGATTTTGATTTTCAAGTTTAAGAATACAAGAAATGATTCATTCTTCTTTAAAGGGATTACCAATCACCAATTCTTCCTGTCCCAGAAAAGGCTACCAAATTTTGTCCTTTGGCAAGTAACCTAACATCTCTGAATCTCAGTTTCTTATCTGTAAAATGGGAAAATGTATAGTTTTGGGTTTTGATGAGGATTAAGTGAGATAGATGATTAGTGTTGTATGCATAGAATGGTTGAATAAGTAACTACTATTAATATTGTTGTAATTATGTTTCACTTTTTCAAAAACACTTTTGGAGGTAGCAACTTGATTCCATTCTACCAAGGGGAGATTTAAGATGGACATACACTTAATCTGTTTGGTTTTTTTCTCCTAAATTGTGTTGGATTCTATAACTTATATTTCAGATAACTATTTACCTTATTGTAGCTTTATTTTGTCCACTTAAAAATTAACCTTATTTGAATTTCTTTTAACTTGTTTTCTAGATCTTTTATTATTTATTTTCATTTTAGTGGTACTATTTGTATGGTGTCTCTGTTTTTTAAAAATCCTTCTGATGTTGTGATACTTTTACTCTGATCTAGTTTTCAAACTTGGTGTGCCATGTGAAAAGATCAACAGAACAAACCAAATTGGGTTCTTCAGGTTGCTTTAGGCAGTGGCCTATAGGCACTCCTTTATGTATGCAAGTGTGTAGTTTTGTAAAGGGGGAGACTATGTCTGTGGATGGAGAAAACACTGAGCAAAAGAGATTTTCTTATTTTCTTCCAGATAATAGGCCAGAATTTTTTTTCCCCTGAAACTAACAAGTGCAATGAGAAATTTAGAAGTTATAAGCCCACCTGTGTTCGTAAGACTTAAGTAAAATACTGATTTCTTTATAAAGTTGAGTTAGCCCTCTATGAAAATAGGTCTTTGTTTGCTAAGGGATCATGTGTATGTGTGTGTGAGTGGTGGTCCTTGCTTTTGTTTGTGTGACTGACCCACTGTGAGTTTCTTTGCCACACAGACATGCCTTCTATTTTCAGTGAGTAGTTTTACTCCTTGTTTTTTTGTATGAAATACAGTCTAACAATTGTGTTGTTAGTTTACAAAGTCTGTGTATGACTCATCTTCAGGCTATGGCTTTTTCAAGTTACACTTAAAGGTCAGAGTCTATTTTGTCCTTAAGCCTGCCTTTTCTAAGTGGGAAGTGAGAGTTAAAAGGAGTAAAAAATAAGGAATTTGTTGGGTCTGGATTCAGACCAGTAGGGTTTTTTTTCTCCTTTTTTTTGAGGGTTACTTTTTAAAGGAGAACAGTCAATGTTGCTAAGAATTGCTAAGAATTCCCACAATTGCGAAGTAATTTGATACTTAATCTTTTTTTTTTTTAACAGTATTGTTCATTACAGTGGGCGTTTGGAGTTTAATTTTTGTTTCAATGTTTGATAGCTGTATCACACTGACAAAAACGAACTAAAAAATTCGTAAGTGTGGGCGCCTGGGTGGCTCAGTTGGTTAAGCGACTGCCTTCGGCTCAGGTCATGATCCTGGAGTCCCGGGATCGAGTCCCGCGTCGGGCTCCCTGCTCGGCGGGGAGTCTGCTTCTCCCTCTGACCCTCCTCCCTCTCATGCTCTCTGTCTCTCATTCTCTCTCTCTCAAATAAATAAATAAAATCTTTAAAAAAAAAAAA
>NC_138382.1:37596770-37629452 GCF_054177405.1 Leptonychotes weddellii | reverse complement strand
CCTATGCTTTGCCTTGATTGCCAAGCACTGAGTTAGGCGCTTTACATATAAATAGGTATTATTAGCTCCGCTAAGAGGGACCAAAAGTGAGATTCCCAAAGTGGCTAAGTGATGACATGCCTGAAGTCATGGAACTTGTTAAGTGGAGAAGCTAGGATTTAAAATCTCTCTTCACATCACATCTCTTTTTGAAATGGGGCGTTCTGAATGCTGAGGATGCTGCTGAAGTTTCGTAGTGCCTGTTTGTTGAAGTTTTATTTTAGGGTAGTAATCATTGGCTTGTGTATTTTTCATAATATCCAAGCACAGTTTCCAGTATGTCATAGGGCCTCCCAAATCTCATCTTTCCAAAACACTTCTTGCACTTTGGAAAGTCTTGGGATACCTCGGTGACTATTTTGGTTGGGTGTTAATAATTTGGGAGTGTAGATGCTTACTATTTGGAGTGGACTTCTGAACTTTTGATTCAGAAGGGGGAGTGAGCCTGTTTTTCAAGGAGTGACATTGTTTCGTGGTGTGTGCAGTAGCTGTGGAGGCTTTTTGAGTCTGAAAACCGGTTTTTGTTTATTAGCAGATACCACGCGCAAGTTACTTCTTTTCTCCAAGGCTCACTTTTTGTAAAATGGGAATGATGGTGGGTCATTTAGAGGGCTTGTGAGTGGCACAGTGGGACACATGTAAACTCTCTGCAAGTGCTATAGCTACTCTGGTTGACCCGATTGCAGTTTATGCAGCTTGTTGATGTATTCCTTTTGCAATCATTTCTCCCCGCCTTGGTCTTGAGGATGGACAGGAGGAGTGTAAATGTTACTCTTAAATAGGGGTAGGCTGGAATTCCAGGCTCTGGACCGGTTTACTTTGGGGATTTTTTTTTTTGGAAGTAGATTAATTTTTCACTTTCTTGTTGGGAGTTTCCTCTCCTGTTTTCCTCTCAGACATCCTGAAGACAAAGACGTGATTCTTACATTCTTGGTTGGAATCCCTGCTCCAACTCCACTCTATTTAAACTCTGAATCTCAGTATCTTCATTTCTGAAACATGGATAATGCTTGTACTTCCTCTCGGGGTTATTACGAGGATTAGATGAGCATACAGTCAAGTTATTTGTACATAGCAAGGGCTCAATCAACTTTAGCTAAAAGGGAAAATAAACCTTTTAAAACAGATGAGATTGCCCTTCAGGAAAAGGAATTAACTTGTTTAACTTTCTATTAGGATATTTTGTCAGATTCTTTTCATTCTATACTTGTTACATCCTCACTCGAAGCTTTGTTTATGTGGATTTGGGTGTGTATGCCTCAGGGCACAATAGCTTTCTCTTAAATTTGAATCTCGCTTTTGGTGCACGGTCTCAGAAATGGCTTCTAAAGTCATCCAGGTCATAGCGTCCTTTCCCACCAGAAATGTTTTAGCAGTGAGCATCCTGCTAATAGTAAATATTTACTTTCTGAACACAAAAGAGATACTATTTTTTGCTGAAAAGATCACAGGAGAGAATAAAATTAATCAAATCCATCCACCAATGGGTCGTTAGTATTAGCATTTTATTGTATATACTTTCCCACCCCCCTCGATTTTTATTATGGAAATTGAAAGATATCCAGAAAAATAGAATGGTTATAATAAACACTTATGTGTTCACTCCTCAGCCTCAATTATCAACTCACGGACTTACAGTCAATCTTGTGCCATCAGAATTGTCACCCAGCCTCCTTTCCCCACTGTCTCCAGCTGAATTTATTTTGAAGTCAGACTAGACAGCTTATCATTTTAACCCATAAATATGTCACTGGCATGTGCTCTTAAAAAGTTATCTGTCACAGTTTCTTTCTTTCTTTCTTCCTTTCTTTCTTCTTTCCTTCCTTTCTTCCTTTTTCTCTTTCTTTCTTCCTTCCTTCCTTCCTTTCTTTCTCTTCCTTCCTTCCTTCCTTCCTTCCTTCCTTCCTTCTTTTCTCTTTCTTTCTCCCTCTTTCTTTCGTGGGGGGGGGGGCAGGTCGTGGGGGGTAGAGGGAGAGAGAGAGAATCTTAAGCAGGCTCCCTGCCCAGGGCAGAGCCCAATGCCGAGCTCCATCTCATCACCCTGAGATCATGACCTGAGCCGAAACCAAGAGTCTGACACTTAACCAACTGAGGCACCCCGGTGCCCCTCTGTCACAGGTTCTAAGGCATCCCCCACCCCAATACACTTAACCTCTTTTACTTTAGAATATATTCAAGTAGTTATTTCTGGTCACTGTATTTAACTCTTCTTAGCTTAGGGCTTGCATTAGTTATTTTTCATTAATTTGAGATTGTTGAATAGTTACAGAACCAGGCCTCCAGTCAACACCTTATTTGTCTCTGAAGGCAGCTCTGGGTGGGGATGGAGGTAGGGACTTTTGGTGGGTAGGATGTGAGGGTGGGAGTAGTTCTTGAAACATAGGTTTTCTCTTCTCTTCTCTCTCTTGAGACTGAAGGACTGTTTGCTTTCGGAGCTAGAAGCCTTAGTCTTAGTCTGTGTAGCCATTCTTGGCTGAATAGAAGACCTGCTTGGTTAATGTACAAGCCAATTTGTTCATTTCAGAATATATGTTACTGTTGGACATTTACCCAATGTCTTGGTCACTGTGCCATTCTATAAATCTGGATAATGATGATATTGTGGTCAGGGCTATTTTATTGACCAAGGCGTGGAATGTTTCTTGTGCCAAATGAATTCTTGAAGTTACGGTTTCTGGAACCCTGGCAAGGAAAAGGTGAACTGGTAAGGATGAACTGAGTTAATTTTTTTTTTTTTAAAGATTTTATTTATTCATTTAACATAGAGAGCACAAGCAGGGCGAGTGGCAGAGGGAGAGGGAGAAGTAGGCTCCTTGCTGAGCAGGGAGCCCGATGTGGGGCTTGATCCCAGGACCCTTGGATCATGACCTGAGCCAAACAAAGGAAGATGCTTAACTGACTGAGCCACCCAGGTGCCCCTGAACTGAGGTAATTCTAATTTCAAAGCTCAAATCTGAAGATTTGCTAAAATGGACTTTGATATAGAATAGTTTCTATGCCGTTTTATGTTTAAGCTCATTATGGTTTGGGGTGGCTATCATTTGGTGACTTTGGTAATTTGAGATTATGACTACTAGCAAGGCTAATAACCTTTTTTAAAAAGTTAAGGTTAGGGGCGCCTGGGTGGCTCAGTCGTTGGGCGTCTGCCTTTGGCTCAGGTCATGATCCCAGGGTCCTGGGATCGAGCCCCACATCGGGCTCCCTGCTCCACAGGAAGCCTGCTTCTTCCTCTCCCACTCCCCCTGCTTGTGTTCCCTCTCTCGCTGTGTCTCTCTGTCAAATAAATAAATAAAATCTTTAAAAAAAAAAAAGTTAAAGTTAATGGGTTGGTTTGTACTGTTAAATTGAGTCATATCTTTTTTTTTTTAAGATTTTATTTATTAACTTGACAGAGAGAGAGAGAGAGCACAAGCAGGCAGAGCAGCGGCAGAGGGAGAGGGAGGCTCCCTGCCGAGCAGGGAGCCGGACGCGGGGCTTGATCCCAGGACCCTGAGATCATGACCTGAGCCCAAGGCAGATGCTTAAGCACCTGAGCCACCCAGGCGCCCTAACTGAGTCATATCTTAATTAGCTAAATAATTTATGTTAAAACCTTTACTTAGTATAGTACTACTGCCAGCTCTCCTTTTGGTTATGGAAGCCCCTAAGTTTAGATGCTTGCAGAAGAGAGACCCACCCTAATTTTAAGACTTTCAGACTTAATGTTTTGCCATGTTAATAGCTTTTTGTTGGCCTTTGAATGATAACATTTTCTCTTGGTCTTTTGGGTGTATTTGAGATTCCTTTTTTCTCCCCCCAAGAAGAATTCACACATTTTCAAACACGGTTCAGATGCAGTTTGTAACCTGTGAATGTCCTGACTACCCTTGAGGTTTAGGGACAGAGCAGCCTTCCAGAATCCTGAATTAATCTCCTTTTTAGGTCAATTGATTTGGGTATTTTTCACAAAAGACAGGTGTGCTGCTGTACCCAGGTATCCTTGTGTTGGCTAACTGTTGGTCATTTGATGTGCCACCTGGACCTGCAGATTCAGATGCTTTGTGTTCCTGTTCCTTTTTCCTTAACACATCTCACATGGGTTTGGACACAGGCACATGTAAGGATGCTTATATCTGTTTCCTCATGCCGCTGGAGCCCCCATGAGGACTCCTGTAAGACACCTGCTTTTCTGTTGCTTGTAGCTCTGATCATTGATTGATTAAAGATTTATTGAGCACCTACATGTACCAGAAGTGTGCCAGGTGCTGGATGCAGAGGTGAGTAAGTTCTTGCTTTCATGGAGTCTGTGGTCTGTACTGAGAAGCAGGTACCTGTTTCAGAATAGAAACTGGACTGGAAGGAGACGTACCAAATGGTTAACAGGGGTGGGAGGGAGGAGAGGACCCTGTTTTTCTTGTATATGTCTAGGTAATGTTTGAACTTGTTGTAGGCATGTTTTGTTCATGCAATTACAGTAAAGAGAAGATTCACTGTGATAGGTACAAGAAGCACATAAAAATATGGTGGGAAAGTGATTAGTTTCATGGAGAGCAGGGACCAAGAAACATTTTTAAAAGCAGATTTTCCCCCTGGGTAGGAAGGGGGGAAAGTGGGAAGAGAGGGAGAAGGCTTCTCATGCAAAGGGAATAGAATGTGCCCAAGATTGACAAAGCAGCTTATTTTGTTAGGAGTTTCAATAGTGACTAGCTTATAAAAGATTTCTAGGCACCAGAGCTTTTCTTTCCTGGGGAGCAGAGAGGTAACATGCAATTATATTTTCTTTTGGGACTTGGGATATATTTGCTTAAATACATTTCAAACATACTAAATATTTCTGAAAAGCATGCCATATTTGGTGATTATGTTTCCAATGAACCTGGGTAAGTTTTTTAAACTCATGATTATAGGTGAACTGTAGAACTGGACTACGGGTTAACTTTGTTTCAATGAGGATATTCCATTAAGTTGAAGGATGTCTAGCAGTGTGTATCAGATTGTGAGGGTGGGGGTGGTCTTTATGGCAGTCGTCCTGCCATAAAGGTTCTCGGGTCAACTGGGGCGCCCTGGAAGCTTTCCCTTTTGGGCAGTGAGTTGGTAAGTTAATTCTCAGGATTTGTGCCCCATCAAGGGGGCACATTTACCTTACAGCTCACTGTGTTTTTTTGTTTTGTTGTTGTTTGTTTTTGTTTTGTTTTTTCCTTCATCCCCCGTCCCCCTACCCCCCCACTTTCTGAGCTCAAACTTTTCTGAGTATAGCCTGTTGGAACCCAAGCTTGATCCTATTGACCAGCAACCACTTACTGAAGATAATCTTGTCAATTGGAAACAAATGCTTAAGGGGATCTCCTTTTATTCCTCCAACTGATGGGAGAAAACTAAATACCAAGAAAAACACATGATCATGCAATAAACCAGAGATTTGCCCTAATTAATATGGAATAAAGCACTTAATTCTTTGAGTCTCTGTACATGTCAATACTGTTGCGATATCATTTGTGCAAGTTTTCAGGGTATTTTCATTCTTTAACTTTTCATAGTTAAATGGTAGTCCTATATGCTGAGTTTAATGTAGAAAGCAGTCCTATTAAGTGCTACACATACTGTGTGGTATTTCTTTCCCTTCCTACAAAACATCTGCCTTTTGGAAGAATGGATGGCTCAAGGGATTAGTGATGGGGAAGTGGAGGCTTTCACATTGGTTCAGATTTGACCTTGGTTAGTGATGCTTGAAAATCAGCACTATTTAATAGGCATTAAGAGAGCCCACTTTTTGATCACTTCCAGTGGATAAATATCCATAGTTCTTTAATGCCATAGTTGCGGAACTAATTGGCAGAATTAAATGATTTAAGAACTTTCCTCCCCTTTTGCCCTCAGAAAATAGTTGGTTGTTGTTGAAATCAGAATCTTGGAGGCGGCATGAGTCATTTCGGAGGACTGGAGACTAGCTAGCTTTGCAACTCTTACTGTATTGGGAAGCTTATGTGCTTTGCGCTGCTCTCAGTGGGGGGAATTGGGTAGAAAGGCTGTTTTCCTTTCAGTTTGCAATTTTTCCCAAATTTGGGACTGCTCTTCTGACCCTGGACACTGAAAAAATATACTGGGGTCATTATCACTCAAGATTCATTCTTTTCTCCATGATCAAATAAAGGGGATGTAAGCGTCATCTATTCTCTGTCTGCTTGTTTTTCTTCCTTTGAAAGAATTTTAGTGCATAAGGCTTTTACTGACTCCCTACTTCTGACTGATCCTATGGACTTTTGCAGTGTGACTCCAGTATTTTATGTTTGAAGCCCAGTAATTGGCAGTCATGATCACTCAGTATTTATAGAGCTTCCAAGGATGGGTGAGCATTCAGTGATGATAATTACCTGCTAATTTGTTTGCTGAAAGATGGGCCCATATATTTAGAATGATGACAGATCAGGATATTTGGCTAAGTGTATCAGTCAGTGTTTCATTTTTCAAAACATGAAAACTCCAGCATGCTGCTGTGAAAATGTGCTGTAGATGGGTTTTTCTTGCTAAATGGATTTCTGTCCTGGCTGGACTCTTTTATTTATTAATTTATTTAAAAAAGTCATCTTTTGTTGTATCCTAACTTGGGCAATGAGAACTTCTGGCTGATTCCTTTTCTTCTTTTGTACATTCTGTCTATCATGCATGCAACTCACATTCCTTTTTCTTATTGCAGTATTGGACATCAACATCTTTACCACATAAAGGAGGTCAAGTACAGAAATCTATAGGACTGGCTACCTTTTGTTCTCTCTGTCTGTAGCCAAGAGGTGTAGACAAGGCCTTCACTAAAGGGGAAAGGGAGAAAAACAATGGGCTGTCTAATCCAGCTGAGAAGCTTTAGGTTGTGGAAGGAATTAAAAGTGCCATCAGGAAGGCAGAAAAGCTGAGGTTACTCTTGAGTAGGTAGAGATGTTGCATATTCTAGACATCCCTATGGACTTTTTGGGGACTATTTTGCCCCTGCTCATAGAAGGAGTCCAGAAATGTACGTATCCAGAATTGAATGGCTTATTTGAATAAATTGTCAACCAAAAGAAAAGCAAAGAAAAGGAAAAGATTGTCTTCAGCTATTAGCTGCCAAATAAGTATGGGATGCTGCCCCCACCTCAGTAGGGACTTGGCTTGGGGACAGCAAGATTAGATAGTGAATGGATAAAAGATATTCTCCATTGTAGTTCACCTTTATATAGAAAGTGATCTTTTTTTTTTTTTTTAAGATTTTTATTTATTTATTTAACAGAGATAGAGCACAAGTAGGCAGAGAGGCAGGCAGAGGGAGAGAGAGGGGCAGGCAGAGGGAGAGGGAGAAGCAGGCTCCCCACAGAGCAGGGAGCCCGATGCGGGGCTCGATCCCAGGACCCTGGGATCATGACCTGAGCCAAAGGCAGACGCTTAACGACTGAGCCACACAGGCTCCCCTGTATAGAAAATGATCTTTTTTTTTTTTTTTTTAAAGATTTTATTTATTTATTTGACAGAGAGAGACACAGCGAGAGAGGGAACACAAGCCAGGGGGAGTGGGAGAGGGAGAAGCAGGCTTCCTGCTGAGCAGGGAGCCAATGCGGGGCTCAATCCCAGGACTCTGGGATCATGTCCGGATCCGAAGGCAGACACTTAATGACTGAGCCATCCAGGCGCCCCTAGAAAGTTGATCTTAACAAAAAAAGTGGAAGGATGCTTAGAAATAAAGCAGATTGGATTCCAGGTAAACCCATTCATGCTGTTACTTGGTGACGTTTCTGATTTTCCCAGAACTGTACTTGTAATCTGTAGGTTTTCAAGGTACTTACGTTTGGAGGTGACCGTAGCTGAAGAGGTAAAGTTTCTCCCCTGAACCCTGCCTGCTTCGTTTGTTTCTTGGAAATGTTCCCCAGCCTGCGGGACAGCTCGGACAGGCGGCTGTCCTCCTCTCGCCGCTGTGCTTGGGCTGGTCGTGCCAGCTGGGCTCTGCGCTGTGTGTGTTTGGTGGTGGTGGGATGGACTCCCTGGAAGGTTTTGGGTTGGGTACGATGTAAGTCAAATAAAGACCAAATGGCAGGAATGCTGCTGTGACCCAGTGATTTGGAGATCCCACCACTCACATTAGCTGGACTCCAAGCCTTGCCCTTCGGAAGAGAACGTGCTTTGTCACCTGTTCTATCATATCAAGTGTTAGGGAATGCTTTCATAATTCCAGTCCCACCAAGTGGAAAGATGGGCCTACTGAAGCTATTATTTTTCAGAATAATGTCTTTTCTCTTAGGAAATCAGAATTATAAATTCTTTCTGTCCAATCATGCTCTTAAATACCCTTTCTATATAAAATTACATATGCCTCTAGGAAGTGATCCTTTTCCCTTTAAAAATATTTACTCCTTTTTTTCTTGTCACTCTTCATTTGCATTTTCTTTTGTTATGTTTCTGGATCTGTTTAAGCAAATTGTCTCTGAGATTGTCTTTGCTGGAGCTAAGAGTCTATCGGTTGTGTATATTTATGAAGTAGTTTCTTAAATCCTGTTAGTGTCACAGGTCAAATTTTAAATTCCCTGACTCACGACTTTAGAGATAGAAAGTACTACCTTTTTTTTGGGGGGGGGGTGTAAATTATTTTTAACTTTAATTTTGTGAATAGATAAACTTTTATTTTGTGGTGGGGGCTAGAGGCAGGAATGCAAGCAGGGACAGCAATACTCAACCACATTTTATATCACTTAGTTTCATTTGCTATGTTATATTTTTGCAGTTAGTTCTGTGTAGCCTCTGAGTAGGAAATACACTGATTATGAAACTGGTTTTCTTCTGGAAATGACAGAGCCATTTAGGATAAGGACATAGCCTTTTCTACCAACACAACTTTCTGTACTACATTGTAAATATGACATGGCTTTGACTATCTCCTCAACAGTAGATGTGATTAGATAAAGTACAAAAAATATTACATGTAAAATACTTGTAGAGAACATTGAAATTCTTTTTTTTTTTTAAAGATTTTATTTATTTATTTGAGAGAGAGAGAATGAGAGAGAGCACATGAGAGTGGGGAGGGTCAGAGGGAGAAGCAGACTCCCCGCCAAGCAGGGAGCCCGATGCAGGGACTCGATCCAGGGACTCGATCCAGGGACTCCAGGATCATGACCTGAGCCGAAGGCAGTCGCTTAACCAACTGAGCCACCCA
The DNA here is from genome assembly GCF_054177405.1 of Leptonychotes weddellii. NCBI lineage: Eukaryota > Metazoa > Chordata > Mammalia > Carnivora > Phocidae > Leptonychotes > Leptonychotes weddellii. The sequence goes on along the minus strand of NC_138382.1, from coordinate 37,620,259 downwards.
GGCGCCTGAGAACATTGAAATTCTTGTGTCTGAGGTTACTCTTAGTATTCTCCCCATCTTTCAGTGATGATCCTCCTTACCTTTTGTCTCTCATCTCCAGACCCCTCAACAACAAACAAACAAACAAACACAAAACAGAACTCTCAATTCTTCAAAAAGATCAGAGAGTTAATTATAGTGATACGCAACAACTAGGACAATCGTAGCTGTTGGTCTGGCCCAAAGCCTACAGAAGGTTCTTATTTCATAAGCAGAGATAATTTGTTTTTCTCTGTGTGCCATATGGTTTTGCAACTGCAGAGATCAAACAGATTTGTGGATGTAAACTTCAGTTCTGTACTTAAAAAATTTTTGAGTTGTGTGGAGATTTTCATAATATGCTTGAATCATTGATGCCAGTCAGGTCTATTGGAGTCAAGGATCCCTTGTCAGCTCTGTAAGCAACTATGCATGGTGGCTTTTATTTGCCTTGGACTTTAAAGACGATTTTGGAAAGAAACTTGGAACACAAATTGTCAACTGGAATGCAATGATTATTTGTTTTTTTATAAAGACGATGATTAAAACCAGGGATCATTAACATAGAAGAATAATAGTTCTGAGGCTGCCCAGGTGGTCTCTGGAAAGGACGGGAGTTTTCTCTTAATCAGAAAACTTTTAATTACGCTAATTTATTTTGAGATTGTTTTGGGGATGGTCTTCAGAAATAAGAGTTTGAATTTCTTCATTCCTATTTTTTAAAGGGGGAAATAGTATAAGTGTGCAGTGATTCCCCCCTTTTTTTTCTTTTTATTTTTTTAAAAGATTTTATTTATATGAGAGAGAGAGAGAAAGAAAGCATGAGTAGGGGCAGGGGGAGGGGGAGAGACAGACTCCACATGGAGCCCCATGCGGGGCTTGATCCCAGGACCCAAGATCATGACCTGAGCTGAAGTCAGAGGCTGAACTGACTGAGCCACCCAGGTGCAACCCCCGCACCCCCCCCGCCCCTCTTGTTTCTAGTGACTCTCCATATATGTATTCTGACCTGCTTGTCACAATGAGTTAAATTTTTAGTATAGTGTTCAGGTTGTCTAAAGTAGATGCGTATTTCCTGGTCCCTTTGTTTTCGAATTATTAAATTTAACAGTGTACCAAAGTGTATCTAAACTGTCTCCTGTTTATAGACTTAAAAAAATTATTTATTTATTTGGGTGGAGGAGCACGGGGGTGGGGGGAGGGAGAGCGAGAAAGAGAGAGAGAAAGAAAGAGAAAGAGAATCTCCAGCAGACACCCTCTAATCCCAGGACCCTGAGATTATGACCTGAGCTGAAATCAAGAATCAGATGGATGCCTGACCGACTGAGCCACCCAGGTGTCCCCCCCCCCTTTTTTAAAAATAAAGTTGTCCTCTTGGGTGGGGTTAAATCTGGAGGGCAGAGCGGGGACTGGAACTCGACCCTATAGATGTAAAATTTGATAGATTCTAAGGTTATACTTTCTGTTGAGATGTTCTCTTCTGTTACACTTCCCCTCCCCCAGTTTACGTTCAGGTAAACTGTTATTCCCTGAGGAAAGCCTTCAGGACCCTCCGAACTGGGTTCTTACACTATTAGGTTTTCTGGAACTCCTGGTGCTGTAGCCACCACATCTGTAGTAATTAATTCTGTAATTTTGATTAACCTGGCTCTCCTGCTGTTTATCTGGCTCCAAAAAACCAGCAACTGTTTCTGTCTTGTTTTCCGCTCTCTTCCCAGCTCTTGGCCCATAATGTGTACTCAGTAAATATTTGTTGAATAAGTGACAGTGTAGTTGGTATAAATCATGCTTACTTCGTATGCATAAATAGAACTTTTTCTCTTTTGCTAATTTTCATATAGAGCATCTTCCAAAATAGCAGTTGTGGCTTTTTTTTTGGTAAATGACTCCGTACCTTCTGCTTGCACATATTCAAAAAGATCTGGTGCCTGGGTATCCAGATGTTATTTTTTATTTATTGATTTTTACTTCGGCTTGTGCATGGCAGCTATCATTTTGCCATTTCCTAGGCTTGTAATTCCAGAACCCACATCAGGAATAAGCAGACAGTAATGAATTTCTATATAAACCTTACAATATGTTTCATCTTTGTTGGCGCAGAGAACAAGAGCTGAGATTTCTCGGAGAGTTGAGGGTCATAGAGTGAGAGCTCGTAGAAATCCTGTCACCTAGCCCTCCCTCGTTTTATGTCTGATGAAACCAAGGGCTCAGGGAGTTTACCTGCCTTTGCCCAAAGTAAAATGACTAGTTAGATTGGCTAGTATGTGAGTAGTGTTAAGAATCTCGTCCCTGGGGCACCTGGGTGGCTCAGTTGTTAAGCGTCTGCCTTCGGCTCGGGTCATGATCTGAGGGTCCTGGGATTGAGCCCCGCGTCGGGATCCCTGCTCAGCGGGAAGCCTGCTTCTCCCTCTCCCTCTGCCCCTGCTTGTGTTCCCTCTCGCGCTCTCTCTCTCTGTCAAATAAATAAATAAAATCTTTAAAAAAAACCAAAACAAAACAACCTGGTCCCTCTTCTCCACATTGGTATTCTTTCTGCTACAAAACTTTTGTATTTAGCAGGAAGTCAGTTTTTCTGTTTACCCCAACTTCTTTAGTAGGTTCGTACATTTCAAACATTCATAAGTGACTACTCCATAAATATATATTTTATGCTCCCTCAGGTGGCGGTAAGAATAGATACCCAACATTTGATAGTACAAAGGACTTTATCCTTCATAAATCAGGTGGAGGAGACTCACTCACATTGAAGGATGTGCCGTGGTGCATTTCATAGTGCAAAGTGATTTGGCAGAAGGCTCTGCGGTAAGTAGGAAGATTCCTCTGACCTGGCCTGCCACCATGCCTCTGTGCCACCCCCGGATGAGGCTTTGAAATCGAGACCTCCCATCAGATAAACCCAGCAATTTATTTGGAAGGGAAAGTCAGATAAGTGAAGGTGTGATGCCAAAATAAAGGGAACTCTCACCCCATCAGACACTTCTTCTTCTTCTTTTTTTAAAGGTTTATTTATTTATTTGACAGAGAGACAGTGAGAGAGGGAACACAAGCAGGGGGAGTGGGAGAGGGAGAAGCAGGCTTCCCGCTGAGCAGGGAGCCTGATGTGGGGCTCGATCCCAGGACCCTGGGATCATGACCTGAGCCTAAGGCAGACGCTTAACGACTGAGCCACCCAGGCACCCCCCCTCCCCTTTTTTCTTTAAAGATTTTTTATTCCGATCAAGATGCTTCTTCCTGCAGCATCCTGCTCTGATGCAGAACCTCGTAGCCATTCTTTCATCAGAACAGCTGGGAAACTGGAATGTCAAGTTGACCACATGCTTCAGCCAGTTAGCCAGGGCTTGTTTTTTTTTTTTTTTTATGTTGCTTTTTATTTTTATTTTTTATTTATTTTTAAAAAAGTATTTATTTGTTTATTTGAGAGAGAGCGTGTGAGTATAAGCATGAGAGGGGCGCGGGGGCAGAGGGAGAGGGAGAAGCAGACTCCCCGCTGATCCCAGAACCCTGAGATCATGACCCAAGCCCAAGGCAGACGCTTAACCAACTGAGCCCCACAGGCGCCCCTATGTTGCTTTTTAGTAACACAAGTTAGAAGGGTTCCCATCTTTTAAAAGTATCCAAACATATTTTCAAGGCGTAGGATCTACTAATGTCTTTTATTTGCTTGTTTTGAGGAGGAACACGTATATTCCAGAACACTTGCATTTATATCAGGGTTTTTTTTTTTTTAAAGATTTTATTTATTTGACAGAGAGAGACAGAGAGAGGGAACACAAGCAGGGGGAGTGGGAGTGGGAGAGGGAGAAGCAGGCTTCCCGCAGAGCAGGGAGCCCGATGCGGGGCTCCATCCCAGGACCCTGGGATCATGACCTGAGCCGAAGGCAGACGCTTAACGACTGAGCCACCCAGGCACCCCTATATCACTGTTTTAAAATGGAGTCCTCTTGTAAATAAGGTATAATAACTTTATATTTTTTATATAAAATTACTTACAGTAGATACCAGTTAGGGAAACTGCCCAATCGAGAATGATTTCCCAGATACCGTATCTGTGTGAAGCCCCTTTTTCTGCTTTATGGACCTTGGCCGTAAAGGTGCGCTCAGGGTAGGATAAACCAACAACCGTGCCTCCATGTGCTTTCACCCTTCAGCCTTTCAGTGGGAAGACAAGCAGTGGTCATATTATCCAAGCCAGGCCAGCTGACACTCTTCACCAGGATTGTGCATCTGAGCTATGAGAAAGATGCTTTCCCCTTCTTCTCTGTTTGCAAGGTGTAACGTTTCCGACACAGAGCACTTAGCAGTCATAGTTTTAGCCTTGAGGAGCAGAGTTCACTGATGCAAATGACGCCGACATGTCTAAGTTTCTCAGAATGGGCAAAGTGCATAGGAACTGCATTCACTAAGTGATATTCCAGGGATGTGTTTCAGGCAGTGGTTATAAAACTAGAGTGTACTCAACAGTTCCTTGGGTGCTTGCTTAAAAATGCAGAGTCTTTGAGTCCTACGCCAGACTGAGCCAGACTCGTTAGGGATCCAGGAATCTGTATTTCAAACAGATGTTTAATTCTAATATTTCTGGGCGCTGTTGAATGGATGAGGCAGCGGAAGATGTTGGTTAGCATTCGCTGCAAGTTACGTTTAGGTTTTATTGCCATTAAAAAGTTAGGTTCATTGCAGTTAGGTTTATGGAGCTGCTTCCTCAAAGCCAAACACAGGGCTGCGTTTATTATGGTAGATTATTTGTTGAAAAGAAACTTTCTTTCCTAGAGATGTGATTTTGGGGGGATGGGTGAGGGTGTTGTCATGGTCCATAAATTCGACCCCTCTGTAGCCGCACACCTGCCAGTGCATGTTCTCCTGTAGGTACTCTCTTTGGCTTCCTTCCCAGAGACTCCTTTTCTTTTTACATCCAGCCATAGGCCAGAGTGATCGGAGAGGGCCAGGCAGTGGGATCCCTGTCAGTTTCCATACTTAAGAATTGGAGGCCGGGGCGCCTGGGTGGCTCAGTCGTTAAGCATCTGCCTTCAGCTCAGGTCATGATCCCAGGGTCCTGGGATCGAGCCTCGCATCGGGCTCCCTGCTCAGAGGGAAAGCCTGCTTCTCCCTCTCCCACTCCCCCTGCTTGTGTTCCCTCTCTCGCTGTGTCTTTCTCTGTCAAATAAATAAATAAAATCTTAAAAAAAAAAAAAGTGGAGGCCATCCAAGCCTTGGTCACACATACAGATTATCCCTCTCCCCCATTTATTTTCCATATATTGTCTCTTAGTGCAAGATAGTGGAAAGCCCCGAGGATAGAAAACACAACTACTCCTAGGAGTTTTTTCTAAGGGTTTTCTCTATTTCTTGCCGTAGGATTTTTCTGTCTTTGAAATGTAAAGGCTAAGGCCATGAGGAAAGGCCAGGGTGGAATTATTTGTTAATTATAATACCCTTCCTAGTGTTTCTTTCTCTTAACATGAGTTGACTTACATAGAGTTTTTATGGATCTTCCTCTAGGTGGGGACAAATGTGGTGGATAGATGTTCTTGTGTGTTCCTTCCAACTGAATAGGACTGGCTTGGATAATGGGAAGTAGCTATGTGTAAAGATGGGGGCTCGCGCCTCTATAATAAAGTTTGTACCATGGTGTGATTAAGGTAGTTGTAGTAATTGTGGTGCTAATACTAATGATGATGTAGCAAAAATGGTGTGTATAGCAGTGTTTTAAGGGTTTTAAATGCTTTAACTCGTTCGATTTTTACAAAACCCCAAACAGGTAATGTTGATGATAATCTCCGTTTTGTAGATAAGGAAACTGGACCACGGAGAGATTAAGTAACCGGCTCAAGTTAGTCAGTGGCAGAGCCAGAATTTGAAACCAGACAACCTGTCACCAGATTTCGAGCTGTCACCACTATGTTATTCCGCCCTCTTACCAAATTAGCAGTTCATAGCACTTGACCAACAGCTGGTCTTGAAAGAGAGAATGGTGGGATTTGGAGGAGGGTGGGGTCTATCTTCCTGACCGTATGAACAGGGGCTAGGAGGTGGGAAGGGAAGTGCCAAGCCTGTGGAGGAAATGATGTTCTGAGGCTCCACCTGCAGGTACAGACCTAGTTAAGGGCTGGAAGGCGAGATGGAGCATTGCTCTGAAGGAGAGCCAGCGGATGCAGGCTGACAGCCACTGCGGTGGCTCTGTGGCCTTCATGTCTTCTATCTAAACTTTCATCCTAAGTATAGCTTGTTTCAAAAGATAATATTTCAGGCACATTGTAGAAATTCACTTTTTAAAAATAAAACGTGAACGTGGTAGTCTTCCGTGTAGTGGATGAAAATCTAACATTTATACCAGCCACCATGCATTCAAAAAAGCAACAAGCTCTTTAACTGGAAACTCATCTGTTAACCTTGAACTTTTCTTTTAATCCTGCTTCTCCCCAAAGTTTTATTCTAATGTAGTACACGTTCATGTTTCAGGGTCTTTTGTTGATTATCACATTGCCATAAAAATGTATAAAAACTTAAAAATGTATTGTGCTTGCAAGCATTACTCAATCCAGAAATAATTGCTTAAACACTTCAGTTATTAGTAGAATAGAGTTGATGGAAATAACATGGTTATATTGCAAATTCTGATAAATGATTAATAAAGAAATAAAGTAAAAATGTATCTCTTTAAAAATTTCTCTCTTACTATATATTTGGGTGCTTTTTTCTGCCCAGAGGCATTTTTTTAGTAGATAGTAAAAGATTTGGCATCACTTCTATTTTCCATTTTTCTTTTTATATATATATATATATATGCAGGCACTGAGAAAACCTGTTCCTAAAAACAAAAAAGAAAGGAGTATTGTAGCAAGGACAGCCAATTCCTTGGACACTTTCTGAAGTTATACAGTAAAACTCACCTGAAGCCATCATCAAAAATTATTTTTCATGATTGGTTGACGGCTCAAAGATTGGATGCTCTCAGTTTGCAGTGATCTGACTCACAGAAGCATTTGCTTTTATTTTATTTTATTTTTTATTATTTTTTTGCTTCCTTTCTTTTAGATGCTTTTGTTTCTTACACATTTCTTTCCAGCAAGGCCAGTTTGTTTCCAGTGGTTCTCTTTGGTGCCTGGAGGTATAATGCCTGGTGAGATGTGGGTGTGGCTGACTTGTCTGTTCTCTAGAGGAATTGAGAAAAGGGCAGTTGGGAAAGAGAACGTTCTCTAGCAATATTCTCAGGCATATCATTTGTAGGAAGACAGACAGGAGGAAACTGAGGATGGAGAAATTGATCTCTTTCCTTTAGAGCAGTTTTCGTGTACCCTGAAGTGCCTATAAAGCCCAGTTTGAAGAACATTGCTGTAGGATGTAGTGTAACTAGGGAGATTTTAAGTTTGGTATTTCCCTAGCTCTGTGTGTCCAGGAATTCAGTGTTAGCTTCTTGAAGTGTAGCTTGAGGGATTACATACATCCAAACTTACACTGAAAACTGATTTTTAAGCCAAAATACCGTTTCCACCATTAAAATCAGCAGGAGAATCCAGTTAAGTTCAGGTTAAGAAGATGGTTTGTGGGGTCGGTTAGATGACCTTCAGGAGGAGGATGGCCAGAGACTGGTCTGGTAGGGCATGGGGAAAAGGGAGGTGATAGGCGTGGCCACCACCTTAAGCATTGTTCAGTTCCATAAAACCCTTCTAGTTCAACATGAGACAGCTACTTGGTCTAGTTCTAGTTGGTTTGTTAGTTAAGAAAGGAATATCTAGGGGCATCTGGGTGGCTGAGTCGGTTAAGCATCTGCCTTAGGGTCTGGTCATGATCTCAGGGTCCTGGGATGGAGCCCTGCATGGGGCTCCCTGCTCAGCGGGGAGTCCGTCTCCCTCTCCCTTTGTGTGCTCTCACTCTCTCTCTCTCAAATAAATAAATAAATCTTTTTTTCTCTTAAAGAAAGGAATAACTAAAATATATTCATTTAACTTAGACATTTTAACTGAATATGTAAATATTCTCCAGTGTCCCGAGAAATGTAATGTCTTCATTAAATGTTGGTCCACTGGGTGCCTGGGTGGCTCAGATGGTTAAGCATCTGCCTTCGGTTCAGGTCATGATCCCAGGGTCCTGGGATCGAGTCCCGCATCAGGCTCCCTGCTCCGAAGGGGGCCTGCTTCTTCCTCTCCCTGTGCTGCTCCCCTGCTTGTGCTCTTTCGCTCTGTCAAATAAATAAATAAAATCTTCAAAAAAAAAAAAATGTTGGTCCACTGGTTGCAGTTCTGAGTGGTTTTTCTTGCATTAACCACACCCTGATATATCATCCATTCTAAAAGTAGAGCAAGAATTTGAAGTTCTGTAATCTGAGGTGAGAATCCTTTCAAATTAAAATTATGTTTTTTTCCAGTCTTAGATTCTCTTTCCACAGTTGATTGAGCAGTTATTAGACTCCCCTTCATTGCGTATTGACAAAGCATTTGCTTCAAAGATTTTATTTATTTTTATTTTTACTTTTATATTTATTTATTTAAAGAGATTTTATTTATTTGACAGAGAGAGACACATTAAGAGAGGGAACACAAGTAGGGGGAGTGGGAGAGGGAGAAGCAGGCTCCATGCTGAGCAGGGAGCCCGATGTGGGGCTTGATCCCAGGACCCTGGGATCATGACCTGAGCCAAAGGCAGACGCTTAACTGACTGAGTCACCCAGGTGCCCCAAGATTTTATTTATTTTTAAAGATTTATTTATTTAATTTTAGAGAGTGCAGCATGAGTGGGGGGAGGAGCAGAGTGCAGTGTGAGTGGCGGGGAGGGACAGAGAGAATCCCTGAGCTGACTAGCTGCTGAGCAGAGTCTGGTGTGGGCGGCGGGGAAACTGATCTTCTGACCCTAAGATCATGACCTGAGCTGAAACCAAGAGTCAGTCAGAAGCTCAACTGACTGAGCCACCCAAGCGCCCCTTAAAGGTTTTATTTTTAAGTAATCTCTACACCCAGTGTGGGGTTTGAACTCACAACCTTGGATCAAGAGTTGCATGCTTTATCGACTGAGCCACCAGGCACCCCTGCTTCAGTGTATTAAAAGTAGTACTTTCCATCCTCTTTTCACTGGTTTATGGGACAGAAAATGATCTATTTACAATTAAAAGTGCAGATGGCCAAATCTCACTCTCCCTTACCTAAGAAAACAAACCAGATTTGGAAAGGAACAAAATGCCTCTTGGTAAGTATATTATTATGGGAGAGGTACTTAGTAGCTGTTAAGTATCTATTCATTGGAAGGTATCACCCGGGTAGTGTATAGCATAGCGGGAACTTGGTATCCTTATCAGAGTGAGGGAAGGGAATTCAGTTAATTTAAAATGCATATAATTAGCTTTGTTTTGCTGAAGTCTGTTTCACTGAGTGTTTTGTCCAATAAATAAGAAATCTTTCTCTCATTGGTAATAGAAATCTTTCCTATTGCATGTACTATTGCCTATTATGTTGTTCCATGCTGTATTTTATTCATATCACCCGTTTTTGGTGTACAGTAATTTTTAAAATGAGCTTTAAAGGTGGGATAGGAGCTTGAAAGTGGAACTTGGTTTTTATGATTATACTAGGAGCTTTCCTTTTCCAGAAACGAGTAACAGAACTTGTAACAACTTGTATTGGTTTATATTCTGCCAGGCTATGAATTTCCTTAAATAATACGGAACAGAGGTCTTTAAAAAATTGTGAACTGAGTTTTTTTTTTTTTTTTCCAAAGGTGAAATGAAAGCAGTACTGTACAGGAAATTAAATTTTTGGGTAAGGAAGGAAAATTGGTCTGATTGAAATCATTAATGTCTCTTTAATGAGGGGTTATATGAAAAATGTTAGGCAGAAAGTGTGATGCCAGTTAAAAATCATAAATATGAAATTTATTTAGTTTGAACAAACAATATTTGGAACTGAGCAGAGAGGAAAAGGAAAATTTATGTGGAAGGGATTAGTTGTCATTCTCAAAGGTGCTGGAAATGGTATGGAAAGCTGCTGGACCATTACAATTGATTTGCTTTTCTCTGAAGAGAAATACTTGATTCAGAGATTTGTGATACTAGTTTCTAAAATTTCCACAAATTAATATTTAGTATTCCGGGGAAGTTTTCTTTTGCCATCAGTGTTGTGAATATCTGTATTTGTATATTGTAAATTTCTGTTTGTGGAAGTTAGGAAAGCATCTACTGTAGTCCTAAAAACTTAGTTAACATATTCAAGCTCCTGTTTGTTTCTAGTCTTCTAGATCTGTAAGGTAAGAGTATCAAAAAGGTCAAATAATGGGGCGCCCCGGTGGATCAGTCAGTTAAGCTTCTGCCTTTGGCTCAGGTCATGATCCCGGCGTTCTGGGATTGAGTCCCCTGGGATTGAGCCTGCTTCTCCCTCTCCCTCTGCCTCTTCCTTCTGCTCCTGCTGTCTCTCTTTCTCTCCCTCAAATAAATAAATAAGTCTTAAAAAAAAAAGAGATCAAATAATTTGACCAGCTTCATTGAGAAAGTCCCAGTGAATGCTAGCATTAGTATTTGGAGTTAAGTTTTCGGTCGCAGGTGAGGGATGCACATCACTTTAATGGGGAAGGAAGAAAATGAACAGGATGTCTATAGACAAAATGTTGATGCCCAGCTCCAGTGGCAGGCCTTAGTAGGTGCTCTGTATATGTTGCTGAGTGAGTGTTACGGATGAATTGAGATCAGCTGGAATTGGTGAGCTCCATGAGTAGAAGGAATTCTGACTCATTATGTTCAGGGCACCTAACACCATGCCTGGCAAAAGGTGCTCAGTCATGCTTCGTTGTGAATGAGGTTATGTGCAGTCAGTCATAAGGACTGCTGCCTCCTTGTAGATATGAACATAAGCTCTTCTGAGTCATTTGGAAGAAGACATAATCAAAATGGCAGCCTTCTTTTTCCCCCCCTTTATTAATCCGTTTTCTACAGGGTTATTCTTAGTGTTGAGAATTGGGGGCTTTTTTATTTTAAGTGGCATTTAAGATTACCCTGAGATTCATGAGGTTAAAGTATAAAGTGTAACTGTAAAACAAGGACTTACTTCTGGATTCTGACGTCTGGTGGTAAAGAAAAACACCCATTACTCATAATAAAAGGTCAGATTCTCAAATTTTCTTTGGTACTTTCTGGATATCCAATACAAAGAAAGTCTGTATTAGAAAAAAATATTTGTGTGTTTTTCAATTTTTCTTTTTTTTTAATCTTTATTTTTTAACTTGTACCTTTTAAATAAACTTATAATAACATTTAGGATGTACTTTTATAAGGCTCATTACTGAATCTTTGGGACCTTGCCAGGTGAGAAAAGGCAGATTCTCTGTGAGATTTTTATATCTAACGCAGTCTTGCATTTGACTTCTTAAACTTTCTATTTAAACTACTTCTCAAGTAAGTGTAAGGTTTGTTTGGACAGCAGTTGCATTGTCACCAAATATATACAGGGATGTGTTACTTGTGAAGAATACCAACGTGGACTGTTTGCTTAAAAACAACAGCTTATCAGAAACTCAACACTTACCCTTAAGGTTGCACCAGTTACTGGGCTTGTAGGTTCCGTCCTCCTACCTCTTCACCTTCAACATCTCTATATTTTCCTTCTTTTTTTTAACCTCCACAAAAACTGGAGCAGGAGATGTCCAAGCAGCTAGAGCCTAGCTGCTAGTGGTTCTGGAGATAATGAGGTGGTTGCAATATAAAAATTACTTCATGAGTGACGTTGGCCTTAATTAAAGAGATTTTTTTGGAGTTTGGTAGCTTAGGAAATTAGAAGGATGATTTTTTTTTTTTTTAAAGGCAGCACTTGTTGCCTGGCATCTGAACTCTACCTTGCATCTCCTGGGTGGTCTTCTGCAACTTGATTAACCTTATTTTTCCTGTGTTAATTAGGATTAAGAATGTTTCCTTTCTAAGTGTTGTAAGGCGGCTCTGGTATGACTCTGAAGTTCTTTGCAAACAAGACTCCAGCTAAGAAAGAAAAATCTTAAAACATCTTTGCTTCTCTTGCTTACTATCCTCCTCTAATAATGCTTCTGAGATTTGATCAGAGTTCTATAAAAGGGAAGTAGTTACAGTGTGTCAGGGGAAAAAAAAACCATGAGAAATAAGTAATCCATAAACTTTACAGTCCTAAGGGGATCCGGGTGGGTGGATCTGATGACTTGGCAACTGAGAGAGGGAAGCAAGTGTAATTGTTGATTTTATCAGAGCAGGTTTATGTGTTTCTATGTGCACACAGGGGGATGGGGATTGAATATAGACTTAACGATTAATGTTAATTTCAGGTGGTTACAAAAGTGCTCCATAAATCCTAGGCAATATTACTATGTCTATAGGGTATGATATTAATACTCAAAAATAATATCAAATTCTGTCAAAATAGAGGTTGTAATAAACAAATATATGGCTTGCTTCCTTTCATAGAATCTGTGTTTTGGGTCCTTTAGGTAGTTTGTATTATCACTGGGAATGTATGAAATTTGATTTGGTACAATTAACTCTATGTGGAATATGGAAATCAAAAACTGTTTCACTAAGCAAGTTTTTTTCTCTCTGATTCTGGAATGTCAGCACTTGGAGCTTTGAAGGTTGTTTTGGGTTTGTTTTTGAACTGAAATGTCACGGGAAAGGCTGGTCGTTAAATTCATAACCAGCCAGGAGAATTTACAGGATGCAAAATGTTTGGTGGGTTCCTTTAGTGAAAAGATATGTCTTCTGGACTTTTCCCAGGGAATGCAGTTCCATGTAATAATTTACTAAAAGGGAATTGAAAAAAGGAAATATCACCTTTGGGGGATAGGAGGTTGAGTGGGTGGGTGAGCAGAGTGCTTTAAAAGCAGTCTTTGCTCTGTACAATCCATTGATTTAAAGAGTTGCATGGACCACAGAAAGAAGCTCAAGTCAGTTATCATGTATGAGAGTACCTTAGAAATTAGGCACCAGGTATGTTATTCTACTTGGGGAGCCTAAAAATGAATTCAAGGATTGGGGATGTCTCTTCTTTATTCTCATGCCTGATGGCTGCTGAGGCCACTTGAAAATTTTAGCTAAGATGTTGTTTTATGTTTCTTTACCTATTAAATTTTCGTAATGAGTATTTTCTTCCTCAGCAGAATTCGTCATTTAGAGGAAGACTTTTAAACAGATTAAGCAAGCTTTAACATATTAAAAAGAAACGGTACATGGAAGAGTATGTGTGGTTAAATAAATGGCACCAAGGAAGAAATCCAAGTGGAGGAAAAGAGAGTTACGTAATAAGAGGACCAAGCAGGGTGGAAAGCCATGGCTAAATATGCATCTCTGATTTAAGAAGCGCCACATGCCTAAGGCCTTTTATCTCTGTCTTTCATGTGGGTGCCTCATTATATAAGCCATCTCCCTCATAAGGTGCTTTGAGCTTTGGGGGCAAATAAGAAACAGCCAGTTGGCAGTCCATTATCAGCCCTGATACATGGGATTGGAACTACTGTCTAAAGTAGAATTGTGAGTTTTTGAATTATAGGTAAGATTTCAGTGCATGCTCTGTGCCCCCATTACTAAAAGTGGTTTGTAGCTTATGATGTTGGGAACAAGTCCCTGGTTCATGGGTCCTGTAGATCACTGGTAAGCCATGGAATTTCTGCTGGCATCAAAATTTAGGTGTTCGAAATCCCTGGGTTGGGTGGGATGGGAAGGCAGTGGAGTAGGAATTCCCTAAGTTGGTTGTATTAACAACATTCTGGAGCTAGATCTCCTACGTGTAGATGTTGGGAAGAGACACAGAGGTCGCAGTGGAAGGATCATTGGGCATCTTTGGTGGGCAAGAGTGGGAAGAAGTTTCATCTACTTCTCTGTCAGGGTGGAGTTCAAAGTTCTGAGGAGTTAGTGGTCTTACAGTTCTTCTCAAACCAACCCAGGTGATTTCATATTCTGGCTATACACTGCGGTGCTATGAAAAGCATGTGGTATGGAGCCAGGCAGTTTGGGTTCAAATCTCAGGTGTTCTGCCAGTCACCTGTGTGACCTTTGTTCATTAAGTTTCCTTATCTTCAAAATGAGGATCATCAAGTAGTTACAGAGTTATTGTGCAGATTAAACAGTATCTGTAGAATGTGTGAAATATATGCTTAGAACAGTTGCTGGCACAGAGTGACACATGTGGTAGCTATTTTTTATTATTATTATTATTATTATTATTATTACTGCTGTTATTACTAGGGACTATTTAAGAGTTAGTCATTGTTGCTGTTATAAATCATGTTGGGTTGGTAGCAAAGATGATGTTTCTTTGTAGAGAAAGCAAAGCCTGTTGTCAATTTTACCTTTGAGTTCAGTGTTTCGGTCCACACACTTTATAGCTACCTGCCTTTTTTCTTTCTGGAGTTTCCAAGGAACCTCCCATCATTTACTGGTGATTGGAGTAGTTAATGCCTTGTCAAATGAAGGTGGTATTCATAACACCGTATTTAAGTGTATTATTTTTTTATTGATGTCTTTGAGTAAAATGAGCGTGTTGGTCAATTTGAGCAGATTGAAGTTCCCAACAATGATGATGTTGTCCAGGAGTAACTTTCGAAGGCATTTAGGTGAATAATTTTCTCCCGTTGCCACTGTTTGCTGCCCTCTGTTGCCTGGAGCCCTCAGGAAGGATTATACCTAGGATAGGGGATGGCTTTTTTTTTTGATGAAAAAAAATTTTTTTAAATATTTTATTTATTTGAGAGAGAGAGAGACAGCGCGAGAGAGAACACAAGCAGGGGGGAGTGGGAGAGGGAGAAGCAAGCTTTCCCGCCGAGCAGGGATCCTGATGCGGGGCTCCATCCCAGGCCCCTGGGACCGTGACCTGAGCTGAAGGCAGATGCTTAATGACTGAGCCACCCAGGCGCCCCAATTTGATGAATTTTTTTGAAGTGGACCATCCAAATAGATGTTAGGGCAATTTCACATAATTAGGGCAAGAATATATTACTGTTGGTGTTTCCAGCAACTAGTTATTACAATTAAAATCCATTTACCGTAAGTATTCCAATGGGATGTCAGATCTAATCTGCATTTAGCATCCCCCTGGATGACTTACACTTTTTTCTTGTACTGTTTTTTAAACTTCAAATGCTGACTACCTTCCAGGAAACAAAAACACCTGTCTTGGGAAGGAGGAACTGCTTTAATCTCAGGTTATACCAATTAGATGCCATCAGAGCAATCATAAATGCATGCTGAAGACCGATAGGAGAGATGCCTTTACACGTTCTTGTTAGATGTGCTATCCAATATGGTGGCTACCAGTCACATGGGACTATTGAGCACTTGAAATGTGGCTAGATTGAAGGACTGAATTTTAAATCTTATTTAACTTTAATGAAATTTAAATTTAAGGGGCGCCTGGGTGGCTCAGCCATTAAGCGTCTGCCTTCGGCTCAGGTCATGATTCCAGGGTCCTGGGATCGAGCCCCACATCAGGCTCCCTGCTCGCGGGAAGCCTGCTTCTCCCTCTCCCACTCCCTCTGCTTGTGTTCCTGCTCTTGCTAACTCTCTCTCTGACAAATAAATAAAATCTTAAAAAAAAAAAATTAAATCAGAGACTTGATTTTATTATTGGAAAATTGTAAATATGTTTGGAACAACTTACGTATGTGAATCTACTTTTTCAACTGTAAATTTTTTGAACTCTAGATACTTGTCAAGTAGTTCCAATGAAAATTTAGCATCTGAATTGAAATGTGCTGTAAGTATAAAATATACTCTAGATTCCAAAGACTTAGTATGGATAAAAGAATATTAAAGTATCTCAGTTTTTTATACTAATTATATTGGAAACATTTTAGATATTGGGTTAAATGAAATATAATAAATGCTAATTTCTCCAGTATCTTTACTTTCTTAAAATGTGGCTACTTTCTTTAAGTTACATGTGTAGCCTGTGGTTCTGTTTCTGTTGAACAGCACTGTGTTAGGCTGTCTTCCCTTAATCTGTGTCTTTGAAAGCTTTTGGATATACTTCTATGTTCCTGTGTGTTGGGAGATCACGTTCTGGAAGAGTTCATGAGAAATAAAAATCATCTTGAAATAAAATGACCAGTTTAATATTTATCGAATATGAAAAACCATCTCCAACATCTCCCTTTTATAATTTCAAATGACTGTTTTATAAGTAGATTTGCTGCTGAGGTTGATTTAAATCTAATGGGGTTAAAGAGACATGAATAAAAATATGAGGTCGTTAAATAAGGCTTTATGTCTAGGGTACTATATTCCTGTTGTATAGTCCTGTTTTTGGCCACAAAATTCACCCCCCCAACAGTACAGAACAATATTGTCAACCACATGTACATTGTTGTGCAACAGATCCTCAGAATCTACTTATCCTGCTTGACTGAAACTCTACACCCAGCTAACAACTCTCTCCATCGTTCATCCCCCAGACCCAGCCAATTACCATTCTACTTTCTTTCTTTTTTTATTTATTTTATTTTTTTAAAGATTTTATTTATTTATTTGAGAGAGAGAATGAGAGAGAGCACATGAGAAGGGGGAGGGTCAGAGGGAGAAGCAGACTCCCTGCCGAGCAGGGAACCCGATGCGGGACTCGATCCAGGGACTCCAGGATCATGACCTGAGCCGAAGGCAGTCGCTTAACCAACTGAGCCACCCAGGTGCCCTCTTTCTTTTTTTAATATGTTAATCTTTTCTTTTTATTGCTTTGCTTCCTTTCACTGCACCCTTTGCATTTTATTTATTTATTTAGTTATTGTTTGAAAAGTAGGTTTTATTTTTCATTTTTCTTAGATTTTTAAAAATTAATTTATTATTTTTATTATTTTTTATTACTATGTTCAGTTAGCCAGCATATTGTACATCATTAGTTTTTGATGTAGTGTTCACTGATTCATTAGTTGCGGATAACACCCAGTGCTCATCACCACACGTGTCCTCCTTAATACCTATCACCCGGTTACCCCATTCTCCTACTCCCTCCCTTCTGTAACCCTCAGTTTGGTTCTCCGAGGCCAGAGTCTCTCTACTTTCTGTTTCTATGAGTTGAACTGTTTTTGATACCTCATATAAGTGGATTCATGCAGTATTTGTCTTCTTGTGACTGGCTTATTTCACTTAATATAATGTCCTCAAGATTTATCCATGTTGTAGCATATGATAGGATTTCTTTCTTTTTTAAGGATGAATAATCTATTGTATGAATATACCACACTTCCTTTTCTCTTTTTTCAAGTTTATTTATTTATTTCTTTAGTTATCTTTACACCCAATGTGGGGCTTGAACCCATGACCCTGAGATCAGGAGTTGCATGCCCTTCTGACTCAGCCAGCCTTCAGCCAGCCTTTCACCCCCCACATTTTCTTTATCAATTCATCCATCCATGGACATTCAGGTTACTCCTCCTCTTGGTTGTTGTAAATAATGCTGCAGTGAACGTGGATATGTAAACATGTCTTCACGATCCTATTTTTAATTAGTTTAGATATATACCCAAAGTGGAATTGCTACTACATGGTAGTTCTATTTTTAATTTTTTGAGGAACCTCCAAACTGTTTTTCCATAGTGGCTAAATCAATTCACATTCCTACCAGTAGTATACAAGGATTCCAATTTCTCCACATCCTTGTCAACATTATTTTCTTTTTTCTGATAGTGGCCATTGTAACAGGTGTAAGATGATGTCTCACTGTAGTTTTGATTTGTATTCCTTTATGTTGAGTGATGTTGAGCATCTTTTCATATGCTTGTTGGCCATTTGCATATCTTGTTTGGAGAAATGTCTATTCAAATCCTTTGCCCATTTAAATCATCTTATTTTATTTGTTCGTTATTGAGTTGTTGGTGATCTTTGTATACTCTTTTAACTCCTTATCAGATTCATGGTTTGCAGATATTTTCTCTCATTTCATATGTTGCCTTTTCACTCTACTGATTAATTCCTTTGCTGTGTGGAAGTTTTAAAATTTGATTTAGTCCTGTTTGTTTTTTCTTTTGTTGTCAGTGCTTTTGGTGTCATAGCTAAGAAGTCCTTGCCAAATTCAGTGTCATGAAGTCTTCCCCCTGTGTTTTCTTTCTTTTTTTAAAAGCTTTTATTTATTTATTTGACAGAGAGAGAGCGAGAGAGAGTACAAGTAGGCAGAGAGGCAGGCAGAGGGAGAGGGAGAAGCAGGCTTCCCGCTGAGCAGGGAGCCCGACGTGGGACTCGATCCCAGGACCCTGGGATCATGACCTGAGCTGAAGGCAGATGCTTGACTGAGCCACCCAGGCGCTACCTTCCCCCCCCGCCCCGCCCCGTGTTTTCTTCTAGGAGTTTTATAGTTTCAGGTCTTACATGTAGGTCTTTGGAACATTTTGAGTTAATTTTTGTGTAGGATGTAAGATAAAGGTCCAACTACTACTACTACTACTTCTTCCTCTTCCTCCTCATCTTCCTTCTCTTCCTCCTCTTTCTCTTCTTCTTACTCCTTGTCTTCCTCCTGTCTTTTTTTTTTTTTTGTATGTGGCTGTCTAGTTTTCCCAGTGCCATTTGTTGGAAGAGATGTTCCTTTCTTTATTCTTTATACTTCAGTTTTGGCATCCTTGTCAAAGATGCCAAACCCATATATCTGAGGGTTTATTTCTGGGCACTTTATTCTGGCCCATTGGTCTATATATCTGTCTTCATGCCAGTATCATATCAACTGGTTTGATTACTCTGTTGTACTAATTTTTAAAAAGCATTGGCTTTTTTCATGTTTTTTAAGGGTCTGACTAGGATTGCTTAGAAAACTCTATTGAAAATGCCTTCTTCAGTTCTTCATAATTTATAACTTTTTGCATTTTTGTATCCATATCTTTTTCCTGGATGTGTAAGGGAATTTCTTTCTTCTCATTTCCCCTTTCATCTCAAGCATGTTTAGAACAACTTGGGTATGTAAATCTACTTATTCAAAAGGGATGACAGATGGTGTGAATTTAGTTAGGAATGTTTGCCTCCTCAGGTATTCCTCATCTTCAGATGGAGGTGGGAAGTCAGGGAGGAAGTTTGGGATTGTTTAATATGGTGTAGTCTAGAAACATGGTTAAGATGTTATGAATCTGGAGCCAGATTGCCCAGGTTTGAATCTCAGCTATGCCACTTACTTAGTTGCAAATTTTGGGCAAGTAATTTAACTTCTCTGTTTTAGTTTCCTTGTCTGTAAAATGAAGTTAATGTTAGAAGCTACCTCACAAGAATGTTCTGAGGGCTGAGTGAATTAAATACAGTGCCTGGCACATATTAAGTGCTCTACAAGTGTGTGTTTTATTACTTTGAATATTAAAAATAATAACTAGGACACTGACTAAATTCTTGGGTTCTGAGATGGCCAACCTTTCTAGTTTCATCAGAAAGAATGAACAAGGGGCGCCTGGGTGGCTCAGTCGTTAAGCGTCTGCCTTCGGCTCAGGTCATGATCCCAGGGTCCTGGGATCGAGGCCCACATCGGGCTCCCTGCTCCGCGGGAAGCCTGCTTCTCCCTCTCCCACTCCCCCTGCTTGTGTTCCTTCTCTCGCTGTATCTCTCTCTGTCAAATAAATAAATAAAATCTTAAAAAAAAAAAAAGTGAACAAATGGGCACACATTATTGCTGTTCTTAAGAGCTCTTACAACTTAGATGGTGTAATAGGAGATTATACATTCTTAGGTTTGTGGAGGTTTCCAGATCTTTTTATTTTTTTTATTTTTTAAATTTTATTATGTTATGTTAGTCACCATACAATACATCATTAGTTTTTGATGTAGTAATCCACGACCCATTGTTTTCGTGTAACACCCTGTGCTCCATGCAATATGTGCTCTCCTTAATACCCATCACGGGGCTAACCCATCCCCCCACCCCCCTCCCCTCTAAAATCCTGTTTGTTTCTCAGAGTCCATAGTCTCTCATGGTTTCCAGATCTTTTAATAATTATATGGACATTGCATTTATATTAAGGGATATTACAAATGCTGCTGTATAGTTTATCATTTGTCTTCTGGTTTGTAATTAGTTTTTTTAATATATGTATAAGACATAGCGTAAGATGAAGATTAATGTATTTGAAAAGCATAAACCACAGTGACACTTTGATATTGGAATGCTTATAATATGCCATGTCTGTCAGATAAATTTTACAACTTAGACTTTATTTTCACATTGCAATAAATCATCTAAAGGGTTGGAAGTTTGTAAATTTAATGGTAGTGCTTTCAAATTCCATTTCTTGGTGTTTTAATTACATTTAACTTTTATAGCTTGTGTTACTTTATATTTGAATTACTGCACTATTTGAAAAAATAAACACATGGAAGTTCCCATTGGAACCAAGGATTTGTTGAGATTATATATCCTCCCATCTTTTTTTTTTTTTAAGCTATAAATGAATACAAAAATCTCAAGTGTTTTTTTTTTTTAATTTTAAATTCCAGTATAGTTAACATACTGTATTATATCTCAAGTGTTCTTTTATTAGGAAAATCATGCATTAGAACTTATGATTCAAGATGTTTGTAAATGGTGAGATGATCATTTCTAGGGAAGTTAAAGCATTCTTCCGAGAAAGTGTGTCTAAAGTATCTTTTCTTGTACAAAAGGAATTCAACACATATTTTTCTCTATGTTTTAGACTTCTCTAACATACTGAAAAATCACCCCAGCCCCTACTCCAGGCAAATGGAATATTTTTCCTTTTGTAGCATACATCTCTGGCCTCAAGGGAGACACACCTGTGTGTAGCACCAATCCTCTGTAGTAGTATACATTGACTGAGTCTTAGCAGCTTCTTGCCCAGCTGTAATAACATCGAGTGCTTGTCTGTTTTTTCCAAGCCATTTTGTAATGTGTAATATATTTAATATCTGCAATTAAGTGAAAGGTAAGAGTATGTGAATGCATAGGTTGAACACCTCATATATGGCCTTAAATAATTGGCTACTTAGTGGCTTCCCGTCCATAGCTTTACCACTGGCCGTGCAGGGCACCTAGCTTTCATGCTCCTGGATGTTTGTGTGGCTGAAACCCTAGTTATAAGTGAAGAACCAGATGGTTGTTCTTCATTTGGGCTGCCAATCTTAGATGTTCTATAAAGCTGCTCCTGTCTATAAATGTGGCACTTATATTTTCTGCACAGTATGTGCCTGTTGGCAATGTTTTTATTTTTCTAGTTAAACAGCCACTACCTGCAGGAGGAGTCACATACCGGAGCTGAGAAGAAATAGCCTTGGCTGGATAGTTTGCAATAATTTTGTAATTAAAAAAAAAAAAAAAAAAGCTGCACAGTGGATTCTGTTAAAACAAAATAAAACGGGTCTGTCTTCCAGGAAGGCTCCTCAGCATTCAAGAGCAATTTTAAATCAGAGGGGCTTTGATTAAAGTGTTGTGCCAGCAGGAAGGAGAGCCTCTTTGTCTTGACTATGGTATTACTGTCCGCTCTACTCAACTTTTTTTCCTAAGTTATCTTTGCCTCCAGTTGGTTCATTAGACTGATTCCAAAAGAACCAGAGGGATAGAGCATTTTCAGTTTATCACCCAACGTAGTGGTTTTTATGAAATTCTCACAGTTAAGGGGGTTGTGGGAAGGGGCTGGATAAACCTGGTATATTCTTTCTGTCTGAATCATAGCCATCAAAATCTAGAGTCAGAAATGTCTTTTTCATGATGAAGTGCTCTCTTCTTTTATCATTGCATGTGCTGTTAAAGCTTGGGACACTTACTCATTTCCAAGGACATGGCGTGGGCCAGAGTTGTAGGATAGGTACCACAAAAGCATTTTCCACTTTCTGTTCTGCTATCCATATATCCTCTGCTTTCCATTTTTTTAAAAACGATGCTAGTAGTGTTGCTCTTCCCATGGCTGAATTAATGACGAAGCATAGATTCCTGTCTCTTTGATTTTTCTAATGGATTGATTGGCTCTTTGCCTGCTTGACTACATTAAGAAAAAAAAAATCCCCCTTTCACAATTACAGTCAGAAATATACCTGTGATGGACTTTTAAAAGCTGTTTTATATTTAATAAGTGCGGGAGGCCCTTATGAGTTTGAGGCATTCTCCCCTTACTGCCACGACTCTCTGTTCAGTAATAGAATCACATCCTCCCGTCTGCCTCTTGATGGATGAAGAGGCAACTTCATTGGGTCTAATTTATGCCTTGCTTGGCTATTTCTAGCTGAGATATGGATGGGCATCCTCCCACTGCTGTCTGTTTTTAACATTTGCCAGTATCAAACAGTTTTTGAGCACATGGTGATGTCTTAAAGGCTGTGGAGCATGGGGGGGTTGAGATGCAGCCTCCAGGTCCTCTCGAGTGTACTTCATTGTGGTGAGCACCTCTGCTCCCGCAAGACCCCCCTGCTTAGTACCCATCAGGACCTCTTGTCATCCTGAACGTGCTCCCTGCACAGCCTGTTCCTGCCCAGAGAATGCGGTTTTCTTTCAGTAACTGTTTGTCTCTCATTACTCAAATATTTTATGATTGATTTTTTTTTTGGATGCGCATTTCCTTCCTTCCTCTTGGTTTCTATTAAAAGTACATGGTGTCTAAAAAAGCATTGCGGGCTCCGGCCTCTTTGGCACCAGCATTTTCTGGGGTAGACCTGATTCACCGTGCTGTTACTGAGTATCTTTTGTCGGGTTTACGTTGCTGCCAAAGACATGGTATTTGTCATTCAGAATGCTCATTCTTGTTTGTGAAGACCATGTTGTGTCTGGTTTTAACTATTTGTATTGTAGTGTAGTGTGCCTGTTGAGAGTACTCTTGAGAAAACAGTGTATTTTTGGGGATGCCTGGGTGGCTCAGTTTGTTAAACGTCTGTCTGGGGCTCAGGTCATGATCCCAGGGTCCTGGGATCGAGCCCCGCATCTGTCTCCGTGCTTCAGTGGGAAGTCTGCTTCTCCCTCTCCCCCTGCTTATGATCTCTCTCTGTCAAATAAATAAAAATCTTTAAAAAAAAAAGTATTTTTAATTTAAACTCTCATTTTCTATTCATCCAGGTAGGGCAAGGCAGGGTAGAAATGAAGGACAATTCTACCAAAGCTTAGAACTTATCATATAATTCTATCAAGTTGTAACTAATTAAAAAAACAACAACAACGCTTTTTTAAATTTGAGTGTAGTTGACATACAATGTTACATTAGTTTCAGGTATACAGGGTGGTGATTCCACTTCTATATTAATTCATAACTGATTTAAACTTTAAATTATTTGAAATGATCTGTTTTATAGCTTCTATATAGGACTGAAGTAGAAATCCAGGATCCCTATTTCAGTTGGACCTTTCTTCAACTTTTTCAGAGGTGGAAAACTCCGAAGATGAATCTATAATGAAGATATTTTTCCATCGTTGCTGTTGCTATTTGCCTTACTTTTAAAAGTTGGAGCAGTTTCTCCACGGTAGTAACTTTCCAAAGAAACGTCTTAGAAAATTTTCAACTAATATATTTGCTAAATATTTCTCCTTTGAAAATCTGCTATTTGTGTAGTAAGTGTTGAATCTTCTGTTGATAGATTCCCCCCC
>NC_138382.1:37526342-37596670 GCF_054177405.1 Leptonychotes weddellii | reverse complement strand
CAGTAGTTACTTCTGGTTGGTAGGACTATGAGTGAATTTAAATTTTGTGTGTATTTCTACATTTCCTAGGTTTTCTGTACTGTATTTCTAACAACAAAAACCTTTTTAAAGTGTTGCTGGTGAATGTTTTTAAGGGTCACTTTAGTCGAACAGTATTTTCTAGATGATTGTGAAGACTTTATCATATACTTGAATGTCTTAATTTCACAGATTAAATGATCGCTGGTAATGTTTAATCTCTTACTTGAAGTCATGGCATTTAGGGGCCAATACCAAATCCGTAATTGAACACAGCTGTGAAAACAACATTGCAATTAATTTGTTTTTTGTGGGATTTTTGAATAATGCTGCCTGTTATTATATTAACAAAGAGTGGATGTTTTGTAAATATTTTAGTTACTTAGTATAAACTAAAATTAAGTTTCTTAGCTTTCCTGTGAATCAGTAGTTTACACAGATTATTACACAGATAAGATGGAGACACCTTTTGGAAATATGGAAGGAGACCTCAAGCCATCTTCCTTTCCCCCAGAGGTTTTTAAAATTTGTTTTTAATTCCTGTTTTGTATATTTTACATTTCCAGAAATGATGGAGAATCAACAGTTTCTTATCTTACTCTGATGTGAAATGCAGTTACACATTTAGTGGCATACTTCCTCTTAGAACTTGGTTGAAATTAATACTGCAAGTGAAATTGAGAGAAGAGGAAAAAGTTTAGGGGAAGATAAATGAGAAGTGAAACTTGCTTTTCAATGGGGAGGCTATAGAATTAGAGTGGCCGCCAGCAGGATGAAATCCTAATTAGTTGACAAAGAATTAAAATAAAGACAAGCAGTGCTTTAAAAAAGATAAAAAGAAAACATGAATATGAAGTTGAAAGGAAAATATATTTGAAAAAGCAACTGTGTAATGGATAGAGGGGAGGAAACAAGGGGTAGTGTGTCATGAAAAAAACCTTTCTTGGATTTTTCTTTTTGGGGCAAGAAACAAAGAGGTAGCTACAAATATGAGTAGATGTGTTAAAATATATTTGGGTTAAAAAGAAGTATGACATAGGGGTGCCTGGGTGGCACAGTTTGTTAAGACTGTGACTCTTGGTTTTAGCTCCCTCAGGTCATGATCTCAGAGTCGTGAGATCAAGCCCCAGGCTGGGCTCTGTGCTCAGCCGGGAGTCTGCTTGAGATTCTCTCCCTCTCCCTCTGCCCCTGGCCCCACTCACGTGCACGTTCTCTCTCCCCCTTTCTAAAATAAATAAATAAATCTTAAAAGTGTGACATAAATATATAATGCGTGCTTCATTAAAAAGGAGTAAGCAGTTTGCCAAGTACTTTTGGTTTGTGGCAGACTGAATACCAGTTTATATTTAGTAATTGTTTTTGTGAAGATGTTTACCAGAGAAAAAGACACATAAAATAGATGTGAATTTCTGAAAAACATTTTTCAGATTTTGAAAGAAAGTTGTTGTATAAATTCCCATTTATGTCATCTAGGAACTGACACCTTAACCTCTGTATCATGACAGATTTAAGCTCTGAAAAATTTGAAAGGTGAGTTAGGTGGAATATTCCCTAAGGGACTTTGAAGTTCTTTTTCCACTGGGCATACATTTTGCCTTGCATTGTATAAAAACAAAAATGTGTATCTCAAATCAAAAGTTTAGTCATTCTTTTTTTTTTTTTTTAATATTTTATTTATTTATTTGACAGAGAGAGACACAGCGAGAGAGGGAACACAAGCAGGGAGAGTGGGAGAGGGAGAAGCAGACTTCCTGCTGAGCAGGGAGCCCGATGCGGGGCTCGATCCCAGGACCCTGGGATCATGACCTGAGCCAAAGGCAGACACTTAATGACTGAGCCACCCAGGTGCCCCAAAAAGTTTAGTCATTCTTACGTACGGTTTTCATATGGAAACGTGTGTGTTCTACTCTTGGTAATTTTTTATCCATGTAATGAGAAGTAAGGGTAACACCGGAAACCCAACCTTTATATTATTTCCTGATTTGATCCTTCATTTGTGAAATCCATTTGTTGAGGTACCCTGTTTACCAATTTTGCACTTATTTATTACACTGATCAACAAAATAAAACATATTCCTAAGCAAACTTAACAAACAATATTCTCTGCTCCCAACCTTTGCTATTTATAGGCTTACTTTTGTTTAATATGAAACATTTCCAAAAATAAACAGTAACAGAATCTGCTGATTTTTGAGTTTCCCTTCCTTTTCTCTGTAGTGGAGGTAGTAAGAAAACCCCTAGACAGATGGGTAAAAGAGCAGGTCCCAAAAAGAAGGAAGAGGAATCGGAGACATGAAAAGAACATCCTTTGTTTGAATAATTAGCCTGGGTGATAGAAAATTAGATTTACCATCTTGGAATCTTGACTGTCATTTTCCATGCCTTAGCAATGGTCCTCCATATAAAAATAAAATTGTGAAACAGTAAGCATAATTCTGAAATGATCTCAATATAATAAGAATATTTTCATGAGCTGTTTGTTCTAAGCAAGCATTACTTGGTACTGTTAAAGCAGTGTCGATTAAATGAACTCATGGATCCTTGTAATGAAACAAGGCATTTAATTTGTACTATTTCTTGGTTAGCCGTCCTGCTCACATATTCTGGTTTGGCTGCAAGAGTTATAGAGGTAAGTATTTAGAACTTCTGATATCAATATATTTTCAAATTAAATGAAGGACATGATTATTAAAGGGATCCTTTGTCCCTAAGGAGAAAAATTGGTTGTGTTAAATTGGTTATAATGATAAAACAAATTAAAAAAAAACCCTTTCCCTGTATAATTAAGGTATCCATTCCATTTTAACTTTTCTGCTACAGATGCTAGTTTTTCAACTCTAGTTTCACATTTGCATCACCTGAGTTTTAAAAACAAACAAGCAAAATACCCCAGATCTGGGCTGTACACCCAGATTCTAATTTCAGGGGTCTTGGGTGGGGCCCTAGTATCAGAAGTTGTAAAATGTTTGTAGGTGATTTAATGTTTAGCTGGAGTTGATAATCATGTGCCAGATTTTTACCACTAATGGACGTCTATAGTATGACATGGGCAGTTCTGATTTTTCTGGACATTAGACTTGGGTGCACCCTGAATTTCACGACAGTACAGGTTGAAATTTCCCGCACTACTTTTCTACACTTGGGGCTTTAATATATGAACTGATGAGTAATTTGAACAGCCCTACAGTAAGCTGCTAGAGTGGGCTGAGTGGTGGCGCAAAGATACGTGCATGTCCTATAGGTGTTACATGTTTGGAAAGTGAGAAGTAGTTTGCAAATATGATTAAGTTGCGAGGCTTAGAGGAGGAGATCATCCTGGATTATCTCTATCCTGAGTTTTCTCTGCATACCATCATAAGTATCCTTGTAAGAGAAAGGAGAGGGAGATTTGATAGACACACAGAAAAGACAGTGGAAGATGAAGGCATGGTTTGGAGTGATGTGGCCACAAGTCAAGGACTACTTGTAGCCCCCAGAAGCTGAAAGAGGCAAGGAGCAGATTGTTCTGTAGAGCCTCTGGAGGGAGCACAGCCCTGCTGAAACCTTAATTTCTGCCCAGTGAAACTGATTTTGGACTCCTGATCTCCAAAACTGTGAGGGAATAAATTCCTATTGTTCTACGCCACCAAGTTTCTGGTAATTTGTTCCAGCAGCCATAGGAAACTAATATAACTGCTTTTCAGCTAACAGTTGGATTTTGGTGGCACGTTTTCCCTTACAGGAATATGTATTAGTGTATTAGATTAACTATTTTGTTGTATTACCCCATTTTATAAAAATAAGTTGAAAGCATGGAAAAGTGCTATTATGAGTGCACACATGTATATATTTGTATACACATTCAGGGGTGTAGCCTATAATCTTAATGTAATTGAGACAAAGATGGAAATTGTTAGGATGTGTCTTTAACCTCAATTAGATGCTCATTAGATTTAAGCTGTGTTTAATGATGAAGCAAAAAAAAAAAAAAAAGCCACAACCACAATTAATGAACATGTACCGAATGCTGGAACTATTTTGTTGAAGATTGTTTCTAAAAATGCGATAGATAATTAGGGATTTTAATAAACTTCTATTGCACTGGGAATAGATCAGGTCTTATAACACTTCCTGTGCTTCTTTGATTCTGAGGCGTACCACTTTTCTCATTTCTGAAATCAGGATATCTACAATAAATGTGTCCATTTCCTATCTTTCCTGTCACCCAAAGATACTGCAGCATTACAGATATTTTCAGAGTGTGGCACTAGATCAGCTCTGTTGTTTGACTTTTCAGATTTGACCCTTGTGTTTTCGAAAAGAGCACGTTTCCTGAAATGCCTTATGTCAGAAGGCAAGTAGTACCTATATGAAGCTCTGAAGCTTCTAATGCTTTAATGACTGTTTTTGGATTCAGTTCCTGGGAGCTACCGTAGTAGAAATTAAATTTTATAATAATGGTGCTTGTTGAGATCTAGAATCTTTAGTAGAAAAATCGTAGGCTTTAGACATAGGCAGACCTTGATTCTTAGTCTGGTTCTCTTGCTCCTTAGCTATGATATTAGGCAAGTTATTTGACTTCTTCATTGGTAAATGGGGGATAATACCCATATTGCAGACTTGGGGTGATTAAAGAAGGTAATGTATTTAAAGTGTTAAAAAAGGCCTCTTGAAAACTCCATAGCCCACCTCTATCTGCCTTTATTTTTATCCAGCCTATTTGGTGCCCAATAAAGACTTGAGCTTTAGGAAAAGCAACGTTCACCCGTGAATAAGGCTCATTCTGACTTGAATTTTGCTGCTCATGGCTCTTTATTCTCCTGCTATGATTATTCCATCTTGTTCCACTTACTTAAATTGATTAATTTCTTCATCGTCCACTTCAGATTCTCCCTTTTCTATGTGTCTTTCTCTGTCTGACAGCTTTAGATTGATCCTTCCTTGTATACTTGTAGGCTGATGACAGAATTTTAACCTTTGACTTTGTCCTGGGTCTTTTTTATGTGTGTATATCATGTTTGTTCCAAAGCTTCTTCCTAAGCACTTAGATCCATAATATATAAAGGACTTGGCCAAATCAATACAGAATAGTTAACCAGTAGAAAAAGTGGATAAAAGACTTTAACATTAGACACTTCACTTCATAAAAGTGTCCAAATATGTACAATAAACATGTTGAAAGTTGGCTAACCTCATTAGTTCTTAGAGAGAGGCAACTTAAACCACAGTCTGATTCTTCCACACACCCGCCACAATGGCTAAAATTAAGAAAGACAAAGTGTTGATGGGAATGTAGAACAATTGAAACTCTCATACTGTGCTAGTAGGAATTGTAAATTGGTACAATCATTTTGGAAAATTACCAGTAAAGTTAAACTTAGACATACCTAGTGATCTGGCTATTCTACTCCTAGGAGTGTGAATATGTATGTGTGAGTATGTACATGTACAAGACATACAAGAATATTCATAGCAGAACTACTCATAATAGCCTAAAACGTCCATCAGTAGTAGAATGGATAAATATGTCGTATAATATTCCTTCTGTGGAATAATAGATTTCTTCTATACATTAGTGAGAATGAACTAACTACTGTTATATTCAACAACGTGAAAAAAATCTCACAAATGTAACATTAGCTTAAGAAGCCAGACACAGAAGAATATGTATTTTATGGTTCTGTTAATATAAAGTTCAAAAAAAGCCTTGTGCTACCCTTTGGGCACGTGCATTTTGAAGGAGCATAGAACTGGTAGGGAACACTGGGGCAGGCTCTAAGAAGCTCACAATCTTCTATGTCTTGAATCGGGTGGTGGTTACTCTGGTTTGTTGATTTAGTGAAAGTTCCTTAAGCTATATACTTAGGATTTGTTACACTTTTCTGTATGCATGTACACTAAACTTTAATGAGTTTACTTTACAAAAAATTTACCATTGACAGCAGAGTGCTTAGACAGCTCATGGGTGCCTAATTGCCTAATAAACATTTGTTGGTTTTACTTGATTTTTACATTCTGAGTACTTTATGAAATTTTTTACATGAAATATTATGGTGCTCTCTGATCTTAAACATACATATATTCTGCACAGCAACCTTCCCACCTACCTTGTCAACATCCAAGCCTTTCTTTGCTGTGGTCAAAATTACAGAAGATATTGCTTATTTGGTCTCAGTACCAATATCCTTGCCCTGATTTTTAATAAATACCTTCAAAGAATGTCACAACATGTAAATTTAGAGGGTCAGACTTCAAGCTAAACTACTATGGGTCTTGTGAGACCAGTAATGAGTAATAGTTTGATGAAAGGTATTAAAATCCTGGACTGACACATTAAAAGAGCTAAAAAAAATATCTTACAGCAAGGAGGTTGTATCCCAAACCTATTAAATGGAGAAGCATGTGTGCCCAGTGACCTTGGGATTGACTAGACCTGCATTTGAGAGTTGACGGGAATGGTTTACAGATGAGTGAAATAAGAAGCATGTGTAGTGGGGATACTGTTACATTTGATAGGAGGAATGAAAACAAGAGCTTTAAATTTCATTTAAAACCTTGGTACTTAAAAAAAAGAAAAAAAAGAAAAAAAAGAAAAAAAAAACCCCTAAGAATCTAATTTGTCTTTCTGTTAGCAGAACTCATAAATGTTAAGGAGCTAGGTACTTTTTTTCACTGCTCCTTTTTGTCTCATCTTTCTTCTTTAGTTCCTTACTTTCTTGTTCATGTCCTCTCCCCTTTCACCCCTCTTCTTCCTCTCCTCCCTCCTGTTCCCCTCCCCCCTCCTCCTTCCTAGCTGGTAGGTGGCCTTCCAGAAGGTCGAAGATACCTTGGCTCCCGCTGTAGCCTGAGGGGGTCCTTTACCAGGGTCTCTCATTTGTTTTTTTCCTCTTGGAATGAAAAGTTTTAACTTCTTATCTCCCTTTGGGAATGCTTAAAAAAAAAAAAAAAAGCAGGGGTGGAGAGGCTTTGGAGTTGGGAAACCTTCAGTGAAAAGGAGTGACCAGCAGGAGCTCATTCAGAGTTCTGCTGGACACGTATGAATGGGAAGGGAAGCTAGGATGAGTGGTAATCCCACCTGAGACCCCTGGTAAAAGGTGGTGGGTCATTCATGACAGCTACTCTGTGCCACAGGCATTTCCTTTAATATTTTTATTGAAGGATGTTGTTTCTAGTTAGTCACAGTAATTTTCTTCCATTGCTTTAAAAAAGTATGAAAGATAATTTTTATTTTGCATGGTACATTTTATCTGGCAGAAATATTTCATCATTCATTGTTCTATGGAGCAATTTTATAGACATTTTCATGCAGATTGTCATATAAGAACCAGGATAAGGATAATATTAATTCTGTGTCGCTACAAATAGAGACAGAACATTTATTTTTATTTTTGTTTTCTTCCTTATTCTTATGCTGTACTGCAGAATTATTATTTCCCTCCAGAAGCACATACTGGGCATGAGCTTCCCTGAATATTTGAAATAAGAGGGAATAAATGTCACATGTGACCTCAAAATTTAATATCAGAAAAACGGAGTTGCCTTAGAGTATTAAAAAAAGAAAGCATTAGTAGGCAATAATTGTATCTTCTAAAGAGTAATTACTTTAGTATTGTGGTCCAGAATGGTTATATCAATATTTTGGAGAGGAAAAGCTTGTTTTGAAAGGTGCCATGGCTTTCTTTCACATAATGTTAAAGCTTTAATGTTCAATTTATCTATTCCTAAGTATAATACAGAGTTATTTTAATTTTTTAAATTACTGTTTCCTTTGGTGGCTTTTAAAGCTGAAAGAGATGACTTAGCAGGTCTTATTTGAAGTGTAAATGTTAAAAGAGGTTTCTATATGGAACATGTTCCTCTATTTCATTGATACTTTAAAAAACATTGACAGGGGCGCCTGGGTGGCTCAGTGGGTTAAGCTGCTTGCTGCCTTCAGCTCAGCTCAGGTCATGATCTCAGGGTCCTGGGATCGAGCCCTGCGTTGGGCTTCCTGCTCAGGCGGGAGTCTGCTTCTCCCTCTCCCTCTGCCCTTTACCCCTGCTCGTGCGCTCTCTCACTCTCTCTTGTTTTGCTCTCTCTCTCTCAAATAAATAATCTTAAAAAATTAAAAAAACATTTACAGTTTAGTGGTGATGGTAGGAGGGTCTTTCTAAAAATTTTTTTGTATCAAAATTTGATTCTGGGTTCTGAAAATAACTGTTTTATATTTTTATATTTGGCTTAATGAGGAAACCTCCCACAGCATGATTTCAGAGTATTAAAAAGCTGTGACAGTGAGAATTAAATTATAATTTTTCGCTTTTAATATCAAATGGCATCTTTCTTCCTTTAGTTTCTATGCATTTCTTCTACTTCATTTTTCCCCCCTATATCTCTTCTTTTAGGTTGTGTTTACCTATAACAAGCTGCATTGGATAAAAGGAATGAGAATATTATGGCAGGGGTGCCTGGGTGGCTCAGTTGGTTGGGCGACTGCCTTCGGCTCAGGTCATGATCCTGGAGTCCCAGGATCGAGTCCCACATCGGACTCCCTGCTCAGCGGGGAGTCTGCTTCTCCCTCTGACCCTCTCCCCTCTCATGTGCTCTCTCTCTCAAATAAATAAATAAATAAAATCTTTAAAAAAAAAAAGAATATTATGGCTATTTTTCCAGCAATTAATGAGTCCTAGCTGGTCTTAATTGCTTATGGTATCATGAACAATAAGGGATTTCTCTTCATTAAATCAGGGTTCAATACTGATTTAAAGAACAGAAAGCACAGAGTCGTCTTTTTCATACATTACTTGAGAACACATTTTCCTACTTTTTCTTTTTGCTCTGAGCGTCCACATTTAAAATTCTTTGGCAGTTTAAGCCTTTCTTTTATGGTGGAGTTACCGTAATTGTGGTATTGAACCAAAAGTCTTGATAGAGATTTGGATTTGAGGGACAATTAAATTATTCCTTCTTCTGTCATCTTAGGAGTTTTGAACTCAGACTTCACACGTATTGTCTCCCATTTACACATACACACGGCCCCACACACCACCTATCCTGCTGCATCTCTGGCTTGTTGTGACGATGTTGTGCTGTGGCCGTGGCTCAGCATTCTCTCTGTGTTGCCATTTCCACATGTGCCTTGGATTCTCCTGCCCTGTGTCTTGGAGATGTTATCCCCTTTCTCAGAATATTCTCTCTCCATTATGGTTGGTCAATTTCTGCCCTTCATTGCAGACTCCGTTCAACTATCGGCTTTTCAAGGAAACCATCTGTACTGCCTACCAGGTGGTCAGTCATCCCCTCTTTCTGTATGCCCAACCCTTGCATATTTTTATTGTGTTCTTTACATTAATCTCTAATCATTTTCTTTTTTTCTTTAAAGATTTTATTTATTTATATATTTTTAAAAGAAAGTTATTTTTTTATTTTATTATTATTTTTTTAAAGATTGTATTTATTTGAGAGAGAGAGAGAAGAGGAGAAGAGAGAGAGAGAGCATGAGTAGGGAGGAGGGGCAGAGGGAGAGGGAGAAGCAGACTCCCTGCTGAGCAGGGAGCCTGAAGCAGGACTCGATCCCAGGACCCTGAGATCATGACCTGAGCCGAAGGCAGATGCTTAACTGACTGAGTCACCCAGGCGTCCCATCTCTAACCATTTTCTTGTGTTAGTCTTCACAGAACTCTCTATTTATATAGTTTCCTATTTTACTAGAGTTTGGTTGCATGAGAGAAGTTGGAATTCACAGCATTTAGGATGGGACTTGATGGTACAAAGTACACTCAGAATAAGTACTTTTTAAATGATAGATTGATAGGATTTGTGAGCCAAATATGTGACGGTAGCCCAGCTTATTCCGTTTGAGACTTAATGATATTCTGTGAATTTGACCACGTGTATCGTGAGAGATATATGTGTATATGTGTAAATACATGTATTTCAGATAGTCAAGTAAGCCACTCTGGCAGAATATATGCTCCCACTGAGGCATCATTTATATAACAAAGTGATAAGGCATATTAACAAAGTTTTTATCTGGAATAAATTTAGGTTTACAGAAAGGTTGCAAAGATAGTACAGAGAATGCCTATGTACCTCTAACCATTTCCTTTATTGTTCAAGTCTTATATTACCAGGTATTTTTGTAAAAACTAAGGAACTAATACTGACACATCACTATCAACAAAACTCCAGACTTTATTCAGATTTCTTTAGTTTTTCCACTAATACCCTTTATATTTTAGATCGTCTATGTACCACATTGCATTTAGAAAACATTAATTTTGGGGCGCCTGGGTGGCTCAGTTGGTTAAGCGACTGCCTTCGGCTCAGGTCATGATCCCAGGGTCCTGGGATCGAGTCCCACGTCGGGCTCCCGGCTCAGCGGGGAGCCTGCTTCTCCCTCTCACCCTCTCCTCTCTCATGCTGTTTCTCTCTCGCTCGCTCTCTAATAAATAAATAAATAAAATCTTTAAAAAAAAAAGAAAACATTAATTTTGAAAGTTTTATAATTTCAATGCTAATCTAAATTTCTTATGGTTAATAAGTATTTCTAACATTTTTCCCTCTTTAATTAAAAAAAACACCATTTTTTTCTTTATCTTTTTCATGATGAAAGATTGAACTTACTGTTAACTAACTGGACCATTAATTAATTTAAAACGATTTACAGGGTCAACAAAATGAAAATAGTCCCTTTCCCTTTTAAATTCAAAATAGTAATCCATCTTAACCTTTATTGAGAATTGTTAGCTTCCTTTAGTCTGTGAATTTAGTGTATTTTTCTTTTTTAAAAAAATTTTTCTTGGGTGCCTGGGTGGCTCAGATGGTTAAGCGTCTGCCTTTGGCTCAGGTCATGATCCCAGGGTCCTGGTATCGAGTCCCGCATCGGGCTCCCTGCTCCTTGGGAGTCTCCTTCTCCCTCTGCCTCTCTTTCTCTCTCTCTCTCTGTCTCTCATGAATGAATAAATAAAATCTTTAAAAAAAAATTTTTTTTTAAGTCCTGTCCTATTTTTATGTCCTGTAAAATTTTATAATTTTCTCCATAATTATATTGCAGTTTTCATCAAGTTTATATCTGGTATTTTTTTGTTGTTGTTGCTGGTGTGCTTGGGATAATTTTTCTTTTCTATTGTATTTTTAAAACCTTTATTTTGAGGTAATTTTATGAAGATTTGCAGATATAGGAAAAGGAGCACTGGCCAGGTATTTTGTAGAATGTCCCTCCATTTGGGGTTTGTCTCATGATTAGGTTGTGGTGATATGTCCATTGGGAAGGAGACCACGCACTTGACGAACCCTTCTCAGTGCATCATACCAAGGAGTGCCTGATGTCAGCATGTATTACTGGGTGTTAACCTTGTTCACTTGGTTAAGGTGGTCTCTGCTAGGATTCTCTACTATAAAGTTCCAATTTTTCTCTATGATATTGTGGGAGATACTTTGAGACTGCATATTTGGTTTCTGCTTAAACTTCTGTCCACTTTGCCTGTCGTAGTTACCACTATGGTGTTCTAATGGCGATTTTGTTTCCCTTATTCTCATTTTTTAATTTATTTAATTTTTAAAGTTTTTTAGAAAGATTTATTTATTTTAGAGAGAGCGAGCACGAGTGGGAGGGGCAGAGGGAGAAGGAGAGAGAGAATCTCAAGCAGACTGCCCGCTGAGTGCAGAGCCGACTAGGGGCTCTAGATCTCATAACCTTGAAATCACGACTTGACTGGAAACCAAGAGCTGGATGCTTAACCAAGTGAGCCACCCAGGCCCCCCCTCCCTTATTCTCATTTTTAAATTGGAATTCTTTTATAAAGAAAAGTTGTTCATTGTCCGTTTGTTTATTCATATAGTTATTTATTTATATCAGTATGGTACATGGATATTCTTTGGCTTATACTGTTGTATATTTTGTTATTCAGATTGTTCCAACTTTATCCAGTGGAATTCTGCAGGTTGCCTTCTGTGCCTTTTGACATGTATCCGTCTTTTTTCTCCCTTGCTTCTTTATTTTGTGACCCCATGAGATTGTCCAAGTGCATCTCATATGTTCACCGCTGCAGCCCTGGATTCAACCAGTTTTCCAAAGAGCCTTTGTTCCTTTTATTGGGGAATAGCATTGAGAAACCAAGCTCTGGGTGCTCCTTGTCATCATTGCTATGGGGGCCACTGTTTCTAGTTCCTCTTGGTGGATAGAGCTATGATGTGAGTGTGTGAAACTTTTTGATTGCTGTTTTTATAGCCCTCTACTGTAGGCAGTAACTATTGGCCTATTTTTTTTTTTTTAATCCCAATAGAG
Organism: Leptonychotes weddellii; assembly: GCF_054177405.1. Taxonomy (NCBI): domain Eukaryota; kingdom Metazoa; phylum Chordata; class Mammalia; order Carnivora; family Phocidae; genus Leptonychotes; species Leptonychotes weddellii. The sequence goes on along the minus strand of NC_138382.1, from coordinate 37,584,405 downwards.
AATTTTTCTCCCATTCTGTGTCACTAAGGAAATTTGTCCAAAATTCTAATGGCATTATAATACTGAATGAGCATTATATATGCAATAGACAGTGGGCTCTTTAAGGTCTAAAAAAATATCTGTAATAACACATGAACAGTAAATAAATGTTTATTAACAAGTTGAATCAGACTAGTTTAAAAAATACAAATGCTATGTAAGTATAGTTATTTCTTATAGCTAATTAATAAAGTGGAGAATGTGTCCTTAAAGTGAATAGTAATTTCCAGCATATTACTGGAAATTTAGTAGATACTTAAAATACATCGGTCGAATTTATTGCAACACATTTTCAATTATCTCATGATATTGTAAAAATAATATGCTTTCCTTGGGAAAGATTTTACCTTTTAGCCTGCCTGTCAAACCTGCTACAAAGAGTTTTGGAAACAGAGTTCAGGTGAAATCTGTTACCAATTCAAGATTCCCACGTAATCTTTCTACATTATTGCAAGTACTTGGTGCCCTGTTAGGAGAAACACATTGTTTTTTGGTTCAAGTGAATCTGGAAATGATTCTACACATTCTGTAGGCAATAGAGCATTATAATAGATCTTGACAAAAAAGAAATAGATGTTTCTGCTCAGCCTAGCAAATAAACTTTTATAGTAGTATGTGCCTTTTGGCATGACAATTATTTAATAAAATAACATTCCAGAGACACAGAAAGTGAGGAATAACAGAGGGGACCTGACAGGTAATGAAAGTTTTGGAGGTAAGCCAAGGAATGAGAACAGTAAGACTGTTGAAGTTCTCTGATTAACTGTAATTTAAACTATTTGGGTGTGTATACATATAGATTTTTAAGCTTTTCTCTCTCTCTATTTTTTTGTGAGGCTACCCATCAGATTGGACTAAGGATGATTTTTAAAAAATTGCTCTGCTGGTTGTGATTAGAAGAGCTATTTATGTAAACATTGGTATCTAAGCTTTTGTGATGGAACTACTTTCTTCTTCATGTGGATCACAGGTGGAGTTGGTGAAGCCTTGGAGGAATCAGAAGATGATATTTGAGGCAGGTCTAGTGTTCACAGCAGTGAAGACCTGGGAGTGGGTCTGGGTTTATGGCGAATATCTTTTGGATCTCTCTCTCTCATTGGCTTTGCCTCCTTTTTTTTTTTTTTGGTGAAAGTCTTCACAAAATACGTGTTGCTGTGGTGCAGAATATGCATCAGCTCCTCTTTCTTCAGACATATTCCCAACCACAAAACCTTCATATTGGGGTTTCTGTGCATGAGCTTTGGGGTGGGGGGTGGGGCACAAGCCCCTTGAAATAGTATGGAACTTTTTATGTGTGAGAACGTTTTTTGCACATGTATTTTTTGGGGGTGGATTGTCTGAGGTTTCATCAGGGTTTCTGAAATGGTTCAGAACCAGGGCAGTCCCTGTGGTCACTGAGACACAGTGTAAGTAGGGCCATCAAACTGAAATCTTTGTCAATGGCGTTATGACTCACAGCGCCAGATGCAGGGACGAGTTCTCTGGAAAGGTAATGCCACACTCTAGAGTCTTCCCTCTTCTGGGGTTGAGAAGGGAACGGGGCAGGCACAGGAAAATCTTGTCCACCACTGTGATGCAAAAATTTGTTCTCCCTCCAGTAGCCCCTGTACGGGGGAGCTCGTGTCTGTAGCCTACTAGGCAGTCTTCTGTAAGGATTTATAGAGTTCATGAGTCACACTATGCTAGGCTGCTGCAACAAAGAGGCCTAAGAATATAGTGACTTCCATAACAAAGATGTTTTTATCATTTATGCAAGTCCTGATAGATATCTCCCAGGTTGGCGGATCTATGTTAATTCTGAGATCCTGGTTCCTTCCAAGTCTTTTTGACCCCATCCTGACACATTGTTGTCATTTGCATGACTGAAGCTCTGTGGCCTCCAGGTTTAGGTCTAGGTTTCATGGGGGAGGGACAGAAGGAGAAGCATATTTGATGTTTGAAGTCTAAGATGTCCAAAGTCATGTATCACTTCTCACACTCTTGGTAAGCACTATTCATACAACGATTCTACTGTAGAGGAAGCAGGGGAATATTGTGTAGCATGGAAGCAAGAACAGATTTTTGGTGGAGAGCTGAGTCTCTGCCATATTCTGCATGGTGTTCTCCAGCTGGTTTGCACATTTGTTGAACCAGGGCCTTACTTGCTGTCTCTTACATATAGTATCTTTATATGGTGTCTTCTGTATAGTAGCTGTTAGATCATCTATGTTTGCTGAATTGTCTTATACAGTGGAGTATGTATGTATGTATATATGTGTTTAAAGTCATTTTACATCTGGTGAATGCAAAAAGGCAAGTGCCATAAACAGCAGGAGTTCTGGCCAAAAGGGGAGGGGTTTGGTCATGTATTGTGCTCTGTGGCAGTGAAGTTAGAAGCAGTTTTGGTGATGGTCACAGCTATTTTAGTAATAACCTCCGTTACCAACTTAGAGGAACAAAGTTTCTTGAAAACAAAATCAGTTGCATTAAAAGAAACCAAAAATAACAAATGAACTTTACTGGATGATGATGTTACATGTTCTGCTATTGAAACAGCATTATTACTGTTAAACTTTGTAGGTGTGTGGGATAAAAACACTTGTACACGTACACGCTATTTTCACATGGTTAGTCTGAGGCAGTGGTTCTGAAACGTTAGTGGGTATCAGAACAAGCTGGAGAGCTTGTTAAAACATGATATGGACTCCTCCCCGCCAAGTTTCTGATTCATTCATTTTGGGGTGAGGCCTGAGAATTTGCATTTCCAGCAAGTTCCCAGGTGGGGTTGGTACTACTAGTCTCGAGGCCACAATTTGAGAACTATTGGTTTAAGGTAAGGGGAACGTACCAACCTATCAAAATGGGCAAGTATCTGTTATTACCAGTTCATGCTGGTATGCTGTTGCCATATAAAACTTCTAAGAAAGATCTATTATGGAATGAAAACATGTATGTTAATGGAAGTTCAGATCAGCCACCAGATAGGGAGACATCTATTATTCCCCAATCCCTGAAACTATACCATTGCAGTCTTTCTTGGAGGTAGATCAAGAATGAATGTTTTAGTAGTATTTATTGAAGAATACTTTGGAAAGCTTGCTCTTGAAGTGCTAGGGTAAGAAAGGATATATGCAGGTGCAGTGTGTGTCTCATCATTGGTTCAGGCTTGGAAGCTTTTTTTCCTCCAGCAAGTTCAGCTATTTGCCTTTCTGAGCCAGGGAAAGAAGATTGGTTTCTCCTGCTTTACATCTCTGAGGCGGTAGCGGAATTCTCAGGCTGCCCTCAACGACACAGAGAAAAGTGTGATGATTGATTATTCATGTCTGTTGCCATTCTTTGCCCTCAACCTGCCTCTTTTAACCTTTGCCTCTCCTTTGAGGGTGTGTGGGTGTATGTACCTAAGCATCTTGGGTATCAGTGTGCCTATAAATGATGTGTTTAATGATGTTTTATAGCTTAACCTTTTCCTACTTCTGGTAATAGTTTGGGACAAGGAATAGGGAGATAGTGTTTTGTAAGGCATCCAGCATAGAACTCAATGTATTATACTTTCCTGGTAGATTAATTCTTTCCTATTTGAAAAAGAAATATGGCAGTATTGCTTTATTTATTTTTTATTACATATATGCCTATATTCTTGCCAGTACTGGGTATGATCAATTTCATTTGGCCTTATTTATTTTTTCTTGAAGTTTTTTTTTAATTATAAAAGTAACACATTTAATCTTTGTAAATTATTCACCCCAGAAGTCAAAACATCCCTCTATACACGTATGTACACATAAATTCCCATAGCTCCTCTATTATCAACTTTTTGTGATTACCAATATTAACATTATGATGTGTTTCTTCCACATCTTTCTCATATGGTCAATAAAATAGACACATTTAAAAAATTAAAAATTAATACCATTAATAGCATTTACATGGTTCTCTAATTTGAATTTTTTAGTTAAACGTGTCTTGGACATATTTCAAGATCAGTAGATGCAGAGATACATAATTCCTAATTTTTTTTTTTTTGAGTATAGTTGACATACAATATTACATTAGTTTCAGGTGTACAACATAGTCATTCAACTTCTCTATACCTTACGCTGTGCTCACCCCAAGTGTAGCGACCATCTGCCACAATACAATGCTATTATAGTATCAATCACTGGTATTCCCTATGCTCTGCCTTTTATCTCCACAATTTCATGAGTGGAGGCCTGTATCTCCCACTCTCCTTCACCCATTTTACCTAACCCCCACTCCCATCTCCTCTGGCAACCATGAGTTTTTCTCTGTATTTATATGTCTGCTTCTGCTTTTTTGTTTATTATTATTATTTGAGATTCCACATATGAGTGAAATCATTTGGTATTTGTTTTTCTCAATCTGACTTATTTTATTTAGCACAGTATCCTTTAGGTCCATCCATGTTGTCACAAATGGCACGATCTTATCCTTTTTTTTTTTTTTTTTTAAGATTTTATTTATTTATTTGACAGAGAGAGACACACCGAGAGAGGGAACACAAGCAGGGGGAATGGGAGAAGCAGGCTTCCCGCAGAGTGGGGAGCCCGATGCGGGGCTCGATCCCAGGACCCTGGGATCATGACCCGAGCTGAAGGCAGATGCTTAACAACTGAGCCACCCAGGCGCCCCAATCTTATCCTTTCTTTAAGGCTGTGCGATATTCCATTGTATGTATGTATGTGTGCATGCGCACGCACACACATATACACCCCACATCTTCAATATCCATTCCTCTGTTGATGGACACTTAAGTTGTTTCCATATCTTGGTTATTGTAAATAATGCTGCAATAAACAAAGGGGTTCATATATTTTTTTGAATTAGTATTTTCATTTTCTTTGGGTAAGTACCCAGAAGTAGAGTTATTAGATCATATTATATTTTTAATTTATCGTTTAAATTATTTTTAATAATTTAAAAAAATTAAAACTGAATTTTTATTTTTTTTGAGGAATCTCCATATTGTTTTCCACAGAGGCTGCACCAATTTATATTCCCACCAACAATGTACAAGGGTTTCCTTTCTCTACATTCTCTACCATACTTGGTATTTCTTGCCTTCCTGATTGTAGCCATTCTGCTAGGTGTAAGGTTATCATTGTAGTTTTGATTTGCATTTCCCTGATGGTTAGTGATGTTGAGCATCTTTTCATGTGTCTGTTGGCCATCTGTATTTCTTCTTTGGAGAAATGTCTATTCAGGTTCTCAGCCCTGTTTTCCTCCTCCTCCTCCTCCTCCTTCTTCTTCTTTTTTTTTTTTTTTTGTGCTGAGTTTTATATATTTTGGATGTTAATCCCTTGTTGGATATATCATCTGCAAATATCTTCTCCCATTCAGTAGGTTGCCTTTTTGTTTTGTTGATGGTTTCCTTTCCTGTGCAAAAGCTTTTTATTTTGATGTAGTCCCAGTAGTTTATTTTTGCTTTTGTTTTCCTTGTTTGAGGAGACATATCTAGAAGAATGTTGCGCAGCTGATGTCAGAGAAATTATTGACTTTGCTTTCTTCTAAAGTTTTTGTGGTTTTAGGTCTTACAGTTAGGTCTTTAATCCATTTTGAGTTTATTTTGGTCCAGTTTCATTCTTATACATGTAGCTGTCCAGTTTTCCCACCATGTATTAAAGAGACTGTCTTTTCCCCATTTTATAGTCTTGCCTGCTTTCTCACAGATTAATTAACCATATAAGTATGGGCTTATTTCTGGGCTTTCTATTTTGTTCTATTGAACTATGTGTCTGTTTTTGTGCCAGTGCTGTGCTGCTTTGATTACTGCAGCCTTTTTCTTTTTTTTAAGATTTTATTTTTTATTTGACAGAGAGAGACGCAGCGAGAGAGGGAACACAAAGCAGGGAGAGTGGGAGAGGGAGAAGCAGGCTTCCCGCTTAGCAGGGAGGCCGACGCGGGGCTCGATCCCAGGACCCTGAGCTGAAGACAGACGCTTAATGACTGAGCCACCCAGGTGCTCCGATTACTGCAACTTTGAAGTATATCTTGAAATCTGGGATTATGATACTTCCAGTTTTGCTTGTTTGTTTTTCTTTGTTTCTTCCCAAGATTGCTTTGGCTATTCAGGGTCTTCTGTGGTTGCATACAAATTTTAGTATTACTTGTTGTACTTCTGTGAAAAATGTTGTTGGTATTTTGATAGGGATTGCATTGACTATAGATTGCTTTGGTAATAATTTTAACAATATTCTTCCAGTCCACAAGCATGGGATATCTTTGCATTTGTTTATGCCGTCTTCAGTTTCTTTCATCGGTGTTTTATAGTTCTCAGAGTACAAGTCTTTCACCTCTGGGTTAATTTTATTACTAGGTATTTTATTCTTTTTGGTGCAGTTGTAAATGGAATTGTTTTTTAAATTCCTCCTCTGCTACTTTGTTATTAGTGTATAGAAATGTTACTGATTTCTGGGTATTACTTTTGTATCCCGCAACTTTTTAAATTCTTGTATTACTTCTCGTAGCTTTTTGGTGGAGTCTTTAGGATTTTCTATGTATAGTATCATGTCATCTGCAAATAGTGCCAGTTTAACTTATTCTTTACTGATATGGATGCCTCTTATTTCTTTTTGTTGTCTGATCGCTGTGGCTAGAACTTTTAGTACTATGTTGAGTAAAAGTGGCAAGAGTGGATATCCTTATCTTTTTGCTGATTTTAGAGGTAAAGCTGTCAAGTTTTTGCCATTACGTATGATGTTAGCTAACTAACCAACGTATTAGTTAGTTAGATATTTTCATATATGGCCTTTATTATGTTGAGGAATGTTCCCTCTAAACCTACTTCATTGAGTTTTTATCATGCACAGTTGTTGAATTTTTCAAATGCTTTGCCTACATCTATTGACATTATTGTAAGATTTTTATCCTTTTTTTGTTAATATGGTCTATCACATTGATTGATTTACAAATATTGAACCATCCTTGCATCTCTGGAATAAATCCCACTTGATTGTGGTAAGTGATCTTTTAAATGTATTGTTGAATGTGGTTTGCTAATATTTTGTGGAGGATTTTTGTATCTCTGTTTATCAGGGATATTGGCCGGTAGTTTTCTTCTTTTGTGATGACTTTCTCTGGTTTTGGTATCAGGGTGATGCTGGCCTTGTAGAATGTATCTGGAAGCTTTCCTTCTTCTTCTATTTTTGAGAGTAGTTTGAGGAGAATAAGTATTAAGTTTTCTTTAAATGTTTGGTGTAATTCACCTGTGAATCTGTCTGGTCCTGGACTTTTTATATTTTGGTAGCTTTTTTGATCACCAGTTCAATTTTGTTACTAGTAATTTGTCTATTCAGATTTTCTATTTCTTCCAGATTCAGTTTTGGAAGATTTTGTGTTTCTAGGAATTTATCCATTTTCAGAATTCATTATTTTTATTGGCTAAATAATATTTTATAGAGAGAATCAACTGATTTATTCTGCCTTTCTGCTATTGATGACAATCACACTTCCAGTTTTTGTTCTTCTAAACAGTAATGGAAAAATATCCCTGAGTATATTATCTTTGAATACTGGTACTTATAGTTTAGCTGAATAAATATTAAAAATGATAGGAGGATGTATGACTTTTAAAATTTAATAACATTTTACCATATGTCTTTCTAGAAGATTATGTAGACCTATGTAAATCCCACCCCCCCCACCACCAAAGGGCAGTGTATGAGAATGCCCATTTCCATAAGTGCTTCCAACTTTGAATATTAACAATCACCAACTTTTGGCAAAATTCATCTTTTTTTTTGGTGCTTACCAGTGAGGTTGACTACCATTTCTTTTGTTTTTCATTTATTTGTATTTCTTCTATTTCTTGCTCATTTTTGTCTCTTGGGTTCTTTTGCATATTCAGTTGTTGGAGCTCTTTAAAGGTATTGATCCATTGTCATATGTGTTTTGCAATTGTTTTCTTCTAGTTACTCATTTGATAGTGGTGCCTTTGTCTTTTGCCATACAGAAATACTAAATGTTTATATAGTAAATCTGTCAGTCCTTTTCTTTATGGTTTTGTACAGGAATTTTGAGTACATAAAACATTTCACATTTGATCCTTATAATTTACCTGAGATAAAGGGAGTATTGTGGATAACCCCAATCTTCGGAGAAGTCAGCTGGCCTGCCCAGGTTTGTAAGTAGTTCATATCAGATTCAAATTAAGTTGTTTTTAAAATTCTGTATCCTGGACATTGCACTGTGCTCTGATGGATATAGTTCTTTTTACAACAGAAGTTACTTAAATTACTTGGCAGAATATAAAGCAAAAATCTGTGGTATTAATGAAACATAATTGTAATCTGTTTTCAAAGATGTATGTGGATATAAGATACAAGTTATTTTGCTAGTGAAAGATGCATTGATGTGTACATAACAGAAGTGATTTGGGCTGTGGTATAATTACAGTCTTGCCGTGGTGAGCTGTTTTTAACATGTTATCACACACAGTAGTTCAATTGTTTATGCTTAAAACAACCAAAACCTCAAGTGTAGATATTAATAAATACTTGTCTCAGGAGAAAAAGCAAGGTAGAAGAGAAACAACCCTCCAACAAGTTTTTTTTTTTTTTTTTTAAGATTTTCTTTATTTGTCAGAGAGAGCGAGTGAGCATGCACAAGCAGGGGGAGTGGCAGGCCAAGGGAGAAGCAGACTCCCCACTAAGCTGGGAGCCTGATGTGGGACTCAATCCCAGGACTCTGGGATCGGGACCCGAGCTGAAGGCAGACACTCAACCTACTGAGCCATTCAGGCATCCCCAGCAAGGGTGTTTTAATGACTCAGACTAGGTCCTACTAGAGAGTGATAACCACTTTTATCCAGAGATAAAGAATTCCAAAGAATAAACACTTCTTCCCACTATATTCATCTGAAATTTAAGCAAAGTAAATACACCTTTCAGTCCACATTTTAATGGATATACTGCCCATAGTGAACACACTAAAAAATAGATCACCAGCTTAGGTAGGCTTCAGTGATTGTGCTACCAGATGTTGAGGGGACCCAATCTGGATTCTGAATGGAAAGAGTTTGACAGATCTAAGCAGACCTGGTGTTCATGTAGATCTTCACAAAATAACTCCTGTGGGCACTGTATACTAGGGAAAATAGGGAGCTTAATACAATAGTTACCTCTCCTGCATGGAAAGAGCAGGGCCCTAGTTCTTATAATTCCTGTTGGTTTATTTTGGGTTGTAATTTGTCATGTCTTCACCACCCTTCTCTACAAAATCACCCGACTTTTGGAAATGAAACTGCTTGAAATGAAATCATGTAACATGTTCTTTTGGTTGCTAGTTCCCTTGAGGCTACAGAGATGACAGGTGTATGAATTAGTGATGCCATAAATTAGAAATGATTTGAGTACAGTAAAACTGGGATCCTTGGCCATTTTTTTTAAGAGCTGGGCCTATGGGGTCTATATGTTTATTTTATACTCATTTAGTGACCATGCCAGCTATAGTTTGCAATGTGTGTTAAAAAAGATTTTTTTTTAAAGAAAATTTAATACTTTTTGTTTTATTTAGTTCTTTCTAATTCAAGAGGCCAGTCTCTATAAACTTGAATTGCATGGAGTCTGACTTTGTAAAAAAGCAGTAGTTTGTGCTTATCTGTCCAATCCTTTCTTAGAGCCCGAATCTTTAACCATCTTTTGTCTTCTTCATTCTTTACCTCCAAGATTTACTTTCAGTTCCTCACTAAAGCCATGACTGGGGTTTTGCTGACTAGAATTTCTTCTCTTTAGGTCTCTAGATCCTGGGATGATAGTGTTGGCTCTGGGGTAGTGTCCTCCCCTATCTCTTTCTACCATCTGTAAACACTTTCATTCTGCCTTTAGTGGATGGGCCTCCTGAGGATACATGAAGCAGAGTGTTTGTGAAAGGAAACTGATAAGACTGAAGACATTTTCCTTTATAAAGGAGGCAGGGTGGAATGTGGGGAAAGGTAAGGGAATAGATCTGTTGTCATTATTACTCATGCATTTCAAGCATTGTGTGGGTTTTGCCTTTACGTGGGGTTTTGTGAGACCAATACTAATGGACTTTATGACGGGGAAGTTGAACATATTTTAAATTTAAAGTAGTCTCAAAAGCATGGCACTATGATTCTGGTCAGTAGGAGAGCCTAAAATAATTTATTGTGATACATTGCAACAGAACCTCCCTTTTTTTAAGCAGGAGGGAATGTAAATTTGAATATCTTAATGTTCCTAATTAATTTTCAGCTTTAGTATGCCTACTTCTCTTCCCATATAAGCTGCTTTCTTTCTTTTATTCTTTTTTTATGTGTTATATTTTAATGCTTAGCCTAGATATTAGGCACACTTCATTTGGATCGATGATATGTTGTTATTGTAAAATGTACTTTTTCTTTTTATTTTATTATGATTTTAACATTTAAAATGTTGAGCCTGTTGACTTGTCTGTTGTTCTGCTTGAGGGTTTTTGTGGTTGTTTTTTTTTTTTTTTTTTTCCATTTTGGGAATAGGCTGCATAGTGTTATGTGATTGGTTAATTTTCTTCTAATACTGCTGCTCTGCCTTTGAAGAAGACAATGAGCTTGCTATAGTTAGTAAGCAAAATCTTGCATGCATGGGCAGGAGGAAATTGGGTAATCCTGAGAAATCATCCGCTAGCTTTGAACATGAGATTAATTTTGGTTTTGATTACTCTGTTATACCAGAGGTTTGTGAGGGAAGGAGGAAACACGTAAGGGTCTGGTTTTTAAGGCAAACTTTAGAAAGGTTATGTAAGATTTGATCTTTCTATAAATATCTTTTTATAGTGATACCATTGGCATTTTTTAAAAATCATAGAAGTTTTGAGCATAGGCCCTGGTCACTCAGAGCAGACAATTTTAGGCTTAAGAAATATTCCCTCAGATCATCAGTTTCATCAGAGGCTGATGTTCTTTTTGTAACTTGTAAGGTAAGAGGTGGGTTCCTGGAGATGCTGAACTAACAGATTATATAAATTTGTAGGCTGTATATAAGTGCTCAAATTTAGAGCTAAGCATGGGTGGAAAACTTGACCTCAACTCAGCTTGTCTGTCCCCTTCTCCCCTTTAAAGATCAGTTAGCTGATAGAGGCATGTTTTAAGAAACAGGCTCTTTGTCAAAAGTAGATATTGTCCTTAAAATTGACTATTCACTTTAGCATTAAGCCAGGGCCTACCCTCCTGGAGACTTTATGGGTGCCTTGCATTCTTGCTCCTGCCAATTGAATAGTAAGTATTGATTTGCAACAAAGAAAATTAATGTTACGTGTTTGTGAAGGATTCATTTTTAAGTGATATTCTCCCTCTCTCTTAAATAGCAAGTGATTAACTGCAACTTTAATTTTCAATTAATCAAATTAGGTTTCTACTGGTAAATTTTGATTACATGCAGTTCTAACAGCTTCCAGATACACTTCTCTTTCCCATATGCTTACCATATGCTGAGTAAAACCAATGTAGAATAAATTAGTGTAAAAGTAAGAACACTTAGTTCTTTTGTAGAGTTCATCTTGAATGATGGAAGACAGCTCAGAATCATTTTAGCTACGAGGCACCTTTTGAAAAGTGATATGGCAAAATAGCCCATTTATGTGTGCCAGGGTCTGTTTTCATAAATGTAAATTTGAAAGTTCATTAAAATTTTGGCATGTGATTTGGAATGCATAATAACTGGAAGTGATTCAAAGCCAGAAATCTGTATCCTTATACCAACAACATGTTTCACTGAAGACTGGCTTTGTGTGGTTGTTTAATATTTAAAAGTTAAAAAAATAGTATTTACTCGATGGTTATGGCTCTGGAAACTATGTTCAGGACGGAGAGGCTGCAGAAGCAAGGGAGAGCCAGCAGTCTAACTGGTGGGCCCGGAATGCTCACCAGCCTCTCCTCCTTGTATAAGCAGGGCAGGTGACTTTGGACTAGTGAACACTGTCCCTAATTTTTCAGAGATGGCAAAACAGAAATGTGTTTTCTCCTCGCTTTCTTTGGGAATGTGAAGATGGACCATGAAGGGACATTTCAGCTCAACGTAAAAAGAGCTGAGAAATGGCCAAGCTGGGGTCAGGCATAGGTGGCATCTAATGCTAGTAGCTAATGTGAGCCCTTAGTGCTTGGAGATATTCTAATGTTACATGCCAGGCCTAGTGCTAACCTGTAATATAAGCCTCCCAAGGTGAGGATGTAGAAGCAAAGGAGAAGACAAAAATTGACCTACCGTTGGTGCAAATCAGCCCGCTGATACTACCATTCTCTGTAGTAAGAGAAGTGCATTTCATCACCAGCCTTTCAGGCATCCTCCAGTGGGGCAAAGGAAGCAGTGCTCCCCAATCAAGGTAAGAGCAAATGAGGAATTACTGCAACAGGAAAGGTTTTATTTTATTTTTTTTAAAAGATTTTATTTATTTATTTGACAGAGAGAGAGCACAAGTAGGCAGAGGGAGAGGGAGAAGCAGGCTGTCTGCTGAGCAGGGAGCTGGACGTGGGGCTCGATCCCAGGACCCCAGGATCATGACCTGAGCCGAAGGCAGCTGATGAACCAACTGAGCCACCCAGGCGCCCTGGAAAGGTTTTATTTTAAAGCTTACAGGCTAACCTTTTCAAAATCTTATCCCTTGCCCGATGTTGTTTTTGCTGTTATATATGTGTACTTTGTACAGATGCCATTTTTATTCTGTTATTTCCCTCCACGACTTTGTTTTTTAAAGTTTCTTGTTCCCTGACATCTCAGGCGCTCTGGTTTCTACCTTCCAGTTTTGTCTTAGGAGGAGAAAAATGGTTTATGAGGGGACTAAGATGATCCCCAGGATGAAAAGTCACACTCTTGGGTTTGTGATTATCTCCTTAGCTCATATTCTATCACTCAGTATGCCATTTATGGATATTGTTCTGTAATTAACCAAGCTTCCTGCAGAAAGTAAGTTTAAAATCACTGTCGGCTTGGTTTATTTCCTCTCTTACCCTTTGATCTATTTGACTTTGACACATGCTTCTTACCAACTTCTGTAGATTCTCATTCTGACAGGATACTTTGATTCTTACCCCTCCCCACCAGCCCTGTTTCAATGTATCAGTCACCAGATTGGATGTTCTTGTATCTGTTTTGTGGAGTCCGGGTTTTGGCCCCTCCTTTTCTTTCACCCAAACCTAGTGGTTTTTCCTACTCCCTGGCTCCTTTTCCTCAAACCATTTTTTGCATTGTGGCCAGTTACCCTTTGTAAACATGGGTCTTCTCAAGTTTTTCTGCCTCTTAAAAGTATTTGGTGGTTGTCTACTGCCTATAGAATTCAGCTCCTTATGGTACTCTGTAAGGAACATTACAGGCTGGCCCTTGCTACTTTTCTAGCCTCACGGTTGGTCACAAATAGCCAGGTACCTATAACCATACTTCAAGTTCACTTGTAGTTCCTTATCAAGCCATATAGTCCCTCTACCCTGGGTTATTTGCTTATGCTTTTCCGTTTGCCTACAATGGATGCCTTTCATTTTCTTCTCTCAAGTACTTACCTACTTTTCCTTAAAGGTAGTCTCTTTTGTGTGTGGTTTTAACTGAGTCTCCTAAGCCTTAAGAAGGCTTGCCTGTGGTGTGGTTATATAATGGTTGTTGGTAAATTTGCCTTTATGGTTAGATGCTTAGCTATGTAAGAAGCAGGAGACTGTGCCTTACTCAGCTTTGTCATCTAGCACATAGCAGAAGGCCTGGCATGCAGTTGGTGTATTCCATACAATAAATAAATATTTATTGTATGGAATTTAGTTTATTTTCCATTACATTTTATAGAGAATGAGTGAATCTTAAAGTAAATGAAGTACCTAAAAATGGTATATTTGAATGAAGATTTGTGGTTTATCATGATTTATGGAAGTAGAAAGGGAGATATCACAATTCCTTGGCACTCAAATTAGTGAATAGATACCATGAACCATAATTGGTGAGTTATCCAAAACCTTTGGCTAAGGAAAGTGTGTGTGTGTGTGTGTGTGTGTGTGTGTGTATGTATGTTTCAATGAGAAATTAACTTGAAACCAGTGAAAGAATGACATGAAACTCTGAATTATAAATAGTTCTTTTTTTTCCCCCCAAGATTTTATTTATTTGAGAGAGAGAATGAGCGGTGGGGAGGGGCAGAGGGAGAGAGAGAGAGAGAGAGAAGCAGACTCCCTGCTGAGCAGGAAGCCCGATGTGGGTGGGGCTCGATCCCAGGGCCCCGAGATAATGACCTGAGCCGAAGGCAGATGCTCAACAGACTGAGCCACCCAGGTGCCCCAATAGTTCTTAATAATTATTTATTGGTAGGGCTAGAGTGGAACCTAGGTTTCTGGGCCCTGATAGGAAGAATGTTGGAGTGGAAGGGGTTGTGAATGACACAGCTGAGAGGGAAGTGCTTGCCATCAGTTTCTCTGTGTGACTTTGGGTAAATAATTTTTCTGACTCTCCTTTTTATAACGCACTGCACCTGAGTACCTGAGTCAGTAGTGTATACTAGACTGTAAGTAGTCGAGAAAGAAAAGAGGACTGGCAGAAACAAGAATGGGCAAAACATTGAGCCCCAGGGATTTTAGTATATACCTTGTCTTTGGCCTTTAATTTGTATGGAGCAGTCTCCTGTTCTCACAGCCCTAGGAGGATATGTTTGGGAGTAAATTGTATTTTATAAATATTTCCACATTATCTCCCATTATACATGTTCTTCTTATAATTTGATTTTGACATTCCTATCACGAAGTGGGGGTGCTATTTCTCCCCTTTGAAGCTGAGTGTGCTCTTGTGACTATTCCAGCCTACAAAGAACTGCAGAAATGATTCTAGGTGGTTTCTGAAGCTAGATCATGAAAGTCTGTGTGGCTTCCTCTTTGTTGGCTGGAATGTAATGCTTGGTTACGAAACCTGCAGCCATCATATGAGCAGTCCATTTAGCCTGAGGCCATCAAGTTGTGAGGTGAGACTGAGAAGACTTAGCTGCATTGAGATGTCCAGCCAGCCTTCTGCTTCCCTGGACTCCAGCAGCTCCAGCCACCATCTAACTGCGGCCGAATTAGAAATTTTGAGCCAGAGCTGCTCAGCCAAGCCTTCCTGAATTCCTGACCCAGAAACCATGAAAGATAGTAAAATGGCTATTGTCCTTTTAAATTGAGTTTGGGGTTATTTATTCAGCAGTTGATCGTTAGAACATGTTTCTTTGGAGAAGCATTTTCTATTTTCTTCTAGGTGGTATTGAAGGAAGACATGGCTAGAACTAGAAGAAGCACTTCTTAGTGCAGATTGAGAATTGTCACTGCCCTAACCTGTTCCTCCAAATTTTCGTACCCTAATTGGGCGTAGGTCAAGGAGGGGAGATCATAAAAGAGAAGATCATGTAACAATATTTTCCTCTTCACATTACCTTTACCTAATAGTTGATAAAGATGGGTTAGCCAAGAGTAGATGCTTAAACTAAACTGACTGTGTCACTGGAATCTGTTTTGGGGAAGTAAGGCCATGGGCAAGAAATCCTGCGAATGAGCTTGGGGTATATCTCTATGGGAACAGTGAATGAGGTAAGACCAGGCTGTTGTCAGGGAGGCCAGAATTTATGCTGAATAATTTATCGTTCAGTGTGCTTTTTAAAATATTAAAATCTGAGTGCCTCTTATGGGTTGAATTTGTTCCCTGCCAAAAGATAAGATGACATTGTAACCCCCACATACCTGTGTACATGACCTTATTTGGAAATAAGGTCTTTTGTAGAGATCGTAGTGGATTAGTGTGGGCCCTAAGTCCAATGGCTCGTGTCTTCATAAGGAGGTGGTGTGAAGATCCAGAGAGACACAGGGAAGAAAGCTATGCAAAGACAAGGCAGAGACTGGAGTTAGGCCACCACAGCTAAGGAATGTGAGTGTGCCAGCAACCACTAGAAGCCAGAAGCTAGCAGAGTGAAGGAAGGATTCTTTCTTAGAGCTTTCAGAGGGAGGTTGGCCCTGCCAACACCTTGATTGCCTTGATTTCTGTCTTTTAGCATGAAGGATTAAATTTTTGTAGCCTCAAGCCACCCAGTTTCTGGTACTTTGTTATGGCAACCCTAGGAAGCTATTGTGGTACCTGAAGATAGGGACAATGCAAAAATGTTGCTCTTCAAAAGTTATGGAGATGAAAAGATAAGCCGCAGGCTGGGAGGAAATATTTGCCAAGCATATATCTGACAAAGGACTTGAATCTAAAATATATAAAGAAATATAACCCAATAATAAACCCCCATTTAAAAATAGGCAAAAATTTGAAGACATTTCAAGAAAGGAGATACACATGTCAAAAGAAGCACATGAAATGATGTTCAGTATCCCGAGTTGTTAGGAAAATAGAAATTAAAACTACCATGAGATATTATTACACTACTCCTGGAATGGCTAAAATTAAAAAGAATGGCCATACCAAATGTTGATGAGGATATGGAGCAATTGGAGCTCTTATACATTGCTGGTTCAGTACTTAAAATGGTGTATCACTTTGAAAGACAGTTTTTCTTTTTCTTAAAAACCTTAAGTATACAACCACCTGGTTGTTCTATTCATAGCTATTTACCCAAGAGACTTGAAAGCATACTTCCCTAGGAAGACTTTTACACAAATGTTCCTCAGAGTGTTACTTGCATTAGCCCTAAACTGGAAGTAACCCAGATATCCACCAACAGGGAGGTGGATAAACAAATTGTGGTATAATGAAATACTACACAGCAATAAAAAGGGATCAACTATTGATATTTACAACACTATGGAGGAAACTTAATATAATTAAATAATTATATTGAGTAAAAGAAGCCAACTTCCTCCCCCAAAAGAGTACATATTGTACGATTCCATATGTAGACATACCAATTTTAGAAAATGCAAAGTAATTATAAGTGACAGTGAAGATCAGTGGTTATGGGAGGTGTGGTTTGGGAGGTAGGGCAGGCCAGGGAGGGGAAAGATTTTAAAGAGACATGAAAAGGGATTTAGGATTGATGGATATGTTCATAATCTTGACTGTGGTGATGGTTTCCTCGGTGTATATTTATGTCAAAACATCGATGTGCATAATTGCACATCACATATGTGGTATTTTAATATATCAGTTATGTCTCAAAGCCAGAACAAAAAGAGAAAAGTTATACGGGAAAAATTAGGGTTAAGAAGGGGGCGTGAACTCCAGGTCCTGTTCTAACATTTATCAGCTGAGCATGAGCAGGTGCAGTTTGCTTTGCCATTTACTGTTGAATATGCCATGTCTTTAATGGCCAGAGACCATTTAAATCTAGAGCCAACAAGTAAACCAAACCTTTAGAATCAGTTGGGGTTTAATCACAGAAGACCATAATGGGTTATAGAATAAGGGATTTATTATAGAAGTTAAACCTTAAAGATTGATGGTAGGAGCTTGGGAAATGAAGGGCCAGGAGGCAAGCTGGAGGATGAGTGGAGTCCCCAACTAGTCAGTCTGAGAAGCCAAGCGTGAGACAAGGCTCCTGGGGCAGGGGGCCGTGGACTCATGTGCCTCTGTGTAACTACCATCTCTTTGTGTCTGTTGGTGGGCCTGGAGTTGCTGTTGACCTACAGGACCAGTTTGGAAAGGTGGATAGGGATCTGAGAAGAGCAAAGATAAGCTTGAACCCGCCCCCAGAGCCTGTCTGGTCACTGTTCTAACCATAACAACCTTCAGAGAGTAATGGCTTCCAAGTCCATACAGATCTGTCCAGACCTATGCAAATTCTACTCTTGGTCAACCCTAAGCTGCAACTATACAGGGAAGAGATTCCAGGAAATGTAGTTTATGCTTAACAAATTTGACACAGCATAAACCACCACAACCTGCTAATTAATGGCCTTGGTAATTGTAGTACCAGTTATGAACCCATGGTCCCCTGTTCTTACGTAATGGGTTCATTATGCTAAACAAATTCAGAATATCTTTGGGAATGATCTGATTGGGACAGAATGCAGTGAGTTAGTCTGGGCATGAGGAATAAGGGTAGATCTTTTCAGAATCAGGGCTGATTACAATGTAAACAATAGGGAGACTCTCCATCCCCTCTTACAAGGAAGGTGTTTATAGCAACATAAACACCTTTTCAGCACAGTAACATAAACAGTTTCTCAAGGAAACATTCTCTGGCATTCAGGAAATGTTTCTTTCTTTACAAACAAAAAGTGTTTTTCTTAAGATTTAATTTACTTAAGGGCTCTGTTTAGAACAAGGCTATGATTGTAGAGGGATAAATTTATGCCCAGAGCACTTTTGTGGTAGGCTCGAGTTGAAGTCCTTATAGAGGCATCTTGTTTAAAAACCCGTAGACTAACAGGGCACAGGTCAGTATAGGTATACCACGTTACATTTTAGATACGCCGCTGGAAAGTTGTATAAATTATACTTTTGTGAGTCAGATTGTATTACAAATTTCTAGTAGGCTATGATTTGATATTTTCTTTCTTTTTTTTTTTTTTTTAAATCCCCCCCTTTTTTTTTTTAAGATTTTTATTTATTTGACAGAGAGAGCCACAGCGAGAGAGGGAACACAAGCAGGGGGAGTGGGAGAGGGAGAAGTAGGCCCCCCGCAGAGCAGGGAGCCCGATGTGGGGCTCGATCCCAGGACCGTGGGATCATGACCTGAGCCGAAGGCAGCCGCTTAACGACTGAGCCACCCAGGTGCCCCGATTTGATATTTTCTTATGAAAATCCTTCTTGAAAATGTGAAGACCCTTTGTTACAGGTATAACATACTACCTACAGTGAGGCCACGGCCTATGATATGGGACATGTATTTATCTCAAATATACCTAAGTAATGCATTTGTACAGTGAATAAATGCTTCCTAAAATTGGTCAAATTAGGATGCTTATGTTAAAATTCTTTAACTTCAAACAATTGGAAATGGATTTCATCCATAAGACACATTATAGGTTTGAAAAGGAGAGGAAAATTCTTTAGCAAGAATGCTTTTCTTAATAGAGGATGGAGAACAGATGTACCCATTTTCAGCACGTTATTAAAAATATATAGTTCTGGTAGTGCAATGAAGATGCTGTTAATAGGCACGAAGCATCATATTTCTTTTTTGTTGTTGTTTTTTACCTTTGTGGAAAGGCCTGATTTAATTAAAAGATTTACCAACAGTCTCTAGGAATGATTTATTCATTGCTGACTAAATTTTGTATAGCTTTGCACAACTTAGAATGTGGATGCAGGAGATGGTTTATCATGCTGCCTTTTGTCTTAACCTCTGGAGTAGTGCTTCTCAAAACTTTAATGTGCTGACAAATGACCTAGGCATCTTTTTTTTTTTTTTTTTAAGATTTTATTTATTTATTTGAGAGAAAGAGTTAGAGGTAGCACTAGCAAGGTGGAGAGGGAGAGGGAGAGGGAGAAGTAGACTCCCCGTTGAGCAGGGAGCCCGATGCGGGACTCCATCCCAGGACCGTGGGATCATGACCTGAGCCGGAGGCAGATGTTTAACCGAAACCAACTGAGCCATCCAGGCACCCTGACCCAGGCATCTTGTTGGTAAATGTAGGTTGTGATTCAGTAGATTTGGGGTAGGGTCTGAGATTTTTATTTCTGTTAAGTTCCCAGGTTTGTAGAACACACTCTGAGAAGCAAGTAAGAGGCTTTTCTGAGTATAATTTTTGGTGTGGTTGCCCATAGTATTCAACATTTTACAGTAAGTGTAGTAGATAGAAAAATGATTTTCACATATGCCCCGTTTTTGTCTGGAGGACAAAAAGATAGTGGTAGACTCCCATTAATTAAGTAGCTTGCTAATAGTTTGGCAGGAACGAAGTATAGGCATTTCCTATTCAACTAGCTGTAAGTATATTACATTTTTGAATTTATGAAAGTGGAGTAGTTTAAAAGCCAGGCTCTCATTGAGATGCCAGTTACCCTAGGAGGAAGAGAAATCATTTTGGATATATGTGGAGTACAACTATGGGCTTATTTCTTTCCTCTGGAAAGATCTCTTTGTATCTATAAAACTAATAAAATAATTACATCCTTGGATGTTAATATATATAAAGTTAAATGATTTTTTGTGGGTATTAAAATAAGTTCAGGTCCAACTTGGTTGTGTTTGGAGAAGAGTTTGTGGTTGCTTCGGCAGCACATAGACTAAAATTGGAATGATACAGAGAAGATTAGCAAATGATACAGAGAAGATTAGTGTGATCCCTGCATAAGGATGACGGGCAAGTTCATGAAGAGAAGAGTTTAATATTGAGGAAATGTTCAAGGTGGGAAAACTTGCCTGTTTGAAGGATAAAAATGGAGAACTAATTTGAAAATAATTTTTAACTGTCACCATTTTTTTTAAACCTTTAAGATGGGCAGCCTAGCAAAATTGTACCAAGTGATATTGAATACATTGGTCTTGAATAGTTTCAAAGAAAACTTCAGGCAGTTGGATTTATCTGGGAAATATTGAAATATGAATTTGAGGCTAGAAAAAAATGTTTAGAGAGATAAAGTCAAATACTTCAAAGAATTATTTGCTTATTTCTTAAAAAATGACTCAGTTTTTCTTAATTTTAAGTTGAGCCTTTATGTAATTGAAGGTTAAAAACAAAGGAGAAAAAATGAGCATCGTTAAAGCTTTCTGAATTAGTGCATAAATCTGGTCTTCCTTGAGGAATGGGAAGAGATGTAACCAAATGGCTATTATCTCTGTAGATGATATGATAGACCATAGAAATCATCCACAACAGTAAAAATCCCCTAGGATCTGACACAGGTGCGAAAAAATTCCCAGGGATTCTGGAAGTCAAATTGTGTTTATCTACGATAATAATAACTGATAACCGAATTAATTTTAACTATGATACTCTAGTAGTCTTCAGATAATAAGTTTTTTTTCTAAGTGCATCTTCCAAAGATTGAGGCTGTAGTTGATAATTGAAAAATTTTCATCTGTGTTTCAGATGGTTAAGTGTATGGAAGTATGTGTTCTAGAAAAGTAAGGAAGGAGGTATGCATTCCATGGGGGCTAAGTGTTAAAATGACAGTAGTGTTTTTTATTTGTATTTGTATTTTTTTAAAGATTTTATTTATTTGAAAGAGAGAGAGAGCACAAGAGGGAGGAGGGGCAGAGGGAGAAGCAGACTCCCCACTGAGCAGGGAGCCAGATGCAGGACTTGATCCTGGAATTCCAGGAACATGACCTGAGCTGAAGGCAGTCACTTAACCAGCTGAGCCACCCAGGCGCCCTGTATTTGTATTTGTATTTGTATTTTTTTTAGAGAGAGGGGAAGCAAAAGAGGGGCAGAGGGAGAGAGAATATCCCAAACAGGCTCCATGTTCAGCGCAAAGCCCAATGTGGGGCTCGATCTCACGACCCTGAGATCATGATCTAAGCTGAAATCAAGAGTTGGATGCTTAACTGACTGAGCCACCCAGGCACCCCTGTTTTTATTTCTATTTTTTATTGTTTGACAGTAACATATTTTAAAATATGAGCAGTAGGAAAATAACTGTGATGTTAACAGATGAAACAGTTATACATGCACATTGTAGACCATTTGGGAAAAGACAATAAAAATTTGAAAACCCAGTGTACTTTCTAATTTTTTTTTAATATAGTTTAAAAAATGTAATTTCTTCACTGTAATGTAAGTTATTTCCCATATGATTGCACATTTTTGGGGTGAACGTTATTTTCTATGGCTGCATAATATTCTACTTATAAAAGAAATATCATTTGGGTAGTCATTCCTTCTTAGACATTTAAGTGAATTTATATGTTTTTCTAAGATGAATAATACTATAATGAACATCTGTGTATAATGCTTTTCTTTGATCAGAATTTTCTTCTTAGGTCAGATTACCAGAACTGAAATTCATATTCTTTTTTTTTTTTTTTTAAAGATTTTTATTTATTTGACAGAGAGAGAGATAGCCAGAGAGGGAACACAAGCATGGGGAGTGGGAGAGGGAGAAGCAGGCTCCCGGGCGAGCAGGGAGCCCAGTGCGGGGCTCGATCCCAGGACCCTGGGATCATGACCTGAGCCGAAGGCAGACGCTTAACGACTGAGCCACCCAGGCGCCCCTGAAATTCATATTCTTATAGGAAACCTTTCCTTAAAAGCTCTTTGTGAAGTTGAGGGACTGTTTACAAAGAAATACTAACCCTTCCTGAGTGTTAAAAGATAAGGATGTTATGACAAGGTGTTAAAAGCTAAGCTGGAGTTGGACAGGTCAGATTAACCTGGTTCTATCTTTGACACCTGTTTTTAACACTTGTTGAAAAGGGAAAAAAATCAGGGCTAAAAATTGGTCTTTTGGTAGGTTTTGATAGGTTGGATTCTTTCTAAGGAAATGAGTTGTTTATATGGCAAATGCCTTTAAAAATATTTTGCTAATAAATAAGAGTAGGAGGACACTTGAACATAAAGTTTCTAATAATAAGTTTATAATGTTTAACTCCTAGCCCTCTTGACTTTAATTTAGGGCAAATGTATGGAGATAGTTGTGATTCACTAAGCAAATAGAAAAAAAAGAGGGAAACAAGAATAATACTGCCATAGGAAGAAAATAGAAACTGTCTCACAATTCAGACTATAGACTGATTTGTAATATTTATTCTTAGCCAAAATTTTTTTTTTTAAAGATTTTATTTATTTATTTGAGAGAGAGAATGAGAGAGAGAGAGCAGGAGAGGGGGGAGGGTCAGAGGGAGAAGCAGACTCCCTACCGAGCAGGGAGCCCTATGCGGGACTCAATCCTGGGACTCCAGGATCATGACCTGAGCCGAAGGCAGTCGCTTAACCAACTGAGCCACCCAGGCACCCTATTCTTAGCCAAATTTTAAACATAAGACAGTCAGTTGGATAGGTAAGCCATAAATCCATCCTAGTTGCTCCATAAAGTTTCAAACAACCCCAAATTTCTAATAGCCCACATCATTTTAGTTGCCCTAGTGTCTTCTCACAATAGATTTACAGCCAGAACAGAAGGTTTGCAAGACCAGATCTATAAGTTATATTTTCTATGTGTATTTTACTAGAGTTCTTATTTTAGTTGAGAAATTTTAGTTTTTAAGTGGTTTTTAATTTTTCTGGATTGTAATGATCTCTTCTATATAGTGAAATGTCTGTAGAGAATATTTTTTTCAATTAATTCCAAGACATTGATGTATACACAAATCTAGGAATTAATGAAGTACTGTTTTCATCATTTTTATGTTTGTGACTATATTTTGAAGAATGTATATCAACTATAAATTAACTTGTTTAGAGGGGGGAGGCAGAGAATCTTAAGCAGGCTTTATGCCCAGTGGGGAGCCCGATGTGGGGCTCGATCTCACAACTCTGAGATCATGACCTGAGCTAAAATCAAGAGTTGATGCTTAACCAACTGAGACACCAAGGCTCCCCTATAAGTTAATTTTTAACTGCATAACATTTGGTACATGAATATAAGTAACGTGTAAAGTAAAAAGCAAAATAATAAAATGAATGTCCATGAAGCTACCATTCAACTTGAACTAGAACATGACCAAATTATCTCTGAGTTCCTTTCCTAGCCCATTCAGTTTCACAGAGCTTTCAGGTTAAAAAGATCTTGGTGCCTACTCTTCTTTTCTTTTCTTTTTTTTTTTTAAAGATTTATTTATTTGAGAGAGAATGAGAGAGCACATGAGAGGGGGGAGGGTCAGAGGGAGAAGCAGACTCCCCGCCGAGCAGGGAGCCCGATGCGGGACTTGATCCAGGGACTCCAGGATCATGACCTGAGCCGAAGGCAGTCACTTAACCAACTGAGCCACCGAGGCGCCCGATGCCTACTTTTCTAAATAGAATTAGTATGCTACTAGCCTTTGGAAGAAATCTAAACAAGTATATGCAATTTACATTAGGAACACCTGCAGATTAATGATTGATGTCAATGCATATACATAATCATAATGACAAAGATGTTTAAAAATAGGACATTAGCATTGAAATTATCTATGCTAGATTTAAACTTTTAAAAAATACTTCTTAGACTAGAAATTGTCTTTATCTAAGAGTCTGTTTTAAAAATATCACTGAATGTAAAAACAACATGGATATATTATTTGTACATAAAAGACCAAATATGTGTTTATTTAACAACATAAATTCACATTACATGTTGGAAATCCAGGGGTTTTTTTGTTTTTTCTTTTAAGAGGAAATTATGTATCCCATCCACCAAGGACCTTCTGTGTTTCCAGATCTTTGCCTCATTTTCTGGGAATAAAGATTTCAAGGGTTAAAAGGATGCGTGGGTGGCTCGGTCAGTTAAGCGTCTGCCTTCGGCTCAGGTCATGATCCCAGGGTTCTGGGATTCAGTCTCAAATTGGGCTCCCTGCTCAGTGGGGAGCCTGCTTCTCCCTCTGCCTGCCGCTCCCCCTGTTTGTGCTCTTTCTGTCTCTCTCTCTCTGACAAATAAATACATAAAATCTTAAAAAACAAACACCTATTTAAAAGTTATACACAACATATTATCATTAGAGGAAAGTACTATTGATTAGTAAAGTTGCAGGTGTATTATGTGATTATTTAAAGGTTCCCCCCCAATATTTTTCCCATTTGTACTTTTGATAATTAATGTTTTGGAATATAGTAGTTTTTGATTTTTCAAATTGATTTTTGACTGAATCTCAAAGAGTAGAAACCCAAATTGCTTTTAAGTTTTTTGTTGTCTTAAGCAGTAACCCTTTGAAGATCAGTAAACAAATTTTATTCATCTCATAAAACCATTGCAGGTGATTGTCTCTGAGTCTGTCTTCCTCATAAAATAATTGATAGATTTCAATTTTGGCTTATATCTTCCCCCTGATTTCTTTCCATATTATCATTGCCTTTTTTTTTTTTTTAAGATTTTATTTATTTATTTGACAGAGACAGAGCACAAGCAGAGGGAGAAGCAGGCTCCCACCTGAGCAGGGAGCCCGATGCGGGGCTCGATCCCAGGACCCTGAGATCATGACCTGAGCTGAAGGCAGTCGCTTAATGACTGAGCCACCCTGGTGCCCCTTATCATTGCCTTCTATCTGAAATTTTCTGCTTTTTTTTAAAAATTTTATTTTGTTAGTCACCATACAGTACATCATTAGTTATTGATGTAGTGATCCACAATTCATTGTTTTCATATAATACCCAGTGCTCCATGCAGTACGTGCCCTCCTTAATACCCATCACCAGGCTAACCCATCCCCCCACCCACCCTCCCCTCTAAAACCCTCAGTTTGTTTCTCAGAGTCCATATTCTCTCATGGTTCGTCTCTCCCTCCAATTCCCCCCCTTCATTTTTCCCTTCCTTCTCCTAATGTCCTCCATGCTATTCCTTATGTTCCACAAATAAGTGAAACCATATGATAATTGACTTTCTCTGCTTGACTTATTTCACTTAGCATAATCTCCTCCAGTCCTATCCACGTTGATGCGAAAGTTGAGTATTCATCCTTTCTGATGGCTGAGTAATATTTCATTGTATATATGGACCACATCTTCCTTATTCATTCATCTTTGAGCAGGAGTATGAGCGTCTGGATAGTGTGGTGTAAGTGGTGTTGTTCCTCACTTTTCCTTTAAAAAAGTTCTCATATGGCGTTAACTTTCTTCTGCCTTTTTTTTTTTTTTTTTAAGATTTATTATTTTATTTAGAGAGAGGGAGTGCCAGTGCAATGAGGGGGAGAGGGAGAGAGAATCTCAAGCAGACTCTACCCTCAACGCGGGGCTCAATCCCATGACCCTGAGATCATGATCTGAGCCAAAATCAAGAGTCAGACGCTTAACTGTCTGAGCCACCCAGGTGGCCCTTAACTTTCTTCTTTTTTTTTTTAAATCTAAATTTAAATTTTTAAAAAAGATTTTATTTATTCCTTTGAGACAGAGAGATACAGAGAGAGCATGAGTAGGGGGAGAGGCAGAGGGAGAGGAAGAAGCAGACCCCCTGCTGAGCCAGGAGCCCGATGTGGGTCTTGATCCCAGGACCCCAGGATCATGACCTGAGCCGAAGGCAGATGCTTAACCATCTGAGCCACCCAGGTACCCAACTTTTTCTTCTTATAATGCCATATTTTAATGGGTTTGTGGATTAAGAATAAAAAGAAAAGTGATTTTACATTAAAACTTAACTTTTTGGGGCACCTGGGTGGCTCAGTCGGTTAAGTGTCTGCCTTTGGGCTCACGTCATGATCCCAGGGTCCTGGGATCGAGCCCCGCATCAGGCTCCCTGCTCGGCGAAGAGCCTGCTTCTCGCTCTGCCTACTTGTGCTGTGTCTCTCTGTCAAATAAATAAATATCTTTAAAAAAACAAAAAACAAAAAAACTTAACTTTTTAGGGGCATCTGGGTGACTCAGTCAGTTAAGCTTTGGTCTCTTGATTGGGGCTCAGGTCGTGATCTCAGGGTGTGAGATTGAGCCCCACGTAGGGCTCTGGGCTGGGCATGGAGCCTGCTTAAGATTCTCTCCCTTTCCCTCTGCCTGCTCCCCACTCCCCTTGCACTTTCGCTGGCTGGGGAGGGGCCTTAACCTTTTATTGACTAAATATCTATCTTGATTTTTGAATGTATAGGAACAAATGTGTGGTTACATAGGTTTGTATTCATTTTTAGCAATGTAGTTTTTTCTCTCAGGTTATCTGCTATAAGGACATTATAAAATTGTCCTTTTGATTTAGAGAACTTTTTCATTTTAAACTATGTAAAGTTTCTTCTTTTTGAACTTTAAAAATAAATTACTTTGTTGTAGAGTAAGATTCAGTCATCTTCTAGCTGAAAAAAAATTTTTTTTTTAAGATTTATTATTTTATTCAGGGAGAGGCACAGGGAGAGGGAAAGAGAATCCCAGGCCGACTCGGCACTCAGTGCAGAGTTGGATGTGGGGATTGAACCCACGACCCCAAGTTAGTACCTGAGCCAAAACTAAGAGTCTGATGCTCAACCTGCTGCACCACCCAGGTACCCTGAAATTTTAAACTCATAAATGTTATGGGCCAGTTAGCTTTCTTACATGTAAGTCAGCCATCAACCACTCTGGTCGTCAGCAGGTTACTTAATGCTTTTATTCCTCTGTTTCCTCATCTGTGCGGTGGAAGGAGATAGCTTTTCAGGGTGGTTGTGAGAATGAGAGGAGTTGTTACATCTGAGCACTTTTATGGAAATACTTGCATTACTTTTCTGTCACTGCCATAACAGATGAACAGAAATATAGCTGCTGAAAACCACACAAATAATGTTCTCCTGGTTCTGTAGGTTAGAAGCTGGGATTAGCTCAACTGGTTTCTCTACTATAGTTTCATGAGCCTGAAATTCAGGCGTTGGTCGGCTAGGCTGTTCATTGGGAGGCTCAGGGAACAATATGCTCCCGGGCCTGTTCAGGTTGTCCTCCGACTCTGGTTCCTGTGGTTGGAGGGTTGACGTTTGTTTCTTTGTAAACTGTCCGCTGGGCCAGCCTTAGCTCCTAGAGATTTCTCCAGTCCTTTGCATGTGGGCCCCTACATTTGAGAGCCAGCAAGGGCTCTGCAAATCCTTTTCATGCTGAGAAATTGTTCTGACTTCTGCTGTTGCTGCATCTCTCCTATTCCTCTTGTACCACATCTCTCTCTGATTAGAGCTGGGGAAGGTTCTCTGCTTTATAGTCTCATGTGATTCGCTCAGGACCATCTGCATAATACATGATAATCCTTATAGCCCGTGGTCAGTTGATTAGTGATCTTAATTACATCTGCAAAATCTCTTCACAGCAGTACCTAGAGTAGTTTTTTTTTTTTTAAGATTTTATTTATTTATTTGACAGAGAAAGAGAGATAGTGAGAGCAGGAACACAAGCAGGGAGAGTGGGAGAGGGAGAAGCAGGCTTCCTGCCAAGCAGGGAGCCCGACGCGGGGCTCGATCCCAGGACCCCAAGACCATGACCTGAGCTGAAGGCAGACGCTCAACGACTGAGCCACCCAGGCGCCCCTAGACTAGTTTTTGACTGAATAATGAGAGGACAGGAATCTTGGGGATAGCTTCAGAATTCTGCCTGTGATCGTGCTCAAAAATGGTAGTGAGGAATAGTCTGGGAGGTGACAGGCAGTGATGAAAGAAATCACATGTTTACCTGAGAAGTACAGAGTAAATTGTTTAAATCCCTTGTAGGTAGGCACTGTAGTCCTTACTTTTTTGTATCTTTAGGACCTTATGGCTTGCCATATATTTATTTAAATACCTGCCATTGGTTGATAGCTTGAATGTAATTTCTCTTTTTTTTTTTTTTTTAAAGATTTTATTGATTTATTTGACAGACAGAATGAGAGAGAGAGAAAAAGACCATGAGAGCGGGGAGGGTCAGAGGGAGAAGCAGACTCCCCGCCGAGCAGGGAGCCCCATGTGGGACTCGATCCTGGGATCATGACCTAAGCTGAAGGCAGTCGCTTAACCAGCTGAGTCACCCAGGAGCCCCTGTAATTTCTCTTTTGATTTTATTCATTTTATTTCTTGGAATTAGTAAAAGTACTGTAGGACTTTTGTTTAATATTTCTGGTCCCACTGTGGAATGATTTAATTCTGGTACCACTGTGGAATGAGTTTCCCATTACCTTTTTTGCTACTTTTCATTTTCATTAAATCATAGAAACAAAATAGCTTGTTCTTGTGTTATAAGCTGCCAACAACCTTTTGTTATTGGAACAGAAATTTTGAGGTATTTTGTCTTGTACTCTTCAAGGATTTGTTAGTCTTTTATGTACTCTTAGCCGTGTCTCCCGTGACTGTATTTGAAGATAGGTTTTAAGTAGAGCATACTGTTGATAGTTGAATGTAGAGTTGTCCACCTGCCCCAGCAGAAGGGGGCGCCCTTATTGCTGTTTTCAAGGTGGCCTCCTTAACACTGAACCTATAACCACAGTGGCCAGCAAGGTGATAATCACTCAGCGTTCCTCTTACCATTTCGGGACATTTTCCCAATCAGCAAATCTAGGACTTCCTTTCATGATTTTAATCAGACATATTGGAGACCTGCCAAGAAAGAAGAGTATAAATCATCACTTTTAAGAAGCCAAGATCTTTGAAAAGGAGTTAAGCCTTTTAATGACAGTGTTTTTAGAATATTTACATAGGCCAGTCTGTAGATATGGAAACCTATTTGTCTCAGGGACCCTCCTCATTAAAATTTTAAAAAATTTTTTATTTTTCTTATACTCTTTCCATCAGACTGGCTTGTTCATCCCTCCACTCCCTATAACCTCTACCACCTTAATCCTGTGTTAGGCAAAGAGAAATGAGGAGTTTATTTAATATACTTTTGTGGAATAGTGTTCACTTTGTTACTTCCTTTCATTCATAAGTGATGTCTTGGAATCTTTTCTGCTTTTTCTGACTCTTAGACAAAAATACATGTCTGTCCTCCCCTTCCTAAAAAGATGCATAACATGAAACAGCCCTTTGTGCCAAAAAGTTTAAACGCTTTTTACCCAAGTACCTTGCTTACCTTGCTGCCTTTGAATCTGATAATGAGGGCTGGCTGCGCATGCATATGGTTAGTTCTTTCAAGAATGCCTTTCTGTCTAAATCTAGGATCAACGCTGTCCATTCATTGTTCCTTTGATCTTTCTGTATGTTTTGCAGACTCATCTGGCAATCTAGTTTCTCTCATGGAAAACTGGGAAAACTGGGCATTTGTTCTTTTCCTTTACTACCTATAAACTGAATTCGAGCCTTCTTTTACCAAATTTCATTTCAGGAGAACACATCTTTTAAAAGCTCTTTGAAAGAATCAGATTCAGTGTTGTTTTGTTTTGTTTTAAGTAAGATCTCTGCCCACATGGGGCTCGAACTCACGACCCCGAGATCAAGAGTTGCTTGCTCCCCCTGGCTGAGACAGCCAGGTGCCCTTACGTATTGCCTTTTTAAAAGTATTTTTAAAAAGTAATCCATGTTATCTAAATAGGTTAAAAGTATCATATTTATTTAATTTGTTGAGGAAGTTATCATTCTTTCTGAGATCATTATTTAGAGTCTTCTAAATTCTTGACAATTTTTCAGTTTTCTTTCAATTGATATACATTGTTCAATTTGTCTTATAGATTACCAGCCTGATTATAAATTTTTAAAAATATTTTATTTGAGAGAGAGAGAGAGGGAGAGAGTGTGTGAGCACACACTCGCATGAGCACACTAGCAGGGAGGAGGGGCAGAGGGAGAAGCAGGCTCCTCCCATGAGCAAGGAGCCCGATGAGGGACTCTATCCCAGGACCCTGAGATCACAACCTGAGCCAAAGGCAGACGCTTAACCAACTGGGCCACCCAGGCGCCCCATGATTTATTAATTTTTTTAATTGTAAAATGTACGTACATAAAATTTCATTTACACTGTTGTGAAGTATACAGTTCAGTGGCATTAAGCACATTCCCATTGTTCCATAACTTTTTCCACCATCCATCTCTAGAACTTTTTCATCATCCTAAACTGAAAATCTGTATGCAGGGAAACAATAACTCCCCTTTTCCCTTCTCTCTCCTTCACCTGGCAACCACCATTCTGCTTTCTGTCTCTATGAATTTGACTTAATTGATTTGTTTTTATAATGTTTACCTTAACAAAACATTTATCCTTCAAGGCGTGACTGGGGGTATGGTCTGGGGGCAGGGAGGAAGAGTTGATTTATAGGTATCAGATTAAATTTACTGCCTAAGGAATTAATAAGTAACCTTTACCTGCCTTGTGTATTTGATTACTTTTTATCTACAGGATTTGAACACTGGGAATATATGAATATAACTTGTCTTTAAAATGGTATGTCTTTGAAGAAAAGAAAATAAAGTTTTGAACTTTGAGTTGTGGGCTTTGCTCATACTCATCTCTCTTAAATATATATATTTTTTCAATTTGGCTTTTCTTCAGATCATTTTACTTCCCATCTTGAATGTTTAGTCTATGACTCCTAGAGTTCAGTGGGAATAATTCCTTGTTTTTTTAGACAGCTAATGTCTTGATTTTTGACATAGATATGTCTCACATGCCATAAAGTTGTTTTGAAATTAGTTTGATAAGAGTGAGATGTTCATAAATTATACCATTTGGGTTGTAGATATTTTGCCTGATAACTACATTACTGGTACAGACTGACTGTTTTCCTAGAATGGGGGCAAATGGTCTTCTTTCTCATTGTAGGAAGATGGGAATTTTCCTGAATGATACTGATTAGGGAATACATAGCAATTTTCTGGGTTTGGGGAAAGCATGGCTTGAGTTCAAAACTGGTTAGGTTGTCTTTTCAAGAGTGGCTCTAAGCTTCTCCAAAGGCAGTATTGTTCATTCATTTTGTAAACAATTGAATGATGCGTTGGCTATAAATAGAATTTCATTCCAGTAGTGAAGGTCCTATGATTTTCCTAAATAGCAGCAAGTTTTTAGCCTTGGATAGACGGAGTTAAAGGTAAAGAGAGACCACAGTTTCACAAGAAGCACTTCTACCCTTTGTTCCTTACCTGTGGTAGACCAGGAGAGCAAATGAAAGATGAGGCAGGGGACCTTGTAGTATTAACTAGTTCTGCCTTGCAACTTTTATGCACCAGCTTCAACATCTTTTTAGCTAATGTCTTTTCTGCCATGACTTTAGGTAATAAACATAGACAAATATGTGTATATGTACTTTGTTTTTTCACGTTCTGATTCAGTAATTCTTAGAATCTCAGCATAAAACAGTCAATAGCCATGGTGCATTTCTATAACGTTTCTCAGGTGGAGGTGGTTTTGTTGTTACAGAATGTCGTGGGTAGTAGCTAAGTGGGTTTTTTTTAAGATTTTATTTATTTGACAGAGAGACGCAGTGAGAGAGGGAACACAAGCAGGGGGAGTGAGAGAGGTAGAAGCAGGCTTCCCCGCGGAGCAGGGAGCCCGATGCGGGGCTCGATCCCAGGACGCTGGGATCTTGACCTGAGCCGAAGGCAGACGCTTAACGACTGAGCCACCCAGGCGCCCCAGCTAAGTGGGTTTTTGTTTATTCCCAGATTCCTCTCTATTCCAGTTTTCTATTAATTAACAAATGCTAATATACAAAGACAGTAAAACTTAACATCCCTTGCCTTTGGGGGAATAAACCAGCTGATAGAGGCCCTTAGACATCCCCTGGAAGCATGCAGGCTCTCCTGTAATGACAGAACTGTAGGAGCAACTCCTCCTGACAGTTGAAACTTTCATAAAGGCGAACCGTGAGCTGGCCCTTGAAGAATAAGTCTAAAGATTTATTGCTGTGCGCCTGATATCAATTTGTGTTGTAGGAGTGTGACCTTATCTTATTTTAAATTCTTTGCCAATCTTTTAGAAATACTGTCTTTTGCTTTTTTTTTTAAACCAGCGAGTTGGACTATCCTTTCATATATTTATTTACTAGCCGCTCTTTTCTTTGGAGGGTTGCCAGCTAGCGGACTTCCCCATTTCTCTCATTAATTGTCAAGACTGGTTTATGTTCGTGTTGGCTTACCGAAGACAGGATGTTTGTTGGAATTGTGGTAAAGGTATGGATTGATTTATGGAAAATTAACCTTTTTTTGGGTGATATTCCATCTTCCCTGTCAAAGAGCATGCTACATTTTTTCGTTTATTCAGGTCTTCTAGCTCTCTCAGTAAAGTGATATGCAGCTTTGCTTATGGGTAATATGTGTTTTGAGTTCCTTAAGTTTTTGTTGCTTTTGTAAATGGAGCCCTTTGTTCCATTGTATTTCGGAAGGCGTGATTCCAGAATGTGATTATTGTACTACGGAGGAAAGCTATATGTATTTTTTGTGTATCACCTAATTTCTGGAGATTCTTTTGGTTCCAAAACTTTTTCAGTGGACTTTCTGCATTTTCCCCAATAGACAGTAATTTTCTACAAGTAATTGTGTATGGATCATCTTTGTTTGTTGTATTTATTATATGTGCTGGGGTTTTCTTTTTTTTTTTTTTTAAAGATTTTATTTATTTATTTGACAGAGAGAGACACAGCGAGAGAGGGAACACAAGCAGGGGGAGTGGGAGAGGGAGAAGCAGGCTTCCCGCGGAGCAGGGAGCCCGATGCGGGACTCGATCCCAGGACCCTGAGATCATGACCTGAGCCGAAGGCAGATGCTTAATGACTGAGCCACCCAGGCGCCCATGTGCTGGGATTTTCAAAACAATTTTGAATCATGCTGGTATTAGTGGTCCTTCTTGTTGAAGGCATACGAGAGTTCAGTGAAAATATTTTGGCAAACAAAAAAGCAGAGCTCAACACTTGAATATAACTGATGACAGACAAAAATGAGTTTTAGGAAATGTATGATTAACTATGGCTTGCATGTGAAGGAAGTGTTAACTTTATGGCTGAGAATAATATGTACACTTGTGCAGACGTCTAATATTATTTTATCATTATTTTGGCAATTGTATATTTATGTGTTGTACATATATAGTGCACATTTTAGATCAAGTGAAGTCTGTTTGCACAGTGCAGTTACAATTAATGGCACTGATTTATTTATCATTTAAAAAATGTAAAAATCTCTCCTTATATTCAAATCCCGCTCCTAGGGGGAAATCACTGTTAGGTTTGTTGTTTACCCCTCCAGTCTTTTCTGTAGGTATTTAATCACTCTGTGTACACACACTCACGTCTGCATGTGTTTATATGTTGTTTTACAAAAACAGGATAATTTAAAGCATAAAGTATAGTAACTTCTTAGAAACTTAGCAATAAAATACATTGTGCATCTCTTTTTATGTGATTGATGATTTTTTTTGTGATTGATTTTTAATGTCTTGGCTTAGTGTTCTGCTCTATGTTATTATGGTCGTAACATTTCATAGCTATTTATTTTTGGAGGATATGAGAAATAAGCAGGTGAAGGTATATCACAGCAAATAACTTGCTTGAAAATAAGCTGTATTGTGTAGGTTTCCTTATTTATATAAATCAATTATTCTAGGAGCCAGTTAGTGAAAAACTCTCTTAAAATCATGTGGGATTTATATTTCCCTGAGAGAATTTTACCAGTTAAAAGCAATTTAGATATGTAAAATCCAGTCATTAACCGAGTCATGAATATGCTCTTGCTTTAAAAATCTGATTAAGAAAAATATAGATTTTCACCAGGGGACTTATATAAGTTTGATTCATGTTTTCAAAGACCTTTGCCATACTCCTTATCTTTTGAAAATATTTAACTGAGTTCAGGATGTGAGTGTGATTATATAATTATTGTTTTCTGGGTCATAGTGTTCTTATGTTCACAATTTGTTTTCAGTATTTCATCAAATGTTTTGAATACTTGGGGTAAGTACCATACTAGGTCCTGGCAATACCAAGCAGGGGAAAAAAAAAGAAAAGTGGTTCTTTTTATAGATTTTACAGGTTACAGACTTGTAGGGGACCAGAGAAGCAGATTTCAAGCGCACTAAAATGTTGCTTGTATATAGGCTATAGAGGGGAAATTTATAATTTGGGAGGGGGGGAGCTTATGAGGAAGATGCCCGGAAAGTCTTAGTGGGGAAGGCAGGGAAGAGGAGTAATTTTGGGATTGAGTTTTGAAAGATGAAGTTTCTCCCAGGCAGGTGGGTAATAAGGAGAGCCAAGGGCATAAGGGCCAAAAGAATAGAAACCTTTCTGGTTCTATGAGCTGTAGGCAGTCGAGTGTGTCCGTTGAGGAAGTATTAAGCAATGGAGACACTTCTCCAGCACAGCAGTGCAGGGTCATGATGGTGGAATGACTGTTCTTTGTTAGAAAACAAGAGCGAAGGGTTAAAGGAATAACTTGGAGGGGCGCCTGGGTGGCTCAGTTGGTTGGGCGACTGCCTTCGGCTCAGGTCATGATCCTGGAGTCCCGGGATCCAGTCCCACATCGGGCTCCCTGCTCGGCAGGGAGTCTGCTTCTCCCTCTGACCCTCCTCCCTCTCATGTACTCTCTCTCATTCTCGCTCTCTCAAATAAATAAATAAATCTTTAAAAAAAAAAATGCGGGGCGCCTGGGTGGCTCAGTCTGTTAAGCCACTGCCTTCGGCTCGGGTCATGATCCTGGAGTCCCGGGATCGAGTCCCGCATCGGGCTCCCTGCTCGGCAGGGAGTCTGCTTCTCCCTCTGACCCTCCTCCCTCTCATGCTCTCTCTGTCTCTCATTCTCTCTGTCTCAAATAAATAAAAAAAAAAAAAAAAAAAGGAATAACTTGGAGAGCATGGTGGAGTATGTATTAGAATTCTCCCACGATAGCTTCTTCATCAAAACTTTGAAGAGGCCTAAATGGAAAATACAGTGACACCAGAAGGAAAATAAAACTTACTTGAGGGGCGCCTGGTGGCTCAGTCAGTTAAGCATCCAACTCTTGATTTCAGCTCAGGTCATGATCTCTGGGTCATGAGATGGATTCCCACATCGGGCTCCATGCTCGGTGTGGAGTCTGCTTGAGATTCTCTCTCTCCCTCTCCCCTTCCCCTCCTCACTAAAATAAATAAATCTTAAAACAAATAAACAAACAAACAAAAAACCAAAAAACCTTCCTTGATAAGATTTCTCTCCAAGATCAGTTTGCTGGATTGCCCTTTTGTGCATACCATCTTTAGCCAAATCTTTTATGGTATGTTCATATGCCTGCAAATAATAAATCAACTATAATGATATAACTGCTGTATTTCATAGATTGTGAGATCTGCATTTAACATCTTTGAAACTGGGATATTTCTACTAAGCAGTACGAGGAGTTTTCCTGGCTATATTTTCTTCATAGTATGGCATACAGTAATGTTGAATCTGTTTATGATCAGTGGCATCCTATACTTGAAATATGTTAATATTTTGCTGATTGTCATTTAAAAAAATCATATGCATATGTATTTTTTAATTTTTTATTTTAATCCCCTTGTAGTTAACATACAGTGTTATATTAGTTTCAGGTGTATAATACTGTCTTTCAACAATGCTGTATTACTCAGTGCTCACCATGATAAGTGTACTCTTAGTCCCCATCACCTATTTCACTCATCCACCCCACCTCTAGTAACCATTAGTTTGTTCTCTGTAGTTGAGTGTGTTCCTTGGATTGTGTTTCTTCCCCCTGCCCACCTCTGTTTGTTTATTTTGTTTCTTAAATTCCACATATGAGTGAAATCATATGGTATTTATCTTTTTCTGACTTATTTTGCTTAGCCTTATACTGTGTAGTTCTATTCATGTTGTTGAAGATAGTAAGATTTCATTCTTTTTTATAATTGAGTAGCATTCTGTTGTGTGTGTGTATAGACACACACACATACACACACACATATATACATATATATGTATATATGCCCCATCTTCTTTATCCATTCATCTGTCAATGGACACTTGGGCTGCTTGCATAATTTGGCTGTTGTAAATAATGCTGCAGTAAACATAAGGATTCATGTATCCCTTTGAATTGTTGTTTTTGTATTTTTTGGATAAATACCCAGTAGTGCAATTACTGGATCATAGGGTTGTTCTGTTACTTTTTGAGGAACCTCCATACTGTTTTCCATAGTGGCTGCATCAGTTTGCATTCCCACCAACAGTGCACAAAGTTTCCTTTTCCTCCATTTACTTGCTAACCTTTCTTTCTTACGTTTTTGGTTTTAGCCCTTCTGACAGGTTTGAGGTGTTATCTCCTTGTAGTTTTGATTTGCATTTCCCTGATGAGTGATGTTGCACATCTTTTCATGTGTCTTTTGGCCATGTGTGTATGTCTTCTTTGGAGAAATGTTTGTTCATGTCTTCTGCCTATTTTTTAATTGGAAATTGGATTATTTGGGATTTTTTGGTGTTGTATCAGTTCTTTATATATTTTGGATACTAACCCTTTATTGGATATGTCATTTGTAAATATGTTCGCCCATTCAGTAGGTTGTCTTTTAGTTTTGTTGATTGTTTCCTTCTCTGTGCAGAAGCTTTTTATTTTGGTGTAGTCCCAATAGTTTATTTTTGTTTTTGTTTCCCTTGCCTGAGGAGACATATCTAGAAAGATGTTGCTACAGCTGATGTCAGAGAAATTCCTGCTGTGCCCTCTCTAGGATTTTTATGGTTTCAGGTATCACAGTTAGGTCCTTAATCCATTTTGAGTTTATTTTTATGTATGGTCTGAGAAAGTGGTCCAGTTTCATTCTTTTGCACGTAGCTGTTCAGTTTTTCCAACACCATTTGTTGAAGAGACTGTCTTTTTCCCATTGTATATTCTTGCCTCCTTTGTCGAAGATTAATTGACCATATAATTGTGGGTTTATTTCTGGGTTTTCTGTTCTGTCACATTGATCTATGTGTCTATTTTTGTGCTAGTCCCATACCGTTTTGATTACTATAGCTTTGTAATATAACTTGAAGTCTGGAATTTTGATACCTTCAGTTTTATGTTTCTTTTTCAAGATTGCTGTGGCTATTTGGGGTCTTTTGTGTATGCATATGTATTTGCTACTTTTTAAAAATTGTAATTATCTTCAGTGATATATGAGTATCCATGGTGGTATGTCATTGAACATTTCTGATCATTGCCTTAATATGGATTACTGAGTATGGAATGGTCATTTTGCTTTTAGGGTCTGAAATGATTTACAGTTGTTGCCCTCTAATTGTCTTTTTCTTTTTTACAACTTCTTTTGCGTCTGAAAAAGCCATGACAACTTGTCATTTGTCAATTCCAATTCTCAGCAGCTGAATAGTCAGGTATAATTCTTTTTTTTTTCTTTTTAAGATTTTATTTATTTATTTGACAGAGAGAGACACAGCGAAAGAGGGAACACAAGCAGGGGGAGTGGGAGAGGGAGAAGCAGGCTTCCCGCAGAGCAGGGAGCCCAGGGCTCGATCCCAGGACCCTGAGATCATGACCTGAGCCGAAGGCAGATGCTTAATGACTGAGCCACCAGGCGCCCCTAGTCAGGTATAATTCTAAGATCTGCAAAGACAGTTGGAGGTGGGGTGAGGCAAGAGGGTAGAAGGTCTGTTTTTTAGATTATAAACAGTCAAGATGTATAGTATAATGTGTTAAACACAATTAGTATAAGAAACAACAGGAATTAAGTAAATGGCAAGGACAGATGTTTGGTTCATTACCTGAGAAATAAATGTAGAATCATTGGAACTTCTCTTGGATAAAAATAATAAAATGAAACCAGATTTTTAATGCCTCTTATACTATTTATCTTAGTTAATATGCATTCTCCTCTTTGGGACTTAACAGAGCTCTGTATTTTTATGATAATCTATTGTTAAACCTACTGACTAGTAATAGGTAGGAATTCCTGATGGTATATGTTCTTTATATATATTTGTGTGGGATATCACCTCTTAAATTCAGGAGTGACTAAGACAGGGAAATAGAGGATGTTATGATAAAGAGTCTAACTTTCTTAGGTTGGGAGATAAAGGTCTAAACAGGTATCTAGAGGAATCTGTAGAAATGGTTAAACTGGACAGGATAAGAGAAGACTGAATTTGGAGTACATTTCTTCAACACGTATAGGTTGGAGGTTTCAGATGTCAGATGGAGTATGTATTGAGACTGTGTACATTTTTTGAGCAAGAAGGTAGACGGAGTCTCTGAGGCTTTAGCCTCTAGAAAGTGGGGTGTCATCAACTCTAGATGGTAAAGGTTTGGGAGAGGCTGATAGTCTTGGCATGGTAGTAAGGTAAAAGTAGGAGCTGAAATTTCAAAAGGCATTGTTTAATAAAATCTTCATTCTCTCTTACATATTAAGGAAGTTGTTTTCTTGTTTGCACAATGAAGTGGAGAGCTACTAGTTTGGAACTTGTCTAATTCAAAGTTAGTACTGAAATTTCTAAGAAGAAAATATCCAAAATAGTCGTCCAAACTATAGGAAAAATGGACATATAATTCCTTGATTCGGAAGAGATCTTGAAATATATGAAGTACTTAAAAATTGTATAATATATGATTGATGATAGCCTAAAATGATGAAATGAGAATAAGCTACAGCAGGAGGGACTTAGGTGAGAAGTAAATAAGTATTTCCTGAAATACAGAACTCTAGAAATGATGCCAGTTGAGTTAGGCATTTAAAAATGCCTTCTCTGCATAATTTTAAGAAGCCATTAAGTTCTTATTTATTTGGATTGGCTTTAAGGTATGGTAATCTTGAATTAGAGAGAAGTGTTTTGAATGACTTTCTTGTTCCTTCTGGCCCTAGAATTTAATACTCTTTTGAGTGACGATTTGCCAGTTTGATTCTGGTGGTGAAATCTTAGGAAAGTTAACCAGATGA
Organism: Leptonychotes weddellii; assembly: GCF_054177405.1. Classification (NCBI taxonomy): domain Eukaryota; kingdom Metazoa; phylum Chordata; class Mammalia; order Carnivora; family Phocidae; genus Leptonychotes; species Leptonychotes weddellii. The sequence goes on along the minus strand of NC_138382.1, from coordinate 37,545,206 downwards.
GGCTGTGGTTGAAATAACATGTAGTGAGGATTTGGCTCGCCACAGTTATTTTAATGGACAACCAACTCTTTCCCCATACCATTGGCTCTGTAGTATCCATAATCTCTTTTTTTCTTTGAATCATGTCCTCATGTGAGTAATAGACCCTTTAAATCATTTCCTTTTGTATTTATGTCCTTTTACTGAATAGAAAACCTTCTACCACCCTTGCAGTGACAGGAAGAAGCTAAGAGCTGGTTCTCTGAAGTTGTCGCTACTTGGGTGACCACAGTGTGATCTTGGGTGGCAGTGCTTCTTTTTTAGTGCTAAGGAAGGAACTTTTCTTTTGTTCGACTTAAAAAAAAAAAAAAAAAAGATCTGCTTTAGCTTTTCAGACACAGTCTTGACTTTGATAAGTAGCTTGTAGCCTTTTTCAAATAAATATGAAGTAACTGAATTTTCTCCAGTGCTCCATGCCTAAGAAGTGGGAGGAATTCTTAACTGGCAATATGTTATTGAGAGAAGGATCTACAGGGTGATGGTGGGGGGTGGGGTGGTGGGGTGGAGTGGGAGTGGGTAGAGAACAATTTGATTCCTAAGTCACAGTGGGTACCTCACAGTGACATCAGGGATGACAAAGTCAGATAATTGTGGAATTTGAGACTATTCCTTAGGTGTCTCAAATTTTTCCAGGTCTGAGGTCTTTCAGATTCCTCAGGAAAATAGGAAAAGGACTGTTTTGACACCAGTTGGGGAATTAAATCAAGAATTGGCCAAGAGTCTTAGTGGGAGCTTTAGCTGATTTCGCTATTTTCAGCTGCCTGGCTGAAATACATAGGTTCCTCATTAGAAAAATATATTAATATTCCATTTCCTCAGAACGACTCTTCGAGAGTTCATCAAGGAAAGCTTGGCGTTCGGTTAGCAGGTGACTAGCAATACTTTGCTCATTCTGATTCTCTCTCTTCTTACTTTAGGTTCTTGAATCATAAGTAAGTTTTTACCAATAATACTTTTGAAGGCTTACCTTTAGGAATATCTATTAAATACATCTTCTGACGCCCACTGTGATCCTTTTTTTTTTTTTTTGGTGCTACCTCCGCCCCTTACCCACGCTGCTAACGCTACACTGCTGACATTATAATCATTTATTTACAGCCTTGTTCTTTGAACAGAGTCCTTCTGCTCTAGTTCTCTTTGTGTTTGTAGCACCTAGCACTTCATAAATAGGTGGTCAGTAGAGAACTAATTGAGCATCTACTGTCTACCCATCGCTACATGAGGCACTCTGAGATCTTAAATGGGTTCTTACTGGATGGCCTTTCCTTGTTTCCAGAAGGATAGGAGGGCTTGTCAAGTGAGTTAGTGCATGAGCCCTTTGTGGATTAAGTGGTCATCTTTCTGATTCTGTTGGGCTGTACAGAAATGCACTTGTGTCTTAAAGAGCAAAATTGCTCTGAAATGGGGCTCCTGGGTGGCTCAGTCGGTTAAGCGTCTGCCTTCGGCTCAGGTCGTGATCCCAGGGTCCTGAGATCAAGCCCCGCATCGGGCTCCCTGCTCGGCGGGGAGCCTGCTTCTCCCTCTCCCGCTCCCTTTGTGCTCTCTCTCTCTCAAAAAAAAAAAAAATTAAAAAATTGCTCTGAAGTGCCCAGCCCACAGGGTGAGGTTGTCTCTTCGACATGGAGGAAAAGGAATCCTCACCCTCTTGGTGGGCAGCAGACTGTCTTTGTCTGAAACTGTCAATCCACCATTGCGGAGTTTCCATATGGAAATTTGTCTTTGCTCAACTCAGCCTAGGGATTTCTCAAGTGGATCTGTTTGCGTGAAGGGGAACTTCCAGAACTAGAAGCATTCAGATGAAAGGCAAGGAGCCCGGAGGGAAAGCAGTGGAGGCCTTGTCCCAGGGGCTAGTGGAAGAGCGATTTCCCATGCTTATTTATTTCTAGGCCCCCTTTCTTTGAAGAAGTAGGAAGGATTGAAATGGAAAGGCCCCAGGATGCCCCAACAGGTCTGTGGCCTATGGTTTGGCTGTCAGGGCAGCAACAACAGTTGTTTGTGCTAACTTCTGATTTTATTTTAGCACTCATTATTTTTTCCTCTACGTTTTACTTACTTTGTTGCCTTAAATCTGCTTTCCAAAGACCAAGGCAGGGGGAGAGAAGATCTGGGGTTTGGCAAAGGAAGGGAACAGATAAAATACCTTTTGTATTTGTAGAAAGGACTGCACCTTGTTATAGGCTGTGATATTTTCCCATTTTATGTTTTAAGGACACCAGAAGCTTAACTCAGCACTGCAGAAGTATTGTGTTGCAGTGGTTCAGAGCATAGGATTTAGATAATTTCTACTCATACTTGCACATAACTCATCCTATTGTATTATATGTACTACAGCATTGTTTTAAGTTATGGGAATTGAATCATTGTGGTACATTATTTCTCTGAAAAATATTTCACAAGTTTATTCAAATTTGGTTATATCCACAAATCAATATTATTACCTGTGTGACATTTCAGCTGTGGATTTTGAGACCTTTTACTTCTAGTATATTTTTACTTTTCGAAACAGTGTTACTCACAGTATCCCCAGAAAGCAAGCTAGGACAGATTACTACTGCCCATGTCAAGTTAAGGAAACTGAGTCACAGGAGAGTTGTGACTTAACCTGAAATGTCGTACTTATCCAGTTAGGGGCGACCCGGAACTTCAAACTGTTGTACTTGACTTCTCTAAGCTTTATTCTTTTCTCCTCTCTCTGAACTGCTTCCTTTGAGTCACATAGGTTAGCTCCTCCCAGGGGAAGGGCTCAGCTTAGAACAGGGCACTAATTTGAAAATCTTCTGGTTTCTTTTCTAGGATTTGTCTGAGGCAGGGACAGGGGATCACCTGTATTCCCTCTGGTAAAAAAAAAAAAAAAAAAAAAGCTATAGGAAAAAAGACAAATAGTTTGCTCTAGGTGTAAGGAGAGGCCAACAGCAGTAACAACATAAAAAAGCAAATGAATTAGGGAAATAGTTGCAGTGCTTAAAAGGCACCCTTCACAGTAATTGCCTTGTGGCGCAAATACAAAGTTAAAAACCTTCATAAGAAACCTAAAAGCATATAAAGAGCCAGCAACACCCCCCCGCCAAAAAAAACCCCAAACAGCCAACAGCATTATGTCATATTAGAACATTAAATTTACAGAGGAAACCATTTTAAGCAGTTCCTTCCAAATGATCCACCCCCCCACCCTTCGGTAATTAAAGAGATCCTCATATTAGGAATAACACGAGAAAACAAATTCAGGCCCTGCCAGATGAGGGCAGACCAGGATCTCTTTAATCGAGAGCGTTCAAATCCAAACCATCATGAGGTGCTGTCAATCTCTTTCTTCATTAGTCTCTCAAGTACATTGGCACAGCTGCTGCTCCCCTCAGAGCCCTCTGTGGAGACTGGGTTCTGAGTTCCTAGAGGTGGGACTGCACCTCTGCAGAAGCCAGCCTTTCTCCCTCTGCCTCCCCCCCACCCCCCAGGTGCTTGCACAAACACGGCCTCATTTCTAAATGCAACTAGACTGTGAAGTAAGTAGGAGTCCTTGGTCACACAGGAGGAGGGCTGAGAGGTTAAAGTGACTTGCCCCAGGTCATAGCTATTAAGTGGTGGATTTAGTCTTATTCCCAGGCTTGTGCTCTTTGCACCTTGCTGGAGCTGTGTCTTAACTGCGCGAAAGTTTGCAGCAGAAGGGAGGACGTTTGCAGTCTCTCTGAGCCTAGACCCGGAGGGCTTCATGAGACCCTTGATGGGTAGTTTGAGTTGTCCCCTGACACAGGGTATGGTGTTACAGCCCGCAGTTGACCAGCCATAATTCTGGGTCCCGTTTCTGGCTTTACCTTCAAGAGGTGCATGTCCGTCACTTGGTAGATGGTTATTGAGCACCTGTTCTGTGCTGGGTATGGTGCTAGGAGCTGAGTCCTGCGCTGCACAAGACACTACTCCGTTTTCACAGAGCTCACCTCCCCTCTCCTCTCGGCACCTCTTCAGTGAGAGCCGGCAGTGTTTATAGGGCCCTATAAACATGGAAAGCACGTCATGTTAACTTCAGTTCACATATCAGGGGGCAGACTGCAGACATAGAGGAGCAAGGGGCTGCTCCCTACTGCATTGCCACCAACACGGGAAGAATGCCAGATCACCAACGGGCTGCAAGGTGCCTTCTCGCGCCCTGTAGCTGGAACCGTAGCCATACTCACTCAGCTCTAGGGCAGGGCTGAGGGTATCCTTGTCTTTGAACAAGGCTGCGTTTTGCTGGATCCAGCCCACATGATGATTGGACCTCCTCCTCGGGCAGTCATAAATAGGGAATGAAGTTGGCAAAGGCTGGAACAGCATTTCCTCTGCTACCCACTTAAAAAAAACAACCCTAAATGTTTTACGGGTTAGTAATCTATGAAACATAGAGTCAGAGAAAATATTTCTTTTTCTTCGGGATTTTCTTTGTAGCTTTTATAGCCCAATGATTGCTCATCTCATTTTAGGGTAAAAGTGAGCTTGCAGATAAAACGCACAACATTCGGATTAGTTCCTCTCAGCATGTCCTTGGAATAGGACGGTGGAGGCAGAAAGACACCAGCTCCACCCTTCCCTCATTTTACAGAAGGAACTGAGGGAGAAATGATGTTGCTCTGCTTGGACCTTGGGTCCCAGAGCAGGTAGGAGAGGAGGGGTTTCTGAGGGTTTTTTTCTGTCCTCTTTTGTCATCCTTGATGCTCAGATAGGTTGGTAGTCAGCTTCAGCTTTGGGTGGCAGAGTTTGTTTCCATGTTGGGGAGGTCTGCTTTCAAAGACTTTTAACTGGGAATGTGAGACTACATCAGGGTCTGTAGCCCAGTGCCTTTGTAAACCAGAACCTCTCTTTCACATTCTCTCTCAAATACTACTTATAACAAACAAAACAAAACAAAACAAAAAACAAAGTGTAAGCACCTTGTCGAATTTATCGCCTTAAAAAGAAAAAAAAAAAGGCCTTGAAATTTCCTATCATGACTGATGGAACAAACCTTGAAGTCAACACATTCGACTTTTTCATTTTTGTTCCAGTTTTCTCCTGGCAAATAGAAGAATTTAATAAGAAAGGAACCCATGGTTCCAAAACAAATAGGATCTAAGTCCAAGACATCTAAAGCCTGTGTGGAATCCCTCCGGCATTTATCCCACTAGGCCTCAGGGAAAGGAGGAGACAAAAGTCCTTATCCCTGTTGTAGTCAGAGTTGGTTCAATTAAAGGTGAAACTGTCTGTCAAACTATTTATAGCATGTTTATAACATGATGGAAAAAAACAAAAGACCATAGGTTTTGAAGCCTGGCCTTTATTCACAGATAGTAAAGACTTTTTGTTTTAAAGGGTAGATTCCTTAACATACTCTATAGTAATTGGTATGAATTTAAACCATGATATTTTAGCTAATTGATAATTTTTATCTCTTCATTATTAACAGTTTGTGCTTAATGTTGAGAAATTAAGGAAATGTTTTTAGGATGAAGACATCACTTATTATTAGATAGAAATAGAGGAGCTTCAGGATAAGGTATTGTCTTAGAATGTAAAATGTTTTTCATTTTAAATACTTAGAAGATTGGGTTTCATTGGAATTTCCAAGGAATTTTAACCAGGTATGATATGATTAATAGAACTTGCAGTATAATTCTGTGAACTTTTTGTTGAATTTTTGGTTTATAGCTATGTATTATCATTTATTCTAGCATCTCCGTGCTTTTGAATTAAGGTGCCATTACTTTTTTATTCTAAAGATGTAAATTTGTTGGGATTTTTTGGTACTATTTTACAACTGACTGCTGCTATAACTTATGTTTGCATAATGTAATAACGAAGGAACATGTGGATGAAGTATGCAGAAGTCTACGAAGAACCTTTGCTACATGACATATTTGACTCTGAGATACATTCATCAAAGTAAAGTTGCTGTCTTGGGGACTCTGCTTAAAAGTATTTCTCTAATTTGGGTCTCTCTAGCCTGTTCAGAAAACAAACCCACTGACTTGCCTTTTTAGTACTCGTAGAGAAGATGGCACAAAACCAAGAGTGTATAGTAGTTTTCCCTTCTGTTTTGTTAGCCTTATTTATCGTAAGGCATTTTATCCAGAAATGTCTTCCCCAAATAGAAGCATTAATGTTGGGATAGTCATTTCCTAACTGTTTTTGGAACATTTGGGAACATTTTTAGGTAGCATTCTCTTACTTGCTATTTAGGAAAATATGCATTACTAAAATGTGTAGTTTTCTCCCATGGACAGTTTTGTTGCTAACTGAAATAACACCCTGACTGATCGCTTTACTGGTATGGCTACCTTCAACCCATCAAAATCAAATATCTCTATTTTGGAGGAGGACTCAACTTTGGTGGATCAGTAGCCCTCATATTTGGGGTATACCAAATTCCTGGAAAAGGTAGATAATGTAAATCAAAGTAATGAAAGTCAAATGTGATTTTTCCATAAAACTAATGTGAAGACGGGGGCTTCCATTCCTGACCCAAGGACTTTGGGCCAGTTTTTTTTGTTTTTTGTTTTTTTTTTAAATTAATGAGCCAAGCACCATATTTAATCAACTGTAAATGATGTATTTCTGATCCTGTTGGATTGTCTTTAATATGCATGACTCATTTTAATACAGCAGTCTAATAGTAGCAGGTTGTATGAGATTGTTTAAAATACGTTAACACATTCTTGCATATTTCTCAACCAGAGGTGATTTGTGCTTTTTTAATGCAACAGTTCAGAATTTGAAATTATACCATCAAGTTAATAAAATGCAGGATGGCTTCTATGGGGAGATTTGATGTGAATCTTTGTAAAAATCTCTAAAGACTTAGTGGTATGTGATGTGGCTTTTTTTAAAGGTAGATTACTGAGGGATATCTGTTTATACGTTATAAAAAGTTACTGTAGAAAGCATAGCCATTACCCATCAAACAGTTGGCATTTCTCCTGTGTTTGAATTTTTGCTTTCTAGACTGCCTTCCCATCAGCAGAAATAACTTCACCTTGAGCCTTAAGGTTGTATAAATCATACCGACGTTTAAAATGCATGAATCAACTCTTAGGACAATGGATTTTTCATTCTTTCTGTTCTTTTTCTCTTGCCATCACTTTATAATGTCAAGTAGCCTCAAAGCTTTGGCTTGATAAGTGGCCATTATAATAGGCTCATAGTCCTTTGGTGAATTCATAGAGTCAAGTTATTCCAGGTCAGCCGCAAGTCTTGGATAATGACTTATGACAATAAAGTCCCCCATTGGCTAGAACACTATTCTCTGCACCTATCAACCGTTTAGAAATACTCAGCAAGTTCAGATGGGATTTAGAATAGAAATATTTAGAACATTTTCTTGCAAATGAGTATGTTTATTTAAAGTGCTTTTCATGGTTGTTGCCTTCAGAATCCCTTTACAAGCTGTGGGAGAAAATTAACTCTCAATAAATTAGAGCCCTAGGACACTTATTTGGTCTGTTTTTTTTCCCCTTTTTGGTCAAAGTGCTTGTAGGGCTCTATCTTCTTGAGCTAACAACTAGATCAGAGAGGAGGCTTGTATGTAGGATGAAATCAAACCAGGATGGCATAAAAGCTAAGATGTAGTGCTCAAGGTCTTTGCTGAATGAAGGCAGAAGCTTTTGGGGGTAGACTGAGGCTGCTACAAAGCATATGAGTGAGGACATTCATGTACAGGAACCAGAGTGACAAGATAGGGTAGGTCCATTTATAAGTAAGGACTTGACAAATAATTGGCTTAGTATAATAAATATAACTTGTGGGGCAGCTAGTCATTGAAAATGGAAGTACTCACAGCTGCATTTGGACATTAATGTCTACCCAAAGCTAATTGATAAGGTGTTCTAATCTTCTAAATTTAGCTAGCATTTATGTTATAACAGATGCAACCTTTACCACTCCTCCAAACCCCCTCCTCCAATTTACTCAACTCATTTATTTAAGTAGGTTATTATAAAAGTTTCTGTGTGGTCTTGCGTTTAATAAAGTTCCTGAAGAATCTTTCGTTTCAAATCAGTCCAATAATTAAAGAGTTATAGAAATAACATCAAGGTCCTCAGAAATGATATATTGCAAGTTTAGGAGCCAAGAGACAGAAAAAGATACTCCCAGCCAACACTTGCAAATCAGAAGCAGCTGCAGCAAGGTCAGAGCCCCTGTGTGTCAAGGGGCTGGTTATTTTATCATCAGTTAAAGGAATCAACTTTATTCCATGTCTCTAGGCATTTGACACTTCTATTGGGCATCATCTCTAGCCTTCTAGGAACAGACGTTAAGAGTGTGGTACAATAAATTCTACTTATGCAATGACTAGAAAGTCTAATAGTAATTTGCAAGTTGCACAATAATTATTTATGTATTGTGCTTCATTGTTGTACATGGGCCAGGCTTTGAGTCCATTACTGTTAAACAGCCTGCAGCTATTTTGCTCTTTGAGTTTATTAGCACAGTTGGGTTTTTTGTTGTTTTTTTGCTTTTTTGTTTTTTTGGGATCATGGTTTTCATAGCAGTGACATTATGGGATTACTCTGTTCTTGACATTTCTTATGGGAAAAGTTTGCATATTATCTGGTGGATTAGGCTTGAATTTTGGATCCAGTCCTACTCCTTGCCAACCAATGAAGAGCAACTGTTGTTTAGCTTTCTGATGTTTAGAAAGTTCCTTCTGTGACCATGTCCATGTTTTCCTGGCAGGGTCTGTTTGAGCAGTAAACAGACGTACCTTTTGTGCTATTACCACATTAAGAATCATAAACTTACTCTTGAGCATTTTGTTTTGTCGTTCATTCTGTTTTTTTTTTTTTAAATACAGTTGGTGAAACTAAGTGTTATAACAATTTTTGTATTATTAAAATAGTTTTAGAAAAAATTTTTAGGGGATAATTATACACAGTCCTTCAGTCCTTTCAAAAATAGTGATGTTTTAGAAAATGGTGTAATTTATGGGATGAAGGAAGTAACTTCTCCAGTTGGCAGAGGAAGAAACAGCTTGTGTAACCGAAGCAATGAAAAAAACAATCACAGAGAGAGCCATTCTGCTTGGACGAGGGTGAGTGTGGGAGAGCATCTCTAAGGGCAGCAGCTCTCACACTTGAGCAGGCATCAGAATCGCCTGAAAGATTTGGGATAACAGACCGTTGGGGCCTACCTACGCCAGCATGTCTGATTCAAGAGGTCTGGGGTAGGGACGGAGACTTGGCATTTCTCACAAGTTTCCCAGGTGATGCTCACGTTGCTGATCCAGAGACCACTGCTCTAGTGTAATTAAACTAACGGAGTCCTAGCTAAGATTTTTTTTTTCTTCTTTCCTCTTTTTTCTTTTTCTTTCTTCTCCCCCCACTCCTCCTACTCCTCCTTCTTGTGTTAGTAACACCACAGAGAATGGAAAGAATTGAAGTTTGTTAGTGAGGGTGTCTGACTTTTGGTTGACTAGGAGAAGATTGAATTGTCATTAAGTTGCTGAACTAATATTAAGGAAATGTTGTGTTTAGAATGTAATATATTTCTAAATTTGCTTTACTTAGTATTTGTGTGATAGCTTATGAGCAGTTTTTCTTTTAACAAAAAAGATGCATGTGCTTTCTCTATGGTTAGTTTAAAACCACAGATGTTTGTTCAATCCAGAAAATGAACTATTGCTACTAGATGGGGAACTTTCATTTAATGTTACAACCTGGGAATGGGTAGGGAAGGGGGGCTTAGTTGAAATTTTTAATTGGGATCTAAAATGTCTGGATCCAAAATACCTAACTACGATTTCTTTGAGGATAAGTCCTTATTTTCTTCATGCTTGAATTTTTAGTCCTGGTGTATAAGTGCAATCCTTGTGAAAGGAGTCAAGGAATGGCTAGCAACACACTTGCTTTGAAAATAATTAGGTAGTGATGCTGGGAATCACAGAAGATTAACCTCCCCCACGAAAAACCATTAGTGACTTGAAAAATTTGCTTATTAGTTTATTAATATAGTTTTTGTTACCTCAGTAAATTTAAGGCAAATGAAAATCCAAATAGAGTTAAATAATATTGGGGTTGTTAATATCAAAACAAATCTGTAGAAACATACACTTCGGTAGCCATAACACATTATCTAAATGAAGCTGGGATTAAAAGCCATGGAGAGAGGACAGCAGAAGAGTTAAACAAAGATATGAAGTCTTAGTAAACCATATTTGTCAAAGAAACTCACAAATTTAGATCATTAATTTAATCTTAATCGTTTAGCAGAATCGTGTTATCCTAATCTTTTTTTTTCGAGGTCTTCATTTTCCTTGCTTTATTGGTGATGGGGCATAATATCCACATCCTGTAAGAAAGAGTCCTATATCCATAAAATGGTGGGAGGTGTTCTTAAGGGCAGGGACTATGTTTTTAATGTCTAACACCTACCTCTTGGTTAGTCAGAAATTTTGGCTAAATGGCATCTTTTCTTTGATTCCATTTAGTGGAAGTATGCATAACTGTTGGCAAAATAGTCATGTGTTAAGACTAATGTTTGGTAGGAATTTAGCATTTAGAAAATGATTTTCTCGTAACATACCTAAAATACTACACTGGATGTGCACAGTGATGCTTTTTGTTATTTTAGGGATAGAAGAATCTGGGATAGAAGGAAGTTATGTAACATGCCTAAAGTTAGTTACTCGAGCTAGGAAATGTCAGAGCCAGGCAGAGAACACAGATTTGCTAGCTTTAAATCTGGTTTCTCTACAGAATTCAACTATGAACATATTGGTCTTGGTTTTTTTTTCCCCCATAGGAAAAGGTGTATAGTGGAAGGTATACATAAGTGGAAAACTTGATCTCAGTTCTCCTTGACTTTTAAATATTTCAAATTCTAGAAACCTTGCTCTTCTCTGAGTTTCTCTTAACTTCATTCAGCATCGCATTATTGTTTTAAACATTTTTTATTATAGTAAGAATTTTTGTGTTTGTCGTAGAGAAATGAAAAGACACAAATAAGCACAAAGAGGAAAGTAACTTTGCATTCAAGCATCCAGCACTGAGTGCTGGGCATAGAAGCCATTAATAAATATCTATTGATTGAATGCCAGGAATTAGCTCCCTGACCTCTGGGTAAATTGCTTAAGTTGTCATATTCCATCTGTAAAAAGGGGTGGCTGGCAGGGCTCCTGGGCTGCTTATTTCCTTACGTTATGGATTTATGTGACATCAGCGGTCTTTCAGGGACTTGGTGAAAGGTGTTAAATAAATCATACCTTTATTATTATCTCTAAGGAAGAAATTATTTGAAATTTGCTGTCTTTAAATATCTTACTGCTCTTTGTCATAAGTAGGAAAGAAAATGACTTCTTTGCAGTGTATGGTACGTGTTTATCTGGAGGGGTAAGATATGTCTGAGAGCAGTTGTATTTATTTATAAATAAATCGTCATTATGAAACATTAAAAACTTCTTCCTGTGATATTTCAAGTTATATTGTTTAGTTTCCACCCTCCCTGACCCCAGACTATGGTCAGATGGACTTAGAGTTTCTCTCTCATCATTTCTTCGTGAAAACAGAATTACAAGGGAAAGGAGTTAATAGAGTAGGAAAAGCTTGTTTGATTTCTTGGTAGTGTTTTTCTGGTTGATTGTATTTGCTCCATGGGCATGATACAAACACGTGTGTATTAATTCACATGATCTACTTAGTTCATTTAGGTGCTATCCTAATCAGACGTTATTGTCCAAAAAATTTGACCATTTGGAAGAGAAACTAAATTAGACAGTGGGTTTTCCACATAGGATATGACAGCACATGGAGAGAATGACTTTTATAAAACACAGATGTACCTTTGTCTTATGATAAATTTAAATAAACCAGGTTTTTCTCCAGATGGGATTATAATGCTTCCAAAATATTTACAAGCATGATAAACAACTTTTCTTTTTCCTATTGTTTTAGCACTATTTTATGCCTCACTCAAATTTTCTTATAGCTGAGTTAGTATTTCCATTGTGTAGGTAGTACGTTTACATGGAGAGAAATACATTCATCCATTTAATTAGATCCCCTGTTAGAATGGGTTGGGACTGGTGGCTGGACATTCAAGTCAATAAACAGAAAAAGTACTCTGGAAACATAAGTTGCTAGTTTACCCTTTGTAAACGTCATCTTTTTTTATATACATGAATTAGGCTATAATAGAATTCTACAAAAAAATGAGCTGAAAGTCTCTTAGCAAAATTTATATTTCTATTAATATTTGATATTTAATAAATCTAGGATTAATTTTAGAAGTGTGATATTAATGATTTTACTGTGTAATTTTGCATGCAAGCTTCATTGTTTCATAAGAAGAGTGGTTCCCTGTAAAGGTTGTTTTGGGACATAGCTCAGCTTCATTCAGTTTTTATAATTTATCTTTTGGAACTGACTCAGTGAAAGTTATGATCACACTTTAAGAGGAGGAATTTTTCTTCTGATTTACACTGAATGAGTGAACATTAGCTAGCTCTTCAAGTTAGGGTCTTAATTATTCTCTTGTTTGACCTTTGCCTGTAACATTTGGTTTGAGTTGTGTCCTTCTCTTTGACTTTAAGATTCAACCACTGGCAGGAGCCTTATTTAATCTTTCTATTGAGCTGTTTCATCTCCTTGAATAGGGCATAAACCTATTCATCAACCTATCTTTCATATGGCATGCTGTTCTGGAATACTATTAAGATTGAGTGCATTGTGGCAGGGTGCGTTCCATTTAAAAAGCAATGTAATATGTTTCAGTGTGATTAAGGACAAGAGTGTTACAAGTGCAATATATAGTAAAATCATAACACTCAAGGGCTTTTTACATAATGTGCTATTCCTAATGTGCAAACAGTTGATTTAATTTTTTACTTTAGCTTTCTAAGAGCATGATGTTTCTCATAAATGCTGCCGGTATGTTCTGATCTTTCATTCCTTAATACTTGAGTTGATATGCTGCTGTAACTAAATTATATCAAGTTCCTGAGGAATCAAATTTCTAGTTTGATTTATACATGTAAAACAGGGTCTTAGTGGATTTAATTTGACTTCATAATTGAAATGGAAATAAGAAGATGAAAATCTAATTTATAGAAAAAATTTTGGGTTTTTTTCGGGGGTGGGTTATGGGACAGCCTCTGTTAAGGAAAGTAAATGTTCACTTATTTATTGGTCTAATAAAAGTAAAATTCTCCTTTAAGTAAAAGCCTTTACCAGGAAACATTTTCTAAAAATTTGTGTGATTCTGATTCTTTGTTTTGGTTTTATTGTTCTTTTGTTTGTTTTGTTCCAATTTCCTGATTGTGTTACAGCAGATGAGGTGTTTAACCGATATCTGGTTTATGCTTAAGCAACGATACTAAAGAGGACAGTGCAGTTACCTTCAAGTTCAGATAGAAGTAGCACATAGGACTTGTCATTGGAATACTAGAATTTTAGATGAGAAGCCACCTCTGAAGTGGAATGGTTCTTTAGATGACAGAGAAGGTCTGGAGTGAGTAGTCAGAGGAACTCTCCCAAGGTCATACGGTGAGTCTGGTAGAAATGGTGCCAGAATCATGTCTCTTGATTCCTTGCTAGTTTTTCTTTGGCTACACCACAGGACTCAAATTCAGTTTACATTTGTATTTTCTTTCTTTTCTTTTTTTAAGATTTTATTTATTTATTTGATAGAGAGAGCGAGCACAAGCAGGGGGAGCGGCAGGCAGAGCGAGAGGGAGAAGCAGGCTCCCCACTAAGCAGGGAGCCCGATGCGGGGCTCGATCCCAGGACCCTGAGATCATGACCTGAGCTGAAGGCAGACGCTTAACCTACTGAGCCACCGAGGTGCCCTTACATTTGTATTTTCTACTTGTTTGTTTGTTTGTTTTTGCAGTATCTTTGTGTTGCTGTTTTGTAATACACAACCTTGGAAGCTTTATTTACTGCCTTTTTCGCAGTATGCCCTAACTAGAGCTTTATGAGTTTGAAGTGGGCGGACAGTGTGGACCCACTGCTAGTACTTTTAGTGGTGGATTGAGCTGAAAGAATTCCAAAAAGAAGAATATTTTCTTTTTTTTTTTTTCATTTCCCTGTCGAGAATCTGTAAGGCCAGCAATAAAACCAGGTCTAAGAATGTTTAAACTAACTGATTGTAAATATGTATGTTTACTTGGAAATAGATATATTTAAATTATATTTTTTTGGGGGGGGCATATTTTTGCAAGTTCTCTAATGCTTACAGTTTGAATTTGATTGCTGTTCAATAACTGGATGATTTCTAGTTTCCATGAAGTGTCTGAAGCTCTATAGGGATTATCTTACTTATGTCTTTAGCATGGATGCTCTCTTAAAGCTTAAGGAGCTGTATGATGGAGGTAATCGCATTAGCTCCATTTTTATAACTGAGAGGACAGAATGTGTTATGTGAGGATCCAAGGTGGGATCTTGGATTGAATGAGGGTGTCTCATGCACTCCAGCTTGTACTTTAATCTTTTCCTCATAAGCTTTTTCTAGAATCGTTCCTACTCATTACAGTGTTCTTTTCTTCCTGTTTTTGGGGGGCACTGTCAGACCTGCTTTCTTTAAACAAACGAAAATTAAACCAATGACTGACTTTCTCTGCTGCTCCATGGTTTGTCCCCTAAGCTTTTCAGTTTGTGAGTTCTTATCTAGAATACTGGCTATTAATAGTTTTTGTGTCAATTCTGATGTCTCTTTCATTTATATTTTTACTGTTTCCTCTAAGTAATTCCTGGATTTCAGAGACCATGAGAGGTACCATGCAATTAGCACTGGATTTGTTAATCAGAAGGTATTTTGTAAAATTTGACCTACAAAGAAGAGTAGGAGCTGGTTTTCTCCTGTTCTTCTCTTTCTGTTTAGCCCAAAGACATGTTAGAGCTACAAATCAAACTGCGAAATCGATGTAGCCCACTTTTATAGTCAGCATAGGCAGAAAATAGTAGATCACTACCATGTATTGTAGGAGCAAGCAAAAAATCATACTCTGTAAAAGAAGATTTACTTTAATGATATAGGTTAATTTTTATAATGTACTTTTGAACAGTAGTGTCAGATTTTATGTTTGCAGTGAGTTACTTTTTTTTTTTTTCCTCTCACATAATCCAAAGGGACCCTAATGCTGTATCTAAAACTCAGGATTGGTCCTTAGGCTGTTTAAATTTTCATTGTTTGGGGCAAACACCTTATTGCTTTTGTGAAAGCAATATACACTACAGGGCTGTAGGGTTTCCTGGAACATAGTTCAAAAATCCTTGCCTTAGAAGGGTGGTGATAGAAGATTTCCCTGGTTTATTTGAGGAGATTGAAAGATTGTCAGGCTAGACAGGAACCACATTCCTGTATGTACAAGGTTTAAACCATTGCCACCATATGAGCTTCACCCTCATTCTGTCTTCATTTGTAATATCTAATGGAGCTTAAATCAATTTAAGATACTTAGGATAGGCTCTCTCTGTGCCAAATGCTAAATCAAAAAACAAAGTAGAGTCCACAAGATGTTCAAAAGAAATCTTGTCCCTAACCCTTCCTCTGAAGTTAGAACAGTTTTCATTCCTTCCCTGGCCACATTTGTTTTTTCTACTGAAAAGGATAAAGTAAAAATGAGCAAGTATGAACTTACCAAGTATTGAAAATGGAATTGTATGCTGTACAAGAAAATGGGGCAACACATTTCCAAGTGGCTCTTATACACTGTGCACTTATTAAAAGAACATTTTTATTTCAGTTAATGTATTCCTTTCAAATGAGTGTCTGTGTGTTTGAGAAAATTGTAACTTATTTCAAATGGCATCACTCTTGTAATCTTCCTTTCTCTCCTGACTCCTGTGATTGTTTTCCTTGTAGCATGGGTTTCCTTCCCCTTGAGTAGACAGCTTTTCATTTGTGATCTTTCTTTTTCTCAAATTGCATTTAAAATCCACTACTTTTCAAGGCTGGTGTTCCTTAGTCTAGACACTTTCTTCTGTACTGTGTTTAAGAACTCTGAGATTTCAAGAACAGATTTAAAAATATATATAAATATTATACATTTATATTATATAAATAATATATAAAATATATTATAAATATATTATATTATATAATAAATGTAATATATATTAATATATAATAATGAATATATATATAAAATATATATATATAAAACTTAAGATTAGGTTATACAATTCCCAAGAATGATACTTACCTTAAAACCTTCACAATGAAGAAAGAATCATAATGAAGATTTTATAAGTAGATATGTTGTTTTCTTGGGAGTTTGTAGCATTGGGAGAATGTTAAGATTGGAGCAATGAGGTTGTGAAATCAGAATAGCCAAGCCTATGTGAGTGTTAAATGGTGAATTCAGGGTGGAAGAGAAGTCCAAGTAGGCGATGTTCAGGAAGGAGGAAGTGCCTTCACCGCAGTTAGAAAATCCAGGTGAGGGGCTAAGTAGTCCTGGAGGTTAACGTAAGGACAGGCTTTCCTTAGGTGGTTTTCATATCTTCCTCTTGTAGGCAACATAAAAAGCGCTTGTTTCCTGCCTATCCAACACAGGTCTCAGCTTAAATGTCTTCAGAGAAGAGAATACCAATGTAAAATAAAAAGGAGCCCTCCATTCTCCTCACATCAGCCTGCTTCATTTCCACCATAGCTCTTGTTACTCAATACTTTCTCAATATTTTCTTGATATGTGTTCTCTTTCCTCCTTGCCCAACCTGCCTCTCATCAGTGTATATAAGTTTAGTATGTGCAGAGCTCATGTCATTTGTGTTCATTACTCTGTCTTGTCTCTAGCATAGAATCTGCACTCAGACAACAGTGTCTCTGGCTAGATTGTCATCTGCTTGAGAGCAAGAATTCCACCTTATCTTTGTAGCCCTATGATTATATGGTTCCTGTTAGCTTGAATTAATTAGGCTAATATTCTTGAGAAAAAAATGAATTACTATGAATGAGAAAATAGGATAATTTTATAAGCAAAGACATTAAATTTCTTTCTCCCCCCTTTTTATTTTTTTAAAAAGATTTATTTGAGAGAGAGAGAGAGCAAGTGAGTGCGGGGGGACGGGGAGGGCAGAGGGAGAAGGAGAGGGAGAATCTCAAGCCGACTCCCCACTGAGTGCAGAGCCAGCCCCACATGGGGCTTGATCTCAAGACCCTAAGATCACGACCTGAGCTGAAACCAAGAGTCAGATGTTTAACCAACTGAGCCACCCAGGCGCCTCCTTTTTTCCCCTTTAAATAAAAAGCAGCACCAGGTTTAGGGACAGCTGGGCCAAGTATAAAACATGGGGTAAAACTGGGTAAAACTTTGATGCCAGAGGCTGTCCCAAGGGTTGTTTACTTCTGCTACATCTAGAAGTCATGAGGTGATTATTTTAGGAAATGTCATTCTTCAGTAGCTCCTTAGGTATTTGGTTAAATAATAAAAAGCCATAAATGGGAAACTCTGTTTCTGATGGCCAGCTTTTTGATGTAGTAATACACACTGAAATGAAGATGCTTCTGTTAGATATTGAGAGGTTCTCAGTTACTTTTCAAGAAGACCATTTTCCATGTACTAATGTTGCTTTTCTAGATGGACCTTCTGAAATATGGTATTCTGAAAAATATTTTGTCCAAGGTTTAACTTTAAACTTTTTTTTTTTAAACTTTTTTTTTAAGATTTATTTATTTGAGAGAGAGCGCGCGTGCACATGATGTGCGCACGCATGTGGTGGGGGAGGGGAGAGAGCCTCAAGCAGATTCCACTGTGCGGTGAGCACAGACCCCAATGTGGGGCTTGATCTCACGGCTGAGATCATGACCTGAGCTGAAACCAAGAGTTGGATGCTTAAGCTACTGCACCACCCATGTGTCCCCAAGGTTTAACTTTAAAAATGATGGTCATCTTTGAGAAAGAAATCTTAAGATTTTTCTGTTTGAATAATTCTCAATGAAGGAATTGGGTTTGTCCTAAGTTGCAGTTTCTCTGAAGATATACTCTTGCTATTTCCTGTCAAATTAGCCTGGAAATACATTTCCACTAGGCCAGTTTTTGAAGCAGCACCATATACTGAGTTATCGTGAGGCAGGTTGGCAGAAGTACTGTCAATTTTAGTGAAAGATGTAAGATTGAGTATTTAGTATTTCCTAACAATTCATAATGTTGTCTAGTTCGGGGCAACTTTTGTATTTTGTTGGCTCATTTGTTATACATTCCTTGAAGAAATGATCATGAAGGCAGTCTTGACTTAACCTCTGTTAGATAGGCTTTGCTAACTCTAATGACGTAACTGCTCTGAAAGCTAAAAATGTGCATATATTTTTAAAAAAATCCTCCCTTTTTTTCCCCTCTGGAGAGAGAGGCTAGGAATATTCTAAGTCTGTAAGTAAAGATTCCAAGTTACTAGCAAATGAAGTCATTTTTATGTTCACCATTAAGATTTTTTCAACATGGCCAATTTGGAATCTTGAATTCTTTTTCCAAATCTAGGAGTTTTTTTTGTAACATTTCAAAATTAATGATCCCTCTTTTATATATGTAATCCATTTTTTGCCCACCTGGGCTTTCTGAGTGTGTTATGGTATGAGGTTCTCCATGCAAGTATAAACTTTATCCATATTATCTGTTTTTTCTTCATCATTTTCTGTGTTTCCACTTACAGTGACTGCTCCATTATACTGTTGAACTTTCCTAATGACTTTGCTCATGCTGTGCTTGCCATCTAGGGCCTTCTTTTTTATTTTTATTTTTTTTAATCTTTTAAAATTTTATTATGTTACGTTAATCACCATACATTACATCATTAGTTTTTGATGTAGTGTTCCATGATTCATTGTTTGCGTATAACACCCAGTGCTCCATGCAATATGTGCCCTCTTTAATACCCATCACCAGGTTAACCC
>NC_138382.1:37494717-37525842 GCF_054177405.1 Leptonychotes weddellii | reverse complement strand
TCCCTCCCACCCCCCACCACTCCAGCAACCCTCAGTTTGTTTCCTGAGATTAAGAATTCCTCATATCAGTGAGGTCATATGATACATGTCTTTCTCTGATTGACTTATTTCGCTCAGCATAATACCCTCCAGTTCCATCCACGTCGACGGCCAGGCTTTCTCCATCTCTTCCTTTGAAGTTCATACTAAAGTTATGTTCCATTGACTCAACTCCATTTCATAAATGATGGGCTGGGTTCAGAGATGAGAAATGGCTGGAGGCACAGCTATAGCCCTTGGGAAGCATAGAATTAAATAGTGGTGGGGATGGAGCTTGAGAGTAGCATAGATAATAGACTAGCTAGTAGGGTCAATGAGAAAAGAGGTTAAACTTGGAAGAGGGAAACTACCATTGTTGTTTTGCAATATTGGCAGAAGGCTCTCCAGAGGAGGTGGTATTTGAGTTGGTCCTTGAGTGGTGAATCCTGAAGAGGTGGACATATGTTCCACGTCTGTTCAGTTAGCTAACTGTATCTAGCTTGTTTCTTAAAAGTTTGTGAAAGTTAATTGGACATTTATCTCGTGTGGCCACAGTTCTATTTTGCATATGAAGCAATTCGGTTTTTAGAATTGCTTTTGAATTAAAAACCACCACCACCACCACAAGGTAAAAACCTCAACAATGGAACTCAGAAGTTGCCTGATGTTACCTTTAGTCATTTTTCAGGGAGACAGAGGAAATGGCACAAAGGGGGAAAATATTTTTTGCCATTTAGAAATACCTGTTTTGAAATGGGCTGAGTAGAAGCAATGGCAGAATCTTTGTGTGTTCCCATGTGTGTATGCTTATAAAAACAAAAGCAAAACCCAACTGTTGATTTTTGCTCTTTTCAAAATGTCACAAGTGTAAAGGCTACCATGTTCCATGGTGGTGAGGTGCTCAGACTGCTAGATGCTAGCCCTAGACTTCTAAATGCTCCCACAGGACAGTTGAGGGCAGAGACATGGGCCAGGTAGCCCCTTGTTTCACTGTTCTTGGGGGCTCTGAACTCAAGCAGGAAGGGAAGGAGTCCAAAATGCTCAAACTGGAAGGGACATTTAGCACAAAGCATTGGTAATAACCAGTCTATATATAGAGTTCAGTGTGTTTCCTTCCTGAAGGGCTCTGCACCATAAATAAAGTAAAACCAATAATTATCAATGGTCAACTGGGCCATGTCCTGAACAAAAGTATTCAGATGGGCATAAATCATAGTGTCTAAGCAAACAGACTGGAGAGGAATCTACCAGCTGTTTTCCTGAGGATTAGAGAAAAAACTATTGCCCAGTGATATTTTTTTTAAAGCTTTAAATGAGGGTCTTATGAATCTGTAAGAGCTTCGTCTTTTCTTCTTCTTTCTTTTTAGGGCTAAAAAATGGGATCTTTTAATTAAGTTTATTTATTGTGTCTGTATATGAACTTTATGATAATAGCACAAATTTATTTATTCATCTAAGGAGCATTTATTTCCCTGTACCAAGCACAGGGTTTTTTGTTTGTTTGTTTTAGTTTTTTTGAAGACTTTTTCTCCTAAATGAAGAATATTAAAAATCTCAGGTAAGGGAATAAGATTTTGACTTATTCCACGTTAACCAAAATATGACCTTTTCCCCCCTTCATTGGTTTTTCTTCCTTGTGTGCATTTTTTGCACAACTTAAATAGGTTAATGGTCACTGTATATAGCTAGCATTATACTACATATTTATATGGGGAGTGTGCCTACTTTTGTGAAGCTATTTTAAGAAAAAAAAAAAAAACTACAATTACTCATTATTTACGCACACTTCGGGCTGTTCCTCTCAGGCATGAGTGTTGTGTGCTGGTAGACCTTCATGCTACATGTGATTACTTGGAAAGAGATGTTTTGAAAATGTCTCCTAGTTAGAGCCTTGGAATACCTGAGCAGCAGTATGTGGAAGGAGAGGAGCAGGAACATGTTATTTATGGCTGTATAATGTTAGTTTCAAAATGACACTGGGTATCCTCTGGCACAATTTGTTAACTCAGTTTCTTGAAGTTTGGTACTATCAGAATTAAAACCAGTTGCATGGGAGTACTGGCTTTCAGGAGAAGACTCCTCTGTGGCAACGCTTCCTGTCACCTCTACCCATTTTTATAAAAGTTCATGTTGATTGTAGGGCGTGGGAGTTTGGAGAAGAATTTGAGTGCTCCCGGAAAGCAACTTCTTTAGTAATGGTAAATCAGTGAAGGATGGCATGCCTCTTTAAAAAATTCAATGTAACAAACATTTGTTGCTTTACTTGGCTCAATGTTAATGCCCAGAGTTACAGATATGAGTAATAATGGGGTTGCTGACCTCAAGGGGCTCAGTCTAGTGGAGGAGTCTGAGAGGTGAGTGAATGTTATCTTGCCAGTCTGATAAATGCACCAACCTGATAAGTGCAACACGAGAAGCTTGGAAGAGGAACAAGGGAGACATTCTAAAAGAGCTAACGTCTGGGCTGGATTTTGACAGGAGTGAGAGCTTCCAGGGATTTCTACTGAATATTAATTTGCATAGTTTAAAGAATGGATGTTAGTCCTCCCACTTTACTATCACCTAAAAAAATTTGGTGGCTTTCCAAAGATGAATGTCCCTTTAATAACTTCTGAAACTTTTATTACATAGATTTTAAGATTATCTGATTCTCGAACAATTGAGAGGAAGAATGAGTTGAAGGGTTTAGGATGCTTAGATCGTATGAAGGTGACACAGTAGCCAGTGATGATAGAACATGGATTCTTAATGAAGAAGCATTGCTGAGTGACACAAAGTCCGAAAGGTGGTCCTTTTAGTTTAACAATAATTGCTTTATGACTAATGTACTATCCCTGGCTAAAATGTTCCTTGGTTTGAACTCCTGTTTCTTTTTAAGAACTAGGTTAGAAACTCCTGTTAATGATTTAGGTTATAAGATACTTGAATAAATAAACTACTTCCCATAATTTGGCTTTCTTCAGATTGGGGCTGTAAGTTTCTATCTGTATTGCTACAGATTTTCTGGCATGTTTAGTGTGTATAAAAAGTTTCTATTCTTTGCTTCTAATTAAGAACTCAGGGTGCTCTACAGACATCGTTTATTGTTATTTATGAAAATATTGCATTTAAAAATAATTGAGGTATGCATTGGTAAATAGTTTCTTATAAGCCAGACTTTTACAGAATATTAATATATAACAAATCATTTCCTTTAGAGGGTCGGAAAAAATCTCAAACTTTCAACTAGAAGATGTGCTCACTAACAGCTGTTTCCTATAATAGAAGCAATTTGCATGCAGAATAGAGAAAATGAATTCAACAAAAGGGGGTATAGAGAAGCAGCCATAACTTCCCTGGCATGTACCGCAGCCCCCAGAATAAACTTCCTTCAAGGGACTTTGGCACGATTAATCCCCAGCGACCTGGACACTGAAACTGCTGTGTGGCAGAGAGGCTTTGCAGTCTGCAAATGTCATGGGTGTAATACGAGCCTTCTGTTTGGGGTGAGGTGGGGAGTGCTCAGTGCTTTTGGTGGCATATCCTCTCCCAAGGGTCCAGGAGATTTGAATATTCATGACAGGTCGGCAGGTGGTTAGTGGATGCTGGACTGAAGCTACTCTGAGTTGTTTCGCTTTTTCATTTTTTTTTTCTTTTTATTAGAGACACTTGTAAAGTCAGGTGAGATTCCTCATTCCTGATTGACTTCTGATGTCCTTTAGGGGAAGGGTCCCTGAGGTGGGTTAAAGGAGATGTCCAAGTGTTAAAATCCTATCTTCAGTATACCTCTTTATAACCATAGTTGTACTTGTGGAATGTCTAACGAATCTTCATGTGTATCATCACCGTTGTCTAGAAGAAAAATAACTTACACTTGAATTTCTATACGTACATAGTCTTCTTGCATCTTGACGGCCATGCTTACAGTTGGGTATATGGTTCTCTTTCTCTCTCTCTCAAGAGTGAGAGAATCTTAAGCAGGCTCCATGCCCAGCGTGGAGTCAGATGTGGGGCTCTATCTCACAACCCTGAGATCATGACCTGAGCTGAAACCAAGAGTCAGACGCTTAACTGACTGAGCCACCCAGCGGCCTGATGGTGTTCTCTCTTTTAAAGCTGAAGGAAGTGGAAGCTGTCTGGAGAATTCTTAGCCCCAGGGGCCATGGACCTGAGTCTTATCATCAAAATCCAGGGCTCTACTTGCTGCCTTCTTTCTATTTTCATCTGAAAAGTTTATATGACAATTGGGTATTTCACGGATTAGATTTCCTGCCTCACTTCAGTCACTTTTTGAGAACTTACATGTGCCAGGATCTGTGCTGTGTCTTATATATACATCATCCCTGTTTAATCCTTACACTGGAAGAAAACCCAATGTTCAGAGCTCTGAATTAGAGTAACTTTCAGTAACCAGATGTAGCCTGGTTAGCCTGAGGTGGAGCCCGGATTGGCACCCACGTGTGCCTAAGCCCTTGACACTTGACACTCATTATCTTCCTGAGGTGAACGTTTCTGTCCTTGAAGGCTGGAAGTAAATTACAGATGAGATTCCTGAATATATGGTAATGG
This sequence comes from Leptonychotes weddellii, assembly GCF_054177405.1. Taxonomy (NCBI): domain Eukaryota; kingdom Metazoa; phylum Chordata; class Mammalia; order Carnivora; family Phocidae; genus Leptonychotes; species Leptonychotes weddellii. The sequence goes on along the minus strand of NC_138382.1, from coordinate 37,521,276 downwards.
GGAACTCTGTTGAGCGTCAAACCCGTAATTCAGACAGTGAATGCTTTGGGAGGGTAAAAGAGGAAGAGATGATAGTACTTTGTGGTCTGGAGAGGCCACAAAATTTGTGATGAAATTTGAATTTGAACTAGAGAGGATACTAACAGTATTATCAAAGTGTGATGGAAGGAATGGCAGGAGGACGGGGCATAGTTGGGACATGCTGGGCATATTTGGGGGGAGTTGGTGCACTTGAATGTAGCATAGGAAGATTGATGGGTGACAAAAGAGGAAGGCTGCAAAGGTAGGCTGGAGCCCTGCTGCAGAGGACTTGAGCTGCCACATAGAGGACTGTGTTGCCTTGATGTTCAGCATCCACATTTTTACTTCTTTGTGGTACTATCAAATGCAGTCTTAGCTGGAATAATTTCAGTTGGCTTGTGACTGATTTTGATTTAATTGATATTCTAGTGGTATGAAATCATATCTGGCTTCTTGAGGGTGTCTCTCATTTCCCAAGAACTTGCCTAAATAGTCTCGCCTAATTCTTTTTTTTGGAGAGGGGGGACTGGGAACAGTGACACTGTGGGCACCAATAACATTGGGAGACTCTGGATTTGGGATTTTCTAAGGAAGGAGGGTGTCCTGCCACTTTTTGGCATAGAAATCCAAAAAGTGAGGGGTTTAAGGATGGGGTAATTTACATCAAAGACCTGACATAGACAGTACTTTTGTTAGGAAACTTTCAAGCTTTGGATCATAGGAGCTATCCTCAATTTCCCTAAAGCTTTAGGGCAGGGTGACAACTGAAGTCAAGTTATTACTAATCATGGTTGACTGCGATGAGATGCCTTCATCAAGATTTTAACAAATAGCTTACAGATTTGCTTTACCTAGGAAAATTATTGTAGATTCTGGAGAAGTAAAGGATAGATCAGAGATGGAGATGGGGATTTAGCAAAGGGCTGTGAAAATTGAGCATGATCTAGATAGTAGAGTGGGTTTTGTTTTTTTTTTTTCCAAAAGAAAGAATGCCTTTTTGTCTTTTATTCTCCTCTCACCTATTTTCTCTTTTTAATGTTGCAGTGTGCAAAGATCCACCTTACAAAGTAGAAGAATCTGGGTATGCTGGTTTCATTTTGCCAATTGAGGTTTATTTTAAAAACAAGGTATGTAATCTTTACCCATTAATCTTTCAGTGGAAGATCCTCCATTAAACAAATGATGTTTAAAATAATTTTGATTCATAAACACTTCTATCGCTAGATGATTTGAAAATAACAGTTAAATTTGTCTTCTAGGAATTTTGGCTATTGTTACCCTTAATTATAGAGGAAGTGGCTAAAGATAATTTCAATTATGTGAAGCCAGATTATATGAAATTCATTAAACTTTCCTTTTTAAGAGAAGAATGATTACCATTTGAAAAAGAAGATTAATATATGTTTGTAAAATAGAAAAGAGAAATTAGGTTTTTTCAGTGAAATGCTCCTTTTCTCATTTTCATATTTTTAGGATTTTAGACACTTGCAAAGAATAATCTCTCATTTATCTTCGGCTGCCACACACACATGGCATACATACACAATTATATCAGCTTGACATATAGATTTTACTGGATTTAAAAGTATATATGTAGCAAAACACACAGACTATATAATATTACAAATTGCTCAACCTCTGTGGGGTTCACTTTTCTTATTTATAAAATGGGGATAGGATAAGAGTATCTACCTCATAAGGGGGCTATGAAGATTAGATGCAGTATGTTTGTGTAGAATATTTAGAATAATGCTTCATGTATAAGTAAGCACTTGGTAAATGCTAATGATTACTTTTCTCAGTAATAATACTGAAATGTTCACGTTTTTTATCAAATCAGAATTTGTTGAGATGCGTTATGTCTGCTCATGTGATATGACTTCACATTGATGTATTGATTTATTTTTTCTCATATCAATTTGGATTTCCCTAAAACCAGCTTTTAGCTTTTTTTATGTGAAAATTTGAGATATAATTTGCATATCATAAAATTCATTTTTTTTTAAAGTGTGCAAGTCTTCAGGTTTTAGTATATTGTGCAGACATCACCACTATCTAATTCTATGACTTTCTTAGGATTTTCACCACCCCGTAGTGAAACCCTGTACCTAGGGCAGTCACTCATTCTTCCCTCCTCCAGCCCCTGGCAATGATTAATCTACTTCCTTTCTTGATGTAATTTCCTATTCTGGTGATTTCATATAAATGTGTGACCATTTGTGCCTGGCTTCTTTCACTTAGTATGTCTTTAAGGTTTACCCACATTATAGGATGCATTGATATCCTTAGTATTTTTTTTAATAACTGAATAAAACCCTGTTGTATGAATATACCACATTCTGTTTATTAATTCATATTTTGCTGGAAATTTGACTTTTTTCCACCTTTGCCTACTGTAAATCATGCTGTTGTGAATATTCATATACAAGTTTTTGTGTGGATGTATGTTTTCAAATCTCCTGGGTATATACCTAAGTGGAGTGGTTGGATCATATGGTAACTCTATGTTTAACTTTTTGAAGAACTGTCAACTGTTTTCCAAAATGACTGCACTATTACACATTCCCATCAGCAGTGGTGGGAAGGATCCAGTTTCTCCACATCCTGGAAAACACTTGTCATTTTCCTTTTTTAAAATTATAATTATCATGGTGCATGTGAAATGGCTTTGGTATGTATTTGCCTGATGACTTATGATTTTGAACATCTTTTCATATGCTTATTGTCCATTTGTTTATTTTCTTTGGAGAAATGACCCTTTAAATCTTTTTTTTTTTTTTAAAGATTTTATTTATTTATTTGACAGAGAGAGACACAGTGAGAGAGGGAACACAAGCAGGGGGAGTGGGAGAGGGAGAAGCAGGCTTCCCGCAGAGCAGGAAGTCCGATGTGGGGCTTGATCCCAGGATCCTGGGATCATGACCTGAGCCGAAGGCAGACGCTTAACGACTGAGCCACCCAGGCGCCCGACCCTTTAAATCTTTTGCCCATTTTTTTAAAGTATTGATTTTCAATTAAAGTGGTTGTGTTTATGGGAAGGAGCGAGAGCCTGTATCTCCACCCATACCTGTTTTCAGTATTCTAGAAGTTTACTATTTTTTTAAAAAATTTTATTTATTTGACAGGGAGGGGGAAAGAGCACAAGCAGGGGGAGCTGCAGACAGAGGGAGAGAGAGGGAGAAGCAGGCTCCCTGCTGAACAGGGAGCCTGATGCAGGGCTTGATCCCAGGGCCCTGGGGTCATGACTTGAGCCGAAGGCAGACACTTAACTTACTGAGCCACCCTCAATAATTCTAGAAGTTTAATTAATAAAGATCATGTGGTGCTTTTCTTCCCTCTTGTCACTCATCCAGTGTTTTATTTCATCTAGGCATTGGGCTGCCCATAGGAAGAGTCTAGGCTTTCAAGCCAGAAAAGGTGTTGTTCCAAAGAAATGAGGGGCTAGACAGTTATGATCTCTTGTGGGAGGATCATAATGGCTGTAGCATTCTGTTCCTATCTCCTTAAGTCAATTTAACATTGCACTGGCTTCAGTTTGGAAATAATGCGGTAGTGAGGTATCTTCTCTCCTTTGTTTTTACCTTTTCTGGTCAATTTTACAGGCTGTCTGTTCAATAGAAAAAATTATTTTCTGAATTACTCAATTCCCTTATTTACAGAAATAACCGGAATCTCTCTGCACACCACACACATGTGCACACACACACACACACACACAGGTTCAGTCTTCTCGGCACTTTGGGTAGTCATTCTTATGACTCATCTTCTTGACTCATTTTGTGAAGAATTGTAGTTTATTAAAAAAATGAAGGGAGGGGACGCCTGGGTGACTCAGTTGGTTAAGCGTATGCCTTCGGCTCAGGTCATGATCTCAGGGTCCTGGGATCGAGCCCCGCATCGGGCTCCCTGCTCGGCGGGGAGCCTGCTTCTCCCTCTGCCTGCTGCTCCGCCTGCTTGTGCTCTCTCTCTCTCTCTGACATAAATAAATAAAATCTTTAAAAAAAAAAAAATGAAGGAAGAAAGAGGCACATGAGATGGAAAGCAGTAATTCCTTTGGGGCCATTATGAAATAGACCCTTGAGTTGAACACCATTAAATAGATTTTCTGTTTAGCATCCATATGAGTTTATTTCAATTTTCTAGTTTTAAATTGTCTTTAAGATTTTATAGTTAATAATTGCTATTTTTATAGGTACACAATGAGACATCTATATTTCACTGTTTGTAATATGGAAAAGTGAGATACACCTAATTGGTCCTATGTAGAGATGTGGATCACTAAATGGTGGGTTAGGAATACACGGAATGCTATACAGCAATTAATGTAACAACATGGATAAGTCTCAAAAACAAGAATGACAACTTAAAAGTTACGGAAGTATATGGTTATGATACCATTTATGTATGTTTTTATAAGCCACTGAAGCTGAGAATAAATAATGTTCTAGAAATACACATACGTAGCTCAAGAGTGTGAATTGAACTGATAGCACGGGAACTAAGTAGCATTGGTTCCTGGGAGGATCCATAGAGCAGCTTATATTTATAAAATTGTATCCTTTGGGGTGCCTGAGTGGCTCAGTCAGTTAAGTGTCTGCCTTCCGCTCAGGTCATGATCCCAGGGTCATGAGATCGAGTCCCCCATCGGATCCTCAGCAGGGAGTCTGCTTCTCCCTCTCCCTCTGCCCCTCCCCCTGCTTGTACTTTCTCTCTCGCTTGCTGTCTCAAATAAATAAATAAAATCTTAAAAAAAAAAATTGTATCCTTTGAAGCAAAGGTAAACACAGTGAAGTGTTAACATCTGTTTACTCTCAGCGGAAGATACATGGGTGTGGTATTTAAAGTTCTTTTCTGTATGTTATTAATTTTTTAGTTAGAAATTGTTGCTTTGTCATCTCTTTTCATTTATCTTGGAATTTTTTTTTTAAACAAACCAAAGTTTTGCTGTATTCTCTGAGCTGGATATATTTCTCTTTTCTCTTCCTACTGAAATGATTTGTGGGTAAAAATTTAGGAGTCTGGGCTATTCCTCCAGAATGTACATTTTATTTCTTTTGAGTTTTTATCATTTTATTCATCCCCGGAGTTGATTCAACTCAGTCTTGAAGAACAAACATCCATTACAATAATGGTTTATGAAAAATATTGTTCAGAGTTTTTAGAGGAGGTGAAAGCTGCAAAAAGACTTCCGTGTGATCTTGGGAGAGTCCTACTACTGCATATTAAGGATGATATCATCCTGTCCTCGGGTCCATCTCCATCTTTTCCTTTCCCTGCTTCTAATAAGCCTGTCTTCAATTTTACTCATTTATTTGAGAGGTCAGAGTCATTGCTCCAGAGCGGGAGGTGGAGTGTCTGTCAGTGCTGCTTTTGAGTTCGTGTATGTTTATTCTATCTTATTTTGCATTTGTGTTCAACAAAACAAGCTTGTCTATGAGAATTATGAGTGTTGCAGAAACTTTAAACCAGTAGGCACACTAAAACATAATTGACTGTAGCATTTTAGGTTTAAAGGATCCCCTGCTTCTCTCTTTCATTCTGTCCTCAGAGAAGGTACCTGAGTAAATGTCAAGGACTGAAGCAGAATGAGAGGGACAATTTGATATTGCCAAAACCAGATTTCCACCTCTACGAGGAAATGTATTAGCTTTATATATAGAATAAATGCATAGTTTCTTGTTTGCAATTTGAGAAGAATCTTTCCTGAGGAGCATAGATTGACATAATATTGAAGTCTGCTCTCCAGGAAAGAGATCAGTTGGCTAGAACGCAAGGTTTGTGAGTACTTTTTCCTTACTCAAAAAACAAACAAAAAACCACACACACACAAAACTTTAAAAGAAAATTGCACTCAGGATTCATAGAAAGATAGTCACTCTCTGTGGTTCTTACCCTTAGTTTCATGGAAAAGTGATTGTTTTTTTTTGTATTTAAGTGTTGTGAAGTGATATTATTATTCATTCTTTTTCTGCTGGTAATGATTTATACTCATCAATATATTTTTATCTTTAAAAACATTTGCAGGAATATATGTATATATATATATATTTTAAAGATCTTATTTATCCATTTGGGGGAGAGAGAGAGAGAGCGCACACAGAGAGTGAGTGAGAGGGGAAGCCGACTCCCTGCTGAGCACAGAGCCAGACACAGGGCTCAATCCCAGGACTCCTGAGATCATGACCTGAGCCAAAGGCAGACACTTAACTGACTGAGCCACCCAGGCACCCCTGCAGGAGTATGTCTTTTGACTCCGTTTAATCATTATTAACCCCTTGGTACAGCTTTTCCCGATTACCCCATGCATTTGCCCAGATAAAATCTATGTTGAGTAGAGATTGGCAGGGGCATAATATATCATACTTTAATATTTTCTGTGAGTTACCTTTAATCCACTTGGCAGTATTTCCAAATCTGTATTTTTAAACATCTGTGTGGTATTCAATGGTATGATATACTCACTTGAAGATCATTTCAATTTTTTTTTTTACCATTACAAACAATGCTACCACGAACATTTTATCATCTATATCTTTGCACACATATTTGAATATTTTTGTGGAAGAGATTCTTAGAATTACTGGGTTAGCATGCTGATAGATACTGCCAAATTGTCTTCCCCAAAGGCTTTACAAATTTATAGACCCAATTATAAGGCAGAAAGCAGCCCTTCTTATGTTTTTAATTAAATTCTAAGGTGTGTTGACTGTTTTACAATTTAGAGGAGAGGCAGGTAAGTAAAAAAATGATCATAATTCAATGTGATAATTACATTAATAAAGGAACGCTGTAAGAGGGATGTCTAATACAGATTGGATTGGAAATATTAGGAAGACTTTCCAGTGGATTTCATGCTTTAGCTGTGTTGTGAATAATGAGTGCATTAAGCAAGCAAGGGAGGAGAGGTGTGTTGGGAGGGAAGACAGTGTAGGCGTGGGGAGCAGTACATGTGAAAGGCAAAATGAATGAGATAATGTGAAGTATTGGGAACTGCAAGTGCTTCACAATTATGGAAGCACAGGGTGTCGTGAGAGAACAAAGGAAATGCAGGGAAGGTATTAAAGGACTAAGATGGTTATTCCAAGGAAGTGGGATTTTATCCTGTGGAAAATGATGAGTCATTAAAGGCATTTATATCAATGAAAAGATGTAATCTGATTTTTCTGTTGGGAAAATCACTGTCTTGTCACTGTGGGAGGTAGAATGGGGTGGGTTCAAAAATAGAGGAGATGACCAGGTGAGGAGTGATGAAGGTCTAAGCTAAGGCAAGGGTATGGCGACTGGACAAAGGGGCTGAATTTGAGAGTTCCTAAGGGGGGATTCTAAGTAGAACTGGGAGACTATTTGAGTGCGGTGAGCGAAGGAGGAGGAAGAGCTGGGGATGGTTTTTCTGTATTTTAACTTTGATAAGAAGTTAGGATTTCTGCTTGCCAAGATACAGAGGATAGGAGAAAGGACAGATGAAGATAAACTCAGGTTAAGATAATCCATGACTTTGCTGTTGCCATGGGTCAACTTAGTGGAGATGTGGGCAGACTGTGGAACACGTACATCTGGCCATCAGGTGGGAGCTGGGCTGGAGGTATAGATAGGGGAGTCATTGTCCTGTAGGTAGAAGTGACCCCCTGTGAATGGGTGTCCGCTCCTTGGGGAACTTTGCCTAAAGTTAAAGGACGCCTAAGGGTCAGGAAAGAAGACTAGGAAGGAATGCCAGTTAAGTGTGAGGAAAACCAGGGGAGAAAGGTTATCCCGATGAAAGAGGGAAGGAGCAGATTTCAGGCCTGCTTGCTAGTGAGCGAATGATTGGAGACTGATTTGGGAAAGTGTGGATGAGGAGGTGGAAGCTGTAAATTTGTAGCAGGAGATGCCTACATTTTGACAGTTTCAGGTGCTAAGACTTTTGAGTCAAAAGAAGTAGATTCAAATCACTTTGTTTCATCACAATAGTAATATAACAAATTGTTTTTTTTAAATAAAGAAAAATTTTTTAGGGATGCCTGGGTGGCTCAGTTGGTTAAGCGTCTGCCTTCGGCTCAGGTCATGACCCCAGGGTCCTGGGATCGAGCCCCGCATCGGGCTCCCTGCTCTGCGGGGAGCCTGCTTCTCCCTCTGCCTGCCGCCCCCCCTGCTTGTGCACACACTCTCTCTCTCATAAATAAATACATAAAATCTTTAAATAAAGAAAATTTTTTTTAGAGTGAACTGGGGAGGGATGGGCAGAGGGAGAGAGAGAATCCCAAGCAAGCTCCATACCCAGCGCAGAGCGTGTCGTGGGGCTCCAGCTCACGGCCCTGAGATCATGAGCTGAGCCGAAATCAAGAGTCAGACACTTAGCCATCTGAGCCACCCAGGTGCCCCACAAATTTTTTTTAAGAAAAACATTTCTTTATCTATGTAAAATTTGAATATGTTATATATTAAAAAACATATATACCTCATACATTGCTATTGAGATTTTAAAATGGTGCAGCCACTGTGGAAAATAGTAATGCAGTTTGTAAAAATGTTAAACATGGAGTTACGGCAGGACCCAGAAATTCTACCCTTAGGTGTTTACCCCAGAGAAATGAAAATACACATCTACATAAAAACTTGTACACAAATGTTCATACCAGCACTATTCACAGTGGCTAAAAAGAAAAAATACAGGGACGCCTGGGTGGCTCAGTCGGTTAAGCCTCTGCCTTCGGCTCAGGTCATGATCCCAGGGTCCTGGGATCGAGTCCCACATCGGGCTCCTTGCTCAGCAAGGAGCCTGCTTCCCCCTCTGCCTGCCTCTGTCTCTCTCTCTCTCTCTCTCTGATAAATAAATAAAATCTTAAAAAAAAAAAAAAAAAGAAAAAAATACACATGTCTATCCAACAAGTGGATAAACAAATACTGGGATACCCATACAATGGAATATTATTCAACCGTAAAAAAGGAACTACTGACACATTACAGCATGTATGACCCCTGGAAAATCATGCCAAATGAAAGAAGACAGTCACAAAGGATTACATATCATGTATGTATTTTATGTATGTTCATATATTTGTATGAAATGCCAAGTCCGCAGAACAGGCAACTCTAGAGAAACAGAAATAGATTAGTGGTACAAGGTGATGCAGGATCTGGGGGGGATGGGAAATGACTACTAATGTATTTGAGTTTTATTTCTGGAATGATGAGAATGTTCTAAAATTAGATGGTGGTGATGGTTTCATACTTCTGTGAGTATACTGAAAACCACTAAATCGTATATTTTAAAGCGTGGATTTTATGGCTTGTGAATTATTTCTCAATAAAGCTATTAAAAATAAACAAAATGGCAAAGCTAATGACAAATGAAAAAAAATGATAACACTTCACAGGGATGGTTAATATTTGTAACACAAAAGACATTTTTATATAAAGTAATATAACAAATTCCAGTCCTTTAATTTCCATACCTGCAGAACAGGGCTCACAGGTGACCTAGAGGCGAGCTATGAGAATTAAATGAGATCACTGTTAACATTCATATTAGTTATTGTCATTATCCTCAGTCTTCATTGCACCTGGAATGCTTAAGAATCCCTGTGTAGAGAGGTTTAAGTGTTTAGCTAACTAAAATAATGGCTCGAGAGTAGAACTTGAGTATCATGAAATTCTGATGGTTGTGTTCTCGTGAATCTGATGCTATTTCATCCTCCTGGTTCATTTCATAGATATTTATTGCATTTCTGCTATGCACCCGTGCTAAACTAGTTGCCAGGGGTGCAAGGATGATTCAACCATTGCTCCTACTTTCAAGAATCTTATGATTAAGCAGGATAAAGAGACAGGATAGGATGGTTACCCTAAGATGTGGCAACGAGGAGAGAGATGCACTCAGAGCAGAGGAGAGGCAGTGGGAAATTGGGAGTGGGTTCTAGGAATCCGTCTCCAAAGTGAAACCTGAATGGAGGAGGAGGAGTAGAAGTTACCCAGATGACACAAAGGTGGAGGAATGGAGGCGGGCAATGAGGGTGGTAACACAAAGCAAAGGTGAATCCCAGAGTTAGCCTAGAACATAGGAAATGCTGGGAACACCCAACAGCATGTGTTGCTGGACCAGGAGATGGGTGGACGCAGTGTGGTGGGATGAAGAGCCGAGAGCCAAGTTCTGAAAGCCCTTATGAGGCATTCAAGTGAACTTTGATTTTTATCCTAGTGGCAGTTGGCAGCTTTTGAAGTTTTGTTTTATTTTGTTTTTAAAGATTTTATTTATTTGACAGAGAGAGAGAGAGAGAGAGCGTGCGTGCACACACACAAGCAGAGGGAGTGGCAGGCAGAGGCAGAGGGAGATGCAGGGGGAGCCCGATGCAGGACTCGATCCCAGGACCCCAGGATCACGACCCGAGCCAAAGGCAGTTGCCCAACCAACTGAGCCACGCAGGTGCCCCAGCTTTTGAAGTTTTAATCAAGCTGTGAAATGGCTAGATTTTTGTTTCATATGGATAATTGTGAGGCCTAAATGAAGGAGGAATTGAAGATAAATCTGTCCTGAAGTAGGAAGGACCTACTAGAGAAAGGAGCTTATTATAGTTTGGGCAGTGAATAAGAGTTATGGGTTAGAGGGTCTGTTCGAGAAATATTTAGGAGAGAAAATGGCAGTTGTTGCTGATGGGTGGAGAGGGTGGTGTGGGAAAGGGAGGAAGTGGCTTCAGGGGTATCTTAGGTTTCTAGTTGGGAGGTTGTGTTGGTGGTGTTACACCACTTGAGATATTACAGGAAAAATGATGAGTTTATTCTCTCGGAAAACAAGAGACCGATTCATTAGGTATTTGCCTTTTGCTTTGTAGATAATCCCATGAGAATTTTCTTTGTCCAGTACTTTGACACAATAGCTGTTGGTTACCTGGGTCTTTTCTGTTCCTTCTGAAGAATAAAACTTTGCTTTCAAAATTTGTATATGCTTAACTCTCTCTTTTCTTTCTTAAAATTTTTTTTAATCTCTAGGAAGAACCTAAGAAAGTCCGCTTTGATTATGACTTATTCCTGCATCTTGAAGGCCATCCACCAGTGAATCACCTCCGCTGTGAAAAGCTAACTTTCAACAACCCCACAGAGGAGTTTAGAAGAAAGTTGCTGAAGGCAGGAGGGGTAAGTGGGCACTGCCTTGTGAAAAGCCTTCACTTCAAAAACTAGTTGCTAGTGTGTTAAGAAGTGTACTAATGTTTTGAGAGAGGTAAGAGAGAGGAAGGACCTTAATGACTTAGCTGTGGACTCCTGGTTTGGGATGAAGAGGTAAGCAAACATGAATATTTTACGTAGGTATGAATCTGAAATTATGCTGTTGGTTGGAATAGCTTGATAGTCTGTGCAGCTCAAATCTATTTTAACAAAAAGCCAAAAACAATAAACTTTCCTCAGTTAAGCAAAGAACAATGTCTGAACTTTGTCATATCAGTTTATAGAAACTTTTCGGTGAAGTTGAAAGTCCTGTTTAAAATTATATAAAAAGAGGTTGTTGTCCAGATTTTCTTGGGAAAAATTAATAGAAAAAGTATAGTAATTCATGTGACAGGCTTGGGTTATTTAAATACACATTTTTGTTTATTTGAATTGTGTGTAGGTAAAAGATGGGTTTTCTTTCATTTTTTTTTTTTTTAATGTTTTATTTATTTATTTGACAGAGAGACAGCGAGAGAGGGAACACAAGCAGGGGGAGTGGGAGAGGGAGAAGTAGGCTCCCCACTGAGCAGGGAGCCCGATGCGGGGCTCGATCCCAGGACCCTGGGATCATGACCTGAGCCGAAGGCAGACACTTAATGACTGAGCCACCTGGCGCCCCTCATTTTTTTTTTAAAGATTTTATTTATTTATTTGAGAGAGAAAGAGAGAGCGAGAGAGTAAACATGGGCAGGGGTGGTGCAGAGGGAGAGGGAGAGAAGCAGACTCCCCGCTGAGCAGGGAGCCCAATGCGGGACTCCATCCCAGGACCCTGAGACCATGACCTGAGCCAAAGGCAGATGCTTAACTGACTGAGCCACCTAGGCACCCCGGATTTTTTTTTTTTTTTTTTTTTTAAAGATCATGGTAACCAAGTTTTGCCTGTGTGATTTGGCTAGGATGGGGAACGATTTTTAAGTGGGGTTTTGTGCAGACACAAATGTACGGAATGTTTGCTTGCAGCTAAGTCAGCTGTGCAGGCAAATGCTACTGACTCATGGAAGTCTACAATGGGTGCCATTTGGACCATCATCCTCTTTCCACTTCAGATGAACTTCCTGTGTCATCTTATGTGGGCAGTTCTGACCCCATAAAATGTTGAAATGCATTCTTTACTCTAGAATTTCCTTCACTTAGTTTTTCTGGAAGGTTTTTGATAGCTTTGCCTCAATGCTCTTATCATATGTGTAAACATATGTGGATCATAACTTTGCAAAATGCCTCATTTCTTTCATAAGCTCTATCTGAGGGCTATGTAGGGAAGAGTTTGGTTTTGTATAGCACAGAAGTGTTTTCCCTTTATTGAAACCCCTTTTTGTGGGGTTAGAGACAACCACTTGGAGAAGCTGTGGACCCTCTCATAAGAAAATCACCCATATGTACTGCTGTGTGAACATTTTGGGTTATGTGGAACTCCTGAAGTCCATTTTTTGGAGTCCTATTTTGCCAAGATCCTATCCTTTCAGCTGAAATACTAATAATATGCATTTGAAGCATTGTAAGTCCCTTTACCACATTTCATTCAGTACTCTGCTATGTCACTACATTATGGGTTAAATAGGTATTGGGCCAGGTTTGGAAATAAACCACCACTTATAGTATTTTATGGGGAAATGTGTCTTCATGAAGAAATGGCCTTTTGTAATACAACTCATTTTTCTTTTTTTTTTAAGATTTATTTATTTATTTTAGAAAGAGACAGTGCAAGCAAGCGTGAGTAGGCGGACGGGCAGAGAGAGAGGGAGGGAGAGAATCATCAAGCAGATTCCCTACTGAGCATGGAGCCCAACATGGGGCTTGATCTCAGGACCCTGAGGTCATGACCTGGGCTGAAATCAAGAGCCGGACGCTTAACCCAGGTGCCCCTGTAATACAACTCATTTTAAAGTTAGAGATTTATTATGTATTTATTAAGGAAGTGGTGTTTTTTTTTAAAACCTATTTTATTCTTTTTATAGTTACCAAGAACACAGTGTTGATGCTATTTACCTGTGGCTGTGCCCTTAAAAATGAGCTGGTCCATCCCTGGTTATCTGCCCAAAGAAAATGAAAACACTAGTTTGAAAAGATATATGCGCCCTTACGTTTATTGCAGCATTATTTACACTAGCCAAGAAACACTCTCTGTGTCCATTGATAGATGAGTGGGTAAGGAAGAAGTGGTACATATATGTAATGGGATATTACTCAGCAATAAAGAAAGAATGAAATCTTGCCATTCATGACAACATGGATGGACCCAGGAGGTGGATATTCTGCTAAGTGAAGTAGGTTAGACAGAAAGACAAATACCATGATTTTACTTAGATGTGGAATGAAAAAAAACAAGTCAAACAGACAAACAAAATAAAACCAACGGAAACAGGCTTGCAAATACAGAGAACAAACTGGTGATTGCCAGAGGGGAGGAGGGTAGGGGACTGGTGAAAAATGTGAAGGGGATTAAGAGGTACAAACTTCTAGTTATAAAATAAATAAGTCACGGGCGCCTGGGTGGCTCAGTTGGTTAAGCGACTGCCTTCAGCTCAGGTCATGATCCTGGAGTCCCGGGATCGAGTCCTGCATCGGGCTCCCTGCTCGGCGGGGAGTGTGTTTCTCCCTCTCCCGCTCCCCCGTCTTGTGCTCTTTCTCTCTCTCACTCTCTCTCTCAAATAAATAAATAAAATCTTTAAAAAAAAAAAAAATAAGTCACGAGGAGGAAAGTATAGCATAGGGAATTTAGTCAGTAAGCTTCTAATGACTTTGTATGGTGACAGATGGTGACAACAGTTATCATGGTGAGCATTTCATAATATGTATAGCTGTCGAATCACTGTGTTGTACACCTGAAACTAGGACGGTATTGTATGTCAACTATACTTCGATCAAAAAAATGAGTGGGTCCGTTTTAAATCCTGATTGTTATTATTTTCTTTTTATGTTGGTGGCATTTTATGCTTCTCATTATTCCTCTCGGATATGTCGTTAGGTGGGTGATCGGAGCCTGTGGATTCTGAAACTTGAGTACCTCAGGGTTCTGATAAGAGTCGTAGGAAAGAGTAAATACGATACAAGAACTTTTTGAAACACCACTTAGTCCCAGAGCACTCAGGGCTTGCTTGCAAGCTGAAGAGGTTACAGGTCAGTGATAATGCAGCAGAGTGCACTGCTGCATCCCAATAAGGTCTCTAGTAGAGTTCTGTCTTCCTCTTCTCAGCCTTTCTCTCAGAACTGTCCTCCTTGACTTTCCTTCTTTGTATTTCTTGAAGTGCTGTTTGAAGCCTGTAGATTTGTTTCTGTTAGACTTAGATTGTGTCTTGACACCTCTAAAATAAGTTGAAATGTGAAATATTCAGGCAAACCAGTTACTTAACATAAATTCTTTAAGAGACTGATACCAGTAAATTTTGGGGTAAAATTAAAATTTAAAAATGTGCTTGAAATAATAGTAATCCAGGCGCCTGGGTGGCTCAGATGGTTAAGCATCTGCCTTCGCCTCAGGTCATGATCCCAGGGTCCTGGGATCGAGTCCTGCATCGGGCTCCCTGCTCAGCGGGGAGCCTGCTTCTCCCTCTGCCTCTCTCTCTCTCTGTCTCTTATGAATAAATAAAATCTTTAAAAAAAAAAAAAAAGAAATAATAGTAATCCTATAGATTCTGTCCAGTTAGTATGGGAAAATTAGTCTTTTATGGAAATGTGGGAATCTATAGACTAATAAACATTTTTTTGGCTTACCTAGATTTTTGGCTACCTTGTATTGTTTTTACCTGGTATGTAAATATTTATCATTGTCTTGATATTAATGCAGCCTGTCATCGTGTTACTAACTTATCAGCCATTTTGATTTTATTAGAAATCTTTCTTGGGGCGCCTGGGTGGCTCAGCCATTAAGTGTCTGCCTTCGGCTCAGGTCATGATCCCAGGATCCTGGGATCGAGCCCCACATCAGGCTCCCTGCTTGGCGAGAAGCCTGCTTCTCCCTCTCCCACTCCCCCTGCTTGTGTTCCCTCTCTCGCTGTGTCTCTCTCTGTCAAATAAATAAAATCTTAAACAAAAAAAAGAGAAATCTTTTTTTTAAGCTTTATTAACATAATTGACATGCATATACCATTGTATAAGTTTAAGATGTACATTGGATTGATTTTGTACATTTGTATATTGCAGAATGATTACCACCATAGCTTTGGCTATCCTCTTCATCATGTTACATAATTACCATTTCTTTTTTGGTGAAAACATTTAAGGTCTACTCTCTTTGTAACTTTGTTTATTTATTTTATTATTTTTTAAAGATTTTATTTATTCATTCATGAGAGACAGAGAGAGAGAGAGAGAGGCAGAGGGAGAAGCAGGCTCCCAAGGAGCAGGGAGCCCGATGCGGGACTCGATCCCAGGACTCTGGGATCATGACCTGAGCCGAAGGCAGATGCTCAACCATCTGAGCCACCTAGGCGCCCCTCTCTTTGTAACTTTGAAATACACAATTCAATAATATTAATTATAATTGCCATATATAATTGCTTTCCATTGCATTCCACTTACTCTTCTTATAAGTGAACATTTGTACTGTTTGACCAGCATCTCCTCATTTTCCCCCACCCTCCAGCACCTGGTAGCTACCATTCTAGTCTCTGTTTCTAGGAGTTCAGCTTTTTAAGATACCACATATAAGTGATATCATAGAGTATCTGTCTTTCTCCGTCTGACTTTCACTTAGTTTAATGCTTTCAGGTTTTATCCATGTTGTCACAAATGGCACGATGTCCTCCTTTCTCATAGCTGAATAATATTCCATTATTTTCTCCATTCACTTAGGTTGTTTCCAGATCTTGGCTATTGTAAATAATGCTGCAGTGGACATAGAAGCACAGATATCTTTTCAATATCCTGTTTTTTATTTTCCTTTGTACACACACACATGCACACACGGGATTGCTGGATCCTATGGTAGTTCTCTTTTTAATTTTTTTGAGAAACCTATATATTTAGTTTTCCATAGTGGCTGTACAATCCCACCAACAGAGCATTAAGGGTTCCTTTTTCTCCACATCATCTCCAATACTTATCATTTCTTTCTTTTTTTTTTTTTCAAAGATCTTTTATTTATTTATCTGAGAGAGAGAATGGGAGACAGAGAGCATGAGAGGGGGAGGATCAGAGGGAGAAGCAGACTCCCCACCGAGCAGGGAGTCCAATGCGGGACTCGATCCCGGGACTCCAGGATCATGACCTGAGCCGAAGGCAGTCGCTTAACCAACTGAGCCACCCAGGCGCCCCAATACTTATCATTTCTTATCTTTTTGATAATAGCCTAACAAGTGTGAGGTGATATCTCACTGTGATTTTGATTTGCATTTCCCTGATGATTAGTAATGTTAAGCACCTTTTTATCTACCTCTTGGCCATCTGTGTATCTTCTTAGGCAGATTTTGAAATCAGACTGTAGTTTCTGCCATTGAGGTGTATGAATTCTTTATATATTTTGGATATTAACCCCTTAGATGATTCGCAAATACTTTCCTCTGTAGGTTGCCTTTTTCATTTTGTGTTGCTGATTTCCCTTGCTTTGCAGAAGCTTTTTAGTTTGATATAGTTCTACTTGTTTATTTTTGCTTTTGTTGCCTTTGTGTTTTTTTTTTTAATTAACATATAATGTATTATTTGTTTCAGGGGTACACGTCTGTGATTCATTGGTCTTACACAATTCACAGCACTCACCATAGCACATACCCTCCCCAGTGTCCATCACCCAGCCACCCCATCCCTCCCACCCCCTACCACTCCAGCAACCCTCAGTTTGTTTCCTGAGATTAAGAGTCTCTTATGGTTTGTCTCCCTCTCTGGTTTTGTCTTTTTTTTTTTTTTTTAAGATTTTATTTATTTATTTGACAGAGAGAGACACAGCAAGAGAGAGGAACACAAGCAGGGGGAGTGGGAGAGGGAGAAGCAGGCTCCCTGCTGATCAGGGAGCCCAATGCGGGGCTGGATCCCAGGACCCTGGGATCATGACCTGAGCCAAAGGCAGATGCTTAACAACTGAGCCCCCCAGGGACTCCTGGTTTTGTCTTGTTTCATTTTTCCCTCCCTTCCCCTATGATCCTGTCTTGTTTCTCAAATTTCTCATATCAGTGAGATCAGATGATAATTATCTTTCTCTGATTGACTTATTTCGCTTAGCATAATACCCTCTAGTTCCATCCACGTCATTGTAAATTTGTTGCTTTTGTTCTGATGTTTGTTATTAGAAATCTTGTTCATGACTATGTCTCTTCAGATAAACATTTTTTCCCCTCCCTGGGTTTTAGGGTGAGAGAGGGGTGCTGTGTTTCTTACACTTAACCATTATATGTGCGATGTAGATGTATATATTCTGCCTTTACAGGAAAAATTCAGTCCTTATCATACGTATGTACTGTGCAAAATCATTATAGCTTCAGGCATGAGTGGAGTAAGCCTACTGTTTGGGCTATGGTTCCTTCTCCTTATTTTTTCTTTTAAACAGAAAGTACATAACACTATTAAAAGTTGAACTTGGCTTTTCAAGGGATCAGAAAGGTTGTTTTTAGAGCTAGTAGCATCTTAGAAAAATGCTTTTAACATTAAAAGAAAATGATTCCAAAGAGCTTTTTGCCAGAAGAATCTTGAAAAATTGTAGATTTTTTTTCTACTTTCAAAACCTATAAGCCACTAACTACATGACAATTTTTTTTTTTTTTTTTTTTGGGTCCATAACATTTTTTCCACTGGATTTCTTCCTCTTTTTTTTTTTTTTTAATGTTGCAACTCATTTCTAAATAGTCTCAATGAAATGTACCCTAAGTTCTTCTGTTGAATAGTCCCTAATATATATTTCGGATATTTTGCTTTAAAAGAAAAAAGAGTAACTTTTGAGGGAAGGACACATTTGTAATTCAGCATTGTTTTCTGAGAAAATTGGAATACAGAATGATTTCATTTACAAGACCCTAAAGGTAGTTTCCTCTAAATGAGAGACCTTATTGGAGCTGCTAGGGAAATCGTAGATTTGGTTTGGGATCTAGCCCCTGTCAGGCCTTAAGTAAAAGGCAGAAGGTAGGGGTCAGGAAATGGAAAAGAACAATCTGAGAGCTCCTGAGAAGAGACTGCTTTTTATTTTGAGATCTTATTTTATTTTTTGTTTGGTAGAAGGGTAGAGGACAGTGAGCAATAAACTTTTGAGGGTAAAACTTGATATGTCCATTTGTCCTTGGATTTTAAGCAAAAGAACCAAATATACCCCATTGAGGAGTACCTCTGAATTCCACTGAGAATATTTCTACTTGTTTTTATATAAATGAACTGATGAATCCTTTTTGAATGATTTTCAAAATGCTGTTTAGGATGTCAGGATTTTTTTTAAGGATTTATGATCACAGTAGATGATTTTGTTTTTATTTACTTGATCCCCTTCTTAGTAGCTAGAATTCAGTCCTACTGAAAAATTGCTGAAGGGCTTGACATCCATTACATTTGACTGAATGAAAGAGGATGAGTTTTTCTTTTGGGTGTTGGCAAAGTTAAGATGCAGATAGTGTACATCCTATAGCTGAAAGTCATCATTCTACTAACTCAGCTCTCTGGGATTTCCTGTGGGGAGGGAGTGTGATACCATTGGAAAAGTTTCGAAATCAGGCAGACTTAAGTAAAAAGCTCATCTTTGTCATCTTCTGTCTGAAGAAAATAATGACATCTCTTTGAATCTCAGTTTGTCATCCGTGAAATGGGTGAGACTGTGTTTTCCTCATTGGGAATGTCCAAACATGGTGTGTGACACTTAACAGAGACCCAGCCCCTTGGTTCTTTTTCCTTTGTTGGTTTAGAAAATTAACAGATCTTTAGCCATGTGTATGTCGAGCATTTAAAGTACCCTGAAAAAGGTGTGCTGGGTAGTGTAAGCTATTCTAGATTTAGTCACAGGAAGACGTCTTTACCACCAGTTAGTGTGACTAGCACATTGGTGGACCTGTGTTGGATTTAAAGAATATTAGCCCACGGTATCTCTTTTCAAGGAGTTTAATTCTGGCAGCTTGTATTTTGCTTGTGTAATGTGAAACAAAGATCTGTTCAGAATATCGTTTAAGATGTAAGTTTTCATTAGAAAAATTATTAGTTCTTATCATTGTTCTTAATTCTAAATTTCTAGCAAATCCTATAAGGCTTCTTACAAGATTTCCTAAGTAGTATGTTCAGCATGGTAGCCGTATCCTTATGCTTCTATGAAGAAAGCACAAAAGGGACAAGTATCTTTGGAGAATCAAGTTTATGTTATAGCTGCTCCCCTGTTTTTGGCCTGGAAATCAAATGGTCTGCTGTGGTTCTGTTGTTCTTTATGGAATGGTGGTAGGATTGGTAGATTTTTTTTTTCCCCTTGCTTGCTTGCTTTCCTCAATTAAACAGGCCAAAGTCTAAACATGTTGTTCAGTCTATTTCTGAATCACTGGCAAGCAGTTAATTTTGAGGACTGAAAATTAAAACTAACCACAGCAGTTGTTAAAACTAGGGTTTCTATAGGCAGAAATCCAATTCTGTTCAGACACCACCTGTTTCAATAGGACATTTCAGACGCCCATTTGGCAGACTTTGCTGGAGAAGACATGGGGAACATGCTTACAGTCTGTGTTAAGTCTGCAGCATAATGCAGTCCTGCTTCTCAGAGTGACAGTTACATTTATATATGATATGTTTTTGCAAGGAATAAATTGGGATCTTTTTGAAACACTGCTTATTGTGAAGTGGCATTCAAGTCCATGGCAGTCCCCCACCAAGGGGTTTTGGTTATTAAAGGACCAGAGGGATCTCATGATAAGGAGCTTTCACTAATACAGCTGTGCAAGCCATCTGAACATAGCATTTTATTGCAGGGTTCTGGAATGAATTTTGTCTAGGGCCATTTAGTATTTCCTTTTGTGGGGGAATTTAGAACACTTCTAATTTCTAAACGGTATAGATCACATTCTCCCCCCACCCCCCCCAAAGTTTACATTTTTTTTTAAATAGGTAAATACACACGTAATACAAAATGACATGCAGTCTGTCTTCCTTCAGGCCACCAACAAAGCTGTAGTGAATAACCTTTTACATAGTTCTTTGTGCACAAAGATGAGTATATCTGTAGGAGAAATTCCTAGGAGTAAAACCATGGCTCCGAGGCAAAGTGGAATTTAAATTTTGATGGACATATACAAATTGCCTGTCAAAGAGGTTATACTACTCTGTGCTTGCATCAACAATGTGTGAGAGTACCTATTTCTCCACACGGTGATTTATTAAACTCTTCCCCCCCCCCCGTCGGATGAGTGAAAAATATCTAATTTTTAACTCAGATTTCACTTATGAATGATGATGAGCATCTTTTCATATGTTTAAAAGCTATTTTCATTTCCTCTCAAAGACCACATTTTAATGTATTTTAAATTGGAAATATTCTAAGTGTTTCAGTTTCAACTTAAATTTATGGGTATTCTTCCCACATACTTGCATTTGGAAAGGTTACAACAAGATACGGAAGCCTCTTTAACCAAGGTCCGTGTTTTCAGGCTTTCTTCAGTGTGTAACAAATTATGTTCTTAGGAACTGATTTGTCAAGACTTGGGCTTCTAAAAATGTAAGTGGTTTTTGTGGCAAACTCATCCCAGTAGTGCCCAGAGGATGGATAGCTGATTGCTTATTTTTAAAATGACTCAAAGAAAATAATACATGGAAGATTATTTTAGTGGCTGTTGCTGGACAGCTTCATTCGATTTTTGGATATTTGTTTTGGGACAAGTGTGCCTTTTTGTTATTTTCTGATCTATATCATCCTGTAATTACCTGCCTCAAAAGATGCTGCTGTTTTTCACCAGCACCAGTAAAAGGTGACTTATTTAAATAAATATAGGATCAAGCAGGCTGCCTCATTTATTTGGTTGTGTGTCAGAGTTGCGGTTAATTTTCTGTTGTATGTGCTATTTTCTCTTTTCTATATCCCCTTCCCCCCACGCCTGGAAAATTAAATCATGAAAGTAGAACATACATATAAATGATAAATAGAATGTCAGAGTTGTGAGGCTTCATTCCAAATGTAACATTGGTCTCGTAAATTTTTAGGGAAAGCATGGTCATAGTAGAAAGTTATGTCACTCAGCATATTTAGTGGTTTTATGGTTTAATTTCACCCAGAGTCACAGAAGTTGATGGCAGGACACTGGGGACTTTTGAAAATATGCCCCCCAAAATAGCTGTGGTCTAACACAATCTGCGTGCCTTCATTTGTTCCTTCCTTCCTAATTACCTACTTACCTTTTCAGTAAGGAGGGAAAAAAGTGGAGCACACTTTTCACAAGGTCCACAGCTCAGATATGCTTACTGCATAAACTGAAAAAGGCTCAGTGGAAAAGAAAAATAGATAGATGTTCCTGAGTGTGTACTAGGAAAAATTCTGTCGAGTGTGTCTAAACTCCCAGAATTGGAGGGCGTGCCATGGTTCTTTCTGCAGACCTCCCAGGAGCTGCAGTGTAGCTGACTAAATGTGGGAGCCTTAATTTAGTCTTGAAAGGAAATGCTGTGATATTTGAAAGAAAAGCAACACGTAAGCCTACCCCTAATGCCCACCCCCAGTGCACAAAAAGCCAAGAAAATAAGAAATGAATAGAAAAGAAAAAAAATGAAACCATGTAAATCTTGGAGATTTTCAAATTAAAAAATGAACAATTCTTTCTCTTTTAATTTTATTTTATTAAGATTTTATTTATTTGACAGAGAGAGAGAGGGAGAAAGAGGGAGAGAGTAGCAGAGGGAGAGGGAGAAGCAGACTCCCTGTTGAGCAAGGAGCCCGATGCAGGACTCGATCGCAGGACCCTGGGATCGTGACCTGCACTGAAGGCAGACGCTTAACCAACTGAGCCACCCAGACTCCCCTATTCTTTCTCTTTTTAAATACACAGATATTACAATTGAAAACTTTTGATTCAGTTTTTCCCTCTCTTCTGGGCTCGTGTAGTTCATTATGTACTTGTTTTTAAAGCTGCTTACGAAATTGATCTAATATACCTGAATCTATTACCGTAACTTCTAGCATCCTAGTAAAGGAACTGCTTATGAGAACAGCTGTTTGCCTTGACTGTCCCCACTGGGTATTGTTTTTGGCTCATACTCTATAATACTAAGTAAAAATAAATTTTGCGATGGGGGGGTAGAGAAGAGAAGTTTTAATTAACATTTTATTTTATTTTATTAGCTGAGTTTTTGTTGTCCCATAAGTTATACAAAAACCTGACAGTGGTGGGATCTGTTTAAAAAATAAACGTTTGAGACTCTTGAAATAGTTATTTGTGTTTCATTTTTGAGGAGTAAGGATAAGTGGTAGGTGGTTTAATATAATAACCTTTATCACCACAAGGGACACAGCCATGGTGTGATAGAAAGAAGGTTTGATTTGAAATCTGAAGGCACGAATTCAGTTCTCGGATCTGCTGCTAATTTACCTTGGGCTTTAGGTTGGTATAAATCTAAAATAAGCATAATATCCCCTCCTCCCACTTGAAATTATTAAATAAAACGTGGAACCTAGTTAACCAGTCAGCAAGTAATTCTTTTATTTATTGAAATGACCTCTTTTTTCTGTAGTTTTTTATTATGCTTTGGTTTAAATCATAGTTTTTGTTACTTAGAAAGGTGAAAATAAAAGACTTCTCTTCCAAGACTTTGACATAATAATGGTGTTCCACTGGAAAGAACATGTTTTAGCCCCAAGAAGGAATCTGACTTTTTACCTGTTTTTAAAATAAATATGTGCTAACTTTAGAAAAATGTAGACTTTCTAGAAAAGCAGAAGGAAGAAAAAATACATCATTTTAATCCCTCCAGTAATTGTCACCATTGTATTTCTCATGTAGATGAGATCTCAACAGGTTGTTTGTATTTGCACTTAATGTATTACACATGAATTTCTTGTTTTAAACTGCATGACTTTATTTTAGTTCAAAAACGTCCTCACACCTCAGAGGATTGATGTAGAGATTTCAGTTGTTTGTTAAGAAGTTACCAGTAAGGTGTTCTATGTTTTTATTTTCTTTTTATGTCTCTGATGACTCTCATGGAAATATGGTGGTCTAGTGTTTTTTTGTAATTGGATGGGCCATGTTAGATCTGTTATTTGGAAAATTTTGTATTTTTTTTTTTTAAAGATTTTATTTATTTATTTGAGAGAGAGAATGAGATAGAGAGCATGAGAGGGGGGAGGGTCAGAGAGAGAGGCAGACTCCCCGCTGAGCAGGGAGCCCGACGTGGGACTCGATCCTGGGACTCCAGGATCATGACCTGAGCCGAAGGCAGTCGCCCAACCAACTGAGCCACCCAGGCGCCCTGGAAAATTTTGTATTTTAATAATTGTAGGTGTAGATTTTGGAATGTGTCTTTATAAATGTTATTCTTGCTTTCCCTCTCCTTAGCGGGTCATCTGGGGCCCTGTGGTAGTGTGAAATGGTTAAATACAAAAAGCCTTCATTAATGGAAAGATTGAGTAATATAAGGATGCCCTATCCAGAAGATAAACTGGTCCTTTCAACTACTGTCAAAGTAAAAATGGAATATAATAAAAATCCAGTTAACTTTACAAACTTCAGTCTTAACAATAACTCTTGGTGATTCAAGAGATAGATTTGGGTGGGTTATAGAGACAAGTCTACCCATATGGTTGATGTCTGTAGTGTCTTTGGGCAAATTAGAAATAAATATCCCCACCCTCCCTGCCCCGTGAAGCCTTAGCCCAAGGAACGTAGCATAGCTAGCATAGCATAGTGGGATTTCAGCTTGTCCTCATCCCACAGGCCGAGCATCTTTGTGCAAGGGACCATCTGGACCACGATTTATAGGAATGGCACTATTTATAGGTCCAGACAAAGGTGGATTTTAATGTTAAAACTATCTTGTCTGAGATAGTTGGGACAGGAGTGTCTGGGGAAATAATAAATAAGACTTTATCGAAATTTTGCTATCGGAATATTCCAGTTTTAACTAATAATATGCTATATGTTAACCAACTTGAATTTAAATTAAAAAAAAAAAGAATATTCCAGTTTTTAGTAGCCATGTCCTTTCAAAGGTTTAGCTTAGCCTCTTGTTCTGCCACCCTGCTTTGTGTGTTTAGTTTATGACACTATTGTGCAACATCCATAGATCTCTGTAAAGGTCTGGTTTAAGCATAGGAAGCAAGAGGACTTTTGATAAGACCAATGTGCTAAATCAGGGCTTTCAAATATCAGTGGCTATGAGACCAGGCTAACTCTTTGAAAGAACATACCTACCAAAACTGGAAGACTAGCTGAATAATTTAATATAGGCCTTGCTATTGGGAATTTCACACAATGGGTAGTGATATATTATTTTTTTAAAGTTAAAAATTAAAGAAAGTGGAATTTTCCTTTCAGGTAGTTTTGACCTTTGAATGCTTTGGTAAAGAGAGCATCAGTGAACTCCAGATCAGGGAAATCCTAGATCTTAGTAACAGTCACCATTAGTAAGCATGCCTTCCACTCTATTCCAGTTTTAAGATGGACTTTATCTGCTTTGCAGATAGGTCCCAGGGCTAAGGCTGGAAACTTTTTCTTACGGAGTCTTATTTCCCTTATGCTCCTTCTGTATTTTTTCTTTTTAGATTTCTGTTCCTCCTCGTGATAAAGAAGGGACTTGTTTCTTTTGTCCATCATGCCCCTCTTCCAGGGTCAAGTTTCTGAAGCTTCCCTCTCTCTCTCTCTCTCTCTCTCTCCACACTATCCCCTGGGATCATCTTATCTGAATCCTGTTCTTTTTTATTCTTCGCCTGAAGGGATTTTTGTGGTTTATATACATACTCCCGATTTTGGCTTCAGTTCTTTTTTTTCTTTTTAATTAAAAAAGCATGTTGTAGTTAAATCTTTTCTGATTTGCTTTTCTTAAATGAAAACGCATTGAGGTAAACGATGTATGTGTCTCTACACTGCAGAGCAATAACAGGGTGTGAATGTCTCACAGGCACAAAGATAAATGCTGTACTTGGTTAATCAGTCTTGAAGGTAATAATAAAAGCTGTATGAATTATTGAAGGATGTAGTAGCTTTCTCACTGCTTGATTTTTCTGTACACCTATTCTGATCTCTTTTGGTGAAGAGAACATACCCCACAGTTAAAAGGGCAGACTCTGTTATGAAATAGACCTTTTTTTTTTTTTTTTAGAGATTGGCACTGGCACTAAGTAGCTGTGTAACTTTGGACAAATCAGTTATCTCTATTGGCCTGTTTCCTCGTTTGTAAATGTAATTTACAAACGAGGAAACCATGTATGTGTTTTTCATAGCTGAAGGTATTCTTTGATGTAATAGGTCAAGCTCCCCGTTTTGCAGATGAGTAAACTCTAAGGCACCAAATACTGAAATGATTGATCAAGGGAGAGTTGAGTCAGGGTATCGGTTCACTGTTCTTCCATATTTGTTCTACAGTAATACAGAGTAATGTTAGTTTTCTTTTGATAATGCAATTAAAGAGGCAAGAAATTAAAACAGGTCCCCAGAGCCACTTCTCTTAGTTACGTTAGGGTTACTATAGCAGTAGTGTCCTTCCTGAAGACAGGCTGCGGTGGAGCAGCTCGCTCATGGACGGCGGCAGACTTTATTCTTTTGTGTCTTGCTTCATAAAGTTCTCTGTATTTCTCTTGCTTCTGAAATCCAATTTGCATGGAGAAAATAATAGTTAGGAATCTGCTCCCCTGCCACCCAAACTTTCTTCTTCTTCTTTTTTTTAATTTTATTTTATTATGTTGGTCACCATATATTACATCATTAGTGTTTTTTTTTTTTAATATTTTATTTATTTATTTGACAGAGAGAGACACAGTGAGAGAGGGAACACAAGTAGGGGGAGTGGGAGAGGGAGAAGCGGGCTTCCCACAGAGCAGGGAGCCTGATGCGGGGCTCAATCCCAGGACCCCGGGATCATGACCCAAGCCGAAGGCAGATGCTTAACGACTGAGCCACCCAGGTGCCCCTACATCATTAGTTTTTGATGTAGTGTTCCACGATTCATTGTTTGCGTATAACACCCAGTACTCCATGCATTACGTGCCCTCCTTAATACCCATAACCAAGCCAACCCATCCCCCCATCCCCCTACCCTCTAGAACCCTTAGTTTGTTTCTCAGAGTCCATAGTCTCTCATGGTTTGTCTCTTCCTCCGATTTCCTCCCCTTCATTTTTCCCTTCCTACTATCTTCTTCTTCTTCTTCTTTTTTTTACATATAATATATTATTTGTTTCAGGGGTACAGGTCTGTGATTCATCAGTCTTACACAATTCACAACATTCACCATAGTACATACCCTCCCTAGTGTCCATCACCCAGCCACCCCAACCCTCC